>NC_143032.1:61467500-62667500 GCF_057628025.1 Oncorhynchus mykiss | reverse complement strand
CGCCACCAGCCTGTACCGTTGACACTAGGCAGGATGGGGCCATGGACTCATGCTGCTATCGCCAAATCCTGACTCTGCCATCAGCATGATCCAACAGGAACCAGGATTCATTGGACCAGACAATGTTTTTCCACTCCTCAATTGTCCAGTGATGGTGATAACGTGCCCCATGGAGCAGCTTTTTTTAGCTGATAGGAGTGGAATCCGGTGTGGTTGTTTGTTGCAATAGCCCAACCGTGACAAGGACAAGGACGAGTTGTGTGTTCCAAGATGCTGTTCTGCACACAACTGTTGTACTGCGCAGTTATTTGTGTGTTTGTTACCCACCCATTTAGCTTGCAAGATTCTTGCCATTCTCCTTGGACCTCTCATCAACGAGCTGTATTTCACCCACAGGACTGCCGCTGACTGGATGTTTTTTGTTTGTCGTACCATTATCAGTAAACACTACACACTGTGGCGAATGAAAAGCCCAGAAGGCCAGCCGTTTCACGAGACTGGCACCGATGATCATACCACGCTAAAAGTCGCCTAGGTCACTCATTTTGCCCCTTCTAACGTTCAATCGAACTGTAACTGAATGCCTGTCTGCCTGCTTTATATAGCAAGTCATGGCCACGTGATTCACTGTCTGTAGGAGTGAACCGTTTTCGAGAACTGGGTGATGTACCTAATAAACTGGCCACTGCGTGTATTTTGTAATGTCAGTTAAGTTGATTCAAAAATTCACAGCACAGATTGAAGGATACACCTCTTGCTTTTACATCCTGCTTTTCTCCTATGGGTACACTCACAATGGTCGCCAGTCCCCTACATTATGCCATCATTGACTTGAAAGGAATTCCCGTTCTATTCATTCTATTCCTATGGATGACACAGCTGAAGGTCAGTTATGTCACATTTATGTCACAGCTAGAGAAGGTTAGTGATGTCACAGTTAGAGAAGGATACCGATGTCACAGTTAGAGAAGGATACCGATGTCACAGTGATTTAGAGTAGCGGACATATTCATTTGTTAACAGTATAATCCAAATGTGTTTTCCTCTCCAGATCCAGCTCTTCATCCAAGACCAGTCTGCCATGGTGAACAACCTCAAACAGAGCCCTTCTCATGCCACTACTGAAGCCAATTTGAAATGAACAGGTGGAGGATGATCTAGACAGAGGATCCTGCAGGTCTTATTATTGGAGAGTTCAATCCATGTCTTGTATTGTTTTCACACAGATAGTAATGTTATGGGCAGCACTCTGTGCAGCAGTGGTGGGAAAAGTACATAAAAGGTACCTTAATAGAAAATAACTCAAGTAAAAGTGAATGTCACCCAGTAAAAAACAACTTGAGTAAAAGTCTAAAAGTATAGGGTTGTACATGTACTTAAATAGTGGTGAAAAAATAACTTGTCATACTTGCTATATATACAATATATCAAATTCCTTATATTCCAAACCAGACGGCACAATTCTCTTGTTTATTTTATTTACGGAGAGCCAGGTGCACATTCCAACACTCAGACATCATTTACAAACAAACACAGTATTTGTGTTTAGTTAGTCCGCCAGATCAGAGTCAGTAGGGATGGCAAAGCTTTATATTGTTAGGTTTGTGAATTGGACCATATTGATGTCCTGCCTGAGCATTCAAAATGTAACTAGTACTTTTGGGTGTCAGGGAAAATGTATAGGATTAAAAAGTACATATTTTCTTTAAGAATGTAATGGAGTAAAAGATGTCAAAAGTATAAATAGTAAAGTACAGATACCCCTAAAAACGACTTTACACCACTGCTGTGGAGCAAACGTAGCATGATGACAATAATACTTCTGCAATCAGTCTAGTACTGACACCTAGTGGCAACTGTAGGGAATACAAACTATTCATATCAATAGAGGGCCAAACTGTTTAGTGTTTCTCAAGCCTTGATCAAATGTATCCAACAATTGCATGGTGCCAGTTTTCTACTATTCTGACCAATTTTGTATAACAACTATAAATTGTTGAGTTCCATTTAAACGGATTCATTAATACAATACTGTACATGTTTCAATAAAACATATTTTTAAACAATGGTTTAACAAAATTCCCTTTTCTTTTAAGAAACACTTAAAAATAGATAGCATCAAACACGGGGTAGTAATCATACAATAGTAATCAAGAGCTTCGTTGCACAGTATTTATTGGAATAAACTCTGACACCTAAAAGGAAAAGGAGAAAGGGAAAATGGATGGGTTTTTGGAGAGCTGACACTTCTTTCCCACAAATATAAAAACCATGCTGGAATAATGGACTGTCCTGGTCTAGCCGAGTTTTCCACAGGGCTGTTATTTGCCCTTCTTGCCTTTTCCCTTCTTGCCCTTGCTACCCTTCTTGCCCTTCCCCCTCATGGCCTTGCGGACACGGTGGCCCCTCCAGTAAGCCTGGATAATGGTGGATGCACGGCTCTTCTTTTCCAGCTCTTTCTGCTCCTCCTCCCTCCTCTCCTCGGCCAAACGCCGCTCCTCCTGGATCTGACTGAACTCCTGCTCCAGGACAGCATACGCCTCCTCTAGCTCTCTCAGCTCCTCCTTCTCCTCCTCATAGACCCTTGTCATGTCCTCCAGCTCAAACTGGGAGGGAGCAGACAACACAGAGAGAGATAGAGAGGGGGGTGGGGATTTACTAAGCATCACTAAAATCGTATTATTAATTGCTGTTAGTGGAAGATTTGTTAGGATTTTTTAGGGTTAGTCTACCTGTTTCTCTCCCATATCAGCATCATACTTCTGGATCCAGTTCTCTATTTCTGTCTCCACTTTATATTTTTTCTGCCAGGAGGGGAGGAGAACAACATTGAAAAAGTTATATTTCGCACTGCAGGATCTACTGCATGCATAGAAAATGTTTTAGATAAGGAGCAGGGGCTAGGGCTCTATTTCTGGGATCTCCCACCTTACGGAGCGAAGTCTCTACCTCGCGGTTCTCAGAAATCAGGTTGTTAAGCTGAACTCTCAGCTGATTGGCTTCCTGCTGCATGCGGGCCCGCCTCCCCTCTGAGGTCTTAGTGTCTGACTGGTTCTGCTTGTCGGCATCTTGCTGTGTCCGCAACACAAAGTCCTCAGAGATCTTCTCCATCTGGTGCAGAGAGCTCTTCAACTTCCTGATCACCTCATTTTTCTTAGAGGTCTTAGAGAGCAGGGGGTAGGGGGGTGAGGAGAGAGTGTAGAAGAGAGGGGGAGACGAGAGTGAGAGAGAAAGATAGAGAGAGCAGCAGAGAAAGTAGAGAGATTACGTTTTGGAGAACTGAGCTAGAATTATCATGGGTTAAATCTTTCAAGGTTTAAACTCTGGTGTAATACAAACAGTAGTATAATGACAATGAAAACTGTATCGGCACCTCAGCATCTCTGTCTTTGATGGCGGCAGCGACTTCCATCTCCAGTGTAGCAACCAGCTCCATGTTGTTGCCATGGCGCAGCGAAACCTCCTGCATGTAGCGTGTTCTTTGACGTTCCTCGGACGGGCTCGTGAGCAGTTTCTCTAACAGCACCCCCCGTAACTCCTGCAGCCCCCCTACCAGCCCTCGCACCCCTTCACTCACCCCCTGCCCCCCTACCTCTGCCTCACTCCTCAGGGCTCGGGTGGCAGCTGGATGAGCTCTCAGCAGTCTGAGCACGTTCCTCAGTGAGCTGGGGATGGCCCTTTCTAACTCTGCTCTCGTTCTCTCCCCTGCCTCCCCTTCAACCAGCTTCTGCCCCAGGCCCCCCAGCCTCTCTCCAAGGTGCTGGTGCTCCTGTAAGGCCCCCTCCAACTCCAACCCCACAGACAGCCCTCCCAGGCGGGACAGCACAGCCGGCAGCAAGGCTACCGTCTCCACCCTGGCGATGCAGTCTTCCAGCACCCCTGCGATGCGCTGAGTCTCCAAGGATGACAGCTTCTTCCGTGAAGGGTCCAGGATCTTTAAGAGGTCCTCCCTGAGCACTTTGGCCCGGGGCTGTGGACTGGGTTGGGGACTGGAGCACATAATTTGGGGACTAACATCCTCCAGGGGCTGTATGGCCACCTCTGCAGACATACTGCCATAGACAGGGGGGAATCTTATTAAACAATAAAACATCATGCCCAAATTAACACTATAACATCGGTCAATTCAGCATCACAAACACATTTACCACTAACGTTAGGACAATATTATTATTTGCTACCTACATTAACAGTTGCCTAATGTCTAGTGTAGTTTACTTTTAGATATAATGTACTTAACGTTAGCTACAAAAATATAAAGATTCCATGCAGATAAAACATTTTATCAAGAAAACATAACGTTAGGCCTAAAGGAAAACAACATACCTCCTCTGAACTTAAACAGCACTTAAATAAAACAAATCGAACCACACTAGCCACGTTACTGGCAGCAGCATAGAAAACAACATCACATCGATGTTGATAGTTTACAATACAGTTGCTAAGAGACCAAAGATGTGGGGTGGGGGAGGGGCCCATTCGCGTTGACGAAGAACTGAAATAAATTTGCATAAATAAATCATGCTCATGGTCATGCATTGTAATTTAGGCTCATTAGCTTGTTATATTACAACATTTTACTAAAGTCCGATTTATGGCGGCCGGTCTGTTTGATAAACTTTTGAATTTCAAGCTCAACTCTTGTTTTGAAAAACAAGGACTGCCTTTAGTCTCATAGCGCTGTATTATAATTGAAAGTGAACGCTACAGCCAGAGAGATACTCAATCGCACCAAACATTTCTGGTAAAAACCCATCGGTAAAACCTTGAATTCCCAATTTTTGTATTCGTTTCGCGCTGTTGGCGGTAGGTGCACTTGAATTCAGAAAACCTAGCACCGGGAAGTCAAAGTGTTCCAATTTTGAACCATTCAATGTGTCGGAATGTAGAACTCCGCCTACCCGGCAGACCCAGGGAGGAAATCAAATGCACCTACATGCCTACTTCTGGCCAATCAGACAGCTCAGATCACGGTGTCCGCACAGTTTCCTCGCAGAATGGACTGTAAAAATTTGTTTTGATAATGTGTGATTTCAATCCGTTTAAAACCATGACTAGAGAGAGGCTCAACGAATAGAGCAAGATCTGCTGTTTTTATGAGTAAGTTCATGTATAAGTTGTTATTCAGCACTGTCAACACTTTGTTTAATAGTTTTATAAGCCAGAAAATGTTTCGTTAAGCTTTCATTGTTATTATTTGCGGCCTGTGTCTTTTATAATATCGAGGAATATTTCACTTTCTCTGGTCATAGGAGTAACAACATGAATTTGTACACGAGGCAGAAGTAATTCAGTGGGACTTAAAGATCATACCCCTTTTTTCAATTTTCGTCTAAAATGACATACGCAAATCTAACTGCCTGTAGCTCAGGACCTGAAGCAAGGATATGCATAATTCTGGATACTATTTGAAAGGAAGCACTTTGACGTTTGTGGAAATGTGATCTTAATGTAGGAGAGTATAACATATTAGATCTGGTAAAAGATAATACAAACTAACAAACATGTGTTCCAGAGACAGCAGGGTTCAAACTGTGGAACCCAGATCCTACATTTGAATATAAAAATGGTTTTTATCAAACAAAACTATGCTACCTTTTATCTCTGTGACCCTCAGGATGACAAATCAGAGCAAGACTACTGAATGTTAGTAAGTACATTATTTACCTTCAGAGGTGAATGTATCAAACCAGTTGCTGTGATAAAAGCGTTTTGTTCCTGTGCCCTCTCCTCAAACAGTAGCATGGTATTTTTTTCACCGTAATAGCTACAGTATATTGGACAGTGCAGTTAGATGAACAAGAATTTAAACTTTCTGCTGATATAAGACATGTCTATGTCCTGGAAAGTTGGCTGTTACTTAAAATGTAATTCTGGTCACTATGCATAGTCACTTTAATAACTCTACCTACTACCTCAACTAACTGTTGCCCCCGCACATTGACTCTTTACCGGTACCCCCCTGTGTATAGTCTCACTATTGTTATTTTACTGCTGCTCTTTAATTACTTGTTACTTATATTTCTTATTTTTATCCATATTTTTTAAAACTGCATTGTTGGTTAGGGGCTCGTAAGTAAGCATTTCATTGTAAGTTCTACACCTGTTGTATTCGGAGCATTTGACTAATTTGATTTGATTAGCGCACGTTAGCAACAACTGTCCTGGTTTAGGGACACCGATGTTATGTGTGTAAGATGGCACAGTGATGCAATCTGTTGGTAAATGTTCTTTACTGCAACTCTTGTGTTTTACCGGGGTGCTTGAGATACCCAGATGTGTTGTGATGTACTGAACAAGACTGGTTTCTCACATCAATGCCTCTTGTCTCGTCATTTAACATTCAAACATGGTGTCAGAGTCAGATAACTAACCATGCTTTCCGCAAATTAGAGTCACCTGTTCTGGTTTACCAAACAAATGCTTATTTGAGTAAAATTTCGCCGGAATTGGCCTTAGCTAGAGTGAGTTTGCTAGTTAGCTTCAGTGTTGTTAGCACCGGTTAGACATGGCAGCGAACATTCCCCCTCCTGCCGTTATGAAGCTCAGCGGGGATTGGAGCATGAACTGGGATACGTTTAGAGGTGAATGGGAGGACTATGCGCTAGCAACGGGACTTCTGGAAAAGGACGATGAGGTAGTGGCTGCCACTTTGAGGACTATAATGGGAACTGAATGCCGACACATATACAAACACAACCTGAACCTAACAGCAGCTCAGCAAGGTAACGCTATAGCTATTCTTGATGCTCTTGAACATTACTTTACGCCAGCAAAGAACGTAATCTACGAGCGTTATGTTTTCGGTCGTTGCAAACAGGAGGACGGGGAGTCCATTGACAGCTTTGTCACTAGGTTAATGGAAAAGGCAGCTACATGTGACTATGGTGCTTTAAGAGATGAACTGATCAGAGATAAGATTGTGCTTGGCATAACTGATGAGAGCACCCGCAGACGTTTGCTGAGAGAACGTGACCTGACGCTAGTCTTGGCAGTGGAGACATGCCGTGCAGCAGAGCTTACTGATATACGGATAAGGTCCATGGAGCTAGAAAGGCAACTAATGGACAATGTCAATGCTACATTCAGGCAGCCAGTAAAGAAATTCCCCTTTGCCACAGCTTATGCTAATACTACAGCCAACTCTGCAGTAGACAACTCCAATACATGCCGATATTGTGGCATTTCTCATGGACGAGGAAAAGAACACTGCCCAGCCTATGGAAAAATATGCAAATCCTGTGGTACAGCTAATCACTTCGCAAGGGTCTGCATGAAAAGCAAGAGAAAGGAGGGTAAAGTGCACTCCATGGAAACAAACACAGATGAAGGGAACAACAGCACAGAGGATGTATATGCTAGCGAGTGCATAGGGGCAGTAAGGGCAAAAGGACAGAAGTGGTTTGTCACTCTGCTACTTAATAATAAACCACAGCAATACCAGCTAGATTCAGGGGCCACATGCAACGTTATGAGCCTTAAAAACAAAAGGAGGCTCGTGCCCAGAGACAAATTCACACAGAGTAGCACCAAGCTGAAACTGTATTCAGACCAGTTCATGACCTCTTTAGACCTGTTTGTGACAGAGTGTGTTTTACGTGGCCAGAAACACACCCTTGAGTTTGAAATAGTTGAGGCTAGTCAACAGCCATCACTGTCAGGTTCTACATGTGAGCGCCTTGGGCTTATTAACTTCACCATCCCAGCTGATCTTAACATTATAGACAAAGTCCAGGCTGGGCCCCTGAGCAAGGAGACACTCCTAAGCAAGTACCATGATGTCTTCAACGCACCGGTTGAATCAGTTCCTGGGGAAGTCCACTTTGAGTTGGACGCAGCAATCCAGCCTGTCCAGTGTGCACCTCGCAATGTACCAGTGGCCACCGCGCAATGTACCAGTGGCCATGAAAGCAGCTACGAAGGCTCAGCTTGACAAATACGAAGCAGATCATATCATATCTGTCACCGAGCCTACAGACTGGATAAGTAATATGGTTATCGTCAAGAAACCAGACAAGCTATGGATATGCATTGATCCTAAACACCTCAACCGGGCTCTGCAACGTTCACATTACATTATGCCCACGTTGGAGGATGGTCTTTACAAGCTCCCAAAGGCCAGAGTCTTCATGCTCGTGGATGCCAGAGATGCCTTCCTGCAGTGCAAGCTCGACGAGCCCAGCAGCTACATGACCACCTTTTGGACACCCTGGGGCAGGAAGAGGTGGTTGAAGCTTCCGTTTGGTGTCTCCGTGGCTCCAGAGGTGTATCAGCGGAAACAGCATGAGCTGTTGATGGGACAGAATGGCGTGGAACCCATAGCAGATGACATCCTCGTAGTGGGCTGTGGGGACAGTGATGAGGAGGCAGAATGTGACCATGACGCCAAGCTGCTGGCCCTGATGGTCAGATGCACACAGGTCAAGCTAAGGCTAAGCTTTAAAAAGCTTCAGTTTAAAGTGCCAGAGGTCTGCTTTCATGGGCACATCTTGTCCTCCACTGGATTGAAGGCGGATCCTGAAAAAGTGAAGGCTGTCTTGGAAATGCCCCACCCATCTGACGTGAAGGGAGTGCAGCGCTTCGTCGGATTCGTCACCTACCTGGCCAAATTCCTACCGCGGCTCTCTGAAGTGTGTGAGCCACTGAGGAGGCTCATGGACAAGGACACGATCTGGCATTGGCTCCCAAAACATGACGCAGCGGTGAGGGAAATAAAACAACTGGTCACCCAGACACCTGTACTGCGATACTACAATGTGTCAAAACCTGTCACGGTTCAGAGTGACTCAAGCCAGTATGGACTTGGCTGTTTCCTCATGCAGGAAGGCCAGCCTGTGGCATTCGCCTCTAGGGCACTCACCCCAACAGAGCAGAACTATGCCCAGATAGAGAAGGAGTGCCTCAGCATTGTGTTTGCATACCAACGCTTCCACCACTACCTGTACGGGCGCGACAATATTACCGCAGAGACAGATCACAAGCCCCTTATTGCTATATTCAGCAAGCCTCTTCTGAATGCCCCAAAATGACTGCAGAGCATGCTACTGGCCCTACAAAACTACAACCTCAAGGTGGTGTATAAGCCAGAGCCAGAGATGTATGTGAGTGACACGCTCAGCAGGGCTACTGCATCAGGCACTCACACACGCTCCATGCATGAACAACGTGTGGCTTACAAACAGAGCAAGTGGATGTTGAACACATCAACCAGGCTGACTACCTCAATGTTACGGACCAGCACCTTATACAAATCAGACAGCACACAGACAGGGACTAGCAACTCCAGGCATTGAGGTCTGTGATTCTGATGGGCTGGCCCGACTGCAAGGAAGAAATTGCTTTAGCCGTCAGAGAATATTGGCCAGTCAAAGAGGAACTCAGTGTTCAAAACGGAGTAATATTCAAGTGTTAGAGAGTCGTTATTCCCCGGTCTCTGCGCCCTGAGATGTTGGCGTGCGTGCACTCACATAGGAGGTGAGGCCTGTTACAGACAGCACTTGACACACTGTATTGGCCAGGAATGCAGAGTGAAATCAAAGACTATGTCAGTAAATGCATCTGCAATGAATATGCCATTGAGCAACAAAGAGAGACGATGATGTCCCACGAGCTACCGATGCGCCCCTGGCAGATAGTAAGTCTAGATCTCTTCCAGCACAGTGGCAAAGACTTTCTGCTGGTAGTCGATCATTACTCAGACTTTTGGGAGATTGACCTCCTCCCGACCTCTCAGCAGAGACAACGATCAAACGCTGCAAGGCTCAGTTTGCCCGCTATGGCCAGCCAGATAGTGTAATTTCAGACAATGGACCCCAATTCTCCAGAGTTGAGTTCTGAAAATTTGCTGCAGGATGGGAATTCGAGCACGTCACTTCATCACCACGACATCCAAAAGCTAATGGGAAGGCAGTGTCTGCAGTAAAAATCGCAAAGAACCTCTGCAAAAAGGCTCTGCGAGAGGGCAAAGATGCCTGGAAAGCAATCCCGCAGTGGCGCAATACCCCGACAGAAGGCATGGATAGCAGCCCGGCACGGCGCTTAAAAGCAGCTCTGCCAGTAGCCAGCACTCTCCTGGAGCCATGTGTGGTGACAGACGCGCTGGTGAAGCTACGTCACAGAAGACGGGTCTCCAAGTTCATCTACGACAAATCAGCAAAAGACTTACCTGAGCTCAGGGTGGGTGAAACGGTGCGAATGAAGCCACTACCAGGGGACCGGACAGGCCTCTGGAGACTCGGATCCTGTATACAGAAAGTGGCACCACGCTCCTACTTGGTTGAAGTGAATGGATCACTGTACCGTCGCAACAGGGTTGACCTTCGGATTGCTGAGCCAGCACCTACTCAGAACCCTGATGGCCAAAGGGGTCGCATGACAAAAGACAGAACTCCAGCAAGTCACATGGGGCCTGAGGCACTGGGTGAAGAGCCAGGGGATCACAGGTCGGCCGCTCCCTCGCCCATCAATTCTCCCCTTAGACAGTTAGGTGACACGCCTGTGCGGGAACCCGCAGTCCTCGCAGACAAGCCCCCTGTCTTTTCACGCTGCGGGCGTCTGTCCCAGCCACCAAAAATACTTCATCTGTAGGTTTCCCATCAGGGATTGTTGACAGACAGAGATAAAAGTGAAGAGAATATCAAAATGTGTTGTTGTTACCTGAAAAAAAAAATACTAAACTGTTCATGTTGGAAATTATTACTAGGTTTGTTTTGTTAGTGAATTGACACCTCCTGTCCTATTTTATTAAAGGGAAGATGTTATGGGTGTAAGATGGCACAGTGATGCCATCTGTTGGTAAATGTTCTTTACTGCAACTCTTGTGTTTTACCGGGGTGCTTGAGATACCCGGATGTGTTGTGATGTACTGAACAAGACTGGTTTCTCACATCAATGCCTCTTGTCTCGTCATTTAACATTCAAACAACCGATCCCATAGAGGTTAAAAACAGTTCTGTAACAATTAGGTTTGTGCAGTAGGCTATAGGCCCAATACATTATCACTGCATATTGGCTATGCTTGAATTGCCCTGCCAATGTTGTTCTTCTCAGACCATTTCCAAATTATTTTAAGTATATGATCACACTTATAATAGATTATTTGTTGTATTACTTGTGAGACACAGCTGACTGAGCATAATACATGTTTCGTTTTTTTACTGGACTGATGGTCAGCCTGAGGGGAACGGAGGATCACTCCATCCCCGGTGAGGCCCTCCTCTCTCCACCCCTCCACTGAGAAAACGGGACACAGTCTTCCAGCTGATGGCGAAACATAATGTTGCATAGGCTTATGTTTTATAAATCATGTTCAGAAACAGTCTGAGCTGTATATCTCGGCTTGCATTTAGACTCAAAGTGATCTTGACTCAAAGTTTGGTGACCACTGTATTAGAGAAAGGAGGAGATAGGAATCCCTTTGGTCAATGAACGGAGGATAATGCCTATGTAGCGATTTCAGTGCCCACAGAAATGTTTTTTGAATTCCATACTTTGTGATTTTTATTAGGATAGTTTTAAATTGTATATTGAATTCAGTTTTCAAATTAAATTTCAATTGAATTGAATATTCAAGTTCAATATTTATATATTCCGTTTCGTTGTTTTATTTATTTAATAAACCTTTATTTGTTGTCTGTGTATCAAGTTTACAAACTATCAATTCAAGTTTCATATATTCAACTTCTCAGATCCATTCAGATTCCGTTTTCAAATGAAGTTCTCTAAATTAAGATTCAAAACAAGAGACATCATCCACATTGCCAAAGATGGTCTATTATATTGATAGTCAAGATAGTTGATACAAGATAGTCAAGTGACCGCTCTAACAATGGAAATACATGTCCTCAAAGATGGAAGACGAATTTGTCTGGAAGGGATATACAGTGGAGAGAACAAGTATTTGATACACTGCCGATTTTGCAGGATTTCCTACTTACAAAGCATGTAGGTACACTAACAGGTCTGTGAGAGACGGAATTCGTACTGGTTGGTAGGTGATCAAATACTTATGTCATGCAATAAAATGCTAATTAATTACTTAAAAATCATACAATGTGATTTTCTGGATTGTTGTTTTAGATTCCGTCTCTCGCAGTTGAAGTGTACCTATGATAAGAATTACAGACCTCTACATGCAAGGAAAACCTGCCAAATCGGCAGTGTATCAAATACTTGTTCTCCCCACTGTATATACACTACATGACAAAAGTATGTGGACACCTGCTCGTCGAACATACCATTCCAAAATTATGGGCTTTAATATGGAGTTGGTCCCCCCTTTGCTGCTATAACAGTCTCCAGTCTCCTGGGAAAGCTTTCCACTAGATGTTGGAACATTGCTATGGGGACTCCCATTCAGCCACAAGAGCATTAGTGAGGTCAGTCACTGTTGGGTGATTAGGTCTGGCTCGGAGTCGGTGTTCCAATTCATCTCAAAAGTGTTTGATTGAGTTGAGGTCAGGGCTCTATGCAGGCCAGTGGAGTTCTTCCACACCGATCTTGAAAAAAACATTTCTGGATGGACCTCGCTTTGGACATTGTTATGCTGAAACAGGAAAGGACCTTCCCCAAATTGTTGCAACAAGGTTGGAAGCACAGAATTGTCTAGAATGTCATTGTATGCTGTAGCGTTAATATTTCCCTTCACTTGAACTAAGGGGCCTAGCCCAAACCATGAAAAACAGACCCAGACAATTATTCCTCCTCCACCATACTTTACAGTTGGCATTCAGGCAGGTAGCGTTCTCCTAGCATCCTCTAAACCCAGATTAGTCCGTAAATGGTGATCTTAGGCTTGTGTGCGGCTGCTTGGCCATGGAAACCCATTTCATGAAGCTCCCTACAAACAGCTATTGTGCTGACGTTGCTTCCAGAAAAAGTTTGGAACTCGGTAGTGAATGTTGCAACCGAGGACAGACGATTTATATTCGCTACATGCTTCAGCACTCGGCGGTCCCATTCTGTGAGCTTGTGTGGCCTACCACTTTGTGGCTGAGTCGATGTTGCTCCTAGACGTTTTCATTTCATAATAACAGCACTTATAGTTGACCGGGACAGCTCTAGCAGGGCAGAAATTTGATGAACTGACTTGTTGGAAAGGTGGCATCCTGTGACGGTGCCACATTGAAAGTCAGAGATTTTCAGTCAGGTCATTCTACTGTCAATGTTTGTCTATGGAGATTGCATGGCGGTGTGCTCAATTTTATACATCTGTCAGCAACGGGTATGGCTGAAATAGCTGAATCCACTTATATGAAGGGGTGTCTACATACTTTTTCATATACAGTGTAGCTTTTGTGAAAATTGACTTTTCGGAGCAGGTTTAGGAGAACTTACGCAGCAGGTTATGATAATTACTGTAGCAGGTTAGGATAATTTAGGTTAAGGTTAGGAAAAGGGTAAGGATTAGATCAAATGCACAAAAAACAACAACTTTAAAATTAAATAACTTTTGATGTCAATTTGGCAAAAGCTGTATCCCTTCTAGACATGACCATAGAAGACAGGCGGGGAGAGGCGAGATCAGGTGGGACCATTCTAGCCAATGAGAGGGCACATACGTGTGTACACTGCATAAAGATAGATAAAAGACTCATCTTTGTATCTGTGCAATTATAGCGTCTGTGACAGCATGGGAAGTGCCAGTGAGGCAATCTCCATTTTAATGTGAATTTCTTCTTTTTCATTGGCTGATTGCTCCCAACTCATAGGAATCCCCACGCAGTTGACGACTTTAAAATGGTGGAAGCCCTCAATGGCAAACTCCATGTTAAAACGAGTTATATCCATGTTGAGTCCTCCATCTCTGTGACAACAGGCACAACTTAGATATTTATTTAAAAAATATATTTAACCTTTATTTAAGATATAAAGTCGTTTTTTTCAAAGTTGAGGAAATACCATGTGTGTCCGCTAATAACAGAGCATTAGTAACAACCTAACCATTATGACAATTCTATTCGGTCAAAAAAGCCGCACGCAGCAAATGAGCAATTCAATATTTTTGTTGACCAAATTCGACACTCATTAACCTCCATAAAAAATGTCCTCACTTGTTGGGCTTATTTTCGTGGCCAGATTTTAGGCGGGATAAAACCTTTCCCTTCGCCTATTCCTCTCTGAAGTTGCTCATTACTGGACCTGCCAGCCATTACATTTACCAGCCCGTGGTGCCTACCACTGTTCCATACTACATAGCGAAACGCTTGCTCTTGGATCGCCTTATCTTTGCTCCTGCATTCCTGCTGCTTTTCTTCTTTTGTTATGAACATCCTGGAGGTAAGTCACCTGCTCCACTATCTACTCTCCTGCACTATACACCTGACCAACTCTCACGGCTTAGATATAACACGGTGTCATAGTGCAATGTAACAGTCCCATATCAAACTTGGTACTACTCTGTGGAAGTTCAAACTTTAAGCAGGGGCTACTTATTAGTTTGTCAGTTTAGGTTGGGCCTAGTGAAATTATGCAGAACTACTCAGACAGTTAATTTCCATTAGTGGTTCATTAATTACATTCTAATCCAGACTATTGCCATGGCTGAACATTCATTTTCGTCCATTCTAATGCTATTTTAGGGTAAGAGGTGGGCAGACTTCCAGAGCAAAGTGAATAGTAGTTATTGGCCTGCCTTGAAGATGAACTGGAAAGTGTGGACCCCCTTCCAGTTCATCAACATCAACTATGTGGCTGTAGAGGTGAGCAGTTCTCACTGGCTTTTCTTTTCTGCATTAATCTGGAATGTAGTGGTGCTCTGTTACCAATCTGTGTTGTTGTGTTTTCAGTTTCGAGTGCTGTTTGCCAACATGGTGGCCTTATTTTGGTATGCTTACCTTGCGTCTGTGAGGAAGTGAAGACTCCCAAGATCTTCTCCCTGATTACTGAAGTAAGAAGGCACAGGGTGTGCCTCTGAAGCTGCAGAACGTTACAAGGACAGGTCTGTGAATGCCAGTGCAGCAAGATGGTACAACCAGGCAAATTGACTGGGGTGGTGTGAAGGACTTCAGTCACACAATATACAAGGTACTGCACTACTACACTAATGTCTTAGGTCTCTCTTTATGTGGTGTTGTGGTGTATCTCTTGTCGTGATGTGTGTTTTGTTCTATATATATATATACTATTATTATTTTTTATTTTTTATTTTTTGAAACCCCTGTCCCCGAATGAGGCCTTTTTTGCCTTCTGTTAGGTTGTCATTGTAAATAAGAATTTGTTCGTAACTGACTTGTCTAAATTAAATAAAGGCCAAATGAAAAAATACAAATAAAAGAAATCCTAATACATCCAATGTGTTGCTCACATGCAAAATAACTTATATCTGAAATGTTCAATCTTAATTGTTACTTCTTGAATAAATTGAAATACTTGAGTATTCTCCTTTGAGCCAAGGTGAATTTTGGTTTGAACAATAGTAAATACATGTTATATATTCTTGTTTGATTAAAAAAAATATTTGTATAATTTAAGTTGAAGCAAAGCAAATGTGCTGTAGGAAATAAATAACAGTAACTGTTTCAATCTTGAAGGCAACTCATTTAACACCATATGAATATGCAATGTTAAGATTGTTATCAAACCACAATGTATTGTGTATATTGCTGACAAGGCCCACCTGTAGTTTCTTTATGTGGACTGCATTGTTTTAGTTTGAGTCTCAACTCAACTGTAAATGTGACTGCTGTCAATATCAGGTCAAATAAGGGAGAAACAGCCCATCGGACTGAAACTGGCAAATAAATTGACATCCTGATGTACAGTATTTGTTTTAACCCTATTTTATAAATGAAAACAAGAACCAGTCCAGTATCCAGTATCTATCATGTTGCTTTATTTTTTTATGAGTTGGAGCAATAACAACGATAGTAGACTGCTTGAGTTTTATACTTGTTTATTACTTGATTACAATCTAATTTACATTATTTTAACATACAGTAAGCCTATATCAGCAATGCTTAATTTAAAGTTGACAATTTAATACACATGTTATATAACAATGATAATTTCTGGACTAGCTTTTTCTCTATAGACATGGAATGCATAATAAGTTAAGGGCTTCGGGTGACCGGTGGTTTCAGGTCGATACTGGGTGTCTTCAGCCTCCCCTTAGACGGAGCGTCAGGTGAATAGTGCTTAGATTTCTGACACCATAGTCTTCCAGTTTCTTTCTATCATCGAGCTGCTTGCCCTCGTGAATCAGCCTCTGTTGGTCGGCTGGGACTCCCTCCTTGTTTTGGACCTTGGCTTTGAACTGGGTTACAGTCTCACCAGACACCACCTCATATGTGTGCGTCTGGCCCTTTTCGTTTTTCAGGAACACCTGGATATGAGTGGGTTCTGTAATCAGCACCATCACTTTGGATCCTGAATGCAGGCCATAGTCACTCAAAGTTTTTGAGTCATCGCTGAGACTGATGTTGTTCCCATTGACACCTGACAGCCTCTGCCTTTCCATGGCCACTCCAAAGTGTTGGTTGATCAGACTCTTGAGCGACCCCAGAGTGGTGTGTGGCTGAACCGTCAGGGGATGTGAGTCCCCATTCAACAGTGTTATAGTGAGTTCCATGATAGATATCTGAAAGAGGATTTCATGTATTATTTATTTGGCCTTACAATAGCATAGCTCAATTGAATGATTTAGTCTTAACACTTTACTTAAAGCCTGCAGGTATAATGCTTTATAACTGGCTGAAAGAATGTATGATACTTTATAATGTCTTATAATAAGGGTTACAATATGTCATGTCTCATCTCTATCAACATTTCAGCTGACTTGTGGCTATTTAGTGAGATTCATTAAGAAATGATTGAAAGACCTAAGGGAGTCATTATAACTTGTATATTTACAAACAGGCTTTAATTAAGCTTTACCATTTATTCAGACGATTGTAATGCCTGACATAATATAAGATCATTTACTTGATACACTATTAAGCTTTTTTTATCCAGCACATTTCTGTATGGCAGGCCTATTGTAGCCTTATAATGTAAAAACATGATTTACCTTTTCAGTAGATAGGCCTATTATTGTGAAGTCTTGCAAGTTGAAAGATGATGACAGCTCTGTCACCGTCTGCAGCTGAGCCGGGTATATAACAGCTGATAAACCCCGCCCCTCAAATTAAGGTTCGTTTTCCCCTCTGCCTCCTTGCCCCTTTCGGTTTCTATTCTCAGTTAATAATACTGACGTAGGCAACTGTTGTTGGCAGAAAGCTGAGTGCAATAACTTATTTCTATGTTATTCAGTTAAGACTTAATAGAATACTAGCCTACTACTAACCCCATGAAAAACAGTAGCCCAATGACAACTTGGTGCAAATGTTTCTATATTCCATATCAGTCTAGATCATTTCCAATCAATCACACACCCACAGATATGTCAGTGTTGTAACGTTGACTATAGATATTCCAGATATTACTGGAATAATTAATTGATCTAATTTATTGTAATTAATTTGGTTATCCTATCCAAATTAATCAAACGTGGGGAACCATTAAGGTTTTATATAGAGATCCCTTTAATGAACTCTATCGTAGTTATCATTAACCATTGTACCAATCCTATATCAACAATAGTTTTAATTAACAGTCAGTTACTATGTTCTCATTCTGAAAGTCGTCGAGCTCAAAAATTCAAGGACCCAATCACTTGTAAATGAACGCAAGGCCACAGATCATTTCTTTTTACGGTTTTATTTATAAGTTGGAAAAGTAGGTAGTTGACAGAGTAAGGCAGTGTATAGGCTAACGGAATACAACACAGTTGTTGAGGTTTGTATCTCCACTCTACATGAATGTACGTACTTGAACTCAGCAAACACAACAAACAGTATATACATTCACCAGACTTTTGAGGACAAGATGGTCTTATCAACTGAAGGAAAATAAAAGATGGTCCACCAAAACTGCACCACCGTGAAGTTATAGATGTATCCACCCTGTCACGTCTGCTCCCGCTCTTCCCTCCCCCGGGCGCTTGGGGGCACCAGGTTGCCCTGCATCACGCGCTCCCATCCATCCATCACGCGCGTCAGCGTTATTGGACTCACCTGGACTCACTTATCACCTGTTTATTTCCTCCCCTATATTTGTCAATTCCCTGCTGCTGGA
This sequence comes from Oncorhynchus mykiss, assembly GCF_057628025.1. Lineage (NCBI taxonomy): Eukaryota > Metazoa > Chordata > Actinopteri > Salmoniformes > Salmonidae > Oncorhynchus > Oncorhynchus mykiss. The sequence continues at coordinate 62,649,389 of NC_143032.1, read as the reverse complement.
TTGTATTGTTTTTGTCTTTAGTATTTGTTTGCTGACGCTGTTCCTGTCTCGTTCCATGTCAGTCTTCATTAAATGTTTTACTCCCGGTACCTTCTTCGTCTCTCAAGCGTTATCGCATGTGACACACCCGGAGTCGCCAGTGGCTAGGCTTTCAGTTCGCATCCGAATGTGGCAAATGCAGCAACAGTATTAATCATGATATGTAATTAAGACTAACAGTCTTACAATAATCAGTGGGTAAAATACCGGGGAAGCAAAGCCAGGGGGGAAAGGCCATATTACAACCTATGTAGTGATGTGATAATTGCGTTGTTTGCTCTGTAACCTGTTCGTTAATATGCCTTCACACCGTGATATATACAGTTGAAGTCTGAAATTTACATACACTTAAGTTGGAGTCAATAAAACTCGTTTTTCAACCACTCCACAAATTTCTTGTTAACAAACTATAGTTTTGGCAAGTCGGTTAGGACATCTACTTTGTGCATGACACAAGTCATTTTTCCAACAATTGTTTACAGACATATTATTTAACTTATAATTCATGGTATCACAATTCCAGTGGGTCAGAAGTTTACATACACTAAGTTGACTGTGCCTTTAAACAGCTTGGAAAATTACAGAAAATGATGTCATGGCTTTAGAAGCTTCTGATAAGCTAATTGACATAATTTGAGTCAATTTGAGGTGTACCTGTGGATGTATTTCAAGGCCTACCTTCACACTCAGTGTCTCTTTGCTTGACATCATGGGAAAATCAAAATAAATCAGCAAAGACCTCAGAAAAAAATTGTAGACCTCCACATGTCTGGTTCATCCCTGGGAGCAATTTCCAAACGCCTAAAGGTACCACGTTCATCTGTACAAACAATAGTACGCAAGTATAAACACCTTTGGACCAAGTAGCTGTCATACCACTCAGGAAGGAGATGGGTTCTGTCTCCTAGATATGAATGTACTTTGGTGCGAAAAGTGCAAATCAATGTCAGAAAATTAAGTAGAATCACAAGTCCAAATCCCTATCTCCATCCATGGTTAATTTAGGAAAGAGACGATTTTAGCTAGCTAGCTAGCCACCAGAGGAAGACACAACAAGATGCAACAATTCAAGATTTCTGTTAATGACATTTGGTTTCAAATGCGATGTGATTGGTGTGATGCCAAATCCAAACTGGCTTCCCTTGACACTTGTTTTTAGTGCACCAGGGCCATTCACAGTTGAGCTCACTCAGTTTAGCTCAACACTGACTGGCTATTAATTAATTATTTTTTTTACAAAGGGAGGCCAAATGCTTGCTGGCTTCTCTTGCGTTGGCGGCAACAATGTCATACTTTTTTTTTAACAGCATAGATGGGCTACACACACAGAGAGAGCGGCACTATTCACATTTCACCTCTGATGTCCTGTTAGTAAAATACAAAGACATTTTACACTGAACAAAAATAAAAAGTGTTGGTCCCATGTTTCATGAGCTGAAATAGAAGATCCCAGAAATGTCCCATATGCACAAAAAACAAATTTCTCTCATTCTGTACACATTTGTTTACATCCCTGTTAGTGAGCATTTCTCCTTTGCTGAGATAATCCATCCACCTGACAGTGTGCAGTTTTGTCACACAACACAATTTCACAGATGTCTCAAGTTTTGAGGGAGCGTGCAATTGGCATGCCGACTGCAAGAATGTCCACCAGAGCTATTGCCAGAGAATTGAATGTTCTGAAACACAGCTGAAAATGTCCCAGTTCTTCTATGGCCTGCATAGCCAGACGTGTCACCCATTGATTTGGGATGCTCTGGATCGAAGTGTACGACAGCGTGTTCCAGTTCCTGCCAATATCCAGCAACTTTTCACAGCCATTGAAGAGGAGTGGGACAACATTCCACAACCCACAATCAACAGCCTGATAAACTGTATGCAAAGGAGATGTGTCACGCTGCATGAGGCAAATGGTGGTCACACCAGATACTGACTGGTTTTCTGATCCACACCTCTACCCTTTTTTTTAAAGGTATCTGTGACCAACAGATGCATATCTGTATTCCCAGTCTTGTGAAATCCATAGATTAGGTCCTAATTTCTTTTTCAATTGATTGATTTCCTTATATGAACAGTAACTCAGTAAAATCTTTGAAATTGTTGCATGTTGTGTTTATATTTTTGTTCAGTATTCATTACTGATGTGCCTTGAGGCAGAATTCTTGGTCATTGTAATTTCTGTCTTGATTGGTTTAATCAACGTTGTTTCATCGAAATGTGTACATCTATTGTGACGTGGAATTTACATGGAAAATACATTGAATTTGAAAAAAGTAATCAAACTGTTGGTTTGAGGGTAAAATTTCCACCACAGGATTATGTCATCATGGTAACTAATTTTCAACATAGACCAACCTTGTACAAAATATATTGAATTTGTACCTTTGAAACAATGTCAGATCTTTAACGTTATATTGACTATCAGGGGAAAAAAACAATAGGCTGGGCAGCACCTCCTACTGGTGAGTTAATCTATCTACAGCTCTCCATTTGGTCTCCCAGGGTTTTAAACAAGCCCTGCTATGCTTTGATATTTGTTACCGACTACTACCAATGTGCTATTGTGAAGATGATTATTGAGAGATATCTTAATTGATTAACTTCTATTTATTCAGGGTAGCCTTTATAACTAAATAGATTCCCTGTTACTATCAAAGTCATTCCAAAGTGTAGGTTTAACAGAGAAAATGAAATATAACCATGCTTTATAAGTCATATATCATCAATGATACTATTTAGGCCTACAGGTGTTTCTATAGTGCCTATAGAAAGTCTACTCCCCTTCCCTATTTTTTCACATTTTGTTGCGTTACAAAGTGAATTTGAAATAGATTGAATTGCATTTTCTGTCATTCACATTTTTGTAAACTAATAAATATGCGGTCATGGAAAGTAATTTACAGTTTTTATGCCTTTAGTTTTCCATGTGGACCAATTTATCGGATAATTCTGAAAAGCTATCCAAGGATTGTGTTCTTACGGAGTGATTGTCACGCCCTGGCCATAGAGATGTTACGGTGCGTGAATGAGGACCCAAAAGCGAATTAACGTAAACAGAGCTTCTTTAATAACAAAACAAAACGTAGGCTCAGATGGACCGGCAGGTTCCGACAGGACATGACAAGGTTGCAGCAAACATGACGATAGTCTGGTTCAGGCATGAACAACACAAACAAGAATCCGACAAGGACAGGAGCAGGAACAGAGAGAGATATAGAGACCTAATCAGAGGGAAAAAGGGAACAGGTGGGAAAAGGGGTGACGAGGTAGTTAGGAGGAGACAAGGCACAGCTGGGGAAAAGAGGGGGAGAAAAGGTAACCTAACAACGACCAGCAGAGGGAGACAGGGTGAAGGGAAAGGACAGAAACAAGACACAACATGACAGTACATGACAGTACCCCCCCACTCACCGAGCGCCTCCTGGCGCACTCGAGGAGGAAACCTGGCGGCAACGGAGGAAATCATCGATCAGCGCACGGTCCAGCACGTCCCGAGAGGGAACCCAACTCCTCTCCTCAGGACCGTACCCCTCCCAATCTACTAGGTACTGACGACCACGGCCCCGAGGACGCATGTCCAAAATCCTACGGACCCTGTAGATGGGTGCGCCCTCGACAAGGATGGGGGGGGGGGGGGGAAGACGAGCGGGAGCGCGAAGAACGGGCTTGATACAGGAGACATGGAAGACCGGGTGGACGCGACGAAGATATCGCGGAAGAAGAAGTCGAACTGCGACAGGATTAATAATCTGAGAAATACGGAACGGACCAATGAACCGCGGGGTCAACTTGCGAGAAGCGGTCTTAAGGGGAAGGTTCTGAGTGGAGAGCCAAACTCTCTGACCGCGACAATATCTAGGACTCTTAGTTCTACGCTTATTAGCAGCCCTCACAGTCTGCGCCCTATAACGGCAAAGTGCAGACCTGACCCTCTTCCAGGTGCGCTCGCAACGTTGGACAAAAGCCTGAGCGGAGGGGACGCTGGACTCGGCGAACTGAGATGAGAACAGCGGAGGCTGGTACCCGAGGCTACTCTGAAAAGGAGATAGCCCGGTCGCAGACGAAGGAAGCGAGTTGTGGGCGTATTCTGCCCAGGGGAGCTGTTCTGACCAAGACGCAGGGTTGCGAAAAGAAAGACTGCGTAAGATGCGACCAATAGTCTGATTGGCCCGTTCTGCTTGACCGTTAGACTGGGGGTGAAAGCCGGAAGAGAGACTGACGGAAGCCCCAATCAAACGGCAAAACTCCCTCCAAAATTGAGACGTGAATTGCGGACCTCTGTCCGAAACGACGTCTGACGGAAGGCTATGAATTCTGAAAACATTCTCGATGATGATTTGTGCCGTCTCTTTAGCAGAAGGAAGCTTAGCAAGGGGAATAAAATGAGCCGCCTTAGAGAACCTGTCGACAACCGTAAGAATAACAGTCTTCCCCGCTGACGAAGGCAGTCCGGTGACAAAATCTAAGGCGATGTGAGACCACGGTCGAGAGGGAATGGGAAGCGGCCTGAGACGGCCGGCAGGAGGGGAGTTACCGGACTTAGTCTGCGCGCAGACCGAACAAGCAGCCACGAAGCGACGCGTGTCATGCTCCCGGGTGGGCCACCAAAAACGCTGGCGAATGGAAGCAAGCGTACCCCGAACGCCAGGGTGGCCGGCTAACTTGGCAGAGTGAGCCCACTGAAGAACGGCCAGACGAGTAGGAACGGGAACGAAAAGAAGGTTCCTAGGACAAGCGCGCGGCGACGGAGTTTGAGTGAGTGCTTGCTTTACCTGCCTCTCAATTCCCCAGACAGTCAACCCGACAACACGCCCCTCAGGGAGAATCCCCTCGGGGTCAGTGGAGGCTACTGAAGAACTGAAGAGACGAGATAAAGCATCAGGCTTGGTGTTCTTAGAGCCCGGACGATAAGAAATCACGAACTCGAAACGAGCGAAAAACAGCGCCCAGCGCGCCTGACGCGCATTAAGTCGTTTGGCAGAACGGATGTACTCAAGGTTCCTATGGTCAGTCCAAACGACAAAAGGAACGGTCGCCCCCTCCAACCACTGTCGCCATTCGCCTAGGGCTAACCGGATGGCGAGCAGTTCGCGGTTTCCCACATCATAGTTACGTTCCGACGGCGACAGGCGATGAGAAAAATACGCGCATGGGTGGACCTTGTCGTCAGAGAGGGAGCGCTGAGAAAGAATGGCTCCCACGCCCACCTCTGACGCGTCAACCTCGACAACGAACTGTCTAGTGACGTCAGGTGTAACAAGGATAGGTGCGGATGTAAAACGATTCTTGAGGAGATCAAAAGCTCCCTGGGCGGAAACGGACCACTTAAAGCACGTCTTGACAGAAGTAAGGGCTGTGAGAGGGGCTGCCACCTGACCGAAATTACGGATGAAACGACGATAGAAGTTCGCGAAGCCGAGAAAGCGCTGCAGCTCGACGCGTGACCTAGGGACGGGCCAATCAATGACAGCTTGGACCTTAGCGGGATCCATCTTAATGCCTTCAGCGGAAATAACAGAACCGAGAAATGTGACGGAGGAGGCATGAAAAGAGCACTTCTCAGCCTTCACAAAAAGACAATTCTCTAAAAGGCGCTGGAGGACACGTCGAACGTGCTGAACATGAATCTGGAGTGACGGTGAAAAAATCAGGATATCGTCAAGGTAAACGAAAACAAAGATGTTCAGCATGTCTCTCAGGACATCATTGACTAATGCCTGAAAGACAGCTGGAGCGTTAGCGAGGCCGAAAGGAAGAACCCGGTATTCAAAGTGCCCTAACGGAGTGTTAAACGCCGTCTTCCACTCGTCCCCCTCCCTGATGCGCACGAGATGGTAAGCGTTACGAAGGTCCAACTTAGTGAAAAACCTGGCTCCCTGCAGGATCTCGAAGGCTGAAGACATAAGAGGAAGCGGATAACGATTCTTCACTGTTATGTCATTCAGCCCTCGATAATCTATGCAGGGGCGCAGGGACCCGTCCTTCTTCTTAACAAAAAAAAACCCCGCTCCGGCGGGAGAGGAGGAGGGGACTATGGTACCGGCGGCAAGAGCTACAGACAAATAATCTTCGAGAGCCTTACGTTCGGGAGCCGACAGAGAGTATAGTCTACCCCGGGGGGGAGTGGTTCCCGGAAGGAGATCAATACTACAATCATACGACCGGTGTGGAGGAAGAGAGGTGGCCCTGGACCGACTGAACACCGTGCGCAGATCGTGATATTCCTCCGGCACCCCTGTCAAATCACCAGGCTCCTCCTGTGAAGAAGAGACAGAGGAAACAGGAGGGATAGCAGACATTAAACATTTCACATGACAAGAGACGTTCCAGGAGAGGATAGAATTACTCGACCAATTAATGGAAGGATTATGACAAACTAGCCAGGGATGGCCCAAAACAACAGGTGTAAAAGGTGAACGAAAAATTAAAAAAGAAATGGTTTCGCTATGATTACCAGAAACAGTGAGGGTTAAAGGTAGCGTCTCACGCTGAATCCTGGGGAGAGGACTACCATCCAGGGCGAACAAGGCCGTGGACTCCCTTAACTGTCTGAGAGGAATGTCATGTTCCCGAGCCCAGGTCTCGTCCATAAAACAGCCCTCCGCCCCAGAGTCTATTAAGGCACTGCAGGAAGCTGACGAACCGGTCCAGCGTAGATGGACCGACAAGGTAGTGCAGGATCTTGAAGGAGAGACAGGAGTAGTAGCGCTCACCAGTAGCCCTCCGCTTACTGATGAGCTCTGGCTTTTACTGGACATGAAGTGACAAAATGACCAGCAGAACCGCAATAGAGACAGAGGCGGTTGGTGATTCTCCGTTCCCTCTCCTTAGTCGAGATGCGGATACCTCCCAGCTGCATAGGCTCAGCACCCGAGCCGGCAGAGGAAGATGGTAGTGATGCGGAGAGGGGGGCAACGGAGAACGCAAGCTCCTTTCCACGAGCTCGGTGACGAAGATCAACCCGTCGCTCAATGCGAATAGCGAGTTCAATCAAGGAATCCACGCTGGAAGGAACCTCCCGGGAGAGAATCTCATCCTTTACCTCTGCGCGGAGACCCTCCAGAAAACGAGCGAGCAAAGCCGGCTCGTTCCAGCCACTGGAGGCAGCAAGAGTGCGAAACTCAATAGAGTAGTCTGTTATGGATCGATTACCTTGACATAGGGAAGACAGGGCCCTGGAAGCCTCCTCCCCAAAAACAGATCGATCAAAAACCCGTATCATCTCCTCCTTAAAGTCCTGATACTGGTTAGTACACTCAGCCCTTGCCTCCCAGATTGCCGTGCCCCACTCACGAGCCCGTCCAATAAGGAGAGATATGACGTAGGCGACACGAGCAGTGCTCCTGGAGTAAGTGTTGGGCTGGAGAGAAAACACAATATCACACTGGGTGAGGAACGAGCGGCATTCAGTGGGCTCCCCAGAGTAACACGGCGGGTTATTGATTCTGGGCTCCGGAGATTCGAAAGCCCTGGAAGTGGCCGGTGGATCGAGGCGGAGATGGTGAACCTGTTCTGTGAGGTTGGAGACTTGGGTGGCCAGGGTCTCAACGGCATGTCGAGCAGCAGACAATTCCTGCTCGTGTCTGCCTAGCATCGCTCCCTGGATCTCGACGGCTGAGTGGAGAGGATCCGAAGTCGCTGGGTCCATTCTTGGTCGGATTCTTCTGTTACGGTGCGTGAATGAGGACCCAAAAGCGAATTAACGTAAACAGAGCTTCTTTAATAACAAAACAAAACGTAGGCTCAGATGGACCGGCAGGTTCCGACAGGACAGGACAAGGTTGCAGCAAACATGACGATAGTCTGGTTCAGGCATGAACAACACAAACAAGAATCCGACAAGGACAGGAGCAGGAACAGAGAGAGATATAGAGACCTAATCAGAGGGAAAAAGGGAACAGGTGGGAAAAGGGGTGACGAGGTAGTTAGGAGGAGACAAGGCACAGCTGGGGAAAAGAGGGGGAGAAAAGGTAACCTAACAACGACCAGCAGAGGGAGACAGGGTGAAGGGAAAGGACAGAAACAAGACACAACATGACAGTACATGACAAGAGAGGCGTTTTATTATTTATTTTGGTTAGGCCAGGGTGTGACTAGGGTGGGCATTCTATGTTCTTTTTTCTATGTTTTGTATTTCTTTGTTTTTGGCCGGGTATGGTTATCAATCAGGGACAGCTGTCTGTCGTTATCTCTGATTGAGAACCATACTTAGGTAGCCTTTTCCCACCTGTGTTTTGTGGGTAATTATTATTTTTCCGTGAGTTTGTGTGCACCTCGGTTGCGTCACGGTCTTTGCTGTTTACCTGTTTTGTTTTTTGGTTGTTTCACTTTCATTAAAAGATGTGGAACTACATGCACGCTGCGCCTTGGTTGATTTATGACAGGGAGTTTGAGGATCGCGAGCGTGACAGAATTACCCACCACAAGAAGACCAAGCAGCGTGCGCCAACCTGGAGGAGGAGTTGGACCTGGGAGGAGAGAATGGTAGAGGACAAGACCCGGTCACTGAAGCCCGAGAGGCAGCCCCAAAAACATTTTTGGGGGGTGGCACACAGGGAGTGTGGCGGAGTCAGGTTGGAGACCTGAGCCCACTCCCCATGCTTACTGGGGTGAGCAGGTGACAGGTCAGGCTCTGTGCTATGGGGTGATGCGCACTGTGTCTCGGGCCGAGTATTCACAGGCTGGTGTGCTCGGTGCCAGCGTCCCGCATTGCCGGGTGGAAGCTGGCATCCAGCCAGAACGGGGGGGAGCCAGCTATGCTGTCGAGACCGCCAGTGCGCCTACACGGCCCTGTGTATCCGGTGCCTCGGCCAAGGAAGAGGCCGCCTGTATGTCTCCCCAGCCTGGTGAGTCCTGTGCCTGCTCCCAGAACCAAGTCTCCCTCCTGTCCGGAGCTGCCAGAGCCGCCCTCCTGTCCGGAGCTCAGTCCAGAGCCGCAGCCCCCAGTCCGGAGCCGCAGCCCCTCAGTCCGGAGCCGCAGCCCCTCAGTCCGGAGCCGCAGCCCCTCAGTCCGGAGCCGCAGCCCCTCAGTCCAGTGGCGCCCTCTACGAGGGTCTTCAGTCCGGGGCCCGCTGCGAGGGTCCCCACTCCAGAGGCGCCGCCTAAGTGGGCCAAGACTGAGGTGGAGCGGGGTCCACGTCCCGCACCTGAGCCGTCGCCGTAAAGAAGGTTCACCCGGACCCTCCACTTTAGAGTCAGGTTTTGCGGCCGTAGTCCGCACCTTTGGGGGGGGGGTGTACTGTCACGCCCTGGCCATAGAGGCTTTTTATTCTTTATTTTGGTTAGGCCAGAGTGTGACTAGGGTGGGCATTCTATGTTCTTTTTTCTATGTTTTGTATTTCTTTGTTTTTGGCCGGGTATGGTTCTCAATCAATGACAGCTGTCTGTCGTTGTCTCTGAGAACCATACTTAGGTGTGAGAGAGTGAGAGTCATCCAATATGCTGCAATAGAAAAACAGCCATGCTCATGAAAAAAAGTGTCCTCCCTCATCTTAAATGGCACCGACTGCGACAGTGTCTGATGCCCTCCCAGTCACCCCCATCCCAATCCTGCGAATGGGGCCCCTCTCCACTCTCATCAATAACCAACAGTGAATCTTAGCTATAATGACAAACTAGGAACAATAAGGACTCAACATCCCTTCCTAATCTGCCCAGAATAAAATGACAATGGTATATAGTCAAATTCTTCCTTTTCTCTCTCCAAAGATAACCCTTCCATCTCCCCCTCCCAGTTTTCTCCCCCTTTACCCCAAGCCAAGCTTGTCCTTGCCAACCCAAGCCAAGCTTATCACCAACTCCCATTCTTGCCCTCCCTTACCCACCCAGGCAAAGTATATCTCAACCTCCCATCTTTTCCCATCCTCCCTTCTCTAAGGGCCTGATTCAATCAGATCCACTTTAGCTGACATCCGCATTGTGGTTGTTTTGGCAGTGTCAGAGGTGGAACTACATTAAGTGTCAAATACACACTCAGCTCAGAGTTCTGACTAGGTGGTATACAGCTATGACCGGAAGTGAGTTTTTCATAGCAGGTTAAGAGAACTCACGCAGCAGGTTAGGAGAATTAATGTAGCAGGTTAGGAGAATTAGGTTAAGGTTATGGCCAATGGAATGGGTGGATTAAAAGGCCAGTAACACTCTGCATTATTCAGTGCCCAATGAAATGACACCATATATACATTCTACAGACTCTACAGAGTATTCCCTACAATACCTTTTTACTGCGGCACCTGGAATCATTTTTGCTCTATAAGCCAATATCTATTTCATATACAATTATTTGCATTTGGGGCATTTATTTGCAAATGTCACTTAAAAATGAACAAATATGAATCATTGTGAATGTTTAGACAATTATTTTTCATATAACATGAATAACTACAGATTATTGACACTTTCTACTATTAGGAAGGGATAAAAATTTACAGAATGGTTACCTGGAGGAAAATGCGGGAGGGCCATACTTTTTCAATTACAGTCAAGGGGAGGGTTAAGTACACTACATGACCAAAAGTATGTGGACACATGCTCGTCGCACATCTCATTCCAAAATCATGGGCATTGATATAAAGTTGGTCCCCCCTTTGCTGCTATAATAGCCTCCACTCATCTAGGAAGGCTTTCCACTATGTTGGAACATTACTGCAGGGACTTGATTCCATTCAGCCAAAAGAGCATTAGTGTGGTTGGGCACTGATGTTGGGTGATTAGGTCTGGCTCACAGTCGGAGTTCCAATTCATCCCAAAGGTGTTCGATGTGGTTGAGGTCAGGGCTCTGTGTGGGCCAGTCCAGTTCTTCCACACCGATTTCGACAAACCATTTCTGTATGGACCTCACTTCGTGCACAGGGGCATTGTCATGTTGAAACAGTAAATGGCCTTCCCCAAACTGTTGCCACAAGGTTGGAAGCACAGAATTGTCTAGAATGTCATTGTACGCTGTAGTGTTAACATTTCCCTTCATTGGATCTAACGGGCTTAGCCCGAACCATGAGAAACAGACCCAACTATTGTTCCAGGTAGCGTTCTCCTGGCATCCGCCAAACCCAGATTTGTCCATCGGACTACCATATGGTGAACTGTGATTCATCACTCCAGATAACGTGTTTCCACTGCTCCAGAGTCCAATGGCAACGAACTTTACACCGCTCCAGCCGATGCTTGGCATTGTGCATGGGAATCTGCGGCTGCTCGGCCATGGAAACCCATTTCATGAAGGCCCTGAGGAACAGTTATTGTGCTGAAGTTGCTTCCAGAGGCAGTTTGGAACTTGGTAGTGAGTGCTGCAACCGAGGACAGACATTGTTTTGCGCTGAGCCTTTGTTGCTCCTAGATTTTTCCACTTCACAATAACAGCACTTACAGTTGACAGGGGCAGCTCTAGCAGGGCAGAAATGTAACTAACTTGTTGGAAAGGTGGCATCCTATGAAGGTGCCATGTTGAAAGTCACTGAGCTCTTCAGTAAGGACATTCTACTGCAAATGTTTTTTCCATGGAGATTGCAATGCTGTGTATTTGATTTTATACACCTGTCAGCAACGGTGTGGCTGAAATAGAGGAATCCACTCATTTGAAGGGATGTCTACATACTTTTGTATAGAGATGTATTTTTTAAATCGAGTCCAGAGGAGGGTAATGTAATTTGTAGTTGATTAAATTTAAATATTTATAATTTTTTAATGAGTTGCTTATTAGGCTATATCGATTTGTGCCATCTCTTATTCTCCACTGGGCATGCAATATCAAGTGCGCATTTAGGCTGGTCTTTAGCGTGGTCTCAAATTAAATTATCAGTAACCCATAGGCTACGAAGTGCGTGCTATGAGAAGCACAGAACAGAAGTTATATTTCTAAGATAGCTGCTGGGATGTTGATCAAAAACTTTTTTGTCTGCTGCTTAACCAATTGTTGTGCTGTGTAGGGCTACGGTGGCAGTTCAGGAGGAGAGTCAAAGGTTTCTTTCAAAAATAATTGTTGATTAGGTCTAGCCCAAAATAATGCATTGTCCTGCGTGCGGACGAGCCTATAGCCTATGTTCTGTTCAATTTGAGAAGGAGAGCGCGAAGATGAGGAGGAACGGAGGACAAATTTGATAGCTTGCTACTACTATAAATGAAATTACTAAAAACAATAGGGCTTCTTGCCCATTATGTATTTATTGAAGTTATTGGCCTAACAATAAACCAGATTCGAGTAATTTACATTGTGGTGCTGAAATGTGAAGAAGCAGCTGGGGCAAAAATCAATCGAAATGGACAGCTCATGGTGCTGAAAGTAGGCAAAATCAAGTAGACATAATTAATTTCAATGTCTTTATTTTAAATAGCCTACCTCTGTGTCAGTGAAGAGTTGTTAAGTTCAAACCAAGACTCAAATTGAGGAGGGATGAGAGGGTATGCCACAGGTCTATATTTTAATAAAGAAAATGGTAAAAAGCACAGGCCTAGTTTAACATTTTGAAGAAAATTAAACGGATCCGATTTTATAAAGTGATCTATAACAGCGCTTTATGCTGTAAAATAAGTGACTCAGACGCATATGGGGATATCATTGTTTCGTTTCTTTGACATTCAGAGGCTGACTTTGCTTGGGAAGTAATCTAATTATGTCACTACCAATTAGCCTAATTAAGCTATTGACTTTATGTACAATAGAATATGTTTCAACCCAGACAGCTTTTAGGGAAACACTTGCCATGGACATTGTTTGTATTATTATCAACAACAAAAAATTCAGGCGTTCAAATAAAATGTTATTTGTCACATACACATGGTTAACAGATGTTAATGCGAGTGTAGCGAAATGCTTGTGCTTCTAGTTCCGACAATGCAGTAATATCTAACAAGTAATCTAACAAATTCACAACAACTACCGTATACACACAAATGTAAGGGATGAATAAGAATATGTACATATAAATATATGGATGAGCGATGGCCGTGCGGCATAGGCAAGATGCAGTAGATGGTATAGAGCAGTATATACATATGATATGAGTGATGTAGGATATAAACATTATTAAAGTGTAGTTATTTAAAGTGACTAATGATAGGGAGGGTTTTGGTAAAATATATTTTGCTTAAGGGAGGGCCATCTATTTTCATTTCAGAGAGGTCAGATTTCTCTACATGAAACACTTATTATTAATAATGTTCACTACCTCACACGGGGGACTTTTAATTTGAGCATTTCAGAAATTCCGTGAACCGGAAGTACTTTTTTTAGTGTTGCTGACGAGACGCAGCTTGCATAAATTAGTATTTGGAGATTATTTGAAAATATTTCATATTTAGTTTGACTTTGGATGCGAAACTTAGTCGATGGTGGTGCCAATACAATGCTTAAGTGTTATGGTTTACATAACTCCATCAACAGTCGTCAATCTGGTGCTTTTCGTTAATGGAAAGCACTCTTACCTAATTTAGTGGAGTTAACGTTAGTTACCTGGAAAGTTAGTTATCCAGTTAGCTAACTAGCTAGCTAAATGTGACAGTATGCTAACGTTATCTGAAGATGATAGCTAGCTAAAAGACAGAAGCTAGCTAACTAGGTATGGCGTGTATATTTTGACCATAGCGTTAGCCAGTAACTAAGGCTAGCCTAGCTAGAAGGAATTATCAGATACTAACTAACGGTAGCTAGCTGGGACTTTTTGTAGTTTTACTAGTTAACTAAATTGTTTTCCTCTGTGGATTTGGTCTACGGCCGAGAGAATGGAGGATACCGATGATGACGTGCCTCTCATCCTGACCTGGGATGATGCGAACAGCGGTCTGTTGAGTGAGGAGACAGAGAGGGGAGACGAGAGTAAGTTTTTGTTGACATCCCCATTTTACTGCGTAGGTAGCTAGCAAGGATAGCTGACCCATCTAGCTTGATAACAAGAGTGGCTGCAGCCAATGACGTTGAAATTGCATTTAACACAGCCTCTTCATAATGGGTATCATACTTTTTAGGTTTTGTCTTTGATCGGTTTGTAATTTTTGTGGAGTCATCATAATGATGCTCATTAGCTAACTTGCGTACTTTTCCGTTAGGCCATCTAATTCTATTCTATTCTTTCTAATGTATTGCATAGATCAGATTAGGCCTGCAGAAAAAACGTGAGTTTATTGTCTTGGTGACCTGCCCAGTTTGGGGCTTGTTTATTGACATTGATAACTCAACTATCAGGATGACTCAATAAGTGTTTACAAATGTCCTGAACTTTCTGAACTTCAAGGACTTTTTATTACTTCATTATTCTTTGTTTACTGGTCTAGTAGTTTATGATGAGTAGGTTATGAGTGAATTAGGTACTATGAAAGTCTGTTTTTAAATTACTCAAACTAGAAAGAACAGCTTTTAGGAATTCATGTTAAGATTTTCTGCATTTCTGTAAATGGTGCAATAAAAAAAACAGGCTATATAATCTGTTCAAGAGATGTATCAATTGATCACGTGATACTTTTTCTTATGACCACACCAAACAACTTCTGCAAAGAACCACTGCCAAATGAATCTAATGTGGAAAAATGAATGAACAAAGGAGTACAGAAACAAATGTATCTTCTACTTTAACAGGCACTGTAGTTGAAGATAAGAGGGTGTAACCCTTCCATAAAGACTCACCAGAGGGGCAGCTCCTCTGCAGGCTGACGATAGGGTTTGGCTGAGGGGGGTTTTGTTGTTAGCGGGTATGGTATTTGGGGAGCGCTGGCTCACTGCTCTTTCGCTTTAAATTAAAAGAAAGAGGTCTCCCCATAACCCAGAGATCACGTGTGTGTCGTGTGTCTCCACTTCAGTAATCCTGTAGCCTTTGTACCTCTCACACACTGCAAACTGCCTCTCACATACATGCTGGAAACTGCAGCCTCAGCAGAGAAGCAGATACCTCTGTGAGTGGCCCCCTGCGCCACGCTGCCCCCCCCCCCCCCCCCCCCGAAGCACACGCAGGGCAGTGTGTGTCTTTCTAAGCCCCCCTGGCCCTCTCTCTCTGTGTGTGTGTGTGTGTGTGTGTGCTCTCGGTTTCCCCTCCTTTGGAAGTGGACAGGAAAAGTACGGGTGTTTTTCCAGGATATCTGGAGCGGGCAGAGCAGTGACTTCCCTGAGGCTTGGGAGAAGAAGGGGAGGCAAAGATTGTTCCACAGGTGGTGGAGAGCAGGACACAGCAAAAGGAAGGCCTGCTCTAAAAAACACAGCCTGGAGCAGACCTTCACTCAGGTTCTGGCTCACGACAGGACATGATTCAGCTGCTGACTTTGTTCTTGTGATTTAGGCCGCTTGGAGGAGCCACCATGGAGGAAAGAGGATTTCTGTAGTATTTTCCTGTTAGCCTGGAGGACTGACCAGGACTGCCCTGTGTGTGTTTGTATGGGCCTGGGGATCCATAGGCAGGCACGGGGCCTGACCTTAGTGAGTTGTTGACAGGAGCTCCAACATTTTATTTTGTCTGAAAAACAAATGAGTGGCTGGGACTTTACCCACAGACACAGTGCTGTCAGGACAACAGCATATTCTAGGCCACTTCAGAGGCCTGAGAGAACAGGATTATCACTAAACTGGAGTCTGATCTCTACACAGCAGCAGACTGAGCTCAGAACACGCTAATGTCAGAGCACCAGCAGAGGCCTCCATGTGCAGGATCCGGCTGACTGATTGACTGGCACTCAGATCCAGTGATCACAGATGTCTGTCTGTAATTCCTAAGGAGATTTTATTTTTACTGCTTGATTTTATGAGGAACTTTTGAAAATCTGTTTATAGATAAGTCTTTTAATGGTCAGTGGTGAACTGGATGTATATTATCTTTATCAAGTATGACTTAGTTGGATTAAAATATGAGTTGGGTTGATTTAAGGATTATATCTATCATGGTGTCAGAGACTGAAGTCATATTGTAAGTACTTAGGGTAAGTTGAAGACCATAGCTTAGTTTCCCCTCAGCCTGCTAAGGCTCCATACAGCCAGACCAGACATCACACTGATCTAACTAGGATGTTCTTCATTCTCAGTCTGTTGTCTCTCACCATCAGGAGGTGACCTCACTTCCTGTCTAGAACTTGAAGGACATGCAGTAGCATGTTAGCCCCTGAGTGTCCTTGGAGGTGTGTGAACGCTGGACCTGTGGACTGTGAATGACACACACACACGTTCAAACACACATACCTGAACAAACACTCACAGTCCTGGACCACTGGAGGCCATTAGAGCCATGGAGTGTTCGTCCGTGCTGGTGGAGACTGCTGGTATCCATGACAACAGTGTAGAGTTGACCCTGGAGGAGAGTCCAGCCCTCATCTCCTCATTCTGCAACGAGCTAGACTGCATGGGTGGGTGTGTGTGTGTCTGTGTACACATTTCACTATACTTGTGAGTACCAGAAACCCTCACAAGAATACTAAACCAACTCAAATTCAGTGAAGTGAGGACATTTTGCCAGTTCCCACTTGGCTATTCTAGGTTAGCGTTAGGGAAAATAGGATTTTCAATGGGAATCAATTCTTAGTCCCCGAAAAGTATGTGTGGGGGGAATATGTTGTGAAAATGCAGTACAGTGAGCGAAACCACTAAATGACTGTCAGGTTTTGGAGGCTCTTTACAAATTTGTATTAATGTTGTTTTTTTCTACTATGTAGATGGAGGAGGGGGGTATGACATCGTGAATAACCAGGTGATACCAACACCGGGGCCACCACCAAACTACAGATCACACAATGCCTCACTTCAACAAAGCTGGGAGATGAACTACCAGGAAGCAGCGATCTATCTACAGGTACCCCCCCACGCACACACATGGTAGTTACTTGGTATTTACTTACATTTTGATAGTAATGATTAGCTACGTTATAATATTACGGCGTAGTTATACACGCACCGGACAGTTTATTAGATACACACATCTTGTACCAGGAACCCCCTTTGCCTCCAGAACAGCCTAAATTCTTTTGGGCATAATATGTACAGTACCAGTCAAAATTTGGACACACCTACTCATTCTAGCGTTTTTCATTATTTGTACTATTTTCTACGTTGTAGAATAATAGTGAAGACATCAAAACTATTAAATAACACATGGAATCATATAGTAACCAAAAAAGTGTTAAACAAATTAAAATATATTTTAGAACTTTGAAAGTTTCTTCAAGTGCAGTTGCAAAAACCATCAAGCGCTATGATGAAACTCGCTCTCATGAGGACCGCCGCAGGAAAGGAAAACCCAGAGATGCTTGTGCTGCAGAGGATAAGTTAATTACAGATACCAGCCTCAAATTGCATCCCAAATAAATGTTTCAGAGAGCAAATAACAGAAACATCAACTGTTTAGAGGAGACTGCATGAATCAAGCCTTCATGGTCGAAATGCTGAAAAGAAACCACTACTAAAGGACACCAATAAGAAGAGGTGACTTTCTTGGGCCAAGAAACACGAGCAATGGACATTAGACCGGTGGAAATCTGTCCTTTGGTCTGATGAGTTCGCAGAGTGAAGGAAAAGCAGCCAACTGTAACGATGTGCACTGATAAACGATGTGCACACAATAAATAAACACAACATAATACAAAAATAAGAAACACGAACAACGAACAGAAACAATAACGCCTGGGGAAAGAACCAAAGGGAGTGACATATATTTGGTGAGGGTAATCAGGGAAGTGATGGAGTCCAGGTGAGTCTGACGCACAGGTGCACGTAACGATGGTGACAGGTGTGCTCCATAACGAGCAGCCTGGTGACCTAGAGGCAGGAGAGGGAGCACACGTGACACCAACAAGTGCTCAGCATATGTGGGAACTCCTTCAAGACTGTTGGAAAAGCATTCAAGGAGAAGCTGGTTGAGAGAATGCCAAGAGTGTGCAAAACTCTCAAGGCAAAGGGTGGCTACTTTGAAGAATCTCAAATATAAAATGTATTTAGATTTGTTTAACACTTTTTTTTTGGTTACTACATGAATCCATGTGTTATTTCATAGTTTTGATGTAGAAAATAGTACAAATAAAGAAAAACCCTTGAATGAGTAGGTGTGTCCAAAAGTTTGACTGGTACTGTACATGTAGGTAGAGGTAAAGTGACTATGCATGGATGATAAACAGAGTAGCAGCAGTGTAAAAATGGGGGTGGGGGAGAAATGCAAATAGTTCGGGTAGCCATTTGATTAGCTGTTCAGGAGTCTTGGGGGTTGAAGCTGTTAAGAAGCCTTTTGGACCTAGACTTGGCACTCCAGAACTGCTTGCCGTGCGGAAGCAGAGAGAACATTCTATGACTAGGGTGGCTGGAGTCTTTGTCAATTGTTTGGGGCCTTCCTCTGACACTGCCTTGTATAGAGGTCCTGGAGGGCAGGAAGCTTTGCCCCAGTGATGTACTGGGCCGTACGCACTACCCTCTGTAGTGCCTTGGGTCTTAGGCTGAGCAGTTGCCATACCAGGCGGTGATGCAACCAGGATGCTCTCGAAGGTGCAGCTGTATAACGTTTTGAGGACCCATGCCAAATCCTTTCAGTCTCCTGAGGGGGAATAGGTGTTGTCGTGCTTTCTTCACAACTGTCTTGGTGTGTTTGGACCATGATCGTTTGTTTAAGTTTGCCGACGAGACAACAGCCTGATCACCAATAACGATGAGACAGCCTATAGGGAGGAGGTCAGAGACCTGGCAGTGTGGTACCACGATAACAACCTCTCCCTCAATGGGATCGAGCCCAAGGAGATTATTGTGGACTACAGGAAAAGGAGGACTGAGGGCTGTAGTGGAGCAGGTTGAGAGCTTCAAGTTCCTTGGTGTCCACATCATTAAGGATGGTGTTGGAGTTGTGCTTAGTCATGCAGTCATGGGTGAACAGGGAGACAGGAGGGGACTGAGCACGCAGCCCTGAGGGACCCCGTGTTGAGGATCAACGTGGCAGATCTGTTGTTACCTACCCTTACCACCTGGGGGCGGCCTGTCAGGAAGTCCAGGATCCAGTTGCAGAGGGAGGTGTTTCGTCCCAGGGTCCTTAGCTTAGTGATGAGCTTTGAGGGCACTATGTTGTTGAACGCTGAGCTCTAGTCAAGGAATAGCATTCTCACGTAAGTGTTCTTTTTGTCCAGGTGGGAAAGTGTAGTGTGGAGTGCAAAAGAGATTGCATCATCTCTGGATCTATTGAGGCGGTATGCAAAATGGAGTTGGTCTAGGGTTTCTGGGATAATGGTGTTGATGTGAACCATGACCAGCCTTTCAATGACCAGTGATCCATTTTTGTACCTAATCAACTGGCCAGTGATTTGTCCATAACCTCTAACTACACCTGGCTATCAGCGGAGCCTTGACTGGCAGCGAAATAGTTCATTCAGCCTCATTTACTGCCTTTTAAAAAAACATAGCTGATATGGCTGATTTGCTTAAAACAAATGTGGTTTGTAATGACAATTGTGATGTACAAACTATGGTATAAGGGGACAACAAGCGGATAAATAGACCAAATTATTAGGGTGGGGCTCATGGACTACTAACATCTTACTACACAACATACACTTAGTATTACTTTCTTAGCTACAGTATACTTATCTCCCTGGCATATTACATCATTTATGCAGCAGCATACAATACATTTTGGACTCACCTTGTTGTGCTGTGCTCACTTGAACAGGAAGGTGGCGCCGCAGTCTTTTTCATGGGCAAATTTTGTCATCAAAGTCTGTCATTCTCTGGATTTATGGTGCAGCAGGACCTCCGCCTTTGTGCAAGGAGGAGCAGGAGGAGCAGTGCCAGAGCCCTGCAAAATGACGTCCAGCAGGCCACAAATGTGCATGTGTCTGCTCAAACAGTCAGAAACAGACTCCATGAGGGTGGTATGAGGGCCCGACGCCACAGGTGGGGTTGTGCTTACAGCCCAACACCGTGCAGGACGTTTGGCATTTGCCAGAGAACACCAAGATTGGCAAATTCGCCACTGGCGCCCTGTGCTCTTCACAGATGTGGGTGTGGGGTGGCATTTCTTTGGGGGGCCGCACAGCCCTCCATGTGATCGCCAGAGGTAGCCTGACTGCCATTAGGTACCGAGATGAGATCCTCAGACCCCTTGTGAGACCATATGCTGGTGCGGTTGGCCCTGGGTTCCTCCTAATGCAAGACAATGCTAGACCTCATGTGGCTGGAGTGTGTCAGCAGTTCCTGCAAGAGGAAGGCATTGATGCTATGGACTGGCCCGCCCGTTCCCCAGACCTGAATCCAATTGAGCACATCTGGGACATCATGTCTCGCTCCATCCACCAACGCCACATTGCACCACAGACTGTCCAAGAGTTGGCGGATGCTTTAGTCCAGGTCTGGGAGGAGATCCCTCAGGAGACCATCCGCCACCTCATCAGGAGCATGCCCAGGCGTTGTAGGGAGGTCATACAGGCATGTGGAGGCCACACACACACTACTGAGCCTCATTTTGACTTGTTTTAAGGACATTACATCAAAGTTGGATCAGCCTGTAGTGTGGTTTTCCACTTTCATTTTGAGTGTGACTCCAAATCCAGACCTCCATGGGTTGATACATTTGATTTCAATTGATAATATTTGTGTGATTTTGTTGTCAGCACTATGTAAAGAAAAAAGTATTTAATAAGAATATTTCATTCATTCAGATCTAGGGTGTTATTTTAGTGTTCCCTTTATTTTTTTGAGCATTGTTATTATATATATATATATATATAACATTTATTTGCAAACTGATATAATGCCAAAATAACATGCAAAACAGGCAAATATTTTTATTTTGTATTTATTGCAAACAATGTGGGGCTAAAAACAGGTGTAACTCTGCCCCACCTGCCCTACACTGCCTCTAACTACCTTAGAGGCAGTGTAGGGCAGTTGGCTGACTGTAAGAAAGCCTAGCTATGAGGGACTAATCAGCATCATGTGACAGATAGATCATATGAGTTTAAGTGCTAATCGTTGTACCTTTTTTTTGGTAGCTACAGGTATAGCTCAGGTGAATGGTAGAGAGCTGTAGAACAAATGTATAATATTTTCACACTTGTGTTATCAAACAAAATTCAGATGTACATTTGTGTGTGTGTGTGTGTTGTCAATAGGAAGGAGAGAACAATGATAAGTTCTTTACACACCCTCGGAACCCCAAGGCGCTGGCAGCGTACCTATTTGCTCACAACCACCTGTTCTACATGATGGAGCTGCTAACAGGAGTCCTGCTGATGGTCCTGTCACTCTGTGAGGCTCCCGCTGTACCATCACTACGCCTGGATGTTTACGTGCGTACACACATACTACCACTGACACATGTCTACATCATTCCGGAGCTGCTGGGTTAGAGGTTAACTTCTTATGGTATAGGGGACGCTTGCGTCTCACTTAGAAAAAAAGACAGGGAAAATGCAGCGCGGCAAAATCAAACATTCATTAAATCACACATGTAAGATACTCAATTAAAGCTACACTCGTTGTGAATCCAGCCAACATGTCAGATTTTAAAGAAGCTATTATCTGATGATAGCACAATGTCAATAAAGAGGGTAGCATACAGTGCCTTGCGAAAGTATTCGGCCCCCTTGAACTTTGCGAACTTTTGCCACATTTCAGGCTTCAAACATAAAGATATAAAACTGTATTTTTTTGTGAAGAATCAACAACAAGTGGGACACAATCATGAAGTGGAACGACATTTATTGGATATTTCAAACTTTTTTAACAAATCAAAAACTGAAAAATTGGGAGTGCAAAATTATTCAGCCCCCTTAAGTTAATACTTAATAGTTAATACTTTGTAGCGGCACCTTTTGCTGCGATTACAGCTGTAAGTCGCTTGGGGTATGTCTCTATCAGTTTTGCACATCGAGAGACTGACATTTTTTCCCATTCCTCCTTGCAAAACAGCTCGAGCTCAGTGAGGTTGGATGGAGAGCATTTGTGAACAGCAGTTTTCAGTTCTTTCCACAGATTCTCGATTGGATTCAGGTCTGGACTTTGACTTGGCCATTCTAACACCTGGATATGTTTATTTTTGAACCATTCCATTGTAGATTTTGCTTTATGTTTTGGATCATTGTCTTGTTGGAAGACAAATCTCCGTCCCAGTCTCAGGTCTTTTGCAGACTCCATCAGGTTTTCTTCCAGAATGGTCCTGTATTTGGCTCCATCCATCTTCCCATCAATTTTAACCATCTTCCCTGTCCCTGCTGAAGAAAAGCAGGCCCAAACCATGATGCTGCCACCACCATGTTTGACAGTGGGCATGGTGTGTTCAGGGTGATGAGCTGTGTTGCTTTTACGCCAAACATAACGTTTTGCATTGTTGCCAAAAAGTTCAATTTTGGTTTCATCTAACTAGAGCACCTTCTTCCACATGTTTGGTGTGTCTCCCAGGTGGCTTGTGGCAAACTTTAAACAACACGTTTTATGGATATCTTTAAGAAATTGCTTTCTTTTTGCCACTCTTCCATAAAGGCCAGATTTGTGCAATATACGACTGATTGTTGTCCTATGGACAGAGTCTCCCACCTCAGCTGTAGATCTCTGCAGTTCATCCAGAGTGATCATGGGCCTCTTGGCTGCATCTCTGATCAGTCTTCTCCTTGTATGAGCTGAAAGTTTAGAGGGACGGCCAGGTCTTGGTAGATTTGCAGTGGTCTGATACTCCTTCCATTTCAATATTATCGCTTGCACAGTGCTCCTTGGGATGTTTAAAGCTTGGGAAATCTTTTTGTATCCAAATCCGGCTTTAAACTTCTTCACAACAGTATCTCGGACCTGCCTGGTGTGTTCCTTGTTCTTCATGATGCTCTCTGCGCTTTTGACGGACCTCTGAGACTATCACAGTGCAGGTGCATTTATACGGAGACTTGATTACACACAGGTGGATTGTATTTATCATCATTAGTCATTTAGGTCAACATTGGATCATTCAGAGATCCTCACTGAACTTCTGGAGAGAGTTTGCTGCACTGAAAGTAAAGGGGCTGAATAATTTTGCACGCCCAATTTTTCAGTTTTTGATTTGTTAAAAAAGTTTGAAATATCCAATAAATGTCGTTCCACTTCATGATTGTGTCCCACTTGTTGTTGATTCTTCACAAAAAAATACAGTTTTATATCTTTATGTTTGAAGCCTGAAATGTGGCAAAAGGTCGCAAAGTTCAAGGGGGGCGAATACTTTCGCAAGGCACTGTATTTCAAACCTGCAGGCGCTACACAAAATGCTGAAATAAAATATAAAACATGCATTACCTTTGACGAGCTTCTTTTGTTGGCACTCCAATATGTCCCATAAACATCACAATTGGTCCTTTTTTTCCAATTAATTCCATCTATATATACCCAAAATGTCCATTAATAAAGCGCGTTTGATCCAGATAAAAACAGCTTACAAAAGACAACGTCACTACAAAACATTTCAAAAGTTGCCTATAAACTTTGCCAACATATTTCAAACTACTTTTGTAATACAACTTGTTATTTTTAAACGTTAATAATCGATCAAATTGTAGTCGGGGCAATCTGTATTCAATACAGCAAGTAAACAAACCATGCTCCTTTTTACGTCTTGCGCAACTCTCAATAGTGTAACGTTGTTCCAGGATGTGCTTCTTCTTCGTTGCACAAATTAATAACTTCAACCAAATTCCAAAGACTGGTGACATCCAGTGGAAGTGGTAGGAACTGAAAAAATGGTTCCTATCAAATATCCCTTGGCAAAGACAACTGAGGGAGCAGTCAGATGCAAAACAAATTAAACAATTCTGAACAGTTAGTCCTCAGGGTTTTGCCTGCTACATAAGTTCTGTTATACTCAGACATGATTCAAACCATTTTAGAAACTTCAGTGTTTTCTATCCACATCTACTAATAATATGCATATCTTATATTCCTGGCATGAGTAGCAGGAAGTTGAAATTGGGCACGCTATTTATCCAAAAGTGAAAATGCTGCCCCCTATACCTTAAAAGGTTAAAGGTTGTATTTTGTTTCTATAGGTCCATGCCACTCTGGAGTTACTGGCTCTGGTTATGGTGGCGTTTGAACTGTGTATGAAGCTGCGCTGGCTCGGCTTCCACACATTCATCAGACACAAGAGGACCATGGTGAAGGTACATAACTATCTGCATAGAAGTGAAACTCCAGTCCCAAAAATTGGAGCATCCCAAACGTATCGTATAGATTACAAATAAGAATGGTCCCAGAACAGTGCCCTGAGGGACCCCTTGTGAGTAAAAAAAGGTCACAAGAGTGACAAACTCTCGCCTATCAGTTGGTTTTAAAAAATGTGTAGTTCGACCATTTTAAATGTCTGACACCTGGTATGTCCTGTGTGTAGACTTGTGTGCTGCTGCTCCAGTTTGTGGAGGCCATAGTGGTTCTGATCCGGCAGACATCGCACCTGCGTGTGACCAGAGCTCTCAGACCCATATTCCTGGTGGATTGCAGATACTGTGGTGCCGTGCGAAGGTATACACACACACATTGTTTTTTATTAAGTCACTGAGAAATGTTGTTTGCAAAGCGTGAATAACTGTTGTGTGTTGTCATCCTCTTGTCCAATCAGAAACCTGCGTCAAATTTTCCAGTCCCTTCCCCCTTTTATAGACATCCTGCTGCTGCTCCTCTTCTTCATGGTCATCTTTGCCATCCTGGG
This sequence comes from Oncorhynchus mykiss, assembly GCF_057628025.1. NCBI lineage: Eukaryota > Metazoa > Chordata > Actinopteri > Salmoniformes > Salmonidae > Oncorhynchus > Oncorhynchus mykiss. The sequence goes on along the minus strand of NC_143032.1, from coordinate 62,624,751 downwards.
TGAGACAAACACACACCATTTTGGATGTTCTTCAAGGTTGAAAAATACATTTGATCCTAGATGAAAATCCTTGATGAGTCTCCAAAAACAGTGGACAATTGAACAGTGGAAATTAAATTATTTATATAAACAACCTCAAAATGAATAAAATCCATTCTCTTCTATTGTGCTTGTGTGAGTATGGCTCTGTTCTCTCTCTCTACAGGCTTCTGTCTGTTCTCCCCTAATACTTCTGATCCGGTGAGTGATAATGACATTAGCTGTATGTTGTGCCTCTGTAGAAGACCGCTAGTCTTGTGCTAGCTGGAGTGGTCTATCTTATACTGGTCTCATACTGTTTTGTCTGGTGTTCTCTCTCCTCAGTACTTCAACACTCTGGAGAACAGCATCGTGAGTCTTTTTGTGCTCGTGACCACCGCAAAGTAAGGCTCCGATACCACACACACCAACTCCTGCTTTACACATCAGTCTGTATAATAGTCTGATGTTTCATACTCTGACTGTTTTGATTGTATTACTCTCTAAAGACAGTATATTGCCTGATGCAGTGTTTCTGATGCATTTATTTAGCTGTGGCGCTGCGCCACGGCAAAACAATTGCCGCCACTGCAAAAAATAACAGTTTAACATTATAGTATTTCTACCAAAAACTTTCAGTAAAGTTTTATGTGCATTTGCTTTTCCTCAGTAAATAGATCTGTCTGGGTACAACACCATTCTAAAGGTTATTTAGCTGTTTGCTTTGGGCCACTGTGACTGCTAAACCTGCCTGCGTGCGAAACGCAGTGTACCGTCCTCCAAACAGCACGCTAGTCACTGGAGAGACCTGTGGCTCGAAACACAGTGCACCGTCCTCCAAACAGCACGCTAGTCACTGGAGAGACCTGCGGCTCAAAACACAGGTCACTTGAATCACTTCAGAGTGCACCGCCTTCAGTCGGAGAGAGAGCGCGCCATATTAGGAACTCCGTCATCCTCAGATCTCACCCCTCACTTACTCAAGTCTCACCCCTCCTCAAGCCTCACCCTCCCCTAGTCAAATATCGGTGTCAAGTACCAGTGGCGTATCGCAGTTTTGCGAGGTCAGAGCAAAAAACAACAACCAATCAAAACTTCTTGCAATTTGACACATGTGGCATAGAGAAAAAAATCATGTTATTCTACCATGAGGCTGAGAGAAAGTTTCATTTCCAGCTAATTTCATTGACATTGACATGTTCATATGCTATCTGGGTCCCCAACCAAAAATAAATACACTGGACTGCAGCTCCAGTTGTCAGAAAAGGGAGAGAGTAGGGCAGGTAGCGCACTGTCTAATTAAAATTGTTATTCATTTTGGAATACAATGCCCCCCCACTGCTACTAACACTGGCCTGATGATATTGTATTACCAAAAACAATACACTATGAATATATGCAGTAACTGCTTCTCCAATAGAAATCCCCAATCACACTTGTAGGCAATGTCATGGTGACGTTAGCTAGCATAGCTCATGCACAGAAACAAGTCAATGGGTCTTACGGTCGTGCCGCGTCGAACTGCACATTTGCAGGCCGTTAAATGAAAGGCACTCCTTCGATATAAAGTTGTTTTTGACAAAAATAAAAATGCTTCAGTTCGTCACTTTCACAAGGTTGTAGTAATGACAGGTTCAGCTACTTAAAAAAGTGTCTCATCTGTTTAGCCTTTTAGAATTAGGTAAAATTAACAAGTAAGGACACTTTTTTTTCACTTCTCCCATTAACTTGCCAAATCCCGGTCTCGTCTGTCGAGCCTGCTTCACGGCGTGTTTCACGGAAGTATTGCGATGTTGCGCCTCTGGGTTTGAAATCCCCATGGTATTACTCCCAAGACAGAATGGTGCCTGTTGAGATTGTATTATTCTCTCAAGACAGCATAGTGCCTGAGGAGGTTGTAATTCCTCTCACAAGACAGCATAGTGCCTGAGGAGGTTGTTTTACTGGGGTGGCAGGGTAGCCTAGTGGTTAGAGTATTGGTAACCGGAAGGTTGCAAGTTCAAATCCCCGAGCTGACAAGGTACAAATCTGTCGTTCTGCCCCTGAACAGGCAGTTAACCCACTGTTCCTAGACCGTCATTGAAAATAGGAATTTGTTCTTAACTCACTTGCCTAGTTAAATAAAGGTAAAATAAAATGTTAAAAAAAATAATAACTCTCTCAAGACAGCATAGTGCCTGAGGAGGTTCTTTTGCTCTCAAGACAATATAGAGCCTTATGAGACTTCTGGTGTGTCCTGTTTCCTCTAGCTTCCCAGATGTGATGATGCCAGCTTACTCTCGCAACCGCTGGTCCTGTGTCTTCTTCATTGTCTACCTCTCCATAGAACTTTACTTCATCATGAACTTGGTATACACACACAGACACACAATATGTTGTTTCCCACCTGTGCACCCTATGGCCATGGTATAACACTGTGTGTGTTGCAGCTCCTGGCGGTGGTGTTCGATACGTTTAACGGTGTTGAGAAGATGAAGTTTAAATCTCTGCTGCTTCACAAACGCTCTGCTATCGACCATGCCTTCCAACTTCTGGTCAGCAGACAGGTACACTCACACACACATGTTTAGCCCCCACCTAAAGTAAGCTGTTGTAACTTATGTATAACTGTTGCATTTCGTGTGTGTTGTCTCCCCAGAGGCCAATGGGTGTGTCTCTGAAGCAGTTCGATGGTCTGATGCGTTTCTACAGACCTCGTATGTCATCCAGAGACCGCTTCCTCACATACAAGGCCCTCAACACTGCAGGAGCACCCATGCTCAGGTAACACACATACACTCATGCAAACACACACATACTGTAAGTGTTGTTGTTTTAAAGAAGTCTTTGTGATGTTCTGTTGCAGCCTGGATGACTTTTATAAGTTCTATGAAGTCATCGGTCTCAAATGGAAGGTAAGCCTAACACACTGTCGTGACGTGATTACTATTTATCTTATCAACTAACTGTTTAAATGTTACTCAAATGTAACAATTAACTCATTATAAATTTGGGGCACCACGGGAAGAGTTACCACCTGATTTAAACTCAAAAGATATATAGATATCTCTTACATCAATAACAGTCACTTATTAATCATTACCTCATATCAGTCTCGTTCTGAATGTCATAGATGTCCAACATTTTCTGATTAAATCAATTGGGGTAGAACTGAATCATTTATTTACTAAATAAATAATAACACAGAATACACATACACACTTACATGAGATAAAAGTCCCTAGTGGACTGACAAGATATGATGGCTTGTTACACATATGGAGAGGGAGGGGTAGGTAAAGAGAGGGAGAGACAACACTTGGATACACTGGAACCTACGCTCAAAGGAATAGTAATAGTTTGCACATGAACCACCGCTCATTCGGATAAGAAATGCAATGTATATATTTACACGTAGATGTCTTTCTCTGTCCTCTCTGTTGAAACCAATCGATCCGTCTATGGGGTGTGGCTTGATGTAAGGCTTTGGTTGTCCACCAGAGGTCAAATGTCCTTAGATGTAGAGTTTCTCTGATAGTGAAGTGTTTGTTAGAATAGATACTTCAGTAGCACCAATGGTTGTCTGAGATGGGATTCTTCCTTCCCACCTCATGTCTTTAGTCAAAGTTCTAGGACCACTTTTACATGCACAGCTGCAGAATGTGAATGTTTCTGGTCTCGTAGTGGGGGGTTATCTTCTCACTTCGTGTTGGTTTTCAGAGTTTCCAACCATTTCAATGTGTGGACCATGGTGTCACGTCTTTTGGCCTCACCATTTTCAGCCTTGTAGCCACCGCTCCACACTGTCTAGTCTGAATGTAAATTTTATCCTCAGGCTTTTATTCTCAGGTAAAAAGGGGGTGCTCCATCACGCCGACACAATGTCTGTGCTCACATGGGCGTGGTTACTGACTAGGTAAAAGTTATGAAAAACAATTATCTAATTTAGAAGACTAAAATCACATTTATAACTTAACCAAAATACTCTCATACTTAATCATATGTTTTATACAACATCTAGATGTAAACTTGACAAATAGAATGTGTACCCTTTCCGAGTTAGTTATTTCATTATACCATCCTTAATGACATTGCAAAATAATAAACATTATGACATGATTATTCTTTAGATCCCCACTGACCATTCTTAACATTCCTATCTTATAAATATTGTTCCCATTTTCACTTTTTGGACAAAAAGGTTTTGGCGGCCAAAGTCTCTCTACACAAAGCAAATTTTTTCCCCAATACTGCAGGGCAGGAAAGATCATTTTGCGGCATACAATATATGACCGGGTGTTAATAAGGTTTCAAAACCGGCACCTCTCCCCCTGGCTATCTGTCAGCCCTATTCCAAGCTGATCTGGAACCTTTGATCCTCACCCAGGAGAGAGTCATGACAGCACACACACACACACACACAACTAGCCCATTTCTCTGTGTGGATACCTGTACCTGTATACACACCTCTCTGTGGCGTTTGTGTGTGTGATTGTACTCTGTAGGCACGGCGGAGCGGGGAACACTGGTTTGATGATCTTCCACACACTACTTTTCTTATCTTCAAAGGTGATTCTTACTTTTTCCCTTCTATCTTCCATCCAGCCATCTAATGCTGTGTTCCTCTTATCTGGGGTGACTCAGACTGACTGACCTCCTTCTGTTTATGTTTCTAACAGGCATCAACCTGCTGGTCAAGTCTAAAGCCTTCCAGTATACCATGTGTAAGTGGACATCCATTATTAGTAGTTTATAGTTCTATTATCTGTGTTGTCATCCTATGACAAATCTTACTCTAGGACAGCCTAACTCTCCTCTCTCTCCTCTCTAGATGTGGTGGTGGCCGTTAACGGAGTGTGGATCTTAGTAGAGACCTACATGTTGAATAGTAAGAGTCTTAGTAGAGACCTACATGTTGAATAGTAAGAGTCTTAGTAGAGACCTACATGTTGATTAGTAAGAGTCTTAGTAGGGACCTACATGTTGAATAGTAACTAAACCTATTCCAAAACTATAAAGTACATTTAATGCAGATTCTCTATTGAGCATGCTTTTTAGTTCAGGACTAGACTCAATCTGTAAGGTTGTTTCTGATCTCTGTCCTGGCCCCTCCCCCTGCAGGTGGATTCTCCTGGTCCAGAATGGTTCCCTGGAGCTACATCGTCTTCCTCACGAGTAAGAACACTCTCTCTCTCACACACACACAGAGCCACCTCCTCTTTGTCACTAGTGAGAACACACATTTGTACTCTCCCTCTCTCTCTTTCTCAATCTCTAGTCTATGGGGTGGAGGTGTTGTTGAAGTTAACAGGTTTGGGGCCGTTGGCCTACTTCAGCTCTGGCTGGAACCTGTGAGTACCGACCATTAAACCCTAACACCTTACCCTCAACCATTAGCATGTCCACTGTGATTATCTAGTAGCCTAGTAGCCATCAGTGTCTGTGTTCGCCTCACCAGGTTTGACTTCTCTGTGACTGTGTTTGCCTTTCTGGGCTTGATTACTCTGGCCTTCGACATGGAGCCCTTCTACTTCATTGTGGTGCTCAGACCGCTGCAGCTACTCAGGTGGGTTACTATGACAACACAAATCTATGTTTTCAGGGGTATTTTGTTAGGTACATGTTATATGTAGATTTTATAAATATTGTATTGATCATCACGTGTAAGTGTGTGCACTCCGCTTGTAAGTGTGTGTGTTTTCTCACTCAGGTTGTTTAAGATAAAGCAGCGGTATCGCAATGTGTTGGACACCATGTTTGAACTCTTCCCAAGGATGGCAAGGTAACACCTTCAGTTCCTGACCTCTGAACCATAACCCACTATATTTACATACAAGGCAGGTATGAGACTTTTAATAAGAACCTTTGTGTGTGTGTGTGTTCTCAGTCTGGGGCTGACACTGATTATCTTCTACTACTCCTTTGCCATCGTGGGGATGGAGTTCTTCGCTGATGTAGTTTACCCTAACTGCTGCAAGTGAGTCACACACACACTCCTCATACACACAGTTTCCTCACACACTCCACACACCAACCGGTAAGTCTACCCTGACACGTTGTTCGAGGCAGAGCCTACCACAGACTATGAATTCTACAAGGATATTGGAGCTCTAGTAATATGACTACAAGATGGCTATCTTGGTTCACATGGGTTTCAGTTACGTTATTTCTCTCTCACTCTCCTCTCTCTCACTCCTCTCTCTACTCTCTCTCACTCCTCTCTCTCTCTACTCTTTCTCTCTCTCTACTCTTTCTCTCTCACTCCTCTCTCCCTCACTCCTCTCTCCCTCACTCCTCTCTCTCCTCTTTCTCTCTCACTCCCCTCTCTCACTCCTCTCTCTCGACTCTATTTCTCTCTCGCTCACTCACTCCTCTCTCTACTCTATTTCTCTCTCGCTCACTCACTCCTCTCTATACTCTATTTCTCGCTCACTCACTCCTCTCTACTCTATTTCTCTCTCGCTCCTCTCTCTCTACTCTGTCTCGCTCTCGCTCACTCCTCTCTCTCTCACTCCTCTCTCTCTCTCACTCCTCTCTCTCTCTCTCACTCCTCTCTCTCGCTCTACTCTATTTCTCTCTCATACCCCCCCCCCCTATCAGTACCAGTACAGTAGCAGATTCCTACAGGCAGATCAATGTAACCATAGGCAACAGGACGGTGCTGGACGAGGGCTACTACTATCTCAACAACTTCAACAATATCCTCAGCAGCTTTGGTAAACACATGCACACACAGTAGTCGATACTAGGCAGTTCCCTGTTTATATATATATATATATACTGAACAAAAATATAAACACAACATGCAACAATTTCAAAGATTTTACTGAGTTACAGTTCATACATGGAAACCCAATTTGAAATAAATTCATTAGGCCCTAATCTATGGATTTCACATGACTGGGCAGGGCTGCAGCCATAGATGGGCCTTGAAGGGCATACGCCCACCCACTTGGTAGCCAGCCCCAGCCAATCAGAATAATGTTTTCCCCACAAAGGGGCTTTATTACAGACAGAAATACTCCTCAGATCCCCCCCACTCCCGTCAAGACGATCCCGCATGTGAAGAAGCCGGATGTAGAGGTCCTGGGCTGGAGTGGTTACATGTGGTCTGTGGATGGGAGGCCGGTTGGACGTACTGCCAAATTCTCTAATACGAGTTTGTAGAGAAATTAACAATTTCTCTGGCAACAACTCTGGTGAACTTTTCTGCAGTCAGCTTGCCAATTGCACGCTCCCTCAACTTGAGACATCCATGGCATTGTGTTGTGTGACAAACTGCACATTTTAGAGAGGCCTTTTATTGTCCCCAGCACAAGGTGCACCTGTGTAATCAGCTTCTTGATATTCCACACCTGTCAGGTCGATGGATCATCTTGGCAAAAAATAAATGCTCACTAACAGGAATGTAAACAAATGTGTGCACAAAATCTAAGCTAATTAAGCTTTTTGTGCAGGTTTTTTTTCAGCTCATGATACATGGGACCAACACTTTACATGTTGTGTTTTATATTTTTGTTCAGTGTAATAAAGTGCTAGGGATTGATTTGGAATTCAGGATCTCTCTCCATCTCTTCTCTGCAGTGACTCTGTTTGAGCTGACTGTGGTAAACAACTGGTACATCACCATGGTAATACTCTGTTCGTCCTTACAATGAATGCTGCCTATCTGATTAAACTTCTGCTGCTGCCTGACTGTCAAGCTTGTCCAGCGTTGTGATTGGTTGCTGAGGTTGATTGACAGCTGCTGTCCCCTACCCTACAGGAAGGAGTGACATCCATGACCACTCACTGGAGCCGCCTCTACTTCATGACCTTCTACATCGTCACCATGGTAAGACCGGTTTTGTCTGTGTGTGCACGTACACTACCGTTCAAGAGTTTGGGGTCACTTAGAAATGTCCTTGTTTTTGAAAGATAAGCAAAAAATAACAAAAAAGAACAATTTAAAATAACATCAAATTAATTAGGAATACAGTGTAGACATTGTTAATGTTGTAAATGACTATTGTAGCTGGAAACGGCTGATTTTTAATGGAATATCTACATAGGCGTACAGAGGCCCATTATCAGCAACCATCATTCCTGTGTTTCAATGGCACGTTGTGTTAGCTAATCCAAGTTGATCATTTTAAAAGGCTAATTGATCATAGGAAAACCCTTTTGCAATTATGTTAGCACAGCTGAAACTGTTGTCCTGGTTAAAGAAGCAAGACAACTGTCCCTCTTTAGACTAGTTGAGTATCTGGAGCATCAGCATTTGTGGGTTCGATTACAGGCTCAAAATGGCCAGAAACGAATAACTTTTTTCTGATACTCGTCAATTTATTCTTGTTCTCAGAAATGAAGGCTATTCCATGTGAGAAATTGCCAAGAAACTGAAGATCTTGTACAGCGCTGTGTACTACTCCCTTCACAGAACAGCACAAACTGTCTCTAACCAGAATAGAAAGAGGAGTGGGAGGCCCCGGTGCACAACTGAGCAAGAGGACAAGTAGATTAGAGTGTCTAGTTAGAGAAACAGACGCCTCAAGTCCTCAACTGGCAGCTTCATTAAATAGTACCGGCAAACACCAGTCTCAAATTCAACAGTGAAGAGGCAACTCCGGGATACTTGTTTTTGTGTGTGCAAGCGTGTGTAATAATTTCCCTCTGTCCTCTCTAGGTGGTGATGACCATCATCGTTGCCTTCATCCTGGATGCGTTTGTGTTCCGTATGAACTACAGCCGGAAGAACAAAGAACCACTATTAGATCCTGAGGGTAAGTCTGTGTGTGCGCGAGTGAACGGTCAAAGTAAGATGAGAACGGTGTAGTGCTTGAGATGTGTGTGTGTTGTAGATGAGAATGGTATAGGGTTTGAAATGTGTGTGTAAAGATGTGTTGTAGATGAGAACGGTATAGGGTTTGAAATGTGTGTGTGTGTGTGTGTGTGTGTGTAAAGATGGTGTGTTTGTGTGGTGTAGATGAGAACGGTATAGTGTTTAAAATGTGTGTGTAAAGATGGTGTGTTTGTTTGTGTAGATGAGAACGGTATAGTGTTTGAGGCAGAGGTGAGTCGTGACGAGGCGTTGGCCACTCTGGAGCTTTATAAGAAGACGTGTCCAGGACTCTCCTCACTTAACTCTCTACAGGGAGTACTGCTGGCCATGGACCGCAGTGGGGTGAGAACACACAGACCTACACTCACAAATACACGCACACAAACCCCGTCCTACACTCTTACAAATATAGACACGTGTGTGTGTGTGTGTGTGTGTGTGTAGAGCTCGTCTCTGGTGTATCTGGGTCGGAGGTCGCGGACCAAGAGTGACCTCAGCATGAAGATGTACGAGGAGGAGATTCAGGTGAGTCACATTGCCATGACAACCAGAACCCTGCACACTGCTCCATCTTAGATGTCACTTTAAATGAGACTTGATCTAGCTGAAGACAGGATGTTGATCTTCCCTCACTGTCTAACCAATGTGATTACACAAATGACTATATTTCTGACTTGTCAGCTGTGACACTTTTTTTGTGTGTGTGTGTGTAGGAGTGGTATGCTGAGTACTCCAGAGAGAATTTACCCCAGTCAGACAGAAGCCTAGTGGAGAGAGAGCTGGACATCCCTCCTCCCTGCCCTGAACGAGAATCCTAACCCCAGCTCAACTCACAAGGACTACTTAGCACCAACTAATACTCACTGTTTCTCTCTTTCAAACACACCTCTTTGACTTCAGTCATCATGCCACAGAGCACGCTGAACTAAATGTTTTCCACAATGACAATACAGAGACACACTCAACACTCCATCTCTTCCCTCCCTCCACCCATCCTGAGGGATTGTACTCTGGCATCCTGTTGGACAGTCGGGATGTGGACAGATGTGATGTCACTGGACTACAGCCTGGATCCCAGCAGTGATTTGTGTTGATATAAATCATGTTGTTTTCTCTCTGACTGGATCGCAGTGTTCAAACAGGTTTAAGAGCTTTATCTAACCCCAACCCTTACAGGACTTAGTCTGCTGATGCATGGATAGGAGAAGCAGAGCATCGATGGATGGCTTAGAGGTCAGGGTTTTTAAGTGTTAGGGTTAGGCCCTCTAGCTGTGAGACGGAGCTGATGTTCAGGACCTGAATACGATGAGACACTAGGATGGACTTGGGATTTCACAGTACTCTAATTTTTTTTTCTTCTACTGCACGGAGAGGACACATCTGGACAGGGAACGGACACACACCATAGAGATAAATAGAGGACTCTAGTGCCCAAAAGCCTGGTGTAGCCTGGGCAATGCCATTGAGGACTTTAACCATTTTGAAGTAGTCAATTGGGTGGGACTTTCTATGGCTTAAGGAAGGAACAAATCATTCTATCCAGGTCATCAGGAAGGATCAGCCAATGAATTATACTCGTACCCAGACATTCCATAACTGCATGTGGCAGTAAATCACTAACCTTGGCTTTATACCTGTTCAAACACTCCAGGTGGCAGTAAATCACTAACCTTGGCTTTATACCTGTTCAAACACTGCAGGTGGCAGTAAATCACTAACCTTGGCTTTATACCTGTTCAAACACTGCAGGTGGCAGTAAATCACTAACCTTGGCTTTATACCTGTTCAAACACTGCAGGTGGCAGTAAATCACTAACCTTGGCTTTATACCTGTTCAAACACTGCAGGTGGCAGTAAATCACTAACCTTGGCTTTATACCTGTTCAAACACTCCAGGTGGCAGTATGCCAAGTTTGTAGAAGTAGTAAAATAAGAAAATGGAGAATACCTCAATGGTGCTGCCAATGCTCTGATGCCGTAATGGGACAGATACAATGTTACATCCATCTCTATGAGATGAACACTGCTGCATGTAGATACACACTCTACAGCCTATTTTGTAGCCACTCCCCCTCCTGTGTTCATTTGTCATCGGACTGTCCTGGCATCAAGACACGCCCAGCCCGACTGCCAGTAGTAATCTCAGCCCCCTCAAGCCACTACACACACCCCTCAAACCCCTGCACCTGTCCAGTAACCTACAGCTATATCTCCTAACCAGTGTTTCAACAAACCTAAGACAGTACTTTACTTTTATAACTTGTCAGTGTATTAAATTAGGAATAATTTAAATGTTTCACTTTGTCAAGTGTATTTGCATAGCTACCTTAACTGACTTGCCTAGTTAAATAAAAATAATAAGCTAAGAACAAATTCTTATTTACAATGATGGCCTACCCCGGACGATACTGGGCAAATTGTGCGTCGTCCTATGAGACTCGCAATCACGGCCGGTTGCGATACAGCCTGGATTTGAACCACGGTGTCTGTAGTGACGCCTCAAGCACTTAGATGCAGTGTCTTAGACCGCTGCACCACTTGAGACTTCGGGCTCAGACTAGCCCTGAGAGACGGCTATAGACAACACCTGGTTGTTACATGAAGGATGTTTTTATTTAGATCTTTAACAGAGACCATACACAATCAACATCTCAGTACCTACACATGAGTCGACACGTAAGAACCTTTATTGAACCAGGAAAAGCCCATTGAGATCGAGTCTCTTTTTCAAGGGAGGCCTGGACAAGAAGGCAGCTACAAACAATATATTAGAATTAAAACATCAATTCAACATGAAAAAAAAGCATCTACACTCCTGTAACAGTCTCCCTTATTTATTTGTTTTATTAAGTCAGTGGCCCTAACATATCTAGATGAAGCATTGGTTGTAGACTATTCCATGCCCCTGTAAGTAGCAATCCCCTAGCAGGCCCGGTAACTGCTGGCGGTGAAGGAGACCAGACTACAGAGTTAAAATGCTTTGTAGATGAACACATACAAATGTAGCTTTCTGCGCATATAAAGTGAGGTCCAACCTGCAATGGTGGGTGAGTGACTTGGCATTTGTAATAAAGAGTAAGGATGCATGACAGGAGGCTGCATGCATATACAACAAGTCACCATAATCAATTACAGAGAGAAAAGTGGCCTGATCAATCTTCTTTCTGGCCATAAGCGGGAAGCAAGCCTTATTACAAAAATAAAACCCCAATTTCAATTTAAGCTTCCTCACAAGATTATCCAAATGAACTTTAAAAGTCCTGTCATCCAACCATATACCTTGGTATTTGTAGGATGACACTTTTTCAATGGATAAGCCACCAGATGTGACAATGCTAACCTTCTCTGGCTGAGTGCTAGCTCTGTTAAAGGTCATGAATTTAGTTTTTTGTACATTCAATACCAGTTTGAGACCACAAAGGGAGGCCAAAAGTGACAAAAGCAGTCTGGAGCTCTTCAACAGCCTGAACCAGAGAAGGTGCACATATGACGATCATCTGCATATAGATGCAGCTTTACTGGTTGCATCCCATTTCCCAAATCATTAATACACATTGAGAACAACAAAGGAGCTAAAATGGAACCCTGGGGCACACCTCTATTAATCTAGACTTGTGATTGTCAGCATGTACATATTGGTTTAGGAACTGTTTACTGCCCCGTTACCGAGTCTAGCTAGCAACAATTCATGGTCAACTGAATCAAATGCCTTTGATAAATCAATGATAAAAAGCAACATTGTGCTGCAGTTGTGGTACTGTGCTCTGATCTAAAACCAGACTGAACCCCGCTCAGTATGTTCTCTTCAGTTAAGATGTTTAACTGAGTTCATTAGGGACTTGTGATCTACCTGGAGCTCAGTTCCTTTTAACACATATACACACAGTCCAGACAAAGTACTCATAAGAGCATCCTTTACCAAAGGTGCAAATATCTATCAGGTGCAGTAATGTATTACCTCTATCATACATCTGTCATAGTAAAGAAAACTATTTCTTAATAAAAAATTTTTTAAAACAATGTTTGAAGCTACTAAGTAAAGTAGCTTGTTTAGGGCCATCTTCAAATCAATTTAACAGCTGCGCCCTGCTGTTTCATGTTTCAGAAGTTGGAACTATATAGGTATTTCTATGCCATAAACGCATAGAGCACATTTGAGAATTTACTCACAACCATTACATATAGCAGTGTGTCTCGCTAAGATAGGAGACACTGCATTCACATTGATTTAAAAAGAGATACTTCCCTAGTGCTACTGCAGCTTTTATATTGTATTTCTTCTCCTTGTTGGTATATGGGTTACTTTTAAAACCGTGTTGTGCTGCTTTCACATAAGATTCACAGGATGTTGCCTGTAAGAACAATTGTCCCTACAGTCATTTCTGTATAATTGTTTTGTGTGGACCCCAGGAAGAGAAGCTGTTCTCAAGTAACAGCTAATAGCAATCTAAATATAAAAATACAGTCAGTGCAAACAGACTAAAGTAAAGCCAGAGGGGGATTTGCTCCAATTCAAATAAGGCCCAGTGTTATTGGCTTTAAATCACTCAGGTCGCAGACAGTCGTGTCAGTACTCACAGGCAGCTCCACCAGACTGGTCCAAACCATCCCTTACTGGCTTCCGGTGTGGATAAAGCCAAACTCAGTGAGCAGCGCAACCAGGAGGAAGACCGCGTAGAAGAGCAGGAGGAAGATTCCATAGGACCGGCCCATGTGGAAACAGTGCAGAGGAACTAGGATGAAGGAGAGGACCAGAGAGAGACCCAGAGAACCTGCTAGAACCCAGGTCAACAAACCTGCAGGTTCAAACTAGGGGGTGGGGATTAGAGAGAGAGAGAGGGGGGGGGGGGGGGTTGAAATAGGGTAATACCAGTCCAATCATGTGGAAACTGAAAAAAGGTGTTGCACAGAGTTCAATATCGGGACGGCTGCTATTCTCTCTCATTGATAAACATTTTCATTTATTTCCTGATAAAACTCCTATCCTATGCACTTCAGACAAAGACATTTCTCTGGTCACTACCTTTCTACAAATGTTTATAACACCCAATTACAAACTCAGCTCATATATATATATATATATATATATATACACACACAGTTGAAGTCTGAAGTTTACATACACTTAGGTTGGAGTCATTAAAACTAGTTTTTTAACCACTCCACAAATTTCTTGTTAACAAACTATAGTTTTGGCAAGTACATTACTTTGTACATGACAAGTAAGTTTTCCAACAATTGTTAACAGACAGATTATTTAACATATAATTCACTGTATCACAATTCCAGTGGCTCAGAAGTTTACATACACCAAGTTGACTGTGCCTTTAAACAGCTTGGAAAATTCCACAAAATGATGTCATGGCTTTAGAAGCTTCTGATAGGCTAAGTGACATAATTTGAGTCAATTGGAGGTGTACCTGTGGATGTATTTCAAGGTCTACCTTTAAACTCAGTGCCTCTGACATCATGGGAAAATCAAAAGAAATCAGCCAAGACTTCCGGAAAAACATTGTAGACCTCCACAAATCTGGTCCAACGCCTGAAGGTACCATGTTAATCTGTACAAAGTATAAACACCATGGGATCACGCAGCCGTTATACCGCTCAGGAAGGAGACGCGTTCTGTCTCCTAGAGATGAACATACTTTGGTGCGAAAAGTGCAAATCAATCCCAGAACAGCAGCAAAGGACCTTGTGAAGATGCTGGAGGAAAAAGGTACAAAAGTATCTATATCCACAGTAAGACGAGTCTTATATCGACATAACCTGAAAGGCCACTCAACAAGGAAGAGGCCACTGCTCCAAAACTGCCATAAAAAGCCAGACTACGGTTTGCAACTGCACATGGGGACAAATATCGTACTTTTTGGAGAAATGTCCTCTGGTCTGATGTAACAAAAATATACCTGTTTGGCCATAATGACCATCATTATGTTTGGAGAAAAAAGGGTAAGGCTTGCAAGCCAAAGAACACCATCCAAACCGTGAAGCACGGGGGTGGCAGCATCATGTTGTGGGGGTGCCTTGCTGCCGGAGGGACTGCTGCACTTCACAAAATAGATGGCTTTCATGAGGAAGGGAAATTATGTGGATATATTGAAGCAACATCACAAGACATCAAGTTAAAGCTTGGTCGCAAATGGGTCTTCCAAATGGACAATGACCCCAAGCATACTTCCAAAGTTGTGGCAAAATGCTTAAGGACAACAAAGTCAAGATATTGGAGTGGCCATCACAAAGCCCTGACCTCAATCCTATAGAAAATATGTGGGCAGAACTGAAAAAGCGTGTGCGTGCAAGGAGGCCTACAAACCTGACTCAGTTACACCAGCTCTGTCAGGAGGAATGGGACAAAATTCACCCAACTTATTGTGGGAAGCTTGTGGAAGACTACCTGAAATGTTTGACCCAAGTTAAACAATTTAAAGGCAATGTTACCAAAAACGAATTGGGTGTATGTAAACTTCTGACCCACTGAGACTGTGATGAAAGAAATAAAAGCTGAAATAAACCACTCTCTACTATTATTCTGACATTTCACATTCTTAAAATAAAGTGGTGATCCTAACTGACCTAAGACAGGGAATCTTTACTAGGATTAAATGTCAGGAATTGTGAAAAACTGAGTTGAAATGTATTTGGCTAAGGTTTATGTAAACTTCTGACTTCAACTGTGTGTGTGTGTGTGTGTGTGTGTGTGTATGTATGTATATATATATATATATATATATATATATATATATATATATATATACTGCTCAAAAAAATAAAAGGGAAAAAATAAAAGGGAACACTAAAATAACACATCCTAGATCTGAATGTATGAAATATTCTTATTAAATACTTTTCTTTACATAGTTGAATATGCTGACAACAAAATCACACAAATATTATCAATGGAAATCAAATGTATCAACCCATGGAGGTCTGGATTTGGAGTGACACTCAAAATTAAAGTGGAAAACCACACTAGAGGCTGATCCATCTTTGATGTAATGTCCTTAAAACAAGTAAAAATTAGGCTCAGTAGTGTGTGTGGCCTCCACATGCCTGTATGCCCTCCCTACAACGCCTGGGCATGCTCCTGATGAGGTGGCGGATGGTCTCCTGAGGGATCTCCTCCCAGACCTGGACTAAAGCATCCGCCAACTCCTGGACAGTCTGTGGTGCAACGTGGCGTTGGTGGATGGAGCGAGACATGATGTCCCAGATGTGCTCAATTGGATCCAGGTCTGGGGAACGGGCGGGCCAGTCCATAGCATCAATGCCTTCCTCTTGCAGGAACTGCTGACACACTCCAGCCACATGAGGTCTAGCATTGTCTTGCATTAGGAGGAACCCAGGGCCAACCGCACCAGCATATGGTCTCACAAGGGGTCTGAGGAACTCATCTTGGTAACTAATGGCAGTCAGGCTACCTCTGGCGAGCACATGGAGGGCTGTGCGGCCCCCCAAAGAAATGCCACCCCACACCATGACTGACCCACCGCCAAACCGGTCAGGCTGGAGGATGCTGCAGGCAGCAGAACATTCTCCACGGCGTCTCCAGACTCTGTCACGTACTCAGTGTGAACCTGCTTTCATCTGTGAAGATCACAGGGCGCCAGTGGCGAATTTGCCAATCTTGGTGTTCTCTGGCAAATGCCAAACGTCCTGCACGGTGTTGGGCTGTAGTAAGCACAACCCCCACCTGTGGACGTCGGGCCCTCATACCACCCTCATGGAGTCTGTTTCTGACTGTTTGAGCAGACACATGCACATTTGTGGCCTGCTGGAGGTTATTTTGCAGGGCTCTGGCAGTGCTCCTCCTGCTCCTCCTTGCACAAAGGCGGAGGTAGCGGTCCTGCTGCTGGGTTGTTGCCCTCCTATGGCCTCCTCCACGTCTCCTGATGTACTGGGCTGTCTCCTGGTAGCGCCTCCATGCTCTGGACACTACGCTGACAGACACAGCAAACCTTCTTGCCACAGCTCGCATTGATGTTCCATCCTGGATGAGCTGCATTACCTGAGCCACTTGTGTGGGTTGTAGACTTCGTCTCATGCTACCACTAGAGTGAAAGCACCGCCAGCATTCAAAAGTGACCAAAACATCAGCCAGGAAGCATAGGAACTGAGAAGTGGTCTGTGGTTACCACCTGCAGAACCACTCCTTTATTGGGGGTATCTTGCTAATTGCCTATAATTCCACCTGTCGTCTATTCCATTTGCACAACAGCATGTGAAATGTATTGTCAATCAGTGTTGCTTCCTAAGTGGACAGTTTGATTTCACAGAAGTGTGATTGACTTGCAGTAACATTGTGTTGTTTAAGTGTTCCCTTTATTTTTTTGAGCAGTGTATATATGAAAGGAGTACTGAAGCTAAGAGCAGACGTACCGTCACCACTGGCTCGTTGTTAAACATCTGCATCAGACAGCCAATGCCCACTCCAATCAGCATGTCTGAGAGGAACACGATCAAGGCAGAAACATGATTCATACACATAGCAGAGGTACACACACTCGCATTTTGCTTTTCACAGTCAAAACACACACACTCCCATTATGCCTGCACAAACATGTCCAGAAGACACACAAAAGGATACTAAAGATGATTCCCCCAAAGCAGGCTGATATTGCCATCTGAGGGTATCCCTGGCGAGCGATGGTGACGTCAGAAAAACTATCTGGAAATAAACAGATTCAACACTACAGCAAGCAAGCAGTCTGTCTGTCTTCTGTTGAATGATTAGTAGGGGAGTGCAGATCACCTCAGTTTGTGTGTATGTGTCTCACCCCCTATGCTGTTTCCCCAGGCCAGCAGTGTGAGACCCAGTAAATTGTTGGACAGACTGAAGACCACACCGAGCATGTGCAGGATACTGACCACCTCCAAGGCTGCAGCACTGATCCATATCGCACTCACCACAAAGCCCAGCAGAGAGAACAGCTATGGAGAAACCCCACACACATCATACACACTCACCACAAAGCCCAGCAGAGAGAACAGCTATGGAGAAAAACCACACACATCATTCACACTCACCACAAAGCCCAGCAGAGAGAACAGCTATGGAGAAAAACCACACACATCATACACACTCACCACAAAGCCCAGCAGAGAGAACAGCTATGGACAAACCCCACACACATCATTCACACTCACCACAAAGCCCAGCAGAGAGAACAGCTATGGAGAAAAACCACACACATCATTCACACTCACCACAAAGCCCAGCAGAGAGAACAGCTATGGAGAAAAACCACACACATCATACACACTCACCACAAAGCCCAGCAGAGAGAACAGCTATGGAGAAAAACCACACACATCATACGCACTCACCACAAAGCCCAGCAGAGAGAACAGCTATGGAGAAAAACCACACACATCATACACACTCACCACAAAGCCCAGCAGAGAGAACAGCTATGGAGAAAAAACACACACATCATTCACACTCACCACAAAGCCCAGCAGAGAGAACAGCTATGGACAAACCCCACACACATCATTCACACTCACCACAAAGCCCAGCAGAGAGAACAGCTATGGAGAAAACCCACACATATCATACACACTCACCACAAAGCCCAGCAGAGAGAACAGCTATGGACAAACCCCACACACATCATACACACTCACCACAAAGCCCAGCAGAGAGAACAGCTATGGAGAAAAACCACACACATCATACACACTCACCACAAAGCCCAGCAGAGAGAACAGCTATGGAGAAAAACCACACACATCATACACACTCACCACAAAGCCCAGCAGAGAGAACAGCTATGGACAAACCCCACACACATCATACACACTCACCACAAAGCCCAGCAGAGAGAACACCTATGGACAAACCCCACACACATCATACACACTCACCACAAAGCCCAGCAGAGAGAACAGCTATGGAGAAAAACCACACACATCATACACACTCACCACAAAGCCCAGCAGAGAGAACAGCTATGGACAAACCCCACACACATCATACACACTCACCACAACACCTAACAGAGACAACAACAGTTATGGAAAGAAGGAATGTGTCTGTGTATGTGTTCTTACTGAGTGGTATGGCGGGGGGTGGTTGTTGGTGGTGGTGAGGAAGACTATGGCGGAGAGGAAGAGGCCAAAGAGCAACGTCAACGCCCAGACAGGAAACTGATCCTCGATCTGATACATCCCGTCTAGAGAGAGAAAGTGACACCAGTCCAGTGGGTTAGCCCACTTCTTCTGGAGAGGATGTCACATTTTACAGAATAGAGATTGAGGTTCTTTGACCACACACCCATACATAGTAGTGGTGCGCAGATCAGCTGTTTGTTCACCTGCACCGGCATGCAATTGCTAACAACGCATCCGCAACCGCCAGACTATATGTGATAAAGTGAAAATATGAAGACCGCACCCAACCCTAACCCTCTAATATAGAAAATGCGCTGTAGGCTACAGGCAGAGATGGCGGAACAATTTTTTGGCAGAGGGTGCCTGATGTAGATACATTTCTGCTTATTTCTGACATTTTGGTAGGCTGTGTGTTAGTCAACTTGTCTATAATTATATATATATATATATATATATATATATATATATATATATATATATATATATATATATATATACACAGTGCCTTGCGAAAGTATTCGGCCCCCTTGAACTTTGCGACCCTTTGCCACATTTCAGGCTTCAAACATAAAGATATAAAACTGTATTTTTTTGTGAAGAATCAACAACAACTGGGACACAATCATGAAGTGGAACGACATTTATTGGATATTTCAAACTTTTTTAACAAATCAAAAACTGAAAAGTTGGGTGTGCAAAATTATTCAGCCCCTTAAGTTAATACTTTGTAGCGCCACCTTTTGCTGCGATTACAGCTGTAAGTCGCTTGGGGTATGTCTCTATCAGTTTTGCACATCGAGAGACTGAAATTGTTTCCCATTCCTCCTTGCAAAACAGCTCGAACTCAGTGAGGTTGGATGGAGAGCATTTGTGAACAGCAGTTTTCAGTTCTTTCCACAGATTCTCGATTGGATTCAGGTCTGGACTTTGACTTGGCCATTCTAACACCTGGATATGTTTATTTTTGAACCATTCCATTGTAGATTTTGCTTTATGTTTTGGATCATTGTCTTGTTGGAAGACAAATCTCCATCCCAGTCTCAGGTCTTTTGCAGACTCCATCAGGTTTTCTTCCAGAATGGTCCTGTATTTGGCTCCATCCATCTTCCCATCAATTTTAACCATCTTCCCTGTCCCTGCTGAAGAAAAGCAGGCCCAAACCATGATGCTGCCACCACCATGTTTGACAGTGGGGATGGTGTGTTCAGGGTGATGAGATGTGTTGCTTTTACGCCAAACATTGGCATTGTTGCCAAAAAAATGAATTTTGGTTTCATCTGACCAGAGCACCTTCTTCCACATGTTTGGTGTGTCTCCCAGGTGGCTTGTGGCAAACTTTAAACAACACTTTTTATGGATATCTTTAAGAAATGGCTTTCTTCTTGCCACTCTTCCATAAAGGCCAGATTTGTGCAATATACGACTGATTGTTGTCCTATGGACAGAGTTTCCCACCTCAGCTGTAGATCTCTGCAGTTCATCCAGAGTGATCATGGGCCTCTTGGCTGCATCTCTGATCAGTCTTCTCCTTGTATGAGCTGAAAGTTTAGAGGGATGGCCAGGTCTTGGTAGATTTGCAGTGGTCTGATACTCCTTCCATTTCAATATTATCGCTTGCACAGTGTTCCTTGGGATGTTTAAAGCTTGGGAAATCTTTTTGTATCCAAATCCGGCTTTAAACTTCTTCACAACAGTATCTCGGACCTGCCTGGTGTGTTCCTTGTTCTTCATGATGCTCTCTGCGCTTTTAACGGACCTCTGAGACTATCACAGTGCAGGTGCATTTATACGGAGACTTGATTACACACAGGTGGATTGTATTTATCATCATTAGTCATTTAGGTCAACATTGGATCATTCAGAGATCCTCACTGAACTTCTGGAGAGAGTTTGCTGCACTGAAAGTAAAGGGGCTGAATAATTTTGCACGCACAATTTTTAAGTTTTTGATTTGTTAGAAAAGTTTGAAATATCCAGTAAATGTCGTTCCACTTCATGATTGTGTCCCACTTGTTGTTGATTCTTCACAAAAAAAATACAGTTTTATATCTTTATGTTTGAAGCCTGAAATGTGGCAAAAGGTCGTAAAGTTCAAGGGGGCCGAATACTTTCGCAAGGCACTGTATATGCAGCTTCTCTTCTGTCATTATATGTTGCCCCAGAAGACTAAATAAACTCTTGCTCGCCAGAATAATGTCAGAAATCGATAGAATTAATGTTTCAATCTACTTGACATTGGTAACGTTCTCGGTCATCTCTGATTCTTTCGTGGAGCAGTTTAGGGACTGGGGAGAAAATAAATTAACTAAAAAAAATGAAAGATTTTCTCTGCAAAATTTCCAAATGACATCAGTTTGACCAGTTGTAAGGAAATAGAAAGCTGTGAAAATGACCCAACAGGTTTCTGATAAGATTTCAGTTCGGCTTAGATGCACATTTTATGTGGTTTAAATACTAGCTTTTATGATACTGATGAAGATATCACCTCTACAGCAGTGGAATGGCATCAAACAACTGGAAAACATGTGTTTGATGTATTTTATACCATTCCACTAATTCCACTCCAGCCTATACCACAAGCCCGTCCTCCCCAATTAAGGTGCCACCAACCTCCTGTGCTGTACAGATTGTATCGAACTGCACTTTCACATTCTCTGAAGATGCTGAAAGAAATAAATCATATTTCTCCACTCCTGTTCCCATATCCACATTTTTCCTACATTTGGTGTATAATTTTACTGCAAGATAGCCTTAATATTAAAATGATTAAGCATATGTGAGAGGTTATAGCCATACAGTCAGTGTCCAGATTTCAGTTTCCATTTAACCCATCTGAACAGTAGGCAGTCCAGTTCCCTTGGCGTGCCATAGGCCTATTTGAAGTCCCTGTCTTGTGACTGTCAAATTTGTACAGGGCCTCACAATCACCACACAGCTGGCAATGCTGTCATCCTCTTAACACTTTTCTGGTCCTCCTTTCCCTTTATTTTCAACTCTCCATTTCACAGTTTCTCTTAATTAAAAACTCTGCCTCGGTGGATTGACATTAACTTTCTCTGCCTGTTCGCAAAAGCTATTTGGCATGCGTAACGCCTTGATCACACCGACAGCGTCACTGAGCAAAATGTTACACATCATCATCTGGATATGTGTGTAACAAAATTTCAACCTTCACCTTCTGCTACCATTTCTGTCAAGCCGTCTACACATACAGTTTGACGCATACGTTCAACGTAAGCACCACACAACGCACTGCAACTGCCTCTGCAACGCCATGCTGCCAGGCAAATGCAGTGTTCCATTGGAAATGAATGTACTTCTGGTGTACCAGAATGCAATGCTGCTGTTGGTGTGATCGAGGTGTAAAGCTTACACTTATGCACTAATACCAGATAGGTTTTTCTTTCACTATTCTAGGCTAAATGTGACCTATAGATATAAATAGCACAAGAATTCAACATTTGTGGATTTTTTAAGGAATGAAACCCAGGTGGGCAGCAGATAACGAGTTAACCTGCGCTTCACTAACACACAGGCATGTAGACTTACACTCTCCAGAACGGAAGGTGAGCACACACACCAGTGGTGCGGTGATCAGGTGGAGGCAGTTTAATGGTCTTCTCCAGTTCCTGTCTTCTTTATCAGGATCCACCACTGGAACAGTCAGCAGCAGCAGCACCTCCAGTGGCATCTGGTGGACAGGGGAGAAACTGCAGCTCAGTAACCACACATTCAAGCACACAATGATGCTCCTCCTGTCCAAATAAAAACATAAGTGCTCTGTTCACAACCCCTGTCATAACACTGACTCCTAATTATTACAGTTCTGCCAATAGAAAAGTGCAAAGACATTCAGATCTGCAAATAGAAAAACACACAGAGTCATGCATGCACACCTTTAGTATTTTGATGGCCCTCCAGCACCAGGACTTCCTCCTCCAGATCCTGCTGTCCACCGGGTTGAGAGAACTCAACAGGATGGAACTGGTTGATTCACAGTAGGGCAGCAGGGGACAGTACTCACTGTCTATACATGCACAAACACAAACACTTGACTGGATTGATTCTCATAGCACACCCCAGCGGAATAACTTAGTAGAATGTACACATGATTGTGGTTGTTACCGTAGTCCTCCTGGATGCTGCTATTAGATATAAGAATTGCCTCATCATCGGACTCAGACGACTGGAACTCTGCACACAGATATGACTGTCAGACACACACACACAATCTTGTATAGCTAACCTTGTGGGGACACACAATTCAGTCCCATTCAAAAGCCTATTTTTCCCTATCCGTACTCTTACCCTAACTCTAGCTCCTAACCCTTAATGTAATTCCAACCCTAACACTAATTCTAACCTTAACCCTAAACCCCCTAGAAATAGCATTTGACCTCGTGGGGACTAACAAAATGTCCCCAATTGGTCAAATATTCGTTTGTTTACTATTCTTGTTTGGACCAGAATAATTAAACACGTCCACCAGGTGACTCTCACTGTGTGTGTGTCAAATTAAAACACATTTTATTTGTCACATTTGAGTTATTTCACAGTTAGTGTAGACTAACTAACTAACAATGCAGAGTTTGTTGTGTGTGTGAGTGTGTTACCTGGTACATGTGTTGAGCTCTGGATGGAACTTCTGGTCGCTGAGTGTTTCTGATGACTGTAGATGTAGGCACTCGCGATGACTGTTATCACATACACCACATATAGCCCCAGGTACCCTACAGAGAGAAACAAACACCTTATTCTTATTTCACCCCATTCACCCCAGTGTAAACAGTCCTAACTTCTGAAGTGCACTGAATACTGTGTCTAGGTCTGTAATATTTTGACTGGGTTCAAGCTTGAGGGACACAGAGGCATGACTGATAGATGAACCTGAAATAGAGAGAGGTTTGGTGTTGTGTAGCTCCCAGGGTAATGTTGACTCCTACAACCATGACACAACTCTTATTCAACTCTAACGCAAGAAGTCTAACCCAACTGTGTGTGTGTTTACCCAGTGTCTCTCCCAGTGATATAGTTCCTCTGTAGAGGATGATGACGGTCCAGAAGACAGCAGCCATGTAGAAGATGACATCACGCAGGAAGGGGCGGGACGCCACAGTGAAGGGTTTGACCAATGACACAGCCCCGGCAACCACAGTGGTTACGAAGATACCCGCTCCTACGGACAGAGGGAAAGAGGGATTAAAGGAGCAGGTCTACTCTGACTGAACAGTGCTTCTATAGCAAGGCGTTGTATGTGTACGTACCAAACAGTGCTCCTATAGCCAAGCCAGCAGTGTGTGGACGGGAGAAGGCCACTGTGGCACTGAAGACATCTGGGGCTCCGTTACCTAGCGCCAGGAACGTAACACCCTGACACACACTGTTAGGGGAAACACTTCTGGTGCTAGAGTAGAGTTTGTTTGTGAGTGTATTTGTGTGTGTGTGTCTGACGAGATGATAATTTAAGCAGATTTAAAGAAATATTCATGAAAATATGTTGAATGCGATACAGTGTGTGTGTGTGCTGTAGAGGGATACAGCCACGTTGTGTGTGAGTTGAAGGGAGGAGGAGATGGCTGAGAGGTTGGGACAGAAGCTGAAGATAGAAAAAACATAGATGCGCCTTAAGTCAATCAATAGTTAACCTAGAACCCCCCAGCCTCAAACACACAGTATATAACAACAGTCTGGGGGACATTTGCTTTCTCTGTGATACATGTGATCAGTCACATGACCAAATCACAAACATTAAAGTAAGTCTCATCTCCCTGAGAGGAAACCTTAACCATGACACACTCATCTCAGGTGGTCAAGTGACTAGGCCCATCCCACTGAGCACAGACGTCAATTCAACGTAATTTCATTGAAATTACATGGAAACAACATTGATTCAACCAGTGTGTGCCCAGTGGGATGTGACCATATCGCTATTGTAACCCTGCAGTCAACGAAACACAACCACAAACATCACTCTCTTTACAGCCAGCGTACAGCGAGAGACAGAGACTGTTACGAAACTCATGTTTCTCAGTCTTATAGAGAGTCTGTAAACTTAACTTACAGGCTGTAAAGACATTATAAACAGAGCATGTAAGTGACACTTACAACTTTGATGCAGTCAGTCCCAGAACTATGAACAAGAACAACAACCAAATAATCTGTAGAGAGAGAAGAGGGATCGAGATGAAAGATTAGTTCTGACATGGCCAAAACGTCAATGTTTAAAATATTAAATTACTTTTATATCAAATGGGCAGGTGTCGCATCTCTTCTTCCCCACAAATAACTAGTGTAGCCTCTACTACTAGGCCTACAGCCTGGGCCTCTGGGGTAACCCAGACTGGGTGGACACCCTGAGGACAAATCCTCAGTTAAACACTTGTCGTGGAAATGTTTAACCAAGTGAGAGAGACTTTGTAATTTCTTCAAACAATCATCTTTATTTAATAAGATTTGCAATAATGAAGCTGGTCAACCATACACTCTGAAGTGGAAGGCTGAGAGCTCAACCATACAAAAAATACAGAGGTCTTACAGCAGACCTAATATAGCTGACCTAAACATGTTTAGTCATGACTGGTTCCTCCCCTGCCCGGCAGATCGGGGCATCCCAAGCTACCTTGTGTTCATCTTGTGGTTATGTGTACCAGGTGATGTTCACCCCCCCTCCATTTGGCTTAGTTTGTCAGAAGCAAAGTTGATTAGAAACAATAGCAAGTTTGTTCTGTTCCGCAGGCTCTCTATCTTGAGTTGCGCCATGTCCTTGACCACACACTCAGAGGGTCTTCAGGGAGCTAGAGGGGAACCATCCTTTTGCAGAAGCACAGCATTGGTAGTTATGAAAATCTCTTAGCAATGAGATTTCTTACTATTGCCAAGCTCATAGTTGTTAACTATCAATATTCATACAGATATAATCAACAAAGCAGGTAAATATGTAATTTTTCCCTCACTGCCTGATTTCATGACTCTGTGTTTTACTGCATGGCTCAGTTAAAGCTGATGTAAATCGAGCTTTATTAGAGGAAGTTCTACTCAGAACAGAGGGAAGTATCCGTTACTAGCTTCTGTTGAGGTTGCTTCAGCTTCCTTATTTCAATTTAAGTCATTCTGGGTAGTAAGAGCACCTGCTAATGACAAGACACACACACACACACACACTTACACAGAGTGTGATGGTGAGGGGTGTGAGGTCGGGTGGTAGTAGACAGAAGGTCATCTTGAGGTAGTTGATGAAGCTGTCTTCCATACTGCAGTCTGGGGTGGTCTTCACAAACGCACAGCGATCAACAGCACTCAGGTTCATCACTATGGCACACTGAAAGACAAATGCATGCCCACACACACACACACACACACACACTTCATCAATACATCACACTGGAGAGGGGATAAGCTTACTAAGAAATAATGGTTAAATCTGGATACTGACAACCATCATCTCTCACACTGAGCTCAACACAGACAGCTTAGCTGAGAACCTAATAAAAACAAAGCAGTGCTTGAAGGGAACAGAAGACCCAGTGTTGTTGTGATTCTGGATGGCCAGATAGAGTAGCTTGCAACAATGACAAACATTCACTAGCTAGCTAACGAACAACTGTAATGATGTATTTGAGAGACAACAAGTGCTCATTGTGCAACTTATTGTTTTCATTAAACATTGGAGATGTTTCATGTTGTCAACAATCTAAGACAACCCTGTCTGTTTTACCCCTAGTAGCGCACATGTCGTTTTGTTGCTAAACAACCAACCCCTCTATACAGCCTGACATTGAAGGTGTCATAAAACCATTTTTCCTATAGGGAAGTTCAGAAACACTTCCCTAATTTTAAGTGTTTCTAAAATCCCCTATAGGAAAAATGACTGGTGGAAATAACGATTGGAACCATTTAATTCTTCTTCGATGAGGTTTAACGCCAGTTGGCATCCAATATGTTGCATTACCACCACCAACTAGACTTGAATACAACTCCTTTATACTTTGCTTGAACAAAATAAATAAACAAACAAATAGCCTAAAATCTAACACTATACTCAAAAAAAAATAACACCACCCTACTTCACTATTTAAATATATTAAGTCCTACCTCAGGCCAACAACCTGAAAGGGTGGGACATCACCACTTAACACATTTATAGCAATGGTTATCAACTGTACTGCAGGGATGGAACGTAAGTCGCAGAAAATTGTGGTTGTGGTGGCAGCTGCAGAGAGGTATTTGGGTGTGTGAGGCTTGACATCAGAAGAGTGGCTTCCTGGAACTCTTCTGATGTCTTCTGAACCATTGCTATAAAATGCTAAAAATCCAATCTTACCGAAACATATTTCACTTGTTGGTTCATCCCTCTGTACTGGTACAGATCTACTACTCACACCACTCCTCTCAGGGTCCATCCCTCTGTACTGGTACATATCTACTACTCACACCACTCCTCTCAGGATCCATCCCTCTGTACTGGTACAGATCTACTACTCACACCACTCCTCTCAGGATCCATCCCTCTGTACTGGTACACATCTACTACTCACACCACTCCTCTCAGGGTCCATCCCTCTGTACTGGTACAGATCTACTACTCACACCACTCCTCTCAGGACCCCTCCCTCTGTACTGGTACAGATCTACTACTCACACCACTCCTCTCAGGGTCCATCCCTCTGTACTGGTACAGATCTACTACTCACACCACTCCTCTCAGGGTCCATCCCTCTGTACTGGTACAGATCTACTACTCACACCACTCCTCTCAGGGTCCATCCCTCTGTACTGGTACAGATCTACTACTCACACCACTCCTCTCAGGACCCCTCCCTCTGTACTGGTACAGATCTACTACTCACACCACTCCTCTCAGGGTCCATCCCTCTGTACTGGTACAGATCTACTACTCACACCACTCCTCTCAGGGTCCATCCCTCTGTACTGGTACAGATCTACTACTCACACCACTCCTCTCAGGGTCCATCCCTCTGTACTGGTACAGATCTACTACTCACACCACTCCTCTCAGGGTCCATCCCTCTGTACTGGTACAGATCTACTACTCACACCACTCCTCTCAGGATCCATCCCTCTGTACTGGTACAGATCTACTACTCACACCACTCCTCTCAGGGTCCATCCCTCTGTACTGGTACAGATCTACTACTCACACCACTCCTCTCAGGGTCCATCCCTCTGTACTGGTACAGATCTACTACTCACACCACTCCTCTCAGGGTCCATCCCTCTGTACTGGTACAGATCTACTACTCACACCACTCCTCTCAGGGTCCATCCCTCTGTACTGGTACAGATCTACTACTCACACCACTCCTCTCAGGATCCATCCCTCTGTACTGGTACAGATCTACTACTCACACCACTCCTCTCAGGATCCATCCCTCTGTACTGGTACAGATCTACTACTCACACCACTCCTCTCAGGGTCCATCCCTCTGTACTGGTACAGATCTACTACTCACACCACTCCTCTCAGGGTCCATCCCTCTGTACTGGTACAGATCTACTACTCACACCACTCCTCTCAGGATCCATCCCTCTGTACTGGTACAGATCTACTACTCACACCACTCCTCTCAGGGTCCATCCCTCTGTACTGGTACAGATCTACTACTCACACCACTCCTCTCAGGATCCATCCCTCTGTACTGGTACAGATCTACTACTCACACCACTCCTCTCAGGATCCATCCCTCTGTACTGGTACAGATCTACTACTCACACCACTCCTCTCAGGGTCCATCCCTCTGTACTGGTACAGATCTACTACTCACACCACTCCTCTCAGGATCCATCCCTCTGTACTGGTACAGATCTACTACTCACACCACTCCTCTCAGGGTCCATCCCTCTGTACTGGTACAGATCTACTACTCACACCACTTCTCTCAGGATCCTCCCTTTTGACCCATCTTCCTCTACTTTCTTCACTGCCTCAGCAGTTGACAACTTCAGTTGACAACAACCCTGGAAACCTCAACCTGCCTCTCTCGCATGGGACATTTCTGATCCCCAGCCACATGGGCACCCCTACAATTAACACATACCACTACTTTCCCCAATGCTACACATTCCTTTGTCTCATGTCCTTCTGCACTCTTCTCACACCTAGGGACCTCCCTCCTACACACATGCCCATAAGCTTGACACCTGTAACAATGTAATGTATTCGGCACAAAAGCTTGTACAGAACAACTTATATATCCTATCATCACTTTGTCAGGCAAAGGCTCAACATCAGAACTCAAAATAACAGACAATGACTCTTCTGTTTCAGCACTCTCATCACCCTGTCTGTGTCGCACAAAACGATGAGCATCACAAACACCCGGAATCTTCCCCATCAGTTGGTCAACTTTTACATTTACTGCTACCCCAGTAATCAATCCTTTCAATGGCACCCTTTTCTTGAGAGCAAAACAATTCACATTTCTTGCCCCCATTTGTTTAATGTGGAGTGCCTTTTCCCTCTGACCAGCAGAATCACAAACAATTATCACAAGACCACTTCTGGTTACCCTCACCGATTCCACAGCACCCAACTCTGTTTTCACCCACCCTGAAACCACAAATGGATCAGCCAAAAGGCAAGGGTCCACTTTTTCCAAAAACTTCAATCCTACTGTCACAGACTCATCTTTATCCTGACCCTTGGTGCAAGCCTCAGGCTCCGAGAACTTCACCACACCTACCACCTCCAATACTTCGCCCTCATTCACTTCCATTTCTCCTCCTGTCTTCAGCTCACTCTGCTTACACTTTCTGCCACTCTTCTTTAACAAACCATCTCCCTTTTTTCTGCCATTTTTAACCGACAAGCTCACAGTCTTCCTTTCTCTCTCTCTCTCTCTCTCTCAGACCTCCTCTGCCTCTCTTTTTCCCTCCATTCCCCCTCCGTATTCCAAATATATGTCTCCTTATGATAATACTGCACTTCTCCTGACATACATCTTGTTCTTGCTTTCTCAATGGACAACATTTAACCACTGTCACAATCTCAGTACAATCAGCACGAACCCCTTGGGATGTCGGATCCATTTCCTTATTTGACTGCTAGGTTTTATGGGTATTATGAGTCATACTGTGGTACTCTATTGGGCTGGTGAAAACAATATAGGCGTATTTACTTTGTGCGGATAAAGGAAAGAGGAGAGCTATTCTAGATTATTGAGATGCACCCAAAATGTCCATTTTTAAAAAGGAAGTTTTTTTTGCTCATATACACCAATCACGATCAAGTGAGATCAATTTAAAAAAGCGCATGTTCATGTCTTATACTAATTGGAAGAGTAGCTGAGTAAAGCTGAACTCAGTTTCTCTTATATCAAGGCAGAATTTAGTATTGATAACTGTTTGCGAGATTAGCAACAACATTGAATCACCATCAGTCAATGATTCTGAAAACGCTTACCTGTACCAACGTTTGTCCAGTAGAACTGCGGAAATGCATTATTTTAATAAAAACTTGTATCGACTACAACCACAATTTTTCTTCTTTCGTTGCTCAACCCAAATGAGCTTGTGCCAATTTATTCTCCCTTTACGTAGTATATCAAGGCCGCTATGTGTCAAGTTGAGCAACACAAACAAACAAGGAAAAAGTCGGTGGTTGTATTCGATACGTTTTATTAAAAGTATGCATTTCAGCACCCCTCGGAAGGACCGCAGGTGTACAGGACAAACATAGGTACAGGTAAGCGTTTTCAGAATTGACATTTTTACAAGTATCGATTGCTGATGATTCATTGTTGTTGCTAGCAAATCGTGCGACCAATTATCAATACTCAACGCCTGTATATTAGATAAAGTTTTCCGCTCTACTTGAAGAGTTGCACAGTTAGCCGCACATCACCCCCCAAAAAATTGAGTTAAAAGTCAGACTTATGGTTGAAATCTAATTAGATAAACAATATATACAAAAGTATGTGGACACCCATAAAATTTGTAGATTTGGCTATTTCAACCACACCCGTTGCTGACAGGTGTATAAAATTGAGCACACAGCCATGCAATCTCCATAGACAAATATTGGCTGTAGAATGGCCTTACCGAAGAGCTCAGTAACTTTCAATGTGGTACCTACCCCAGGAAGCAACGTCAGCACAATAACTGTTTGTCTGGAGCTTCGTGAAATGAGTTTCCATGGCCAAGCAGCCGACACAAACCTAAGATCACCATGCGCAATGCCAAACGTAAGCTGGAGTGGTGTAAAGCTTGCTGCCATTAGACTCTGCAGCAGTGGAAATGCGTTCTCTGGAGTGATGAAACACGCTCCATCTGGCAGTCCAACAGACAAATCTGGGTTTGGCGGATGCCGGGAGAACGCTACCTGCCCCAATGCATAGTGCCAACTGTAAAGTTTGGTGGAGGAAGAATAATAATCTGGGGTTGTTTTTCATGGTTCGGGCTAGGCCCCTTAGTTCCAGTGAAGGGAAATCTTAATGCTACAGCATACAATGACATTCCAGACAATTGTGCTTCCCACTTTGTGGCCATTTCCTGTTTCAGTTTGCTCTTGTGGTTGAATGGAAGCAAGTCCCCGCAGCAATGTTCCAACATCTAGTGGAAAGCCCTCCCAGAAAAGTGGAGGCTGTTATAGCAGCAAAGGGGGGAGAAACTCCCTGTTAATGCTGATGATTTAGAAATTATATTTGACGAGCAGGTGTCCACATACACTACATGACCAAATGTATCTCACTAACCTTGTATGTGTTTCCCTGATGGAACATCGCGAAGTGCGTGCCCACCATAGTACCCACGGACAAGCGCAGGTCAGCACCGTCAGGGGATCGGTCTGGAGACGGAACTACCCCGGTACCAGACTCTCCGGAGCCCAAGCCATAAATATATTGAAAACACAACAGCAGCAACATGGAGATAAAAACAACCCGAGATTTCATCATTTATTCCGTTCAAGGATTGCGTCCATTCCGAGACTGGGTGCGTTCGGTTCAGATCAAACCTAAGAATAGAATACTGGGGACGAAATGAAAGTGTCACTAATTGCTGTAAGCTAAATGTTGCAATGAAAAGTTGAAGGCTGCCTGATCAGCAAGAATTAACAGATTGACCAACCCTTTGTTACAGCCACCTCTGTTATGTAGTCGTTGCAAATATACGCGCAAAGCTCTTCTTCTTGTAGTTGTTGACACCATTTATGTTTGAGTGTTCGCAAAGTCCGTGAACATTATGTACAAAATCATCTGACTCGCGGACTCTCCAAGCCTGCGTCATCAGTGTTACTTCCTTAAAACACGTGACGTCCACACTTAAACCCACCCGACAATTGTAGTGGGGACAAGGCAGACGCCTTCGTGTGTGTGTGTGTGCGACCCACTGACCGCTGCAGTCTCAGATCAAACAGAAATCAGTCAGGGTGGTGAGTGAGTGCTCTCCATCAGAAAGTCTTTATTTTAACACAGGTCAGGAAATAGCATGCAGTCATACATACTAGGCTAATCACGAAGTACCCCTTCTTACATAGACTACATCGCCTTGAGAACACAAATATTGCCTGCCCCCAGCCAACCCCACACCCCCTCAGTCTCTGGTTGACTCTTCATAGACCAGCGCAGCATCCAGGGGCGGAGTCTTCATGTTGTAGCATCCTATGGCCGCCTTACTTACCACTGGACACAAGTCCTGCTCACACCACCTGTAACACACACATTTACTGCTAGAACTATTAGCCTACAAGTAGTAAGGACTAGGGCAGGGCTCTCCAACCCTGTTCCTGGAGAACTACAGTCCTGTAGGTTTTCGCTCCAACCCTAATCTAGCTCACCCGATTCTAATAATTAGCTGGAGTGAAAACCTAGAGGGTAGCTTTCCAGGAACAGGGTTGGAGAGCCCTGGACTATGGACTAGTGGTGGGGACGGATGTGAATTTACCGCAAAGCAGCATAGGCATCAGAGTTAGAGGCTCCCTCCCATGAGGCGTGGTCAATGAGCAGAGCCCCTGAAACACACACACACACAAACAGATGGGGTCACAATGCATCCTCAGGACAAGACAACTCTGGCAATGGTTAACTGAGAAAGGTGGCGGGCTATACAGTAAGTGCTACTCCTGTTATGCAATGTTCAGTCAAACATTGAACTGTATTTGTCACGTGCCGAAAACAACAGGTGTAAACTTTACCGTGAAATGCTTGCTTACGGGCCCTTCCCAATGATGTAGAGTAAAAAATATCAAATAAAAAGTGTGTAGTACCCATATAAATGCGTGCCAAACTGTATGCCAGGTCTCGTGCTGCCAGCTCCATAAAGCTAGGTGGTGTGAGAGCAGCGGCCTGCAGGAACTCTCTCAGACCAGAGAGAGCGCTGTCTACTGCTCTCACAGCCACAGACAGGGAGGGGAGGGAGGCTGCTGCTAGCAGGGACTGGGGGATGAGTGGGAGGGAGAGACACAGAGGGATAAAGTCAGAATTTGTATAGCAATCAACAGAGGTTGTAGGGTATTTTTCATTTTTTAATAGTAACAGTCTTTCATGCCTGCCATTCAATGTTGGTGCAAGGAGGATGATGCTAGATAAAGGCTGTGGAAACTAACTAAATATCCCAAATGTGATCTTAACTGTCTAAGTCTATCAACAAAAACTAAGCTCAGTGAAAATATATACAGTACCAGTCAAAAGTTTGGATACACCTACTCATTCAAGAGTTTCTTTATTTTTACTATTTCCTACATAGAATAATAGTGAAGACATCACAACTATGAAATAACACATATGGAATCATGTAGTAACCAAAAAAAGTGTTAAACAAATCAAAATCTATTTTATATTTGTGATTATTCAAAGTAGCCACCCTTTGCCTTGATGACAGCTTTGCACACTCTTGGCATTCTCTCAACCAGCTTTATGAGATTGTCACCTGGAATGCATTTCAGTTAACAGGTGTGCCTTGTTAAAAGTTAATTTGTGGAATTTCTTTCCTTCTTAATGCGTTTGAGCCAATCAGTTGTTGTGACAAGGTAGGGGTGGTATACAGAAGATAGCCCTATTTTGGTAACAGACCAAGTCCATATTATGGTAAGAACAGCTCAAATAAGCAAAGAGAAATGACAGTCCATCATTAATTTAAGACATGAAGGTCAGTTAATTGTGAGAATGTCAAGAACTTTGAAAGTTTCTTCAAGTGCAGTCCATAAAAACCATCAAGCGCTATGATGAAACTGGCTCTCATGAGGACCGCCACAGGAAAGTTACCAACCTCAGAAATTGCAGCCCAAATAAATGCTTCAGAGTTCAAATATCAGACACAACATCAACTGTTCAGAGGAGACTGCGTGAATCAGGCCTTCATGGTCAAATTGCTGCAAATAAAACAGTTCTAAAGGACACCAGTAAGAAGAAGAGACTTTCTTGGACCAAGAAACACAAGCAATGGGCATTAGACCAGTTGAAATCTGTCCTTTGGTCTGATGAGTCCACATTTGAGATTTTTGGTTCCAACCGCCGTGTCTTTGTGAGACGCAGAGTAGGTGAACGGATGATCTCGGCATGTGTGGTTCCCACCATGAAGCATGGAGGAGGTGGTGTGGGGGTGCTTTGATGGTGACACTGTTTGTGATTTATTTAGAATTCAATGCACAATTAACCAGCATGGCTACTACAGCATTCTGCAGCGATACGCCATCCCATGGTTTGTGCTTAGTGGGACTATCATTTGTTTTTCAACTGGACAATGACCCAACAAACCTCCAGGCTGTGTAAGGGCTATTTGATCAAGAAGGAGAGTGATGGTGTGCTGCATCAGATGACCTGGCCTCCACAATCACCCGACCTCCACCCAATTGAGATGGTTTGGGATGAGTTGGACCGCAGAGTGAAGGAAAAGCAGCCAACAAGTGCTCAGCATATGTGGGAAATCTTTCAAGATGATTAGAAAAGCATTCCAAGTGAAGCTGGTTGAGAAAATGCCAAGAGTGTGCAAAGCTGTCAAAGGCAAAGGGTGGCTATTTGAAGAATCTCAAAAATAAAATATATTTTGATTTGTTTAACACTTTTTTGGTTACTACATGATTCCATATGTGTTATGTTATAGTTTTGATGTCTTCACTATTACTCTACAATGTAGAAAATAGGGGAAAAAATGCTGGAAAATGCTGTCGTACACGTCGATCCAGAGCATCCCAAACATACTCAATGGGTGTCATGTCTGGTGATTATGCAGGCCATGCTGAAACATGAGGTGATGGTAGTGGATGAATGGCACAACAATGGGCCTCAGGATCTCGTCACGGTATCTCTGTGCATTCAAATGACCATCAATAAAATGCAATTGTGATCGTTGTCTGTAGTTTATGAATGCCCATAACATACCCCACCATGGGGTGCACTGTTCACAATGTTGACATCAGCAAACCGCTTGCCCTCACAACGCCATACACGCTGTCTGCCCGTTACAGTTGAAACCACGATTAATCCATGAAGAGCACACTTCTCCAGCGTGCCAGTGGCTATCGAAGGTGAGCATTTTCCCACTGAAGTAGGTTATGACGCCGAACTGCAGTCAGGTCAAGACCCTGGTGAGGACGACATACACACAGATGAGCTTCCCTGAGACGGTTTCTTTAGTTGTGCAAACTCAGTTTCATCAGCTGTCCGGGTGGCTGGTCTCAGACGATCCCGCAAGTGAAGAAGCCGGAATTGGAGGTCCTGGGCTGGCGTGGTTACACATGGTCTGCAGTTTTGAGGCCAATTGGACACCAAATTCTTGGAAACAACGTTGGAAGCAGCTTATGGTAGAGAATTCTTATGAACATTAAATTCTCTGGCAATAGCTCTGGTGGACATTCCTGCAGTCAGCATGCCAATTGCACACTCCCTCAAAACTTGAGACATCTGTGGCATTGTGTTGTGTGACAAAACTGTACATTTTAGAGTGGCCTTTTATTGTCCCCAGCACAAAGTGCACCTGTGTAATGATAATGCTGTTTAACCAGCTTCTTGATATGCCACACCTGTCAGGTGGATGGATTATCTTGGCAAAAGAGAAATGCTCACTAACAGGGATGTAAACAACATTTTTGAGAAATAAGCTTTGTGTGACTATGGAACATTTCTCAGATATTTAATTTCAGTTCATGGGACCAACACTTCACATGCTGTGTTTATATTTCGGATCAGTGTAATTAGAATAATAAAAAAATCCCCATTTTAAAAACTGTAGGACAGACACTTCAGAACAAACTTCCTTTTGATATCTGTTATTCCATGTAGTGAATCTGTTATTCAATGCTTTTGTATGGGCTAACAGCAATAAGGCCAAATAAAAATGTTCGTCATATAATTATAATTTTTTATACTTCAATAGGTCTTAAAATTCAAAATCAAATAGCTAAATGATCCTTGGTATGACCTTCTTAAAACAATTCCATATAGCTTAGACCTTCTTAAAACAACCCCCGGCTTAGACAAGGCTTAGTCAGTAGAGGGTTAAGGGACCCTGACCTGAGTGTGTGTGAAGTAGGCCTGCAGTACGAGGCCTGAGCTCCGAGAGACGCAGCGCAGAACATCAAGAGACAGAACATTAGTGGTGCCCTCCCAGATACTCAACACCTAGAAATAGAGAGTGAGAGAGAAGAGGTACTGTCAGGGCTGGATTACCGAATAGGAGCGAAGGGCATATGTGACCTGGGCAAGGCTCTAAAATGAGCACTGTGCGACTAGGAAAAATATTTAAATTATAAGGCTACGCTGTATCGTTGTTAACGAGTGCACGAGAGAAAAAAGTGTGCAGATTTGATAGCGTCATGGTTGCACCATTACTACAGTGAAAACGGTTTGCTTGTAGCCCAACCAGGTGAAAAGATCTGACCCATATTACCTGCATTGCCGGGACCGCCTTTTACATTCATAAACCATGTTGTGGGCAGTTCAAAAACGACTTGTGCGTGGTTAACCATTTGTTTACACTTTGTTGAGTCAGGTTATCTCAAAGGGTTAGCTAGCTAACAACCTGGTAACTTTACCAGTATATCCAAACATTTTGGGGCACAGAAAGAAAAGAAAAGGGATAGCTTCTTTAGGGGATCAATGAGCATAGCAATGAATAAATGACAGGTCTCTTGTATGTCGTCATCATCATAAACCTGACTTTTTTAAAGAGACAGTGTACAATTTTCTATGTACTCCATATCATTAGGAAAACAGTGCTTTTACACAATGTAGACACCTAATATTCCACACATTACTTTAATTTCAATGACAGGTATTCGTATCAACATCTTAGCTTAACTAATGTCTTTATAGTGTTAAATATTAGTTTATCGGGCACATGTGCTTCAAAAGTAGACTGAATTCATATAATTCCAATATAGGCTATATCTCAATCAATTCTTTTAAATCGTATTTTCTGGGGCTCCTACATTTTATGTGGTGAGCACCAATTGGGAGCACCAGTGCTACCAATAAAACATTTTAATTTAGAGCCCTGGCCCTGGGGCCCCCGACTTCCATGGGGCCCCCAAACAAAAATATGTTTTTTGGGGGGTTGGTTGTGTATGATAGAAACAGGAAATTCACTTTCAAACTGCACAAGGTGAACAATGGCATGAGATGAGCTATAAAACAATAGCGTTTTTCTCTCTGACCCATGGCAAAAAGTGTTGAATTGCAGAAGATTTGCACCCTGGAGGTCGGGGCCCCAAATGCAGTAGTCTGGCCCTGGGTACTGTTGCACTACAACTATTGCCACTGTTGTTGTTGAGTAACAGACTGAAAGTAACAAACTACTTCATCCATTAACAGCAACATAACTTTACTCCATTACGTAACACAAAGTAAGTCTGTGTACATCATGTGACTACCTACCTGAGCATCTCTGAGCATTGCAGGTAGTCCCGTGTCCTCGATGTAGCCCTGCCCCCCGAAACTCTCCAGCCCCTCGGAAATCACGGCAACCGCCTGAGACACACAGGGATGGCACACACACACACACCCTGCATCACCTCACACACATCTCTAATGCCTTTCCTGACCTGTTCACCAGACGTGCTACCTGTCCCATACCTATTATTTGACCATGCTGGTCATTTATGAACATTTGAACATCTTGGCCATGTTCTGTTATAATCTCCACCCGGCACAGCCAGAAGAGGACTGGCCACCCCTCATAGCCTGGTTCCTCTCTAGGTTTCTTCCTAGGTTTTGGCCTTTCTAGGAAGTTTTTCCTAGCCAACATGCTTCAACACCTGCATTGCTTGCTGTTTGGGGTTTTAGGCTGGGTTTCTGTACAGCACTTTGAGATATCAGCTGATGTACAAAGGGCTATATAAACAAATTTGATTTGATTTATACAACGATAAAAATTATTAAATACACACACCAGTTTTCCACTGCCAT
The DNA here is from genome assembly GCF_057628025.1 of Oncorhynchus mykiss. Classification (NCBI taxonomy): domain Eukaryota; kingdom Metazoa; phylum Chordata; class Actinopteri; order Salmoniformes; family Salmonidae; genus Oncorhynchus; species Oncorhynchus mykiss. The sequence goes on along the minus strand of NC_143032.1, from coordinate 62,586,462 downwards.
CTGCCAGTATTAACCAATGTCTATGTTCTGATTTCTGGTGTACTGTTATTGGCTACCTGCTTGTCGACAAAAACAGAGTGTGTGTGTGTGTGTGTGTGTGTACCTGTTTGCCAGTGTAGAGTTTAGCCACAGGTGTGAGCAGGCGAAGGAGGTGAGTCTCCAGCTGAGAGGCGTGGCCTGTCTCCTCTCGGCCAATCAGACGACAGACCTCCATCACCAGCAGGAACGCTCCTCGAGTCTCCACCTATAGGAGGAAGGTATTGAGGGGAGGGAGGGAAGAAGAGAGAAAGAGAGCTGAGGTGTGTGAAGACAAGTGGTAGGTTTAGGGGTTATAGTAGGGTATTCTATTTTACAACTTTATTTTCAGCTGACCTCCATCCTAGCGAGGGTCTGCATGTGAAGGGGATGGTCTCTTAGGAGCTTCCCAAAGGTAGAGCGACGTGTGGCGTAGTCACGAGCCAGCTGGAGTACCCTGCACACACACACACCATCAATACACACTCTTGACCGCCAGTACGGCAGTGGGTAGTAGTGAATAGATGTCCTACCTCCTCATACCAGCCACAGCAGACACGCTGTTATGGATACGAGTCACAGTCAGCATGTTGGCTATACACGCCACACCTCTCCCCTCTTCTGACAGCTGAGAAAGAAGGGAGGAATGTTAGTATGTGTGAGAGAGAGAAGGGGGGGGGGGGGGAGAGGGAGAGGGGGAGAGAGAGAGAGAGAGAGAGAGAGAATCTGACCCTGTGAGCAGGCAGCCCGTCCAGCAGCAGCTCGGCAGTGGGCATCTGTCTGGTTCCCAGTTTGTCCTTCAGTCTTTGGACTTCGATGCCCTGTACCATCCCCTGCTCATCACGCACTGCAGCATAGAACATAGACAGACCTCTACTACCCTGACACACGCACGCACGCACGCACGCACGCACGCGCACACACACACACACACACACACACACACACACACACACACACACACACACACACACACACACACACACACACACACACACACACACACACACACACACACACACACACACACCAGTTAGGAGGAGGAAGACAGACGTGTGTGTGTGTGGGGGGGTTTGAGGGGTCAGATAATCAGGAGTGAAGAGGTCAAGTAAGAGGTGAGGGGTCAAGGATCTGGTGTTAGTATGAGCAGAAGAGTAAGGAGTAAAGAATTGAAAAAATTAGGGCTGATGAACATTGAGTGGTACCGATGTGGTCTGTCCGTCTACGTCTGTGACTCTGGCCAGTGTGAGAGTCATGTCTGCATCTGTAGCCGAGGTGAACCACTTGAAACCTGACAGTCTGTATGTACCATCACTCTGAGGCAACGCTACGGTCTCTGTACCATTGCCTAGACACACACACGTGCACACACACACACAAGTATCATTATCGTCAGTTGTCATGGAACCTATCATCGTCTAATACAGTGTATGTAACCAACCAGAGAGAATACAGACACACTGACCTACGTCAGATCCGCCCCTGCGTTCAGTCATCCACTGTCCAGACGTCCAGAAGTGCTCAGGGTCACGAGAGGTCAGGCGGCTGAAGGCGTCCGCTACTGGCCAAGACACACCCAGAGACTAGGCATGCACACACAGACACGCAGACAAGTTCATGAATCAGAATATCACAAGTTGTAGTGGTTTTGTGTTTGTAACACAAATCAACAATTCCAACATGAGCAGTGATAACCATTAAAGTTAATTCAGACAGACAGACAGACACACACAAACAAACATACACACACCTGTATAACCTTGGCAGCTCCATCAGTCATAGCCAGAGGACAGGTGTAGAGACCAGAGGAGGGAGAGTACAGATACAGCTTACACATCTGGTACACACGACTGGAACACACACACACACACACACACACTTTATATTAGTACTAAACTCAGCAAAAAAAGAAAAGTTCCTTTTTCAGGACCCTGTCTTTCAAAGATAATTCGTAAAAATCCAAATAACTTCACATATCGTCAATGTAAAGGATTTAAACACTGTTTCCCATGCTTGTTCAACGAACCATAAACAATTAATGAACATGCACCTGGGGAACGGTTGTTAAGACACCAACACCTTATAGACGGTAGGCAATTAAGGTCACAGTTATGAAAACATAGGACACTAAAGAGGCCTTTCTACTGACTCTGAAAAACACCAAAAGAAAGATGCCCAGGGTCCCTGCTCATCTGTGTGAACGTGCCTTAGGCATGCTGCAAGGAGGCATGAGGACTGCAGATGTGGCCAGGGTAATAAATTGCAAAGTCCGTATTGTGAGACGCCTAACACAGTGCAACAGGGAGACAGGACGGACAGATGACCGTCCTCGCAGTGGCAGACCACGTGTAACAACACCTGCACAGGATCGGTACATCCGAATGTCACACCTGCGGGACAGGTACAGGATGACAACAACAACTGCCCGAATTACACCAGGAACGCACAATCCCTCCATCAGTGCTCAGACTGTCCGCAATAGGGTGAGAGAGGCTGGACTGAGGGCATGTAGGCCTGTTGTAAGGCAGGTCCTCACCAGACATCACCGGCAACAACGTCGCCTATGGGCACAAACACACCATTGCTGACCAGACAGGACTGGCAAAAAGTGCTCTTCACTGACGAGTCACGGTTTTGTCTCACCAGGGGTGATGGTCGGATTTGCGTTTATCATTGAAGGAATGAGCGTTACACCTAGGCCTGTACTCTGGAGCAGGATCGATTTGGAGGTGGAGGGTCCGTCATGGTCTGGGGCGGTGTGTCACAGCATCATCGGACTGAGCTTGCTGTCATTGCAGGTAATCTCAATGCTGTGCGTTACAGGGAAGACATCCTCATCCCTCATGTGGTACCCTTCCTGCAGCCTCATCCTGACATGACCCTCATTCTGTGTGTGATTTCCTGCAAGACAGGAATGTCAGTGTTCTGCCATGGCCAGTGAAGAGCCCGGATCTCAATCCCATTGAGCATGTCTGGGATCGGATGGTGAGGGCTATGGCAATTCCCCCCAGAAATGTTCGGGAACTTGCAGGTGCCTTGGTGGAAGAGTGGGGTAACATCTCACAGCAAGAACTGGCAAATCTTGTGCAGTCCATGAGGAGGAGATGCACTGCAGTACTTAATGCAGCTGGTGGCCACACCAGATACTGTAACTTTTTATTTTTATTTTGACCCACCCCTTTGTTCAGGGACACATTATTCCATTTCTGTTAGTCACATGTCTATGGAACTTGATCAGTTTATGTCTCAGTTGTTGAATCTTGTTATGTTCATACAAATATTTACACATGTTAAGTTTGCTGAAAATAAACGCAATTGACAGTGAGAGGACGTTTCTTTTTTTGCTGAGTTTATATTTAACCTTAGCTGACACATACTATTGGTGTATGAAATTCTAATAATGTCAAGTCACAAAATGCCAATGAGTTGTTTCTGAGATTACTGTCACTTGTGATGTTTTTATGTTCGCTGTGTGTTTGTCAGGTTAGTGTATATGTATAGGGTTTAGGTAAGGATTCATTGTGTGTTTGTCAGGTTAGTGTTTATGTATTAGGGTTTAGGTAAGGATTCAGTGTGTATGGGTCAGGTGTGTGTGTCTACCACCTCCACTCCCCGTAGCTCCTCTCGTATCCGATGGCAACCAGCCCTTCCTGTGCTGATAGGTCCTTCATACGTTGCCAGGCAGGAGAAGTGACAATGCGGTCAACACGGCAACCCCAGGGGTCATAGGTCACCAACCGAGGGGGTGTGACCTCACACTCCCGACCCCACCCATCCACCTCTCGCACCAATCGCTCCCCAAACACACGCAGGTCGGAATACACTGCCTGGGAACACACACACCATCATCATCATCGTCAGTGACTAACAGATAAAGCATCATCGTCATAGTTTCAATCCATTCTGAAACATTATGTTATACACAGTACACACACACCTCACTGGGCAGGTGTCTCCTCAGGTATCCCTGTAGCAGAGCGTCCTCCAGGAAGGGGTTCTTCAGCATTGGCCTCTCCTGGAAGAACCCTCCAATCCCAGCCCGGAAGAACTCTGCCTGCCCCTCTGCTCCGGGGACATCTTGGGGAGGCCGAACCAGGACCTTCTGAACCATGCTCACAGAACTGCTGCATGACAGCGGCCGATACAATCTGGTACACACCCGGTAACTGTGTCTAGTGACCTGTCGGTTCACAGCCATCATCCAGGAGCTCAGATGTCACGCCACTGGCCTGAATATGATACAATGTAAACTGATTTTTTCAAAAGAACAGCTGCATTTCTTTAGTTACATTTAAAGGCCTACTTCTTGATTTGAAAAATAACAAACACCAGCCGTCACTTCTATAAAGCTACCTAGACATTATAAGGGACATTCAACAATAATCAATTGATTTATATATATATATATATATATATATATATATATATATATATATATATATATATATATAATTAATTTCAATTATCATAAATACCTGTAAATATCAGTGGGCCTTTAATAAGAAATCACACGTATTTGCGGTAGGAAATATTATGGACTGCAGCTTTAATGATAGTCTACAAAAACGAATGAATGAAATTAACAGTCAACACCTCTCATGTCATGTGTGGTCAAAAATTATTTCAACATTTAGTTTAATAATTCGAATAAAAAAAGCTGAAGAAAACCTATTATGCAATGCCAACGTGTGAACAGCTTGTGACTCAAGTGTGTCAAAGTTCAGGCACTGTAGCAACGGAGCAATCTTTGCTGCATGGTAGTCTACCAATGGTTGTCAAACGTTTACAAAATATGTGGTTAGAAAAGATTGAAGGAAAACGAATAAATATTCCTTACTTAACAATCCCCTCTGCAATTTTGTTTTTACACACCGTTCAGGCTTCAACGAATCCCCTTCTACTTTTCTTCAAAATAAAGGAGCAACCTCCGGTCTCGTTAATAGTCTATCAACCTTCAAAATAAAAGTCTGGATCAACAAACTAGACAGCTGCTTTTCAGAAGATATACAAAGCTTCTACAATGAAATAAATGACAACCCTATAGTAAAGATCTAGAACTCTCAGTTGAAAAACATCATATTCAGTGCAATACAAAGAATAACCACAAACCAATTACCATGCATGCATGTGTGACCAACTCAGTGGCCTTATGGTTAGTGTCTACCCTGAGATTGGAAGGTTGTGTGCTTGATCCCTGGCCGAGTCATACCAGACTGTTAAAATGAGAAAAATTTGATACATTCTTTTTTTTTAATATAGATAAATTCGGGGGTAAGGCCCTGTGATAGACCAGTGTCCTGGGAGTGTACTTGTACATCAAGCTGCCTTACACTATAGGAACAGGAGATGGGCTCCTGCCCTATGAGCTTACTATGCATGTGTGGTACATTATGTTGAATCCTGTGTGATATTTGTAGTAGATTTACCAACTAACCATGCATGTGTGGTACATAATCACCGCCTGGTACGGCAACTGCTCTGCTCACAACTGTAAGGCTCTCCAGAGGGTAGTGAAGTCTGCACAACGCATCACCGGGGGCAAACTACCTGCCCTCCAGGACATCTACACCACCCGATGTCACAGGAAGGCCTGTTCACCCCGCTATCATCCAGAAGGCGAGATCAGTACAGATACATCAAAGCAGGGACCGAGAGACTGAAAAACAGCTTCTATCTCAAGGCCATCAGACTGTTAAACAGCCAACACTAACATTGAGTGGCTGCTGCCAACACACTGACTCAACTCCAGCCACTTTAATAATGGGAATTGATGTAAAATATATCACTAGCCACTTTAAACAATGCTACTTAATATGTTTACATACCCTACATTACTCATCTCATATGTATATACTGTACTCTATATCATCTACTGCATCTTTATGTAATACATGTATCACTAGCCACTTTAAACTATGCCACTTTGTTTACATACCCTAGATTACTCATCTCATATGTACAGTGGGGCAAAAAAGTATTTAGTCAGCCACCAATTCTGCAAGTTCTCCCACTTAAAAAGATGAGAGAGGCCTGTAATTTATCATAGGTACACTTCATTTTTTATGAATTTATTTGCAAATTATGGTGGAAAATAAGTATTTGATCAATAACAAAAGTTTATCTCAATACTTTGTTATATACTCTTTGTTGGCAATGACAGAGGTCAAACGTTTTCTGTAAGTCTTCATAAGGCTTTCACACACTGTTGCTGGTATTTTGGCCCATTCCTCCATGCAGATCTCCTCTAGAGCAGTGATGTTTTGGGGCTGTTGCTGGGCAACACAGACTTTCAACTCCCTCCAAAGATTTTCTATGGGGTTGAGATCTGGAGACTGGCTAGGCTACTCCAGGACCTTGAAATGCTTCTTACGAAGCCACTCCTTCGTTGCCCGGGCGGTGTGTTTGGGATCATTGTCATGCTGAAAGACCCAGCCACGTTTAATCTTCAATGCCCTTGATGATGGAAGGAGGTTTTCACTCAAAATCTCACGATACATGGCCCCATTCATTATTTCCTTTACACGGATCAGTCGTCCTGGTCCCTTTGCAGAAAAACAGCCCCAAAGCATGATGTTTCCACCCCCATGCTTCACAGTAGGTATGGTGTTCTTTGGATGCAACTCAGCATTCTTTGTCCTCCGAACACGACGAGTTGAGTTTTTACCAAAACGTTATATTTTGGTTTCATCTGACCATATGACATTCTCCCAATCTTCTTCTGGATCATCCAAATGCTCTCTAGCAAACTTCAGACGGGCCTGGACATGTACTGGCTTAAGCAGGGGGACACGTCTGGCACTGCAGGATTTGAGTCCCTGGCGGCGTAGTGTGTTACTGATGGTAGGCTTTGTTACTTTGGTCCCAGCTCTCTGCAGGTCATTCACTAGGTCCCCCCGTGTGGTTCTGGGATTTTTGCTCACCGTTCTTGTGATCATTTTGACCCCACGGGGTGAGATATTGCGTGGAGCCCCAGATCGAGGGAGATTATCAGTGGTCTTGCATGTCTTCCATTTCCTAATAATTGCTCCCACAGTTGATTTCTTCAAACCAAGCTTTTCAGAAAAATTTCAGTCTCTCGATGTGCAAAACTGATAGAGACATACCCCAAGCGACTTACAGCTGTAATCGCAGCAAAAGGTGGCGCTACAAAGTATTAACTTAAGGGGGCTGTATAATTTTGCACGCCCAATTTTTCAGTTTTTGATTTGTTAAAAAAGTTTGAAATATCCAATAAATGTCGTTCCACTTCATGATTGTGTCCCACTTGTTGATTCTTCACAAAAAAATACAGTTTTATATCTTTATGTTTGAAGCCTGAAATGTGGCAAAAGGTCGCAAAGTTCAAGGGGGCCGAATACTTTCGCAAGGCACTGTATCTTTATGTACATATTCTTTATCTCTTTACACTTGTGTGTATAAGGTGGTAGTTTTGGAATTGTTAGGTTAGATTACTCGTTGGTTATTACTGCATTGTCGGAACTAGAAGCACAAGCATTTCGCTACACTCGCATTAACATCTGCTAACAATGTGTATGTGACAAATAAATTTGATTTGATTACTTGTAAATATGCCTTTGTGTAGTTGTTTGGGAACCAAATGGATTATTTCTCCATATAGAGGTAACAAATACTGCATTTTTCCCCTCAATGAGGACACACCAGACAAAATAACGTTCACCTTTTAATAAAATGTTTCCTTGACATGTTAAAAATACTTATTAGAAGAAACATGACCACTGAATAATATGAACAAAGAACTATACTCAGAATCCAGATAATAACTGAGAACTAAATGAAAACAGTGAACCGTTGGGTCACAATGGCAAGAGGAAACAATTGGGACATAATACGGTTGTACTGAGGAAACGTTATAGATAGTCGTACTGATAAAACCCAGTAAGTACTTCAGTCTTGAGGGCGTTGGGAGAACCAAACACCCTCAATAAGCTGGCTGGTAAATCTGACGACTACACTGTCAGAATAGGATAGGGAGGGGAGAGAGAGGAGGACAGGGTGGGGAGAGAGAGGAGGACAGGGTGGGGAGAGAGAGGAGGGTAGGATGGGAGAGATAGGGAGGAAGGATGGGGAGAGGAGGGAAGGATGGGGAGAGGAGGAGGGTAGGGTGGGAGAGAGGAGGGTAGGGTGGGAGAGGAGGGTAGGATGGGAGAGAGGAGGGTGGGAGAGGGAAGGGTGGGAGAGGGAAGGGTGGGAGAGGGGATGGAAGGGTGAGAGGGAGAGAGGGTAGGATTGGGAGAGAGGAGGGTAGGCTGGGGAGAGAGGGTAGGAGAAAGTAGGTTGAAAGCCACTAGGCAACACTGATTTGATTTATCAACACTGGGACAATGGATGAAACTTAATGCTTTAACATGCTTTCAAAGACTCGACCAGAGTGATTGCAGCTAACATCAAATATGGAATTCAATGGAACTGGATTTGCATCTGACTGACTGGTGGTAATAAAGGGGTTGTGGGTCAGGATTAGAGGTCAGGACGTTATCAGATTATTGGTTTATGATTCATTTAATATCTCTCCACCTGATCACAGATCAATATGGAGAATACAGACCGTCTTCTGAAATCACAGAAACGCCTGTCATCTACATCACAGGAACTTTGATCGGGGATGCTTGGTGCCCTACTCAGACTGGTGTGTGTGTGTGTGTGCGCAGAATCTGATTACCACCTACAGATTGATGACAGTTCAGTTCTACAGTCAATCAGGACTGGTTGGCTTAACCTACAGTAGCTTAACATATCTTGTATATAACATACATTGTTGATATATAAAAGGACTAAATAAAAATACACGTCCATTATGAGAACATGCTAATGCTTACTAAATAGGAACAGAAAGAGAAACAGAAAAACATATACTGCAGTTTTATAAAAACAAACTCAGGGACCAAACAGCAACAGCACCAGTTCAGGCAGCAGCTGCCTCTCCTCTCCTCCATCTGCAGATCTATCAGAAGACACAGTAGACTGTGTAGAGCGCGGCAAGCAGGCCTCATGGAGGGAGTTATGGGTAAAGGGCGTCTGTAGAGGAGCTACAGTACACATTGGGAAGGCCGGACGGACCAGAGTTCTGAGAATCAGATGGGGCGGTGCTGTCTGAGTCAGGCACCGGGTGGAGAGACCTCCTCTCTAGTCCCCCTTGGTCAGCAGGTCTTCTATGTAGGCATCCAGTTCATCGTCTGTGTTTATGTCAATGTCCTGCAGAAGGGAAGGAGAGACATTAGTATTCAGTGTGTGTGTTACCTCGTATCTTTTCTGTAGCAAAGCTTCGATGTTGGTGTGTGTGTGTCTTACCTCCTGTACTTTCTGTAGCAGTTGTACAATGTTGGTTCGTAGTTTCTGTAGCTTTTCGTCTGCCTCCCTGAGTTTGGTCTCAGCGCTGCTACTCTTTTCCTCCACAGCTTTGGCTCTGGCATCAGCTCTGCTCTGGTACGAGTTACACAAAGACTGGAGACCCAGCTCATACTGCTGGAAATACTCTTTCTGCAGAAACACATGCACACAGGTCAGATACATACACAGACATTGCTCTGGTATGAATTACAATGATATGACTGTCTACAATGCCTGCAGCAGGCTAGACTCCAGGGTAGGTCTCTAGAAGACATTGGTTAGAGGTCAGAAGTTCAGGGTCAGTCTCACCATAGGGAAGGCCACTAGCTCCTCTGCAGTCATGCTGTTGACATCTTCCTTCGGGATCCGGAAATCAGGAGGGAAGAAATAACGCAGCACTGTCCTGAAGAGATCACACACACCAACAATTATAGCTATGACATCCCCTTTGAAAAAAGGGAATTAGAGGCCAAAATCCAACAGTTATGACTCAATGACAGAGCATCGGGTGATCATAGTTACCTCATCATGGTGACCAGGTTGTCAGTCACCTCTCGACTGGATCCTGGTTGGGTGGTGTCAGGTTCCATGGGGGGGGGGCCTTTCTCAGTCCCCTCCCCTTGCTGTGTGTCAGGGGTCTGGGAGAGGGGAGAGGGCGGTCGCATCAACCTCACCTCCTCACTGCCTTTGAAAACCCTAATAACAACAACAATAAATGATATACCAAAAACAACCTCACCTCCTCACTGCCTAACCATCATAATAACACCCCAAAACTCCTGAGAACACTAAGTCATCAAATCAATACACAAATAAACATTTGGAAATGACACATACATATGTACATAAACGTAAGAGAACAGAGCACCGACACGGTGAGTTGGTGCGCCTACCATCGGTCCTTGGGGGTAGATCTGGGGACGTAGTCAAACTTCACCTTCCAGCGAATGCTCTGCTTACTGGTTTCCACAGCAACAACTTTGCCTGTGAACCATTCCTTATTCACACGTACCTCCACCAACAGACCCTTATCTACAGGAGACAACACATAGAAGTTTTATGAAGCATTGTCCTGAAACTGAATTCAGGCTTGGCTGAACTGCTTTCAATGGGGAAAGATTGCGTCCGTGATATTCTGTGAAACGGTCACTTTTCCGTGTGGACTTGTTGCTAATCGGAAATCTTCTTGGCCAATCAAAATGTATGGCTGGAGCTATCATCAAGAATGGAATAAATCACCTTTCTGAGCATTCTTCAGATCATATTCTGGGTCCTCGTTCTCTGTGCTGTCTGTCACCTGAAAACACACACACAGAAAACACAATGTTCAAACTAACAGTAAGTGTGTGTAAGGAAATACCAGGAAGAGCGGTGTGTTATTGAACTGTGAGAAAAGAAAGAGCAGGAGAGCAGAATACAACCAATTCCATTTAGAGTAGAGTTACAAGACAGACAGGACCCATTCTATTTTAGAGTAGAGTTAGGAGACAAGGATAGGACCCATTCTATTTAGAGTAGAGTTAGGAGACAAGGATAGGACCTATTCTATTTAGAATAGAGTTAGGAGACAGATTGGACCCATTATATTATGATTAGAGTTAGATGACAAGGATAGGACACATTCCATTTAGAGTAGAGTTAGGAGACAAGGATAGGACCTATTCTATTTAGAGTAGTTAGGAGACAAGGATAGGACCCATTCCATTTAGAGTAGGGTTAGGAGACAAACAGGACCCATTATATTATGATTAGAGTTAGGAGACAAGGATAGGACACATTCTATTAAGAGTAGAGTTAGGAGACAGATTGGACCCATTCCATTTAGTGTACAATTGTAAGAGAAGGGTATGATCCATTCTATTATGATTAGAGTTAAGAGAGAAGGATAGGGCCGATTCCATTATGAGTAGAGAAGGCAAGTGTAGCCTCTAACTCCGTGGCAGATGGGTACCTTGGCTCTAGGGGGGGTGGGGATGGGTTTAGCCAGGGGTGGTGTTGCGGGGGGCAGCCGTGTTGCTATGATAGCTCTCCTCTTCTCAGGTGGCGGGGGTTTGGTGCTGGGTGGGGGGGTATGGACCTGCGGGGTTCGATGACATCGCAAGACATCTGTGTCAACAGTACAGTGGCCTGACTTCTGGACCGTTCCACGTGTTAGTCTCTTGTTCTTCATACATCCCATCCCCTCTCCTCTTTCAAAAGAACCATTGTCTGTTTCTTCCTCAAAAAGAGCTATCCCCCTCTCTATACCTAACATCATCTCTCCGTCCTGACTCATTTTAAGGGGACATCTTTCTAACTATCCTCTTCCTCCAAACATCACCTTTTCCCTTTTCTCCGTTCGCTCTAACAAATTCAGTACTTCCCTCTGTCTGTGTGATATGTTGTATAGAAATATGCTATAGATTGACAGCGTGATAGTCTGAGCAGTGTGTGTGAGAGAGAGAGCGATTGAGTGAGAGACTGTACCTCTGTCACTTTTCCCCGTTTGAGTGGAGCTTTCTCAACAGCTTTCCCACGATTCCCCACTGCAGTTACCATCTTGGATTTCTTGGGCTGAGGCTCCTCCTCCTCACTGTCATCCTCGCTGTCGTCCTCCTCCTCTTTTTCCTCCTCCTCCTCCTCCTCCTCCTCCTCCTCCTCTTCACTCTCCTCCTGCTCCATCACTTTCTTGCGCTGGCTGCTAGCAGGTGTGGTTGCTTTGCCAGGAGACAATTTGGCTGGAGTCTGTAGAAACACCATAGATATTACTGCTACTGCTAAGGGACCATAGATATGAACAGCTATCATGTAAATATCTGCTTCAACCATTAACATATACCATAAGATTTGATAAAGGACAGCTTAAAACACAACACACTAACCCGTGAGGTACGGCTTGAAGGGGTGGGTTTGGCGGGGACTTTGGCTGGAGTTTTGGGGGCGGGCTTTGCTGGAGCGGGTGACTGCTTCGCTCCAGCTCTGGATTGGTCAACTCTGGGTGCCGGGGGAGGGGCAGCAGGCCGGGTGGTCGGTCGAGGGGAATATGTGGGTTTGCGGTTGAGGGCTGGGGGCTGGCTGGGGGCGTTCTTGAGGAGGGCGGGGAGAGGAGGGGAGCGAGGGCGTGACACACGCTCTGACGACCTGGTTCCCTAAGAGACAGAGAAAACAGGAGACACATTATATTCAGATAATCAGGGAGACCGTGTGTGTGTGTGTGTATAACCGGTAGAGCAGGGTTCCCCAACTGGCAGCCCGAATTCCGGATTTGGTCCCCCAAGTTTTCTGAGTTAAGAATATTGTTGGACAGAACACTATAAAAGCACCAGAAAAATTAGCTCCAAGTTATTTTAATTTCAAGTATTTCCATGGATAATAGATACACTACATGGCCAAAAGTATGTGGACACAAATTCAAATTAGTGGATTCAGCTATTTCAGCCACACCCGTTGCTGACAGGTGTATAAAATCGAGCACACAGCCATGCAATCTCCATAGACAAACATTGGCAGTAGAATGGCCTTACTGAACAGCTCAGTGACTTTCAACGTAGCACTGTCATAGGATACCACCTTTCAACAAGCAGCTGCACACAAGCCTAAGATCATCATGCACAATGCCAAGCGTCGACTGGAGTGGTATAAAGCTCGCCTCCATTGGACTCTGGAGCAGTGGAAACAGGCTCTCTAGAGTGATGAATTACGCTTCACCATCTGGCAGTCAGACGGACTAATATGGGTTTGGTGGATGCCAGGAGAAAGCTGCCTGCTCCAATGCATAGTGCCAACTGTAAAGTTCAGTGGAGGAGGAATGGCCTGCTTTTCCTGGTTTGGCTAGGCCCTTTAGTTCCAGTGAAGGGAAATCTTAATGCCATAGCATACAATGACATTCTAGATGATTCTTTGCTTCCACCTTTGTGGCAACAATTTGGGGAAGACCCTTTCCTGTTTCAGCATGAGATCTGCCCCTGTGCACAAAGCGAGGTCCATATAGAAAAGGGTTGTCGAGATCGGTGTGAAAGAACTTGGCTGGCATGCACAGAGTCCTGACCTCAACCCCATCGAACACCTTTGGGATGAATTGGAACACCGACTGCCATGTAGTGTAAGTAAGGTTTGAAATGATTATGTTTTGTGAAATATTATTTTAGTTTGGGCTTCCGGCGGTCAATTAGCGACTAATTATTTCTAATTATGTTCCGGCCCCTTGACCATCAGCTCAAGAAAAGAAAATCAGCCTGCGGCTGATCCTGTTGATGATTCCTGGGGTAGAAGGTAAGTATGTCTGTATGAATCTGGACCCTGCCTTCCTAAAATTGTTTGCCGAAATTATTGCAACCCCTATTACTAGCCTGTTTAACCTCGCTTTCATATAGTCTGAGATTCCCAAAGATTGGAAAGCTGCTGCGGTCATCCCCCTCTTCAAAGGGGGAGACACTCTAGACCCAAACTGCTACAGACCTATATCTATCCTAACCTGCCTTTCTAAGGTCTTTGAAAGCCAAGTTAACAAACAGATTACTGACCATTTCGAATCCCACCGTACCTTCTATGCTATGCAAATTGGTTTCAGAGCTGGTCATGGGTGCACCGCAGCCACGCTCAAGGTCCTAAACGATATCATAACAGCCATCGATAAGAGACATTACTGTGCAGCCGTATTCATCAACCTGGCCAAGGCTTTCGACTCTGTCAATCACCACATTCTTATCGGCAGACTAAACAGCCTTGATTTCTCAAACGACTGCCTCGCCTGGTTCACCAACTACTTCTCTGACAGAGTTCAGCATGTCAAATCGGAGGGCCTGTTGTCTGGACCTCTGGCAGTCTCTATGGGGGTGCCACAGGGTTCAATTCTCGGGCCGACTCTCTTCTCTGTATACATCAATGATGTCGCTCTTGCTGCTGGTGATTCTCTGATCCACCTCTACGCAGACAACACCATTCTGTATACTTCTGGCCCTTCTTTGGACACTGTGTTAACAACCCTCCAGACGAGCTTCAATGCCATACAACTCTCCTTCCGTGGCCTCCAACTGCTCTTAAACGCAAGTTAAACTAAATGCCTGCTCTTCAACCGATTGCTGCCCACACCTGCCCGCCCAGCATCACTACTCTGGACGGTTCTGATTTAGAATATGTGGACAACTACAAACACCTCGGTGTCTGGTTAGACTGTAAACTCTCCTTCCAGACTCACATTAAGCATCTCCAATCCAAAATTAAATCTAGAATCGTCTTCCTATTTCGCAACAAAGCATCCTTCACTCATGCTGCCAAACATACCCTCGTAAAACTGACCATCCTATCGATCCTTGACTTTGGCGATGTCATTCACAAAATAGCCCCCAACACTCTACTCAACAAATTGGATGCAGTCTATCACAGTCCCGTCCGTTTTGTCAAATGTTGGGGAATAATCAGAATTAGGTGGTAACATAGGTAAGATGTTTTATATTCATCATATGTTTGTGAGTTATTTCTCATAAGAATGTATTTTGTTGTACTATAGTGGTGGCCATTGGCAGTTATCTGTTCTATGTCAAGACTAAGTTGCATGGGCCGCAGAGAGGGGAGAGGTCAAGGTGTCATCATGTGTAAACGTATCTTTTGCTTCACTGTGTCCGTGTGCCAGTCACTCCCTACTTTTCCCATCGGGGAGAGGAGGATGGCAGTGTCTGGAATCATTCTATGCTCCCCGTGAGCTTGTCCAGGATTGGTTGTATTTAGAATTGGTTGTATCTAAATGACAATTTGATATATGCCTGTTGATATGGAGGATTGGTTTATGGTTCTGGGTTTGAGTAAGGAGACAAAGCTGAACGATTTATTATGTCTATGCAGTCTGACTATGTGTGTTCTTTGCTATTAAAGGATCTCAGTTGCAATGTAGTGGGGGCTCTCAGAGAATTCATTGATAGACACTGAATTGATCTGAGAGTCACAGGGTTGTGATAGAGCTCATATAATTAAAGATGGACTTTGATAACTAACTCTGACTTGTGTTGTGGTTTGCGCTCATGATTTGGTAAATAGAGGAAATTTCCACGACACAACAAAGCCCCATATACTACCCACCACTGCGACCTGTACCCTCTCGTTGGCTGGCCCTCGCTTCATACTCGTCACCAAACGCACTGGCTTCAGGTCATCTACAAGTCTCTGATAGGTAAGGCCCCGCCTTATCAGCTCACTGGTCACCATAGCAGCATCCACCCGTAGCACGCGCTCCAGCAGGTATATCTCTCTAGCCACCCCCAAAGCCAATTCCTCACTGTATTTATTTATCTTGCTCCTTTGCACCCCTGTGTCACTACTTGCACATTCATCTTCTGCACATCAATCAATCTAGTGTCTAATTGATATATTGTAATTACTTCACCACCATGGCCTATTTATTGCCTTAACTCCCTTTTCTTACCTCATTTGCACACACTGTATATAGACTTTTTCAACTGTATTATTGACCTTATGTTTTGTTTATTCCATGTGTAAATCTGTGTGGTTGTATGTGTGGAACTGCTTTGCTTTATTCTTGGCCAGGTCGCAGTTGTAAATGAGAACTTGTTCTCAACTTGCCTACCTGGCTAAATAAACAGTGAAAATATATATTAATAAATAAATACAGTGCCTTGCGAAAGTATTCGGCCCCCTTGAACTTTGCGACCTTTTGCCACATTTCAGGCTTCAAACATAAAGATATAAAACTGTATTTTTTTGTGAAGAATCAACAACAAGTGGGACACAATCATGAAGTGGAATGACATTTATTGGATATTTCAAACTTTTTTAACAAATCAAAAACTGAAATATTGGGTGTGCAAAATTATTCAGCCCCCTTAAGTTAATACTTTGTAGCGCCACCTTTTGCTGCGATTACAGCTGTAAGTTGCTTGGGGTATGTCTATCTGTTTTGCACATCGAGAGACTGACATTTTTTCCCATTCCTCCTTGCAAAACAGCTCGAGCTCAGTGAGGTTTGATGGAGAGCATTTGTGAACAGCAGTTTTCAGTTCTTTCCACAGATTCTCGATTGGATTCAGGTTTGGACTTTGACTTGGCCATTCTAACACCTGGATATGTTTATTTTTGAACCATTCCATTGTAGATTTTGCTCTATGTTTTCAATCATTGTCTTGTTGGAAGACAAATCTCCATCCCAGTCTCAGGTCTTTTGCAGACTCCATCAGCTTTTCTTCCAGAATGGTCCTGTATTTGTCTCCATCCATCTTCCCTGTCCCTGCTGAAGAAAAGCAGGCCCAAACCATGATGCTGCCACCACCATGTTTGACAGTGGGGATGGTGTGTTCAGCTGTGTTGCTTTTACGCCAAACATAACGTTTTGCATTGTTGCCAAAAAGTTCAATTTTTGGTTTCATCTGACCAGAGCACCTTCTTCCACATGTTTGGTGTGTCTCCCAGGTGGCTTGTGGCAAACTTTAAACAACACTTTTTATGGATATCTTTAAGAAATGGCTTTCTTGCCACTCTTCCATAAAGGCCAGATTTGTGCAATATACGACTGATTGTTGTCCTATGGACAGAGTCTCCCACCTCAGCTGTAGATCTCTGCAGTGCATCCAGAGTGATCATGGGCCTCTTGGCTGCATCTCTGATCAGTCTTCTCCTTGTATGAGCTGAAAGTTTAGAGGGACGGCCAGGTCTTGGTAGATTTGCAGTGGTCTGATACTCCTTCCATTTCAATATTATCGCTTGCACAGTGCTCCTTGGGATGTTTAAAGCTTGGGAAATCTTTTTGTATCCAAATCCGGCTTTAAACTTCTTCACAACAGTATCTCGGACCTGCCTGGTGTGTTCCTTGTTCTTCATGATGCTCTCTGCGCTTTTAACGGACCTCTGAGACTATCACAGTGCAGGTGCATTTATACGGAGACTTGATTACACACAGGTGGATTGTATTTATCATCATTAGTCATTTAGGTTAACATTGGATCATTCAGAGATCCTCACTGAACTTCTGGAGAGAGTTTGCTGCACTGAAAGTAAAGGGGCTGAATAATTTTGCACGCCCAATTTTTCAGTTTTTGATTTGTTAAAAAAGTTTGAAATATCCAATAAATATCATTCCACTTCATGATTGTGTCCCACTTGTTGTTGATTCTTCACAAAAAAATACAGTTTTATATCTTTATGTTTGAAGCCTGAAATGTGGCAAAAGGTCGCAAAGTTCAAGGGGGCCGAATACTTTCGCAAGGCACTGTACATGACTGTAGTGTGTGTGTGTTTACCTGTAGAGGGGGAGTATGTGTGACTGTGTGTGTGTGTGTGTGACGGACCTGTAGTGTGTGTTTACCAGTAAAAGGTGAGTATATGTATGACTCTGTGTGTGGGTACCTGGGAGGAACTCTCATTTATGGGTCTCATGCTGACGTCCAGAGGTAACTTCTTCACATCTGCTGCTGATCTGATGGTGCTGGTTTTCTGCAGAGCCTCTAATTTCTCCTGCTGCTGTCTAATCTTCTCTGTCAGTTCTTTCTGTTTGTCCTCTGCCGTCTGCCTGTCCTTCTTCAGAACCCCACACGGAAGGTTCTGTTTTTGCTCCGGCGCGTCACACCTACAACACACACACAAATAAGATATTGGTGATATATTTGGTGTCCCTGCAGGTGTGTGTGTGTCGGTGTGTGTGTGTACCTGTCCTGAGTGCTGTCAGGGTTCATCAGACACACCCAGCTGTCCGGGTAACGTTTATCCACCGCATCCATCTGGAATGGCAGAGTCCTCCACTTCAGACACTTATCTACAGATAGAGAGGGAGAGAGAATAACATCAGTCCTCCACTTCAGACATGTATCTACAGATAGAGAGGGAGAGAGAATAACATCAGAGTCCTCCACTTCAGACACTTATCTACAGATAGAGAGGGAGAGAGAATAACATCAGTCCTCCACTTCAGACACTTATCTACAGATAGAGAGGGAGAGAGAATAACATCAGAGTCCTCCACTTCAGACACTTATCTACAGATAGAGAGGGAGAGAGAATAACATCAGAGTCCTCCACTTCAGACACTTATCTACAGATAGAGAGGGAGAGAGAATAACATCAGAGCTTGTTTGTTTGCATTTGTTCGTGTGTGTGTGTGACTCAACACGTTAAGAGTGAGCAGTGTCTCTGTGAGTGTACAACTCACCACACTGTATGGTGAGGGGTATCTCCATGGCGCGGCGTCTCTTGTACCTCTGCTCTGGCGAGGGGAGCGAGGACCAGCTGGCAGACAGGTACCCAAACTCATCCCAGAACTTCACTATGCCCTTCTGAGCTAAAAGAGGGAAAGCAGAAACTTTCCAGTCATTTGGACTAGGGATGTCGCAGAAACGATACAACCGCATAACTGGGTCTTTCTATAAACTAGGGTACCAATGAGCATTTCTTGTAGTGGACAACTGTTTGGAGCTGTTACAAAGTCATGAATAATAATTTGAAATTTGTCCCCCCGTTAAGAAATAGCGGAGGAACACCGATACATTCAATATAATTCATTAGTTGAATCAAACCTATGTTTAAACCCTTTGTCATACAAAAATTGGTTGACATAAAACACTATCTTTCTTTCTTTACATTTATGATACGGTTTGTTGTTATAACATATACTAAGCATTTAACAATTGAATTACACATTGACCTTGATCCTGTGAAATTCCTGTATATTGCCGTCGGACTCGTAGGAAGTGTACTGTAACCTTACATTCCGTATCTCCCTATGTTACAGTGTGAAAACAGTTTTCATGGGAACACGTATCCAAAATAAAGTATGTGATTGCAAAATCCAATACTTTAAAACAGAAAGACTAACTTTAATGATTAATAAAACAAAAATTGATACGTCATTAACAGGGTTCTAAAATAATTACGCAGTTGATGATAATTACACCCTTCATGTCTAGCTGTTTAGTTACTTACTTACTTAGGACATTATTGAGCAACATCAGCTGATTCAGGAAAGGATTTTCTGAATGACTGTTAAGTGATAAAGAGCTTGTGTGATACTGCACGCCATTTAACAACACCCGAAGTGCGGAGGAACTGGAGAATTGACAGAACATTTGTGTCTGTTACAGCGATCAAGATAATAAGCCTGCTTTGTGGACAACATTAAATCAAGATTTCTGAGGTAAGATTACGGTCCGTGTACGTATTGATCGTTTGCTTTCCAAGTTAAAACAGAGTAAACGGGAATGTGTAAACAGCCTGTTTATTTGTTTTTGCATATAAAAACAAAAAAACAAAATGTTTTATTTCAATGTTCAAAAGTGGGTAGGGGTTAAATGTGTAATGCCTGGTCAAGTGCACAGCCAACCCTTCCTGTCCTTTCAAAGCAGGTCACCCTTCTATACATCTATTATCTATTCATAAATAGCTTCCCGTACCATTCCACAGTGCCAATATAAGGTAAGAGTTCTCAATTTCTGCAGTCGGTGTGTATTGACTTATTAATAAACTGCTGTTACTGTAAATGGTTAGCTGACTGATATAACCTAGCTACCATGGGTAATCTTATTAAATGGTGCTATACAGCCAAAACAACTGTATCTATTGCTAGACTAGAAATATGCCCTAGCTATAGTTAGATGTGCAACCACTGACTAACTAGCTGGAATGAAGCAAGGGTGTGAATAGTACATATGTAAATATATCTTTTCAGTGTTTCCAGCAGGTCTCCAGCTACCCAGACATGTCTGATCAGCCTGGTAGGGTGTCGTGGGTGTGTCCAGCTTACACCTGTGAAAATCTGTGTGTGTATATAGCAATGGAATGAAACATCCAACCAAAGCCTCAAGTGTAGTGCTGTAGGTCCACCCCACACCTGGAGGGTTGTAGGGTCCTGTCCAGACACAACCCCTAGCTCCTACCCCTAGACACTGTGGAGATCTCAGAGAATTGGACAGGTGCAAGCAATACTGACAAAATTCAACCAAGCCTATCCACAAGTGTCTAGACTCTAGACAGTAGGGGCTAGGGGTTGTTTCTGGACAGGCTATTGGTATTATTGTAGCTCAGTCAGTCAGTCAAAAATATTTAATAGCTGTCAAATACTTGCTTCCTCTGTCCTTAGGATAATCTGAATTGCATTTCCTTGATTCATTGCATCCTCTCTCCTCATCAAAACCCATTGAATGATAAGGTCCCCAAGCACATTGGGGGAGAGGAGGGAAGATTCTTCCCCTCGGGCTCCAATGCACTTTCAAGGAGAGGCAAGGATTGGAGGAATCAAGGACAGAGGAAGCAAGAATGGGATGTCTAGTTCACACACACTTGCTTGAAGAGTTTAAGGATAATGATTTCATTATTGGTTATTATTATTGTCAGAACCCATTGTATTATATTACATTTTTATTTAACCATTTTGACATTTTGACCCGGGATGTCACACATTGGCCCCTTAATTTATAGAATGACCCAACTATGCTCATGAACAGTAGTGTGTCTCTAACTAGAGCTATTCACCTGATTAAATAGTTGTTTTTCCACGCTTCTGTTTTTCTACGATCCGTTTATTTAGCCTACCAAACAATCTGCCTGCATTCTCCACTGTCACTCTAATGTTGCATCCTAGACATAGGGAGAGGGGCATGGTAGGCTACACTTAAGTAGGGGTGAACTGTTTTGACTGTACTCATTTATGAACGCTTTGAAAACAATATCAAGCAGTTAACTTACAATGTCAGTTGTATACTATTGAAAAGCAGAGAATGTCAACGTTCTAATGCTAGAATTACTATAATGTATTGTTACCCTGAAGCGTGATTCATCTCTGATTAACCATTATTATGGTTATGTACAGTGCCTTCAGAAAGTATTCACAGTCCTCAACTTTTCCCACATTTTGTTGTTACAGCCTGAATTTAAAATGTATTACATTTGGATGTTTTCCCCCCACTAGCCTACACACAATACCCCATAATGTCAAAGTGGAATTATTTACAAATTAATAAAAAATGAAAAGCTGAAATGACTTCAACCCCTTTGTTAAGGCAAGCACAAATAAGTTCAGGAGTAAAAATGTGCTTAACAAGTCACAGAAGTTGCATGGACTCACTGTGTTCAACCTTATTTTTAAATGACTACCGTATCTCTGTACCCCACACATACAGATAATTGTAAGGACCCTCAGTCGAGCAGTGAATTTCAAATACAGATTTAACCACAAAGACCAAGGATGTTTTCCAATGCCTTGCAAAGTAGGGCACCTATTGGTAGATGGGTAAAAACCACAAAGAAAATAGACATTGAATATCCATTTGAGCATAGTGAAGTTATTAATTACACTTTGAATGGTGTATCAATACACCCAGTTACAACAAAGATATAAGCGTCCTTCCTAACTCTGTTGCCGGAGATGAGGCTATGAGGCCAATTCAATGGTGACTTAAAACAGTTACAGAGATGAAAGGTTGTGATAGGAGAAAACGGAGGATGGATCAACAACATTGAAGTTACTCCACAATACTAACCTAAATTGACAGTGAAAAGAAGGAAGCCTGTATAGAATAAAATATTCTAAAACATGCATCCTGTTTGCAACAAGGTACTAAAGTAATACTGCAAAAAATGTGGCAAAGCAATTCACTTTTTGTTCTGAATACAAGATGGCATTGAATCTTCCTGAGTGTCCTCATTACAGTTGGCTTAAATTGGCTTGAAAATCTATGGCAAGACTTGAACATGTTTAAAGAATAATGTGCAAATATTGAACAATCCAGGTGTGCAAAGCTCTTAAGAGACTTATCCAGAAAGATAGTTGTAATCGCTGCCAAAGGTGATTCTAACATGCATTGACTCAGGTTTGTGAATACTTATGTAAATTAGATTTCTGTATTTCATTTTCAATACATTTGCAAAAATGTCTAAAAACATGTTTCACTTTGACATTATGGGGTATTGTGTGTAGACGGGTGACATAAAAAAATAAAAAAATCAATTTTCAGGCTGTAACACAACAAAAAGGGGAATAAGTCACGAAGTATGAATACTTTCTGAAGGCACAGTGTACGTTAAGTGTGTTACCTATGTTGCTGTCCTTCCAGTACTGGGCTAGGTGTTCTCCCATGCCTCTCAGAAGGTGTCTGTATTCTTTAGCGTCCGCAAAGTCCTGCTTGTTGTGAGTGGGCTCCAAAACCAGGTATGGGACATCTACTACCCCCACAACACCCCCACACGCCCTGCGCGCGCGCACACACACAAATACACACACACACACCATTAGAAAGCATTTCTGGTCATCACACTGGTCACAGACAATAGTCAATAAGAAAGGAGTGTGTGTTACTCACATTCCTCCCTCCAGCTGAGGTCCAGTCTTCTCATACATCTTGATGAGGCGAGAGCAGTTATACACAAACATCCCGTCCAGGTCTCTCTGCTCAATGTTCACCCCAAAGATAAAACTCAGCTCTTTTGGGTCCTTCAACGCTCTGGGGGAGGGAGAGAGAGAAGTGTTAAAGTTCTATAGTTTTCCTTAACTTTAGTTTGTTTATAAAGTTGGTTTGTAAAGTTTAATATTTTGACTGACTTCTGTTTGGACTCCTGAATCTTCTTCTTCACTTCTGCCTCCCGGCGAAGCATCATGGCACCCTCCTGGGCCTTACGCAATATGACCTGGAGGAGACAGAGACAGAGAGAGGGTGATTTGAATAAGGGAGGAGAGGAGTCAGACTATTGGGTCAAGATATTGTTAATCTTGCAGAGTGGTGTGCGTATGTTGGTTCTTACCCGTGATTCTCTAGACATGTCGTCTCCCAGTTTGGTCTCCAGAGACAGACTTTTGCTCTCCGCCTCCCGAGCCTTCTCTTCAGCTGTAAAACACACACACACAGTCAGTGGGGGTAGTAGGTTCTAAAGGCAGACCTGGTTCTCTCTGTGTGTGTGTGTGTGTGTGTGTGTGTACCTTGCCTATCTTGGCCAGGTGATCTGTGTGTGTGTGTGCGCGCACATGCATGGATATGGGAAACTCACCTAACTTAGCGAGGTGATCAGCCTTTTTTACTTCCTGCTCAGCGCGGGTTTTGAATCGAGTTGATGTGTATTTATATACCCTGAAACAGAAAGACCCACACTTAGCTGAATAGACAAACAGGACTTAGAGATTCCTGCCTAGAGAGATCTCGCTCTCTCTCAAAAGTATGTGGACACCTGCTCGTCGAACATCTCATTCCAAAATCAAGGGCATTAACACTAGATGGTGGAACATTGTTGAGGGGAATTGCTTCCATTCAGCCACAAGAGCATTAGTGAGGTAGGGCACTAATGTGAGATGATTAGGCCTGGCTCGCAGTCGGTGTCCAAAATTAATCCCAAAGGTGTTAGATGGGGCTGATTTAGGGCTCTGTGCAGACCAGTCAAGTTCTGCCACACCGATCGAAGGGCCTTCCCCAAACTGTTGCCACAAAGTTGGAAGCACAGAACAGTCTAGAATGTCATTGTATGCTGTAGCGTTAAGATTTCCCTTCACTAGCACTAAGGGGCCTA
Organism: Oncorhynchus mykiss; assembly: GCF_057628025.1. Taxonomy (NCBI): domain Eukaryota; kingdom Metazoa; phylum Chordata; class Actinopteri; order Salmoniformes; family Salmonidae; genus Oncorhynchus; species Oncorhynchus mykiss. The sequence goes on along the minus strand of NC_143032.1, from coordinate 62,562,633 downwards.
GCCTGAACCATGGTAAGTAGCGTTCTCCTGGCATCCCCAAACCCAGATTAGTCAGTCACACTACCAGATGGTGAAGCGTGATTCATCACTCCAGAGAACATGTTTCCACTGCTCCAGAGTCCAATGGTTTGCGAGCTTTACACCACTCCAGCTGACGCTTGGCATTGTGCATGGTCATCTTAGGCTTGTGTGTGGCTGATCGGGAATGGAAACACATTTTATTAAGTTCTCAACTAACAGTTCTTGTGCTGACGTTGCTTCCAGAGGAAATTTGGAACTCGGTAGGGTGTTGCAAACGAGGAAGATGGCTGTCCTCGATTGATTGAGGTCAGGGGATTGTGGAGGCCAGGTTATCTGATGCAGCACTCCATCACTCTCCTTCTTGGTCAAATAGCCCTTACACAGCCTGGAGGTGTGTTGGGTCATTGTCCTGTTGAAAAACAAATGGTTGTCCCACTAAGCCCAAACTAGATGGCGTATCGCTGCAGAATGCTGTGGTAGCCATATTGGTTGTGTGCCTTGAATTCTAAATAAATCACAGACAGTGTCATCAGCAAAGCAACCCACTCTATCACACCTCCTCCTCCATGCTTTACGGTGGGAAATACACATGCAGTGATCATCCGTTCACACACACCACGTCTCACAAAGACACGGCGGTTGGAACCAAAAATCTCCAATTTGGTCTCCAGACCAAATGACACATTTCCACCGGTCTAATTTCCATTGCTCGTGTTTCTTGGCCAAAGCAAGTCTCTTCTTCTTATTGGTGTCCTTTAGTTGTGTTGTCTTCGCAGCAATTCACCCCACGAAGGCCTGATTCACACAGTCTCCTCTGAACAGTTGATTTTGAGAACACTGTGAAGCATTTATTTGGGCTGCAATTTCTGAGACTGGAATGAACTTATCCTCTGGAGCAGAGGTAACTTTGGGTTTTCCATTCCTGTGGTGGTCCTCATGAGAGCCAGTTTCATTATAGCGCTTGATAGTTTTTGAGACTGCACTTGAAGAAACGTATAAAGTTCTTCAAATGTTCCGTATTGACTGGCCTTCATGTCTTCAAGTTACAAAGGACTGTTGTTTCTCTTTGCTTATTTGAGCTGTTCTTGCCATAATATGGACTTGGTCTTTTACCAAATAGGGCTATCTTCTGTATTCCACCCCTACCTTGTCACAACACAACTGATTGGCTCAAATGCATTAAGAAGCAAAGAAATTCCACAAATGAACTTTTAACAAGGCACACCTGTTAATTGAAATGCATTCCAGGTGAACTACCTCATGAAGCTGGTTGAGAGAATGTCAAAAGTGTGCAAAGCTGTCATCAAGGCAAAGGGTGGCTACTTTGAAGAATCTAAAATATATTTTGATTTGTTAAACACTTTTTTGGTTACTACATGATTCCATATGTGTTATTTCATAGTTTTGATGTCTTCACTATAATTCTACATTGTAGAAAATAGTAAAAATAAAGAAAAACCCTTGAAAGAGTAGGCGTGTCCAAACTTTTGACTGGTACTGTGTGTGTATGTGTGTGTAAATACATATACAATTGAAGTCGGAAGTTTACATACACTTAGGTTGGAGTCATTAAAACTTGTTTTTCAACCACTCCACAAATTTCTTGTTAACAAACTATAGTTTTGGCAAGTCGGTTAGGACATCTACTTTGTGCATGACAAGGAATTTTTCCAACAATTGTTTACAAACAGATTATTTCACTTATAATTCACTGTATCACAACTCCAGTGGGTCAGAAGTTTACATACACTAAGTTGACTGTGCCTTTAAACAGCTTGGAAAATTACAGAAAATTATGTCATGGCTTCAGAAGCTTCTGATAGGCTAATTGACATAATTTGAGTCAATTGGGGGTGTACCTGTGGATGTGTTTCAAGGCCTACCTTCAAACTCAGTGCCTCTTTGCTTGACATCATGGGAAAATCAAAAGAAATCAGCAAAGACTTCAGAAGAAAAATTGTAGACCTCCACAAATCTGGTTCATCCTTGTGAGCAATTTCCAAACGCATGAAGGTACCACGTTCATCTGTACAAACAATAGTACACAAGTATAAACACCATGGGACCACATAGCCGTCATACCGCTCAGGAAGGAGATGCGTTCCGTCTCCTAGATATGAACGTGCTTTGGTGCAAAAAGTGCAAATCAATCCCAGAACAACAGCAAAGGACCTTGTGAAGATGCTGGAGGAAACGGGTACAAAAGTATCTATATCCACAGTAAAACTAGTCATATATCGACATAACCTGAAAGGCCGCTCAGCAAGGAAGAAGCCACTGCTCCACAACAGCCATAAAAAAGTCAGACTACGGTTTGCAACTGCACATGGGGACAAAGATCGTACTTTTTGGAGAAATGTCTCTGGTCTAATGAAACAAAAATAGAATTGTTTGGCCATAATGACCATCGTTATGTTTGGAGGAAAAAGGAGGAGGCTTGCAAGCCGAAGAACACCATCCCAACCGTGAAGGACGGGGGTGGCAGCATCATGTTGTGGGGGTGCTTTGCTGCAGGAGGGACTGGTGCACTTCACAAAATAGATGGCATCATGAGGAATTGAAAATTATGTGGATATATTGAAGCATCATCTCAAGACATCAGTCACGAAGTTAAAGCTTGGTCGCAAATGGGTCTTCCAAATGGACAATGACCACAAACATACTTCCAAAGTTGTGGCAAAATGGCTTAAGGACAACAAAGTCAAGGAATTGGAGTGGCCATCACAAAGCCCTGACCTCAATCCTATAGAACATTTGTGGGCAGAACTGAAAAAGAATGTGCGAGCAAGGAGGCCTTACAAACCTGACTCAGTTACACCAGCTCTCTCAGTAGGAATAGGCCAAAATTCACCCAATTTATTGTGGGAAGATTGTGGATGGCTACAAGCTTAAGCCAAGTGCACCCAAGTTAAACTATTTAAATGCAATGCTACCAAATATTAATTGAGTGTATGTAAACTTCTGACCCACTGGGAATGTGATGAAAGAAATAAAAGCTGAAATAAATAATTCTCTCTACTATTATTTTGACATTTCAAACCTGGGTTTGTAGAGGCAGCAGGACAGTCTCTTGGTCCTGACTTTGTGTCCCTGTATGAAGATCCTCATCCTGGGGTCGATGTAGAGGACAGCAGCATATGCTCGGAACGACCGACGCTCTGGCTTCCTGTATGAGGGAAGTGATACAATCAACATAAACACAAAGTCCTAGGTAGTTTTCCGGTGATGTGACACAGAAAAGGCCTTAAATATTTTCTTTGAAACATACTTCCACACAAACACGAGAGGTCTTCAGGGATCCACCTGTATCCCAATACCCAATCCAGGACCCGAGTGGTCTGGATCCAGAATCCTAAATGTCACGGGTCTGAGTAGGATCTGATTGTTACGGATCTCGGGTATGTGTAATTTTAACTGACTTGTCCAGAAGGGCCTATACAGATCCAAAGGAAACTACAGCAGGAGAAAGAGACATTTTATAATTTATGCTGCTGCTCTTGCTTTTCATGTGTGGCACGTGTAGCTTGCTGTTGTATTTGGCCAATCATAAATCATCAAAGCGGCAATAGGCTACAGTCATAGAGCCTCAGTGTGTGGCAAAAGTTAGGAGATATCTAATCAATGGAAAATTGAATTAAAATGATGGAATTAAAAGTTAAAGGAGAAGAATAGGCTAGCTACAATGACCAAGAGCCAACAGGTAGGCTCTCCTTAATATTCTGAATGGAGTTGTTGTTATTTGTAACTGTAGGATGAGAAAGTGCATGCACTACAGCCTCAATTAACTTATCGAACTAATGTTAGTTAGCTTGACTTGCTTCTTCCGGTTTGATGCAATCAAGACAGGTGCTACGTATTGATATTTGATGATAAATAAACTAGCTATGGTCGCAAAGTCTACTATAGCAGGAGCCGGCTTGGTTGGTTGCCGTCTCATCTCTCCCTCCCTCTTCCCCATTTCACAGTACGGCCCCTCCCCCGTCTGCTAGAGCGGCATCTTGACCGCTCTCTCCCTTCTCTCGCGCTTTATCAGTTCCGGTTAATAAAGTAGCTTAAAAAGGACTTTTCTGCTGATTCCCTCACTCGGATCGGACTGAATCTAACCAGGTCTATACTGAACGGGTCTAGTTATCCTTGGGTTCGTTCATAACAGGTCTCTATTTTAAAAATGTATTTATGCATATCGTGTCCGGGTGGGAAAGTCCCAGGTCCATTTCGGAACGAGTCCAACTTTTTGGACCTATGAAGACCTCTATCACACACCATACTTACACTCCCTCTGAGGGGGTTCCAGCCATCAGGATATCCTGGTGGTCTGTCTCCACATCCAGCTCTGGCTCTCTGGTGTCCATCAACTTCAGGTTATAGATGATCACCAATGTACCTACAGACACAAGGTTAGGATGATCAACTACACATACAGTCTGACACACACACACGCCAACTCACGACACCCATATACAGCCACACGTCTCACCGCTGCTGCCCTCTATCTTGTTGAACTGTTCCATCAGCTGCTGTTCGTTTTTAAAAGGAGAGTATTTGTAGATGAGCTCCGTCTCTATGGCAAACTTCTCAGGGTCTCCCGTGATTGGCTGTCTGGTCAGCAGTTCCCAGGTGGGCAGGGGTACGATCACCTGACGGGGGAGACAGACAACCTTAAGCTACACACAGTCACACTTCCCAAGAGGTGATGTTATGATGACGCAGAGTGTCGTTTCAAATAGCAGGACATAGTCAGTAAACCCTTTTTCAGAAAGTCGAAGGCTAACAGGATTCACAAAATAAATACACTATTTTTTTAAGACACTTGACGTGTGACATCACTGGGTCTGCTGGATGGAAGAGTGCCTGCTGTAGCTGACCCCTCACCTCGTCAAGCCCCTCCTCCTCATGGAATGTTCTAGACAGGAACAGGCAGGACAGTGTGTTGTCCTTCTTGGTAAACAGAATAAAATCTTTCCCAATACGCATGGAACCCCTAGAGAAAACACACACAAATGATTTGGCTCACTTGGTGAGAGCTTGGTGCTAGATTAAATTACAGCGGGCTTCACATAAAAACACTATAAATGTATGTACAGTAAGTTTCTTTAAATGAAAGTGTCTGCAAAATGGACTTTTTTGATTGTGAGGGAAGATTAAAGAGTTTCCTACGATTTGAGTCCGTTCCCGTACTGGCCAATGTGAGTGGAATCTGGTGTACGCTTACTGGACTTCCCAAATTGGATCACATGGGTCGCCTCGTCTGTGAGAGAGATAAGAGGGAAATATAACCGTCATATATGGTTGACTGTTGCTTACTATGGTATTTACTAAAGCTTATAAATAGATATATGGATCAACTCGATTACTGTACATGTCTACTCTAGTCATTATATTTTGAGTGGAACTCACTGGGGTCCATTCCTGTGCCGTCGTCTAAGAAACATAGCATGTAGCCTCCACGCAAGTCTTGTTTCTTCTCTGTTGGCCACGAGGAGAAGCGAGATTAGACTCAGGTTAGAATAGGAGGTGGATGACATCGAAAGCCACGCACAGGTTAGATACAAGAGGGGGAGAGAGAGCCCAACACACAGAACTAGTTTTGACATAAAGGCTTTTTCAATTGCGAAAACTATACTTTCCAAAATGAGAACTAGTCAAAGTCTGGGTGTAGCTTATAATTAAAATCCGTAGTCAGGTAATCATTGGCACTCCAGGTATTCTAGATTGTGGATAGGCAATGTGTGGTATGTATAGTATTGTCAGAGGGGTTATAGGTGAGGAATGTAATGTTTTCGTATATAAACACTGAACAAAAGTTATAAAGGCAACATGCAACAATTTCCAAGATTATCTGAGTTATATTTCATATGATGAAACAAGTCAATTTAAATACATTCATTAGGCACTAATCTATGGATTTCCCATGACTGGGAATTACAGATATGCATCTGTTAGTAACAGATACTGTACCTTAAAAGAAATGGGCCTCAGGATCTCGTCACGATACTTCTGTGCATTCAAATTGCCATCGATAAAATGCAGTTATGTTTGTTGTCCGTAGCTTATGTCTGCTCATACCATAACCACTATGGGGTAGTCTGTTCAAAACATTGACATCAGCAAACCACTCGCCCACACAACGCCATACATGGGGTCTGCGGTTTAAAGGCCGGTTGGACATACTGCCAAATTCTCTAAAAGGACATTGGAGGCGGCTTATGGTAGAGAAATTAACATTAAATTCTCTGGCAACAGCTCTGGTGAAGATTCCTGCAGTCGGCATGTTAATTGCACGCTCCCTCAAAACTGTAGACATCTGTGGCATTGTGTTGTGTGCCAAAACTACACATTTTAGAATGGCCTTTTATTGTCCCCACTACCTGTGTAATGATCATGCTGTTTAATCAGCTTCTTGATATGCCACACCTGTCAGGTGGCTAGATTATCTTGGCAAAGGAGAAATGCTCACTAACAGGAATGTAAACAAATGTGTGCACAAAATTTGAGAGAAACAAGTTTGTGCATATGGAACATTTCTGGGATCTTTTATTTCAGCTCATGAAACATGGGACCAACACTTTACATGTTGCGCTTTTATTTTTGTTCAGTGTATGTAGATTTGTGTCTATGTACCTGTGTATGAGAACCAATATATTTGTGTGTATGCATGTGTGTACCTGTGTAGATGTCAATCCGGGTGGCATTGGCATCCCTGTAGGAGATGATTGGCAGGTGACAAACCAATCAGAAGACAGATAAAAACCAGTGTGGTTAGATGTGGTTCCTAGGCTTTTACCTTTATTTTCAGAATACAGTGAATAATAACACTTATACAAATCCCACAGGTTTAATCCTAGATCAGTTCACTATTGTTCCGCTGCAATTGACCCCTTGTGATTGACTAACACCTACAGATGATGTCCCACATACGTACAAACATTTTGGATGGGTAGAGGTAGAAAAGCAGAGAATTGTGGATAACAACAGAGAGAAATGCATCGTTGGTACCTGGAGTTGTCCACCAGCTCAGCCAGAGCTCCAAACAGGAACTCATGGGTTGTCCTGGAAACAAATAACCAGCCAATCAACCTACAGTTCTGGTCCTTAAAAAGCTCAATTTCCAAAACGCTTGCTGAGGTAAGGAGAGTGCATGTGAGCAAGCACAATTGCAAGTCAGTGTAAACATCAGTGTGTTTAACATGGGGTTTGGGCCCTGTGAGATCATCCGGCTGGGGGTTGGATAACATCGTGTGAGTTATGGGGTGTGGCCGAATCATTGGTCAAAGTTGACGGATGGCATAATGGTTAGTGCTATCCAGGTTCCTTGGAACATCCCTACCCTAAACCGTTTAAATGTTTAACTTCAATTGGGTGACATCAGAGTTGGGACATCCCACGGATAACGTTTATACTTTTCCGTGGATTTGGGTTTTTGTTTGAGATTCTCTACTGGAGTCCCATGTTAATGTGCTTGTGTAGCAATGGTGTTCTGATAAACTGAGTAACCTTGCTTGAGACCTGAAGACACATGCTAGCTCCCAGAAATAATGCCAAGGCTTTGACTCAGTCGGCCAACAGGGATGAACAATTCAGGTTTGAATGCAGTTTGTATCCTTCATCTTTCGGCTGTCCCATTAATTTATTCCAGTGAAGGTATCACATCCTTTCATTTTGTTGTTTGAGAGGAATTGCCATAGGCGAGGGTAGAGTCCAAGGAAATATAACCATGGGCATAATGTATAAGAGGAGGCTCTTTGTTATACCTGCTATACCGGTTATAATCGCTATCCTCTCCAAACGTGAGAACATAAATAAAATACACGTGGGGATATTATTGCTTGCTCTGAAAACCCATGAATGTGGTGTTGATAGAGTTCAACAGCACATGAAGTACAGTATGTGTGTTGAGGGGCAGGGGTGTTACGCTTCCTCAAATGAAATTCTCTCATTGCCTGCATCCTCATCAAACATGAACAGTTGTTCTCTGGTGATGTCATGAGTCCTACATAGTCAGGCAGTATGATTGATAGCCATTTTATGTCAACAGGGCTTTATATGTTCAAGCCTCCAGTGACATAACTTCACGACTTGAGGGGGGAGTGTGTTGATCTACAAGTTGCAGCAGCTATTTATGTTGTGCTATTTGATGGTGTTAGTCTCTCTTTCTCATCTCATCTTGGCCCTAGTCCAAAGCACATCTCTCTCTCCTGTCCAGATATCCCTCATACCACTGGCCTTCTGAGCCCTTAACTGTCCAACAGTAGTTGTTCATGCAGTGTTTTCAGGGAAGTAACAACATTTCAGACACACTGGACAGCTGTCCTGTATCAGCTGGATTCAATGACTTGGTTATGTAGGTACCATTAGCAACCATTTGACTTTCTACTCCTCTGTGTTTTGATCACGAAGGTCTTTCAACCTTTTGATGTAGCAATATTTTGCTGTAAAAAGGCTTTTTAGCATTGTTTATTTGTATGTAGTCTATTCAACCATCTTTTGTGAAACATCTGAAGGCACAATTTTAGTCACTCATGTTTGTGACAGTCAGTGTCCAAGACATGAAATATCCTGCTCCATAGTGTGGCCAATCTGTAGATCATTATCACTTGCCAGACACAATGGCATTCCTCTCCTCTTACAATGTGTACATTGGAAAAACACTTTCATGTGATGTATTTTTTCACCCCAAAACAGAATTCCCACTGTGAGTTGAGCACTGCCCTATGGCAATTTGTGACCTCCATGTGATGTGTAGCATGAGTGTGATTTTGTGGAGTGTGTTATGTTATGTATTTACCCCAGACGGTACTTACGAGTTGGTGTGCAGATACTCGAAGGTGAGCTGAGCCCTGTTCAGTGTGCTGTAGTTAGAGTAGGCCATCTCCACTTGCTAAAAGCTATTTCCTGTTCTCTTCCTGGTCTTCTTTCTGACTTCCTTTCAGTCCGGTGAGGCTTTTCAAGAGCTTTATTCAAGAGCTTCATGCACCTACAGAATCACAGCAGCAGTCAGTGCCACTGGTCAACAGTATGAATGATGTCAAAGACAGTATGATGGTGCCTGGAATATAATGAGCTTTCATAAGGAGCAAAGAAGCACAAATACCACTGAAGGAAAAGCATTGAGATATCTGAAGAGGGAATAAGTCCTGTTGAACAGTATGAGTATTCAAACTTGAGAATAAGTATTGTGGTGATTGGCAATACATGATTGGTTAGGAGTTTTTTTCTATGAGGTTAAGACATGTTATCACTTATTACTATCATCACACAGTCTATCTATACATGCCCCCCTCTGTCTGCTCCCACTCTACAATAAACCATGAGCCAGGTAACCCTCCATTCAAACCAGCCGCCAAGCTAACAGCACAAACAGGCCTCCCACGTGAGTCTTATTTGGATCATTCCAGAAGACTCATCTAGGCTAAATCTTGACGTCATTTTATTATCGAGTATTGATGATTAAAGAGACACGGTCATTGTCAGTGATGGAGAGTTGCAATGTCCAACAATGCTTTAACAAATGGTTAGTCAACTGACCAAGCTAGTTACTACAGTAGCTAGTAACCTATCCTGGCTGTCTCACATCCACAATCTCTGGTAACGTTACCCATCCCCATGTAGCTAGCTAGTTGGGCAAACACATGTAAAGAACATATTAGCATTTATATTTATCCAATATGCAAACCGTTTAGAGCACCCGCCGCTTCAAATTGAATTTAGGTCCGTGTAAAACATCCGTCGGTTCAGAATGAAGCGATAACTACTGATTTCCGAAATAGAACCACACCGCAGGCCGCGAAAACCTCCTCGCCTTTCTCCCCTCCCTCGCGCACAGCTGAAAGGAGGGTCCGAAGTGTACGCCCGCCTCTACCATGCATCAGAACACCAATAGGAACATATCTGATTTATTTACATTACTCCGATTTGTCCATCTTCGTGCTACTTGCACAGGGGTCAAATTGCGGTGATTATTGTTTCCGGTTTTTAATATTGACGGGAAAACGGGTTGGAAAACGAGGCTTTCAGAAGGCATTGGCGCTTTCAACAAATTGTGCCGGAAAACGGTTAATTACTCGTCAACTACATGAATGTTCCATAGTTTCCTACTCTACCCTCTAAACTACCGGTCGGGTAAACGTTTTTGTACAAATCCTAACTATACTGAACAAAAATATAAACGCAACATGCAACAATTTCAAAGATTTTGCCGAGTCACAGTTCATATAAGGAAATATAAAAATTCATTAGGCCCTAATCTATGGATTTCACATGATACTTTAGAAGAAAAGGTAGTCCCCGTGGATCAGAAAATCAGTCAGTATCTGGTGTGACAACTATTTGCCTCATGCAGCGTGCAGTGGCGATTTTATCATGCATTTCTTGGTGGGGCAAATTAACCAAACAAAGTACATTCATGCCAGCAAAGCCACTACACAACACTAAACAAAACATGAATTGCACCATAACGGTGACAAACGATTGCTTTTCAGTGAATCCTTACCACTGCTACACCTGGCTATTAGCTGAGCCTTGCCTAGCAGCAAAACAGTTCATTCAGCCTAATTTACTGCCTTAAAAAAACAGCTTATATGGCTGATACTAGCTTAAACCAATGTGGTTTCTACTGACAATTGAGATGTACAAACTACGGCATAAGGGGACGACGAGCGGAAAAGAGGCAATATTGCGATGAAGACATTAATGAGCGAGCTAGGACGGACGTCGTCAATATTTGTATTTATTAGGGATTCTCATTGGCAGCAGCTACTCTTCCTAGGGTCCAAACATATTAAGGCACTTACATTAAATGTAAAACAAAATATAAAAAAGTACATCATATAACATTATTACACCACTAGATATCTACAATACAAAATGTATAATACAACCATACTAGAATATTAAATTGTACATGTGTGTAGAGTGCCTGTGCTAGCTTATGTCTGTACCTTTTGTGTGTGTCTCTTCACACTCCCTGCTGTTCCCTGCTGTAAAGGTGTATTTTTATCTGTTTTTTTTAAATCTGATTCTACTGCATCAGTTACCTGATGTGGAATAGAGCTCCATCTAGTCATTGCTCTATGTTGTACTGTGCTTCTCCCATAGTCTCTTCTGGACTCAGGGACTGTGAAGAGACCTTTGGTGGCATGTCTTGTGGGGTATTCATGGTTGTCCAAGCTGTGTGATAGTAGCTAAAGTCACTACAGACCCGGATTTGATCCCGGGCTATATCACAACCGGCCATGATCGGGAGTCCCATAGGACGGCGCACAATTGGCCCAGCGTCGTCCGGGTTAGGGGAGAGTTTGGCCGGGGGGGCTTTACTTGGCTCATCGCGCTCTAGTGACTCCTTGTGGCGGGCGGGGCGCCTGCAGGCTGACCTTGGTTATCAGGTGAACGGTGTTTCCTCCGACACATTGGCGAGGCTGGCTTCCGGGTTAAGCGGGCGGGTGTTAAGAAGTGCGGTTTGGCGGGTCATGTTTCGGAGGACGCATGACTCAACCTTTGCCTCCCAAGCCCATTGGGGAGTTGCAGCGATAAGACAATATCGAAATAGGGGAGAAAAAGGGGGTAAAAAATAAAATAGTAAATTGTTGAATATTACTATTTTAATATGCATAATGAAGCCTACTAGCTAACTAGGTAGCTGAGGAATTCAGGGAGCCCATTATGCTGCTCTACCATAGTCCTAGGCTAGCTCTCAATTTCAACTCTGTTCAACTAAACGTTTATCTTTCGTTTGGCCTTTTCTCTATTTTTCCCATGGTAAGTTTGTTGCACTAGCAACTGTTAGCTAACGGTTTATACACCCGTAAAGAATTCCCTGAAATTTTACTAATAATGGAACAGGCTTTAACTTGTTTCAATAATATTCCATTGTTTGAATCATTTTGCTTGTTCATTTGGGACCTAGGTGAAATGAAGTGTTTAAGCTGTGTGTTTTGTCAGTGTGTGTGTTGTTGTTGATTGTCACTCAGGCAAATTCTGAAATGGCTGCCCGTGTCCTTGCTTAAATTGTCTGTCTTTCACTTAAACAATGGAGAGGAACCATAAATATCAGTTTTAGTCTACTGGAATTCATTGCAGTTTTTTCACTTAAAAAATAAATAACAAATCGCCAACCTCGGAGCAGGCTCAACTTGTGTGACTGCTCAGTTCACTTGCCCAAGGCAATAGGCAATGTTTTCCCAACATGCATTTAGCAGCGGCACGCTGAATAAACTGTGCAAGATTCAACATAAGTTTTATCTGTGATTGTGTGGATTTAGTGCCCACCACAAGTGATCTTTGTAGGAGAAGTGATAAGCTAGGGAAGGCAGTACGGGAGCCAAGGTGCAGCATGACAAGATGGATTTTCAGCCTGTGGCAGAAGATGGGCAGCGACTCCACTTTTCTTGACGGTGGTGGGAAAGATGCTCCACCACTGTGGTGGCTGCAGAGAGGGGAGCTGGACTGGGATGAACAGCTGCGGGCGGCTCAGATCGATGGAAGTGCCTAGAGGCCTGAGAGGAATAATAGACACCTTAGATGTTGTAAAATTGAAATATTTATTCATGTTTACGTCACCCATCAGAGAAGTGTAGAAAGTCAAAAGTATCAGAGGGCACTGTTTATGGACAGGGCAAGGGTTAAGATTAATAACAGCAGGCAAACAGTTTAATGAGACACTCCATCAAACTGATCAACAACAGAAGCAGACTCGGAAAGAGTCCTTCAGCCCAACCATCCTCCCTATTTTCTTCCTTCCTTCTCTGCTGGGTACTAACAGAGTATCCATTATATTGACCAGATGCTCAAATGGCTGCTCTAACAATGAAAATAAATGTCTTCAAAAATGGAAGGCAGTCAGGAGGCAAGATCAGGTGGGACCATTCTAGCCAATGAGAGGGTAGATATGCATGAACAACAGGCACATCTCTGATATAAAGTGTTTTTTCCTCAAAGTTGCCAGTATGTCACGTCCTACTTATATCTATTCACTCGTAACAACCTAAGCATTACGAAACTTCTATTCAATCAAATAAGCCATAACATTTTTTGTTGACCAATTTCAACACTCATGACCTCCAAAAACTCCTTGCTTGGTGAGCAAAAAAAGAGAGAGAGAAAAAAACACCACTTGCTGGAGAAGACAGATTTTGGGCCCAGTTAACCCTCTCGCCATGCATGGTGGTGAGTAGGTTGTGACTTGTGGGTGTGTCAATGGAGCTTTGAGAGCGAGGGGTCATGACCGTTGTGTGTATGTGTACCTGCGTTAGCATGATGAAAAAGTGGTGAGAAAATAATGTTTCTCTTTTGCTTTCAGATAGGCTTCAGAAAGTCTGTGCCATCTGATAGAAGTGTCAGACAACAAAAGACAGTATGCCAGCTTTGTATTTATGAATAAGCTACAGTACACAACTGAAGTTCAAAACTCATTTAATGACAACCATTGACCATTGAATAAAAAAAACTGGACACATTCAAGCCTTTATCTGTCAAATGAGAAATGTAATACATATTTTGATCTGATTACGGTCTTAATAGCATTTATATGAATTAAATGAATTGACCAGGGCCTTAGCAGCATGAATCTAATGGCAGAATACTTTAGGATTCAAATTGAAAACAGATTTAAAAATGGAAAACAAAAATCATTCTCTATTGCCCAAACAAAGTATTTTTTGTGCGTCTAAGAGGTACAATTTCCTACCTCAATATTGTCAATAGTGGAAGGCTCATTTCAAACAGAGTTATACCATCTCACATTCAATATGAGACAGCCAGTCTGAGCAAAAAATGATTTTGTTTTTTAAACTTTTAAAACACATTCCCTTATCTCAAACAGCAGTGCAGTAAACTTATGCTTACTGTATATCCATTTGCATTACATTTGTAATCATTTCACATTTTCAAATGAAATCCAGCACCCCTCAGTTTATTTTCTTACACTGATGGATGTGTGCATGTAGGGTTCATTTAAAGGTTACGGGTTAGGTAGACCAGGTGACATGTATAGGTGTGAAAGCCCAGGTGTCGGGGTGTCCCATGTGCATCAGGTCTGAGTAGGGAGAGGAACTCCACTGGAAAGCAGGTACCTGGTCCCACGTGGGTCCACTCGCTGCCAAGAACCCAAACTCACGCCACATCTCATAAGACGTCACCTACACACAAGGACAGCCAATTAGTGATACCCACAGGAGGCATGACATTACAGCTCACCTAATTCATACTTAGATAGATGGAGGAGCAAGACAAAAGTAGAGGGATTACAGCCTTACCTTCATATCCGTTCCACCATGTGGTCTCTGCTTCAGCGCTCCAAAGGGATATGTCCCGTTAGCCTGGTTCAGGTCGGAGCGGGCCGAGATGGTGTTCTCCCCGTTAGCAGGCGGGTCGCAGCCCTCGCACCGTGACAATGGGTCCTCTTTAAAGTTATTATACCTACACAGAGAGAGCGGGAAGGGATATTTTTATACATAGGCTAAAATGTCAGTAGGGGTACTCGTATAAAGGTCAGGTGTGGACAATTCCACAGTAACGGAATTGACCCTAATACCTTTTTTGCACTATTGGTTAGAGCCTGTAAGTAAGCATTTCACTGTAAGGTCTACTACACCTGTTGTATTCGGCCACGTAACAAATAAACTTTGATTTGGACCCATTGTCCATCTGTTTGACCACTTATCAAAGCCTTTGCTTATTCCAAATGTATGCCTTAATTAAAATTTTAAAAACACTTTTGACATGCCCCTATAAACTTCACATTGGTGCTCATGGGTCCTTTTACATGGAAATGACCGTGTATAAAAGCAGGTCTGTCCATGTCCCTCCTGTGACACATTTGGATTGAAGCCTCTGAATGGAGGCGTGTACCTCATGAGGCGGACCATGGAGTCCATGTCTGTGACGTGTGATTGGTTCCTTCTGAAGATCTGGGCTCGAGGATTCATGTCCAGAGAAAACCATGGACCAAACTGCTCTACCAGTTCTCTACAGCCGCTGGCATTAAACACCTCCTCATAGTACCTACACAAACACAAAGCGAGAGTGTGCGTCACACATATACACGTGAAAGCTGAACAAATTATAACCATCCACTCCAACACCTGCAAGACCGACACAGTCAACTCCTCTTTTTATGAATAATATAGTCATTACTAGTGTGTGGTAGTTTTCGATGTTATTGGTACTTACGGGATGTTGTAACTAGACCAGTAGCCTTTCTGCAGCAATTCCTGGGTTTTATCAGAGTGAACAACTAGCCCACTACAGAACAGAACCACACACACCTATTAATGTTACTGATAAATAACCAGCCCATTTCTCAAAATGTATATGTGTTGAGAGGTTGTTGTGTGTATGTGTGTTGCCTTTCTTACGGGATCTGCTCCAGCACAGTAAACAGCTGCTCCTTAGTCTCTGTCATCCCTGGAGTGAAATGCCTGTAGTCCACTATCATCCACTGGTTATTATACCTAACACACACACACGAGGGAATACATTAACTTTAAAGGTAGACACTATGTGGTATGTGGGTCTGTTTAGAGGCTGAGTAATTAATGACGATGATACACTAGTCAGTCTCAGGTTCCACTGTGCTGAGTAACTGAGGCTGATAAGACACTGTGTAGATATTCTAGAGATCAGAGAAGACTGGTGGAAGGAGCTATAGGAGGACGGCTCATTGTAATGCCGGGAATGGAATAAATGGAACGGTATCAAACATATGGAAACCACATGTTGGACTCCATTCTATTCCAGCCATTACAAAGTCTATAGCTCCTCCCATTAGCTTCCACTGATAGAGATAGGCTAGAGAAATAAACAAAAAAGCTGCAGAAGACAGATAAATGTAACCATACAAAACAACATGAGTGTGTCACTTTTGACCTCAGGGGACTTTGGCCTGAGTGGGCATTACTGATAAGTCCCAGCCCTGCTTTCCCAGGCCTGCCTGAAGTGTGTGTCATAAAAGACAACTCAGCACTTTAGAGACACTGCTTTATCAGCTGACTTAACTCTGTCCTCCCCCCACTCATGATATTTAATGTGATGTTTTATAAACTCGATTATAGTTTTACTTCCCTTCATTCCTTAAAAGGATAGTTCCCTTCACTCTTCCTCTCCTAGTTTCCTTTAAATGGATAGTTCAAAAGCCTGTATGAGAGTTGGTTTGCAGAGCTCCAGCCTGACCAAACCGGAGAGATAACCAACATGGTGGACATCTACAGGAAAAAGGGGAAATGTCAACCAGAGGGACCACAGAGACTTACGTTCCGCTGTTGTGTTTGCTGAAAATCTCTGCCCACGCCTTGCCAGTTGTAGCCAGCCGATTGGCTACGATGTTCCTCAGCCACTCCATCACTGCTCCGGTTGGT
Source organism: Oncorhynchus mykiss (assembly GCF_057628025.1). Classification (NCBI taxonomy): domain Eukaryota; kingdom Metazoa; phylum Chordata; class Actinopteri; order Salmoniformes; family Salmonidae; genus Oncorhynchus; species Oncorhynchus mykiss. The sequence goes on along the minus strand of NC_143032.1, from coordinate 62,546,263 downwards.
TGAACAAACTTCCAGAGGGCGGGGTTACTGTTGCCAATGGTGGTCTCCAGAGTAACCTGAGGGACATCTTTAAAATAAAAAGACTACACACACTGTATATGCTATGTCCACACATATTACACACAGCTCTCACCAGCCCAGTGCTAAGGATGTAGAAGTCATCTCCAGAGAAGATGGAGCCTGGGTAGGAAGAGAACGCCTGGGTTCCACCAGGGATCATATCATTGTCTGAGAACAACAGAACACAGAAATCAAACTCAAAATATAGAACTCTGAACCACATAACTCATGTTTGGACTTTCCCAGTGTTCAGATGCAGAGTTTCAAGGAGTGTTTCATGAAGAGTGTATATGTTAGGGGGAAAGGGGGGACGTTGAGACGCTGTAGGCAGAGTTAAGTTATCCTTATGAGAGGTTTAGGGGTTAGGGTTACCTGTAGGAGAGACACGGTAGGCAAACTGGTACTTTTTTAGGATGCGCAGCATGGCCTGGTAGATGTTCCAGGTATCATGAGACACCAGTAGATCCTTGTTGCCAGGCAACAACTTGATGAGGGCGGAGCAAGAGCCGGAGCCCAGAGTCCGTGAATGGCTGGATTTGTTTAGGGCACCTTCAAGATCCTCTAGGTCTCCTCCCATCTGGAAAAGTCTGAATAGCCACATAAAAATTGAGGGTTGTCAGAGCTGTGATGCAAGGCATGATTGGCCACACTTCATTTAGCTCACCCCATTGGAACCATTTACATTGCTCCGGAGATGGGTACTCCGCGTTAAATCAAGGGCGCTTACAGAGACTGTCACTAATGGGGTGAACTCAAATCCACCAATCACAGAGATCACAGACCACACTTACAGGAAGCCGAAGGGGTTGAGAGTGAAAGGGCCACTGGGAAATGACAGCTGATCATTGTAGCCGTCCTCCAGACCTTTCAGCTGCAGCAACGCCAACCGCACCTGAGAGAGAAAGTCTAAATGAAAAATATTCTCTACTAAGATGTTCTTAGATCCCAAATGTGTACTGAATGAGCCACACTAGCAATAATTCTTTACTGTTTAGACACAGAGAAAAGGCGCAGACACTTCATAATTTAGCATGATGGCTGACCCAGACCCAGCCAGTACCTGGTGCCAGTAGGGACAGTGTGGATGCTCCTCTATCTGCTGTCTGACCCATTGCAGGTTGGAAGTGATGTAATCCTTTAGTCTCTGGCAGAATCCCGACTCGAAGGTAAACGGACCGCAGTATCCCATAAGAGTGTTCATCCAGTGCTTATAGATCAGCTGAGACAAACAAATACACACACAATCAGCTATAGATTGACTCCACTGCCCCAGCAGGATATGGTTTTAGGTTAGGGGTTGGGGCAGATGGTCTCTACCTTACCTGGGAGGTGACTGCAGCCTCAACGGCCCCGGAAGCATACGCCTGGATACTATCATTATAGCGTCCGCTAGTGGTCACTTCCAGATATGCCCAGCTGAGGGAGAGAACACATAGTAAATACATCATGATCAAATTTGTTTGGTTGAGGAGTTCAACTCCGAATGGTTGTTTTGGACTGTCATAGGCAGTGTGGCTTATAATACAGTCATTTTTACATTGAAGTAGGCCTTAGTAAGCTACTGTAATTGCATATTTTTTTGTAGCCTGCCCTACGTTTCCGAATTCCCTTGCAGTCCATCACATTTAAGTTGGGGGAAAAGTTAATGCAAAAAAAAATGTATGCTGACAGGTCCACAACAACTTGCCATGTTTTTTATTTCAGAAATGTAGTCCTTTTCCAGATACAGCATAAATTACTGCTAAAGATTAAACATCCTGCCAACCAGAGTATGTGAGCTGAGTGGAGCGTGACCAATTTGACTGGGAGTGCTGAGCGAATTTCCCAAAAACTGGAGCATAGGCCTTCTTCCCAGAAGGGTTAGCGAAAAGTTAAGGTTAGGGAAGAGTTAGCTAACATGCTAAGTAGTTGTAAAGTAGGCAAATAAAGGGTGTTATTGTAAGCATAACAAGTGACTGTAGGGCGTTTTTCAGGCAGCGTTAATCCTCGTTCAAGTATGCATATATTTTTATGACAGGTCTGATGCGTATGTATGGCGTGCGCCAAGTTTATATATCTCAGTATTTCTGTACAAATCTCGGGTGAAATTTACGCACCGTTTATAAACGAGGCCCATGTGGATTTAAAAATGTTCTGTTCATTTTAGAATTTGGAACAGTAATTGGTTACATTTGATTTCAAACCTAGACTTTCACATCTCTTTATTCCGCAACATGGGGACAACATCGCCTGCCATACCCCAATTATCAATCCAACGTTATTGTCTAGACTTATTCAGAAGTCATATTCTGATAAAATGGTTGTGGTAACTCGCCGTTTACCCAAACGCATATTTTTATTCCTACATCGTCTATGAACCTAGATTAGCTCTGGTCCAGGGAGTTGGTGCGCGTTAGCGGAGGAACTCGGTAATGCCCTAGCCCAGAGATACAGCTACATCAGATGACTGAATTTACCCCGAGTTCTTGATGTCGTCGGTAAAGTTCGCCCAGGCTACATAGTCGTCTCGGAACCCCTCCTCCAAGGACAGCTGGCCAGTTTGTTTATCGAGAACTGCAGAATGAATCTCGGCCCGAACAGACGTCCATGATAAATAAAAAACACATGAAAACATAAACATCTTCTCTGTTGTTACTGACATCTGTGTGCGCCTGTCAGCCATTTTTAGCAATATAGTTCATGTGACCAAAGATGAAGGAATTTCAAAATAAAAGTCTAACCCTCTAACGTAGATAGATTATATGTTAAATTTTCTGATAAAATACAATTCAATAAAAACTTAAAGCTACAGTAGCAGATAGGTAACATTTAATTGTTGTGTACAAATAATCATATCAATCATGTCATCAGAGTCCCATGCATCATCAGAGCTCTCTCACAGACATTCGCTCTCTCTGTCCCGCTTTCTCCTCACACACCCACACCCGTTCCTCGTAACAACAACGCTCTGTCAAAGTCCCTCAGCGTGTTTGAGAGGATTGTCAAGGCTTTGAGCAGAATCACTGACAAAATAATTGGCTTCTGTCGAGTTCTGGTCCATCTGATTCTTTCTTCTCCTGTCACTCAGGTCCAGATTACGCAGTTATTCCTACCCACATGGGTCGACAGAGCAACAATCGGGGCTGGGTTGGGGTGTGTGGTTGAGAGGTCAGTCATCCTCTGTCCCCCCAGCCTCCATCGTCTCCATAATACCCTCCATCACCTCGGCCTTCCGCTTCTTCTTAGGAATGTCTAAGAGAAAGAGAGAGACAGGGACATCAGAGAACAGGTTTCTCAAAACATCAATCTGAAATGTATTACTGTATCTGTACGCTGGGTGTTACCATGGAAATGCTCTGCTGTTTTCCTGCGTAGCGTCTCTACAGTGTCTTCAGCGTCGGCCCACTCTAGAACCAGCCGCCGCCCATACAGATGGGTGCTGTGGCACAGTGCTGAGAATGCTTTCTACAGGGGACACAAGAAATAACAAGACCGGTCAACACTACTGTACAGCAACAACACACACTTTAAAGGGGAAACAAGAAATAACACACACCGTGCTCATTCATCCTCACTCACCTTTGCATCCTGTTTGGTGAGGAAGTCTACAAAGCCAAACCCGCGGTGAGCCCCCGTGCCAGTACCGGACGCTTTCTTTGGCAGACGAACAGTCTTCAGCTCCCCAAACGTGCTGGAGGGGATATACATATTATACTATAAGTGAGTGATGAAAAATGCAATGTCTCAGTGAGAAAGCTCTGAAGATGTCTGTGCGTGCGTATATATGTATATATTACCAGAAGAGCTCTCGTATCTCCCTGACTGTGGCCTGGAAGGGGACATTGCGTACAAGGATCTTAGAGCTGGTCTGTTTCCCCTCTGCCTGCTTCTTACGAGACACTACTGCAGACCTATACAAAATAAACAAATACAAAAAAATTACAAAATACTCACATATCTATAAGGTGTGGCATACAAGTCAGCCACCAGGGGGAGACTCGTCGAGGCCTGGTGACAGTATACATCACGAGGCGAAGGCTCCATCTGCTGGACGTGCCAGGTCTCGACGGGCTCTCCAGGCCAGGACTAATTGGGAGTTGGTGAATAATCAAGGGCTGATTGCTGACCAGCTGTGCAAGGCCCATAAAGCTGCCAGAAGGGCAGCACACAAAGGAGAGCGGGAGAAGAAAGGACTCCCGTATAGTTGAGGACGGTTGAGAGGTATGTGCGTGCAGGGAGTTCAGTTTTTGTGCCCGACAGGATACAGCGAGACCCGGAGCCCAGAAGACGGTATCCCGGAGAGAGTCTCATGGGGGAGACCTATCCTTTTCTTTTTTCTTTATTATTTAAATAAACACCCTTGAAACGGAGCTAATCATACTCTGTCCGTGTCTGATCTGTGTAAAGGTCTTGACCAAACCCCCTGGTCTGCCACAGAGGATAAATGCTGCATTGTGTCATCATAAATGCTTATACAGACCATTCGGAAAGTATTCAGACCCCTTCTCCACAATTTGTTACATTACAGCCTTATTCTAAAATGTATTAGGTAGAACATTATCCCTCATCAATCTACACACAATGCCCAATAACATCAAAGCAAAAGCAGGTTTAGACATTCTTGCAAATGTATAAAAAATAAGACAGAAATACCTTAATTACATAAGTATTTAGACCCTTTGCGATGAGACTCAAAATTGAGCTCAGATGCACCCCGTTTCCATTGACCATCCTTGAGATGTTTCTCCAACTAGGAGTCCACCTGTGGTAAATTCAATTGATTAGACATGATTTGGAAAGGCACACACCTGTCTATATAAGGTCCCACAGTTGACAGTGCATGTCAGAGAAAAAACCAAGCCATGAGGTCGAGGGAATTGTCCGTAGAGCTCAGAGACAGGATTGTGTTGCTGCACACATCTGGGGAAGGGTATCAAAACATTTTTGCAGCATTGAATGTCCCCAAGAACACAGTTGCCTCCATCATTCTTAAATGGAATAAGTTTGGAACCACACATTTTCTAGAGCTGGCCGCCAGGCCAAACTGAACAATCGGGAGAAAAAGGCTTTGGTCAGGGAGGTGACCAACAACCCGATGTTCATTCTGATAGAACTCGAGAGTTCCTCTGTGGGGATGGGAGAACCTTCCAGAAGGACAATCATCTCTGCAGAACTCCACCAATCAGGTCTTTATGGTAGAGTGGCCAGACGGAAGCCACTTCTCAGTAAAAGGCACATAACAGCACACTTGGAGTTTGCCAAAAGGCACCTAAAGTACTCTCAGACCATGAGAAACAAGATTCTCAGGTCTGATGAAACCAAGATTGTACTCTTCGGCCTGAATGCCAAGCATCACATCTGGAGGAAACCTGGCACCATCCCAATGGTGACGCATGGTGGTGGCAGCATCATGCTGTGGGGATGTTTTCAGCAGCAGAGACTGGGAGTCTAGTCAGGATCCAGGGTAAGATGAACGGAGCAAAGTACAGAGAGATCCTTGATGAAAACCTGCTCCAGAGCACGTAGGACCTCAGACTTGGGCAAAGGTTCACCTTCCGACTGGACAAAGTCCCTAAGCACACAGCCAAGGCAACGCAGGAGTGGCTTCTGGACAAGTCTCCGAATGTCCTTAAGTGGCCCAGCTAGAGTCCGGACTTGAACCCGATCAAACATCTCTGGAGAGACCTGAAAAAAGCTGTGCAGCGACAATCCCCACATTCAACCTGACATAACTTGAGGCTCAGCAGAGAAGAATGGGAGAAATTCTGAAAATACAGGTGTGCCAAGCTTGTAGCATCATACCCAAGAGGACCTCTAGGCTGTAATCGCTGCTAAAACACAGTACTGAGTAAAGGGTCTGAATACTTATGTAAATGTTACATGTCCAGTATTTAATTTAATACATTTGCCAAAATGTCTAAACCTGTTTTTGCTTTGTCATTATGGGGTATTTTTTTATTTTACCTTTATTTAACTATGCAAGTCCGTTAATAACCTCTCTAGGCTAGGTTGCGGTATTTTCACACCCTTGTGAAAAGCGTGCCCAAAGTAAACTGCCTGCTACTCAGGCCCAGAAGCTAGGATATGCATATTAGTAGTAGATTTGGATAGAAAACACTCTGAAGTTTCTAAAACTGTTTGAATGATGTCTGAGTATAACAGAACTTATTTGGCAGGTCGAAACCCTGAGGACAAACCATCCAGGAATTTTTTTTTTAGGTGAGTGTTTTCAATGAGGATCTAGATTTTTAAGGCACTTGCTTGCAGTTCTTATCGCTTCCACTGGATGTCAGTCTTTAGAAATTGGTTGATGTTTTTCCTTTGTGTAATGAAGAAGTAGGGCAGTTCAGAACAAAGGTTGAGTCTAGTGTACTGTTGTGGTTGGGGCGCGTGACCTGAAAGCTCGCTCCACTTTGTTTTTATCCGCTATTGAGCGCAGTTTATCCAGTCTTAAATTTAATCGATTATTTACGTTCAAAAATACCTGAAGTTGTATTAGGAAAGTTGTTTGAAATGTTTGGACAAAGATTACAGGTAACTTAGAGATTTTGTAGTCATGTTGCGCGAGTTGGAACTGGTGTTTTTCTGGATCAAACGCGCCAAATAAATAGCCTTTTTGAAATCTGACATGGTGGCTGGATTAACAAGAAGTAAAGCTTTAATTTTGTGTATTGCACTTGTGATTGTATGAAAGTTAAATATTTCTAATAATTTGAATTTGGCGCTCTGCCATTTTAGCGGATGTTGTCAAATCGATCCCGTTAACGAGATTTGATCCCTAAGAAGTGGTTAAGAACAAATTCTTATTTTCAATGACGGGGCAGAACAACGTTTTTACCTTGTCAGCTCGGGAATTCGATCTTGCAACCTTTTGGTTACTAGTCAACACTCTATTCCCTGTAGTGGTCATTATTTTCTCCCATTCAATTCAGAATAAGGCTATACCGTAACCAAATGTGGAAACAGTCAAGGGGTTTGAATACTTTTCGAATGCACTGTAATTACTCCTATCAGTTTGTTGTTAATTAATGTAACCATGTATGATGGATGGTATTAGTATGATGGAGTGACTCACTTGGTGGCTCTCTCAGACACTTTCAACTCCAACTGGTGTTCATCCACACTGCAGTGCTTAGAGAAAGAAGTGAGATGGGGGGGATGAGAGAGACAGAAAGAGGTGAGGTCAGTATCTATAGGTGTAGAGGTTAAAGGTTCAGGATCAGGGCTAGGGTCAATACCTGAAGCTGCCTTATGGCCTTCTCTGCTGCCTTCTGCGTCCGATAGGTGACAAAGCCATACCCCATGGACAACAGCTGACCTACAGGGACAAAACAGCACAGAACACCAATGTTCAATTTATGCTTGTGGTCGGAGACCGACGCAATTGCGGAGCCACACAGAGGCCAAATTGAGCTATGTTCCACATTGCTGTGCACCTCCCAAATGTATGTAACAATGCGGAGGGCTCTGTATAGCTCCGCATTGAAATGATTTGATTGACAGTAGGTGGGGGCGGGAGGTCCTGTATAAACACAAACTCACGCCCTTGACAACTTCCTTCAACAGCTCTGTGCTGCTCCGCAAATCGCAAGAAGTATCAACGCCCTGACTTCTGCAGAGGCCATATAACCATAAATGCTGCAAGGCCAATGCAGACGTGGGATTGACCACGCCGCCTTTAAAATGTCATGTTCAGTACCGGTCTTGTCTTTTTTCTTGGAGATGGTGCAGGTCTTCAATGTGCCACATTTGGAGAAGGTCTATAGAAAGACACAAACCAAAAACATGAGCCATTCAAACAAAACTTCCGACCTAACTGCATCCTCTATGACTCACTCAACCTCTATTCCTCATCATCTAATGCTAAGCCTACCTCACGCAATGTCTCCTCTGTTGTGGAGAAGTTGAGGTTCTTGATGAAGAGGGTGGATCCCAGTGCTTCCTCCTCCTCCTCCTCCTCCTCCTCTTCCTCCTGTGCTGAGGTTTTGGTGGTGGACTCCGGATCTGGTGTAAGTGTCTTGCTAGGCATGGCTGCTGAGAATACTCCCGTAGGGGCCCACTCCAAATATAGGGGGACATGCTGGAACTAGAGAGTGAGGCAGTATATGTAACAGTATAACTTTAGACCGTCCCCTCGCCCATACCCGGGTGCGAACCAGGGACCCTCTGCACACATCAACAACAGTCACCCACAAAGCATCGTTACCCATCGCTCCACAAAAGCCGCGGCCCTTGCAGAGCAAGGGGAACCACTACTTCAAGGTCTCAGAGCAAGTGACATCACCGATTGAAACGCTATTTAGAGCGCACCACCGCTAACTAGCTAGCCGTTTCACATCCGTTACATATACTCCCCTGAACGGGACCATGGTCTTCCTCAGACAGCATTCTATTTTTACATGATATAGGCCAAATTTGTATGGAACGAACACACACACACACACACACCTTGCTGTATGCCAGTCTAGTGAAGGCTTGTTTGGCCTCAGTGGGTTCCAGGTATTCTATGATGGCAGTCAAGCCTGCAGGCGGCAGCAGCACTCTACCCAGGGTGCCATGCGGCGAGAACAGTTCCTCCAGGTTCTCCACCGTCACTCCCGCTGGAAGGTTCTTCACCAGGAACACAGACATGCTACGAGGCCCCGCCGCCTAAACACACAGACACAAATAACCGGAATCCAAAATTATAACTTTAAATAATATTCTAAACTTTATATGATGTTATGTCCTTTATGCACGGTTAGCACATCCTAGAGAGTGTTTTACAACATACCTGACTGAAGGAGTCCAGACAAACGTGGTTGTCCAACAGGAACTGTCGAGTCTCCTGGACAATTTGAGTCTCTCCTAAAGCCATCCTCACTGCTACACTCCCCTTAGACTCCTGAGAATCACATCATCAAAGATGGGGTAGAGGGTGGGGGAAAGGTGTATTCGGTGATAAGGGAAGATGGGTAAAAGAGGCTGAGGAGACGGGAGAGTAGAACTCACATGGTCCAGGACTTGGCTCTTGGTGGTGTTGTATTTTTCAGCGATAGCATCTGCTACAGCACTGGTGCCCAGAAACAGGGTGTTCCAGTTATGGGAGCTGTAGAGGGACAAACATCAAAATGTGAACAAACACAAAAAGGCAATAAGATTACTGAACAATTCCAGTACTGGGTTGTAAACATAAACTTGGACAATTTAGAGAGATTTTAAACTAAGAAGAGATGTCTTTAGACTGTAACTGACCTTGTACTACTGGCTTTGTTCTTGGCGTCTTTCTGCCGTTTGTAGGAGGAGGAGCCTGGGCCAGAGTGGGCAGAGTCAGACTTTTCCTTCTTCAGAGTGGATGGAAGCAGGTGCAGCATCCTGCCCTGAGAGAGAAAGAGATGGGGGTATAGAAGGTTAGATGTTACAGGTTAATGGTCAGAAACACACAATGGGTAAGGGTGTGCGATTAGTACCTGGAATATGTGTCCATCTAGCTGGGCCAGTGCTGTCACTGCATTCTCAGGGATCATGTAAGAGACGAAGGCATATCCTTTAGGCTTCTTGGTCAGATTGTCGATGGGGAAAACCACTTCAGCCAGAGGACCTGTAACACAGGCTGAGGGGTCAGGGGTGTGTGTGAACTCCTTGCTTGGAGTACAGTATGTGTGTGTGTGTGCACACCTTGCTTGGAGAATAGGTCATGGAGCTGTGTGTGAACTCCTTGCTTGGAGTACAGTATGTGTGTGTGTGTGCACACCTTGCTTGGAGAATAGGTCTTGGAGCTCCTCTTCTGTACAAGTGTAGGGCAGGTTCCTTATGAAGAGTCTTCCTGACTCTGCAACATCTTCCTCTTCCTCATCATCCTTCAGCTCCCTGGTGAAGCTCCTCTCGCTCCCTTTCTCCTGCCTCGCCGCGCGCACCTCACCCCTCACACTCGTCCGAAAAACCTCAATATAGCGCCCCCCTTAGGACAAACAAACACAATACATGTCTCTATATTCTCAGTGAGGAAACCAACATGCACACACACAACAGTCTGATTCTTACCCATGTAATCTTTGTTCTTCTTCAGAGCCTTTTCAACCTCCTCTTCTGACCGCATGTCCACATATATATACCCGGTTTTGTTGCCAGTGGCGTTCTTGATGATTCGAATGGCTGCAGGCTTCAGAGGAGTCATGAACTCTCGTACTTGTTGCTGTTGATTTCACACATTAACAACCCAAGAAGTCATACATAAACAAACAACTGCATCATAATAGAAGGACATATCTCCCTTTTCACAATCATCTGAACTCATCACACCCCCATGCCATGCCCAAAAACCCACACACACTTACCTCTTTGACATTGAAGGGACATCCTCTTAGCTTCACTGTGAACTCAGTGGTGGGCTCAGTCTGTGGAACGCAGAGAGATAGACACACACACATATATATTTTACCAAAGGGAATAAGGTAATGAAAACCCTCAACCTTAATTGCACTGTCAGAATGCTACACCATTATGCTGTTTTAACTGCTAACCTCCATCAGTTCGATTAAGGTTGGATTTGAGGTCAAATATACAATCCCAAGGTTTGAGGGTTATTGGTGCCCGTCAAGTGCTAGGGGTTAAAGGTTAGGAGTCTGCCCTACCTCCTGCTGTTTGCCAGGCTTGCCCTGGCTTTGATCCAGTGAAGAGGCTGGTGCTGTGGCCCTCTGGATACAGTCTGTGTCCCTACTCTCATAGGCACCATCTGTCTGCTGCACAGCGGAAGGCTTGTCTTCCGCATCTTCATCCTCATCGTCATTGTTCTTCTCCACAGCAGCACCCTCTGTCTGTGCCACTTTGGAGCGCAGGTACTCCATATCAGACAGGCCAGACTTCAGAGCCTCCTTATCAGCACCTGACAGTGAAAACACACCGTTTACACACACAGATCCTTACCGGCATCTGTCAGACAAAGGGTCTATGTAGGCATGTGTACCTACCCTGGTCTTCCTCCTCCTCCTCATCTGACTCGTCAAAGTTAAGGTAATCATCGGAGGCAGGCTTCTTCTCCTGACTCCTCCCCTGTCCGGTCTCGGGGGCTGCTGATTGGGGCAGAGTGTCGTTGGCCCAGGTAGATGCCTGGTTGCGGTTCTGATGCACTGACACAAACTCCTGGAAACCCTCGTCATCCTCCAGCTGACACACAGACACACAAGTTTAAACAGAAATAATATTAAACAGATCACCAGAATGTCAAGGAAGAGAATAATTGTCCAACACTTCAGGCATTTGCAATATCTTACACGCCATCCATAGTGTATTTCCTCTGCCAGGCAGACATGTACTTACTTTGCCTAGAATACTGGGGGATTCCTTTTTCTTCTTCTCCTGGTGGAAAAAAACACACAACAAGAGAAAAATGTAATAGATATGATCTCTCACAACAATTCAGCACAAAATACATCATAGTATGTACCCTGTTATTATGGTACATCAACACCCAATATAATAACTCCTCAATGTTACCCAGGACCCTGTGTGTAGACATGACCAGAAGATGAAGGGAACATCTCATGGTGTGAAACATTCAAAAACATTAAACACTTGACTGCAGCCCTATCCTTATACTGTACCTTGTTATTCTCCCTGGGGGCTGTGGCTGGGCCACGGGAGTGTTTACTCCAGGCTCTGGCCTTAGTGGGGTCCCCAAACGACTTGCACATCTCCACCTGGGCAAAAACACAACACACACTATCAGAGAAGACGATGGCATTATCTGTCAACCAGGCTAGCGAATCCAATTTGACATACAATCTGTGATTGGCTAGCTGTCCATCTCACCACTACTCAGTAGTATGGGTGGCTAACTGTCTCACCATTACTCTGGACGTGTCTACAAAGCTTTTATTGAAATGCTTCAGCGCCTTGTCCGCATCCTCCTCAGTCTTGAAGCCCACAAATCCAAACTTGCGGAACTTGCCCTCCTTGGTGAACTTCAGGCCGCAGTCTGTCAAGGTTCCGAAGGCGGCAAACATCTCCTTGAACCGCTCCTCCTTCATCTGCAGGCAAAGCTCGTCATTAGTAACCTAAACTCAGTTTAACAAACCCTGAATAACAAATCAACCCAGACCTAGCCACTACTCCATTGGCACTTGTGGAGAAAACATCTAAGAGGATTGGATAACTCTGCTTGGCCTATCAGCAAACAAAATGGAGCTACCACTTCAGACATAGTTACATATATTATTATATCCTTTCAGATACCCAAGTGCCTAAGAGGGTAGGGGCTAGAAGTTCATTTTGAACTAAGGTAAACGTAAACTCGATCATTAACTAAACTCAGGTTAAGTAAATTCAGTCACAAACGTAAGCCAAACTCATCTCCAGTTTACCACACATTAGCCCCTGTAATTCACGAACGAAATAGTAGATACAATTATTTGCTGTGTAGTTGTAGCCCTTTACGTTTAGCTTAGATCTGTAGCTACACTCCATCTGAACCAGTACCATAAATTCAATATCCCATTAACCTGATCTGAAAACGTAACAATGACAAAATACGTTCGGTACTCAAAACATTGACTTTCGCTATTACGCACGGTAATGTACATCAACAAAATGCATGTATAAAAAGTATTGTTTTTGACCAAGTGCGCAAATTACTCAATACTGCCACGCAGTTCGGCTGATCCAGCAGCAGTACAGTAACCCGAAAAATCATTGATATTTAAATTATACATTTTTTGGAAGTACATAACGGCAGTAGTGACGATAGTTGCTATATGCGAAATACCGAACGTATTTGAACATTATCAAGTTTGCAGAGCTTATTATCGGGACTTTAAAGGATCCTGGGCGTCAGAAAATATCTCGTCATATTCGTCTTCTCAAGCCCAGATACTGGTTCAAACTCCATCCTCCATTCAACAACACATTCTAACATAACTTACCCCGTTTGGAAGGTTTTTGACGATTAATCTCGACATTTTAGGAAACCTAAATCCCGTCTAAACACTGAAATAAGGGAAAATATAGACGTCAACAACAAACACGCATGGACGTCTGTCTTGGTGGGCATTGATAACCTGGAAACATTTTGCAGAAATATTTGGAATCACTTCCGTGTCAAATACAAAGAACCTTCGGGTTTCAAAATAAAAGTCCTAACTGAAAGATGTGTGCTGTACAGTGGCATTAATAGTTTGAATTCACATCACTGGCTGTCCGTGGGCATTACGTATTTTTCAGTCAATATACCACAACAAAATATATAATTTATTCGAACCCCTGGACCCTCAGATTCAAAGTCTTTAGCTCTACCGACAGGGGGGTACCAGCGCCATCTGAGCGCGCGTGTTGAAAGGATATTTTCTGTTTGACCGAGAACAACCATGACCGGGTTGTCATGTCGGTAGTGTTGGGCTACTTTGAAAAGTTATTGATCGTGGGATGAGTGTCAGTTTTTGGGTCTCGGTGCTGCGCGAGTGGAAATTTGAAATGGAAGTTATGGAACTCCCTCCTATACTTCTGTTACAGTGGGGCGAAAAAGTATTTAGTCAGCCACCAATTGTGCAAGTTCTCCCACTTAAAAAGATGAGAGAGGCCTGTAATTTTCATCATAGGTACACTCCAACTATGAGACAAAATGAGAAAAATCCTGAAAATCACATTGTCGGATTTTTTATGAATTTATTTGCAAATTATGGTGGAAAATGAGTATTTGGTCACCTACAAACAAGCAAGATGTCTCTCACAGACCTGTAACTTCTTATTTAAGAGGCTCCTCTGTCCTCCACTCGTTACCTGTATTAATGGCACCTGTTTGAATCAAATCAAATCAAATGTATTTATATAGCCCTTCGTACATCAGCTGATATCTCAAAGTGCTGTACAGACACCCAGCCTAAAACCCCAAACAGCAAGCAATGCAGGTGTAGAAGCACGGTGGCTAGGAAAAACTCCCTAGAAAGGCCAAAACCTAGGAAGAAACCTAGAGAGGAACCAGGCTATGTGGGGTGGCCAGTCCTCTTCTGGCTGTACCGGGTGGAGATTATAACAGAACATGGCCAAGATGTTCAAATGTTCATAAATGACCAGCATGGTCGAATAATAATAATAAGGCAGAACAGTTAAAACTGGAGCAGCAGCACAGTCAGGTGGACTGGGGACAGCAAGGGGTCATGTCAGGTGTTCCTGGGGCATGGTCCTAGGGCTCAGGTCCTCCGAGAGAGAGAAAGAAATAACTTATTTTGAACTTGTTATCAGTATAAAAGACACCGGTCCACAACCTCAAACATTCACACTCCAAACTCCACTATGGCCAAGACCAAAGAGCTGTCAAAGGACACCAGAAACCAAATTGTAGACCTGCACCAGGCTGGGAAGACTGAATCTGCAATAGGTAAGCAGCTTGGTTTGAAGAAATCAACTGTGGGAGCAATTATTAGGAAATGGAAGACATACAAGACCACTGATAATCTCCCTCGATCTGGGGCTCCACGCAATATCTCACCCCGTGAGGTCAAAATGATCACAAGAACGATGAGCAAAAATCCCAGAACCACACGGAGGGACCTAGTGAATGACCTACAGAGAGCTGAGACCAAAGTAACAAAGCCTACCATCAGTAACACACTACGCCGCCAGGGATTCAAATCCTGCAGTGCCAGACGTGTCCCCCTGCTTAAATAAAGGTGAATATTTTTTTTTTTTAATAAAAAGGTGTCAGAGGAAAATCCAAAAAATTGTCTGGGACTCCAGTCACCCAAGCCATTAACTGTTTTCTCTGCTACCGCACAGGAGGCAGTAAAGGGGTGCCAAGTCTAGGACCAAAAGGCTCCTTAACAGCTTCTACCCCCAAGCCATAAGACTGCTGAACAATTAATCAAATGGACACCAGACTATTTACATGGAGAGATACTTGATGAAAACCTGCTCCAGAGCGCTCAGGACCTCAGACAGGGGCGAAGATTCACCTCCCAACAGGACAACGACCCTAAGCACACAGCCAAGACAACGCAGGAGTGGCATTGGGACAAGTCTCTGAATGTCCTTGAGTGGCTCAGCCAGAGTCCAGACTCGCACCTGATCGAACATCTCTAGAGACCTGAAAATAGCTGTGCAGCGACGCTCCACATTCAACCTGACAGCTTGAATGGATTTCCAGAGAAGAATGGGAGAAACTCCACAAATACAGGTGTGCCAGGCTTGAGGCGTGATACCCAAGAAGACTCAGGCTGTAATCGCTGCCAAAGGTGCTTCAACAAAATATTGAGTAAAGGGTCGGAATAGTGGTGTTACGCACGCCTCTATGAAGAGGGAACGCAACACCCTGCTACAATTAAACCCTCCGGGAAGTGAAAGAGGTATGGACTGTAGGTGCGAGTAAGGATGACAGACAGAATGTGGTACTGTTTACAAGCATTTTATTCCTTTACACGGTAATATGGGGAAAAGGGGCTGGACGGAACCAAAGCAAAGAAAGTAAATCTCAAAGCCCCCCCCTCTCCTTATCTTAACTGCCTACCCACTACTTACCTAATTTAGCACCACCTGGTGCCCTAACCAAAATACAGGGAGTGGTCCGCCCAGGTCTTACCTAGTGTGCCTAGACAATGAATACTACGGGTATATGTATGCCCGCGGGCCTCTTGCCTAAGCACTCCCAAGGTGCCTTCCCCTTCTCCCCTGGGAACAAATGAAACATGGGAATAACAATTTCAAACAAACTAAAAAACAAAGGACAACAAATAAGCTCTATCTGAGCAACAAACTCACAGAACATAGCAACTTCCCAGCAATGAACTCCCATCAAAATCAACCTCTAGCAACAAAAAAAAAACTCTCTATCACAAACAATCGCTTTGCAATGACCTCCCAGCAAATCTCTCTCAATAATCCCTACCTCCAAAATCTCTCTCTCCTGAACAGAACACTGGCTTTTATATAGCTTGATTGAATGGGTAATTGGAGACAGCTGCGTCTTGACGAGGGGGCGGGGTCAGCTCTCCAATTAGCCCTGGAGTCGACCAATCAGCTGCTTGAGGGATTTCAGGAAGCCATTTCCTGAAATAAAACACATGCAAATACACAAACTACAACACATAAACTGGGGAACGTAACAAGTGGTAAATGTGATTTGTTCTTATTTATAATACATTTGCAAACATTTATAAAAACCTGTTTTTGCTTTGTCATAAGGTAGTGTGTGTACATTGATGAGGAAATTAAACCATTGAATAGATTTTACAATAAAAGGGTGTAACGTATCAAAATGTGGAAAAAGTCAAGGGGTCTGAATACTTTCTGAATGCACTGTACTTCTCAGTAGTCTCTGAACAGCTTTCAATACCACTTACCTCAGCTGACATCAGTTCTGACTCATTACAATTACATTAGCAAAATGCACAGAGGTCATTGACTCTTGGAGATGTCCACAGATGCAGAAATAAAATAGGCTTTACTGAAGAACATGCAAGTAACTGTACTTCCACTGGTTACAGTTTGTACTAGAGAAGATAAGGGTGAATAACTTTGGGTAGTCTGAGATGTGAAGTCCAAAAGCCATATGGTTCAACTGCTGACAATGACACGTGATGGTTCAACTGCTGACTTGCTTTCATTTTGGGAAAGGTGAGGCAGGGTGTGTCTATTTGTATTGCTGTTAAAATTCCCTCTGCACTCACGTATGTCTGACGTATCACAAGATACCTGCAGTTGTTAGTCATTATCAGTATAATCTGGGCCTGGGTTTTCCCAAGGATGGGGTTTCATCGACAATGATATTAGGTTTCTCTTTCTGGTGTCCGACATAGTATCTGTGTGAATGATAGGGAATTGTCTACAATTATAGGGAATGATCTATAAGGGTTTCTCCTTCTTGTGTCCAACATAGAGTATCTGTGTCAATGATAGGGAATTGTCTAGAATTATATGGAATGATGTAGAATGATGGAATTGTATAGAATTATAGGGAATGAGCTATATACATGTTTGTGTGATATGTATAAATGCCAACGAAATATATATATTTTTTTACATCCTTGGAATGGGAGCAAGTCATTGGGCTAGTTTATTTCATGGGGTTTAGGCTCTTACTCTGTTCTAAGTCTTAACTCAACAATAACAAACAAACAATTTAGTGCACACAACTTTCTATAAATAGCAGCAGACTACATCATTATTATCAGAGAATAGAAACCGAAAGTGGTGGGAGGCAGAGAGGGAAAACGAATCTGAATTTGAGGGGCGGGGCAGATCAGCTGTTATATACCAGGCTCAGCTGTACACGGTCACCATCTTCAATCACAGAAGTTGTTTTTGTCAACATACCGATTTCTCAAAACTATTTGTTGAAACAATTTGCAAGACTTCACAACAAGGACTTCTCAACAATATCTACTGAAAAAAGTAAGTATTTTTTTCATCATTAGGCTATAATACTTTATATAACTCTGCTGTTAAAGCTAAATAGCTACCACGCAATTATCTTGCACATTATTTTAGTTATTGCAATGGGCTGAATCAATGGTAACCTTGAATCCTGTAGGTTAATATAAAGGTTATAATATGTTGTATAAATTGTCATGAGCATGTATGATAATACCACCTTATGTCTGTCAATCATCTCATAATGATTCTCACTAAATTCCAACCATTTGAGTCAGCAGAAATGCTGATAGAGACACAAGATAAAGTATCATACATTCTTTCAGCCAGTTATAAAGCATTATACCTGCAGGCTTTAAGTAAAGTGTTAAGACTAAATCATTCAATTGAGCTATGCTATTGTAAGGCCAAATAAATAATACATGAAATCCTCTTTCAGATATCTATCATGGAACTCACTATAACACTTTTGAATGGGGACTCACATCCCCTGACGGTTCAGCCACACACCACTCTGGGGTCGCTCAAGAGTCTGATCAACCAACACTTTGGAGTGGCCATGGAAAGGCAGAGGCTGTCAGGTGTCAATGGGAACAACATCAGTCTCAGTGATGATTCAAAAACTTTGAGTGACTATGGCCTGCATTCAGGATCCAAAGTGATGGTGCTGATTACAGAACCCACTCATATCCAGGTGTTCCTGAAAAACGAAAAGGGCCAGACGCACACATATGAGGTGGTGTCAGGTGAGACTGTAACCCAGTTCAAAGCCAAGGTCCAAAACAAGGAGGGAGTCCCAGCCGACCAACAGAGGCTGATTCACGAGGGCAAGCAGCTCGATGATAGAAAGAAACTGGAAGACTATGGTGTCAGAAATCTAAGCACTATTCACCTGACGCTCCGTCTAAGGGGAGGCTGAAGACACCCAGTATCGACCTGAAACCACCGGTCACCCGAAGCCCTTAACTTATTATGCATTCCATGTCTATAGAGAAAAAGCTATCTTGTCCAAAAATTACCAGTGTTAATTTTGTAGTCAGTTGTAAACTTTTAAATTAAGCATGGCTGATATTGGCTTTTGTTGAAATAATGTTAATGACATTGTAATAAAGTAATAACCAAGTATAAAACTCAGTCTACCATCATTGTCATGGCTCCAACTCAAAACAAAAGTTAAAGCAACAATGTTTTTTTTTTTGCTTTCATTTATAAAATACAGTTAAGTCAAATACATCAGGATGTAAAATACTTTGGCAGTTTCAGTCCGATGTGCTGTTGCTCCCTTACTTGACCTGATAGACAGAAAGAGCAGTAACATTTACAGTTGAGCTGAGACTCAAACTACAGGTCAGCCTTGTCAGCAATATACACAATGCATTGTGGTGTGATAAATCTTAACATTGCATATTCATATGGTGTTAAATGAGTTGCCTTCAAGGTTGAAATTGTTACTGATATTAACTTCCTACAGCACATATAGCTTCATCTTAAATTATAATATACATTTGTATCTATCAAGTATAGGTAACATGTCTTTATCATTGTTCAAACCAAAATACACCTTGCCACAATTAATTTAAGACTGGAAATTTCAGTAGTAAGAATTAACATTGAACATTTTAGTTATCGGTTATTCTGCATGTGAACAACCCATTAGATGTGTTATGATTTCGTTAGTGTAGTACTTTTGTAGTATGCGAGTGAAGTCCTTCACATCACCCCAGTCAATTTGCCTGGTTGTACCATCTTGCTGCACTGGCATTCACAGACCTGTCCTTGTAATGTTCTGCAGCTTCAGAGGCACACCCGGTGCCTTCTTACTTCAGTAATCAGGGAGAAGATCTTGGGAGTCTTCACTTCCTCACAGACGCAAGGTAAGCATACCAAAATAAGGCCACCATGTTGGCAAACAGCACTCGAAACTGAAAACACAACAACACAGATTGGTAACAGAGCACCACTACATTCCAGATTAATGCAGAAAAGAAAAGCCAGTGAGAACTGCTCACCTCTACAGCCACATAGTTGATGTTGATGAACTGGAAGGGGGTCCACACTTTCCAGTTCATCTTCAAGGCAGGCCAATAACTACTATTCACTTTGCTCTGGAAGTCTGCCCACCTCTTACCCTAAAATAGCATTAGAATGGATGAAAAAGAATGTTCAGCCATGGCAATAGTCTGGATTAGAATGTAATTAATGAACCACTAATGGAAATTAACTGTCTGAGTAGTACTGCATAATTTCACTAGGCCCAACCTAAACTGACAGACTAAGAGGAAGTCCCTGTATAAAGTTTGAAATACACAGAGTAATAACAATTTTTTGACAACTTCGTCCCCACAGTGACCGTACGTACATATCCCAACCGGTAGCCATGGATTACAGGCAACATCCGCACTGAGCTAAAGGCTAGAGCTGCCGCTTTCAAGGAGCAGGAGACTAATCCGGACACTTATAAGAAATCCCGCTATGCCCTCAGACAAACAATCAAACAAGCGTCAATACAGGATTAAAGATTGAATCCTACTACACCGGCTTTGAATTTCATCGGATGTGGCAGGGCTTGAAAACTATTACGGGCTACAAAGGGAAACCCAGACGTGAGCTGCTCAGTGACACGAGCCTACCAGACGAGCTAAATGTATTTCATGCTCGCTTCGAGGCTAGCAACACTGACACATACACCAGAGCACCAGCTGTTCTGGACAACTGTGTGATAACACTCTCAGTAGCCGATGTGAGCAAGACCTTTAAACAGGTCAACATTCACAAAGCCACGGGGCCAGACAGATTACCAGGACGTGTACTCAAAGCATGCACGGACCAACTGGCAAGTGTCTTCATTGACATTTTCAACCTCTCCCTAACCAAGTCTGTAATACCTACATGTTTCAAGCAGACCACCATAGACCCTGTGCCCAAGGAAGTGAAGGTAACCTGCCTAAATGATTACCGCCCCGTAGAACTCACATCGGTAGCCATGAAGTGCTTTGAAAGGCTGGTCATGGCTCACGATCAACAGCATCCTCCCTAATACCCTAAACCAGAGGTGCACAGTTGGCCGACCTCGGTCCGGACCGAGTGAAGGTCCTATCTAGACCTCAACACATTTCTCATAAATAATTGTTCAATTAAATACTGATGAAGCAACCTTTTTTTCAATGTACATATGCTGCGCTGGCTCAGCAGCGCTGGCCCAAACAGTGCCCCATACTACTGTGTTTTGCCAATCACGTGTGCTATTTAAATCACTTCAAGAAACTCTGCCAATCAAAGCGAATGTTTACAAAGCATGATAGGAGACTGATGCTGTCAGAGAAATAGACAGCGAGAGAAGCAAAAGCTAGAGGAGAAATTATAGAATGGCGTGTGCAAAGGTCAGGAAAGTCGATACAGAAAATCAAGCTTTCAAAGAGGAGGACAAATATGCCTTGATCCTTCCCGCAGCGAGTGTCAAGCCACTCTGCCTGATATGTTCAGAGACCGTGGCTCTAATAAAAAGTGCCACTACGAGACAAAGCATAGATCTTTTGAGCAAACATATCCACAGCAGTCTGAGGTGAGGGCACGCAAAATAAACAAACTCAAAGCCCAGTATGATCGTCCACCAGAGTCCTCTCCCATGCATTCACTGCCCAACAATTGCTTGGATTTTGGGTCAACACCAAAAGCCATTTACTGATGGGAGAGTGGTGAGAAATTGCATGAATGCTGTGGCTGATACTTCACTTGACGGTAAACAAAAAGACGAGCTGTGTGAAAAGATCAAGCAAATCCCAATGTCATGTACAACAGCAGCAAGAAAGAGTGAAATACTAACAGAGGATGTATTAACACAGCTTGATGAAGCTATTCGGAGTGCACCATGCAGAGAATTAGCTGTTGATGAACCTACTGATGTGAATAATAATGCCCAGCTTCTGGTGTATGTTAGGTTTTACCACACAGAGAATAAGGAATTCTGTGAAGACCTGTTAGGTGCAACACCACTTGAGACACAAACAAGAGGAAAGGACATAGACATGGTCATAAAGGAGATGCTGAGAAAGAGGGGGATAGATCTAAAACAAGTGATCTCCATCACCTCAGACGGGGCCCCTGCCATGACAGGAAGAGAGAGAGGAGCTGTGGCATGGCTGAAAGAGGAAAACCCTGATCTCACAGCTTACCACTGCATCATTCATCAGTCTGTCCTGTGCGCCAATCTGTCAGAAGAGTATGCTGAAGTGTGAATATAATGATGAAACTTATCAACTTCCTCAGGGCATCCTCATCTCATCAACATCACCTGCTGAGAGAATTCCTGAAAGAAGTAGAGGCAAATGACCTACTGCTGCACAACAATGTAAGATGGCTCAGTAAAGGCAGGTTGTTGCAACGCTTTTGGTCCATTCAAAAGGAGATAACAGCTTTCCTAGTACAGCTCAAGAGTCAGAAGGCAACACAGTTTTCAGTATTTTTTGCAAGACAAGAGCAAAATGGATACTGTTGCTTTTTGGTAGACATCACACCTTAATGAGCTCAACGTGAAACTACAGGGCAAGAACAATTCAGTTTGTGATTTGATGACATCTGTCCGCTCCTTCCAGAGGACACTGGAAGTGTTCAAGGAAGATCTTCAAGGAGACTGTGCACACTTCCCAAAAGTGCAGGAACTGATTCAGGGTGAGAGAGATGTTTCTCCTCATGTTCACTTCATAGATAAGCTGATTGGGAACTTCAGAAATCACTTTGACAGCTTAAGCCTTGGACAGCAGCTCCTTATAATTGTGAATCCATTCCTCATCACAGATGTCAGGGGATTGTCAAAGGAGGTGACACAGACCTTCATGTGGGCACATGCTGGATCTTGTGGTGGCATATTTCTGCTTTACCAAATGAGGAGAGTTACGAACTACACACCAGTCAGAATTATACTTAAACTACATATTTTTATTTATTTTTTTATTTTACCTTTATTTAACTAGGCAAGTCAGTTAAGAACAAATTCTTATTTTCAATGTTCAGGGGCAGAACGACAGATTTGTACCTTGTCAGCTCGGGGGTTTGAACTTGAAACCTTCAAGGTTACTAGTCCAACGCTCGAACCACTAGGCTACCCTGCCGCCCCATAATAATAAGCTTTAGCATTTGACTTTCAACAATTCACTATTTCTAATGAACAGCTGAGAAGTGACTACAGAAAAATACAAATATATTTTATAGCCAAGATACATCCCTCTCAACTTACATGATGAACCACAGATCTTAGGAACAGTTCACAAAGAAATACTTTTTCTTGAGAAAGGAGTATCCTTAGCCAGATAACATTCGCTATAAATTATCGTTGAGTTTGTTCCCTCAAACGAGGTTCTAATCTCGTTCCTGGTACTTCATAGTACAAAAACACCAACTCATCCAATGCCATATATCAATTGTCAACTCTAGATACTCCCATCTCAAGTAAACCCCCTCTTTACCCCACTCCTGCACAAGCTCACTGAGGGGAGTGAGCCTCTGGGTCATACACTATCCCAGGATAAGTGTAAGATCAGAGAGGACATACAATGTTTCCAGACACTGCCATACACCTCCCCCCAATGGGAAAAGGAGGGAGTGACTGGCACACAGACATTGTGGAGACAAGTAATTGGTTCCCCATTAATCACGCCAACCCTTCACATGGTTTAAGAATAGGTAAAGACACATTCACATATGAAGACAATGTTCCATTCTGTCCTCTTCCCTTTCTGATATTCTGCATAGCACCAGGGACATGTGGAAGACAAGCCTGACCTCTCCCCTCTCTGGGCCCCAAGTGACTGAGCCCCAGCTGAGGGAAAAGTGCAACTGCCAACACTATAGTCCAAAAGGATACATTCTAATGACAAGTATCTCACATGAACAAATTATGCAAATAAAACATGAATTATCTATGTAACCCAACTAATTATGAATAATCCGCCACAATCTCTACAGATTGAACTGATTGATCTGCAAGCAAATGTTGCACTAAGAGAGCACTTTCAACTAACTGATCATGACACTTTCTGGCTGCAGGCTGTGTCTGAGACTGTTTTCCCCGGTCTAACCAAAGTAGCACTACACACCTTGACCATGTTTGGCTCCACATACAGTTGCGAGTCTTCTTTCTACACTATGAACATCATTCAAAAATAAGTACCGTTCTAGACTCACCAATGAGAACCTACAGTTGAAGTCGGAAGTTAACATACACTTAGGTTTTTCAACCACTCCACAAATTTCTTGTTAACAAACTATAGTTTTGGCAAGTCAGTTAGGACATCTACTTTGTGCATGACAAGTAATTTTTCCCACAATTGTTTACAGACAGATTATTTCACTTATAATTCACTGTATCACAATTCCAGTGGCTCAGAAGTTTACATACACTAAGTTGACTGTGCCTTTAAACAGCTTGGAAAATTACAGAAAATTATGTCATGGCTTCAGAAGTTTCTGATAGGCTAATTGACATCATTTGAGTCAATTGAAGGTGCCTGGAGGTACCTGTGGATGTATTTCAAGGCCTACCTTCAAACTCAGTGCCTCTTTGCTTGACATCATGGGAAAATCAAAAGAAATCAGCAAAGACTTCAGAAAAAATATTGTAGACCTCCACAAGTATGGTTCATCCTTGTGAGCAATTTCCAAACGCCTGAAGGTACCACGTTCATCTGTACAAACAATAGTACACAAGTATAAACACCATGGGACCACGCAGCCGTCATACCGCTCAGGAAGGAGACGCGTTCTGTCTCCTAGAGATGAATGTACTTTGGTGCGAAAAGTGCAAATCAATCCCAGAACAACAGCAAAGGACCTTGTGAAGATGCTGGAGGAAACAGGTACAAAAGTATCTATATTCACAGTAAAACAAGTCATATATCGACATAACCTGAAAGGCTGCTCAGCAAGGAAGAAGCCACTGCTCCAAAACCACCATAAAAAAGCCAGACTACGGTTTGCAACTGCACATGGGGACAAAGATTGTACTTTTTGGAGAAATGTCCTCTGGTCTGATGAAACAAAAATAGAACTGTTTGGCCATAATGACCATCATTATGTTTGGAGGAAAAAGGGGGAGGCTTGCAAGCCGAAGAACACCATCCCAACCGTGAGGCACGGGGGTGGCAGCATCATGTTGTGGGAGTGCTTTGCTGCAGGAGGGAATGGTGCACTTCACAAAATAGATGGCATCATGAGGATGGAAAATTATGTGGATATATTGAAGCAACATCTCAAGACACTAAGTTAAAGCTTAGTCGCAAATAGGTCTTCCAAATGGACAATGACCTCAAGCATACTTCTAACGTTGTGGCAAAATGGCATAAGGACAACAAAGTCAAGGTATTGGAGTGGCCATCACAAAGCCCTGACCTCAATCCTATAGAACATTTTTGGGCAGAACTGAAAAAGTGTGTGCGAGCAAGGAGGCCTACAAACCTGACTCAGTTACACCAGCTCTATCAGGAGGAATGGTCCAAAATTCACCAACGTATTGTGGGAAGCTTGTGGAAGGCTACCCAAAACGTAAACTTCTGACCCACTGGGAATGTGATGAAAGAAATTAAAGCTGAAATCAATCATTCTCATTTCTATTATTCTGACATTTCACATTCTTAAAATAAAGTGGTGATCCTAACTGACCTAAGACAGGGAATTTTTAGTAGGATTAAATGTCAGAAATTGTGGAAAACTGAGTTTAAATGTATTTGGCTAAGGTGTATGTAAACTTCCGACTTCAACTGTACATATGTGCATGAGAATGGCACTGACTCCATTCCAGACAAAGTTCAAATTACTGGCAGGCCAAGCAAAAGCCAATTTCTCTCACTAAAGAAGAGAGATGGAGAAGTGAAGTGGGAGAGTAGGAAAGAGAAATATTAAACGTGTGGTTTCAGAAACAGGCACTTCTGTTATTTTTGTGTGAAGATGCAGTCCTGTTTTGCTTGAAATGAGAACATTTGTGATAGGCCTAATTTTATTCATCTGCATATTTATTTTACTTCATGTTTAATGTGTCTGCATTGAAAATGTGTAATAAATATTATTATTGAAATGTAGTACTTAATTTATTGGCTATACATATACAAGAACTACATATGCCCCCAAATCATAGCGCACATTAGACATTTTAATGGTTTGGACCTTTGGGGGGAGAAAATGTTAATCACTGGACCTCTTTGAATTCTAATTGTGCACCCCTAGACCCATTCCAATTCACATACTGCCCCAACAGATCCACAGATGACAATCTCAATCACACTCCACACTGCCCTTTCCCACCTGGACAAAAGGAACACCTATGTGAAAACTGACTACAGCTCATCGTTCAACACCATAGTGTCCAAGAAGCTCATCACTAAGCTAAGGACCCTGGGACTAAACACCACCCTCTGCAACTGGATCCTGGACTTCTTGATGGGCATCACTGGGGCCAAGCTTCCTGCCACCTAGGACCTATATAAGGTTGGCAGACTCGACAGCCTTGGTTTCTCAAATTATTGCCTTGCCTGGTTCACCAACTACTTCTCTGATAGAGTTCAGTGTGTCAAATCGGAGGGTCTGCTGTCCGGACCTCTGGCAGTCTCTATGGGGGT
Organism: Oncorhynchus mykiss; assembly: GCF_057628025.1. Taxonomy (NCBI): domain Eukaryota; kingdom Metazoa; phylum Chordata; class Actinopteri; order Salmoniformes; family Salmonidae; genus Oncorhynchus; species Oncorhynchus mykiss. The sequence continues at coordinate 62,520,281 of NC_143032.1, read as the reverse complement.
GCCACAGGGTTCAATTCTTGGACCTACTCTCTTCTCTGTATACATCAATGATGTCACTCTTGCTGCTGGTGAGTCTCTGATCCACCTCTACGCAGACGACACCATTCTGTATACTTCTGGCCCTTCTTTGGACACTGTGTTAACAACCCTCCAGGCAAGCTTCAATGCCATACAACTCTCCTTCCGTAGCCTCCAATTGCTCTTAAATACAAGTAAAACTAAATGCATGCTCTTCAACCGATCGCTGCCTGCACCTGCCCGCCTGTCCAACATACTACTCTGGACGGCTCTGACTTAGAATACGTGGACAACTACAAATACCTAGGTGTCTGGTTTGACTGTATACTCTCCTTCCAGACCCACATCAAACATCTCCAATCCAAAGTTAAATCTAGAATTGGCTTCCTATTTCGCAACAAAGCATCCTTCACTCATGCTGCCAAACATACCCTTGTAAAACTGACCATCCTACCAATCCTCGACTTTGGCGATGTCATTTACAAAATATCCTCCAATACCCTACTCAACAAATTGGATGCAGTCTATCACAGTGCAATCCGTTTTGTCACCAAAGCCCCATATACTACCCACCATTGCGACCTGTACGCTCTCGTTGGCTGGCCCTCGCTTCATACTCGTCGCCAAACCCACTGGCTCCATGTCATCTACAAGACCCTGCTATGTAAAGTCCCCCCTTATCTCAGCTCGCTGGTCACCATAGCATCACCCACCTGTAGCATGCTCTCCAGCAGGTATATCTCTCTGGTCACCCCCAAAACCAATTCTTTCTTTGGCCGCTCCTTCCAGTTCTCTGCTGCCAATGACTGGAACGAACTACAAAAATCTCTGAAACTGGAAACACTTATCTCCTTCACTAACTTTAGGCACCAACTGTCAGAGCAGCTCACAGATTACTGCACCTGTACATAGCCCACCTATAATTTAGCCCAAACAACTGCCTCTTTCCCTACTGTATTTATTTATTTTGCTCCTTTGCACCCCATTATTTATATTTCTACTTTGCACATTCTTCCACTGCAAATCTACCATTCCAGTGTTTTACTTGCTATATTGTATTTACTTTGCCACCATGGCCTTTTTTTGCCTTTACCTCCCTTATCTCACCTCATTTGCTCACATCGTATATAGACTTGTTTATACTGTATTATTGACTGTATGTTTGTTTTACTCCATGTGTAACTCTGTGTCGTTGTATCTGTCGAACTGCTTTGCTTTATCTTGGCCAGGTCGCAATTGTAAATGAGAACTTGTTCTCAACTTGCCTACCTGGTTAAATAAAGGTGAAAAAAAAAAATGTCAGAGGAAAGCCTCAACAATTGTCTGGGACTCCAGTCACCCAAGCCATAGACTGTTTTCTCTGCTACCGCACAGGAGGCAGTACCGGAGCGCCAAGTCTAGGACCTAAAAGCTCCTTAACAGCTTCTACCCCCAAGCCATAAGACTGCTGAACAATTAATCAAATGGACACCAGACTATTTACATGGAGAGATACTTGATGAAAACCTGCTCCAGAGCGCTCAGGACCTCAGACTGGGGCGAAGGTTCACCTTCCAACAGGACAACGACCCTAAGCACACAGCCAAGACAATGCAGGAGTGGCATTGGGACAAGTCTCTGAATGTCCTTGAGTGGCTCAGCCAGAGTCCAGACTCGAACCTGATCGAACATCTCTAGAGACCTGAAAATAGCTGTGCAGCAACGCTCCACATTCAACCTGACAGCTTGAATGGATTTCCAGAGAAGAATGGGAGAAACTCCACAAATACAGGTGTGCCATGCTTGAGGCGTGATACCCAAGAAGACTCAGGCTGTAATCGCTGCCAAAGGTGCTTCAACAAAATATTGAGTAAAGGGTCAGAATAGTGGTAAATGTGATTTGTTCTTATTTATAATACATTTGCAAACATTTATAAAAACCTGTTTTTGCTTTGTCATAAGGTAGTGTGTGTACATTGATGAGGAAATTAAACCATTGAATAGATTTTACAATAAAAGGGTGTAACGTATCAAAATGTGGAAAAAGTCAAGGGGTCTGAATACTTTCTGAATGCACTGTACTTCTCAGTAGTCTCTGAACAGCTTTCAATACCACTTACCTCAGCTGACATCAGTTCTGACTCATTACAATTACATTAGCAAAATGCACAGAGGTCATTGACTCTTGGAGATGTCCACAGATGCAGAAATAAAATAGGCTTTACTGAAGAACATGCAAGTAACTGTACTTCCACTGGTTACAGTTTGTACTAGAGAAGATAAGGGTGAATAACTTTGGGTAGTCTGAGATGTGAAGTCCAAAAGCCATATGGTTCAACTGCTGACAATGACACGTGATGGTTCAACTGCTGACTTGCTTTCATTTTGGGAAAGGTGAGGCAGGGTGTGTCTATTTGTATTGCTGTTAAAATTCCCTCTGCACTCACGTATGTCTGACGTATCACAAGATACCTGCAGTTGTTAGTCATTATCAGTATAATCTGGGCCTGGGTTTTCCCAAGGATGGGGTTTCATCGACAATGATATTAGGTTTCTCTTTCTGGTGTCCGACATAGTATCTGTGTGAATGATAGGGAATTGTCTACAATTATAGGGAATGATCTATAAGGGTTTCTCCTTCTTGTGTCCAACATAGAGTATCTGTGTCAATGATAGGGAATTGTCTAGAATTATATGGAATGATGTAGAATGATGGAATTGTATAGAATTATAGGGAATAAGCTATATACATGTTTGTGTGATATGTATAAATGCCAACGAAATATATATATTTTTTTACATCCTTGGAATGGGAGCAAGTCATTGGGCTAGTTTATTTCATGGGGTTTAGGCTCTTACTCTGTTCTAAGTCTTAACTCAACAATAACAAACAAACAATTTATTGCACACAACTTTCTATAAATAGCAGCAGACTACATCATTATTATCAGAGAATAGAAACCGAAAGTGGTGGGAGGCAGAGAGGGAAAACGAATCTGAATTTGAGGGGCGGGGCAGATCAGCTGTTATATACCAGGCTCAGCTGTACACGGTCACCATCTTCAATCACAGAAGTTGTTTTTGTCAACATACCGATTTCTCAAAACTATTTGTTGAAACAATTTGCAAGACTTCACAACAAGGACTTCTCAACAATATCTACTGAAAAAAGTAAGTATTTTTTTCATCATTAGGCTATAATACTTTATATAACTCTGCTGTTAAAGCTAAATAGCTACCACGCAATTATCTTGCACATTATTTTAGTTATTGCAATGGGCTGAATCAATGGTAACCTTGAATCCTGTAGGTTAATATAAAGGTTATAATATGTTGTATAAATTGTCATGAGCATGTATGATAATACCACCTTATGTCTGTCAATCATCTCATAATGATTCTCACTAAATTCCAACCATTTGAGTCAGCAGAAATGCTGATAGAGACACAAGATAAAGTATCATACATTCTTTCAGCCAGTTATAAAGCATTATACCTGCAGGCTTTAAGTAAAGTGTTAAGACTAAATCATTCAATTGAGCTATGCTATTGTAAGGCCAAATAAATAATACATGAAATCCTCTTTCAGATATCTATCATGGAACTCACTATAACACTTTTGAATGGGGACTCACATCCCCTGACGGTTCAGCCACACACCACTCTGGGGTCGCTCAAGAGTCTGATCAACCAACACTTTGGAGTGGCCATGGAAAGGCAGAGGCTGTCAGGTGTCAATGGGAACAACATCAGTCTCAGCGATGATTCAAAAACTTTGAGTGACTATGGCCTGCATTCAGGATCCAAAGTGATGGTGCTGATTACAGAACCCACTCATATCCAGGTGTTCCTGAAAAACGAAAAGGGCCAGACGCACACATATGAGGTGGTGTCAGGTGAGACTGTAACCCAGTTCAAAGCCAAGGTCCAAAACAAGGAGGGAGTCCCAGCCGACCAACAGAGGCTGATTCACGAGGGCAAGCAGCTCGATGATAGAAAGAAACTGGAAGACTATGGTGTCAGAAATCTAAGCACTATTCACCTGACGCTCCGTCTAAGGGGAGGCTGAAGACACCCAGTATCGACCTGAAACCACCGGTCACCCGAAGCCCTTAACTTATTATGCATTCCATGTCTATAGAGAAAAAGCTATCTTGTCCAAAAATTACCAGTGTTAATTTTGTAGTCAGTTGTAAACTTTTAAATTAAGCATGGCTGATATTGGCTTTTGTTGAAATAATGTTAATGACATTGTAATAAAGTAATAACCAAGTATAAAACTCAGTCTACCATCATTGTCATGGCTCCAACTCAAAACAAAAGTTAAAGCAACAATGTTTTTTTTTTTGCTTTCATTTATAAAATACAGTTAAGTCAAATACATCAGGATGTAAAATACTTTGGCAGTTTCAGTCCGATGTGCTGTTGCTCCCTTACTTGACCTGATAGACAGAAAGAGCAGTAACATTTACAGTTGAGCTGAGACTCAAACTACAGGTCAGCCTTGTCAGCAATATACACAATGCATTGTGGTGTGATAAATCTTAACATTGCATATTCATATGGTGTTAAATGAGTTGCCTTCAAGGTTGAAATTGTTACTGATATTAACTTCCTACAGCACATATGCTTCATCTTAAATTATAATATACATTTGTATCTATCAAGTATAGGTAACATGTCTTTATCATTGTTCAAACCAAAATACACCTTGCCACAATTAATTTAAGACTGGAAATTTCAGTAGTAAGAATTAACATTGAACATTTTAGTTATCGGTTATTCTGCATGTGAACAACCCATTAGATGTGTTATGATTTCGTTAGTGTAGTACTTTTGTAGTATGCAAGTGAAGTCCTTCACATCACCCCAGTCAATTTGCCTGGTTGTACCATCTTGCTGCACTGGCATTCACAGACCTGTCCTTGTAATGTTCTGCAGCTTCAGAGGCACACCCTGTGCCTTCTTACTTCAGTAATCAGGGAGAAGATCTTGGGAGTCTCACTTCCTCACAGACGCAAGGTAAGCATACCAAAATAAGGCCACCATGTTGGCAAACAGCACTCGAAACTGAAAACACAACAACACAGATTGGTAACAGAGCACCACTACATTCCAGATTAATGCAGAAAAGAAAAGCCAGTGAGAACTGCTCACCTCTACAGCCACATAGTTGATGTTGATGAACTGGAAGGGGGTCCACACTTTCCAGTTCATCTTCAAGGCAGGCCAATAACTACTATTCACTTTGCTCTGGAAGTCTGCCCACCTCTTACCCTAAAATAGCATTAGAATGGATGAAAAAGAATGTTCAGCCATGGCAATAGTCTGGATTAGAATGTAATTAATGAACCACTAATGGAAATTAACTGTCTGAGTAGTACTGCATAATTTCACTAGGCCCAACCTAAACTGACAGACTAAGAGGCAGTCTCTGCATAAAGTTTGAACTACACAGAGTATTTTTTAAATGTTTATACAAGACAGTGCAAACTGATCCAAGCAGGGAGAGTTGGTCAGTAATAATGGACTAAAGGAACCTAATGTTACTGCTTATAGTCCAAGGACTGTCTTGCGTCTGTTTTCTATAAACAAACGCTGTAACATGGAAATATGTCCGCGTGGGAACTCTATAAATTTGTGTAGTAATATAAACTTTTGTTTTTTGAAAATAATTTCTCGCTGATATGAAAGATACAGTTTTGGAAAATATAAGAAACAGAAGAAATGTATGTTCCCCCTCGGCCAGAAGATACTATCGTCAATAGGCGCTAAAGTCAGTAGCGTCTATGAATGGGCTAGTCAGGTGTATGGTACAGGAGACTCCATAGTGGAGAAGCTGACTTACCTCCAGGATGTTCATAACAAAGAAGAATAGCAGCAGGAATGCAGGGGCGAAGATAAGGCGGTCTAAGAGCAAGCGTTTCACCATGCAGTATGGAACAGTGGTAGGCATCAACACCTCCATAAGTTGGTAAAAGTAATGGCTTACAGGCCCAGTAATGAGCAACCTGAAACAAAAACGGGAAACTTCAATAGCTGTGTTCATTATACAGTACATGGCAATTTTAAAAAAAACAAATTCAAGTGATTTGGAACTGATTTTAATCACATGCCTACCCATAAAAGGCAAAGCGGGCAGGTCCTGAAATGTCAATCTCCTTCACTGGGGTCCCTTCTTTGGCCTTTCGTTTTGCTTCCAATGCTTGCGATAGAAGATTTCCCATTGCTGAGAGAATGCCACTGAAAAAGATGTAGACCGTTTATTTGTACTCATGCCATGGTAGTGGTTAAAGTTTGAAGAAAGTTTTCTTCTTTAAGTGCATTGAAACAATGCAACTATGACAGCAACTGTTGTCAGGAAAGATGAGGGAGGTTCTTAGAGCAGAGGCTGATTGGCTGAAAACAGACAGAGCAAAGTAGAAAGGTCTTGGCAAAAGGATATGTTTACCTTGCCTCGGCATAGTTTGCAAATTATCAAGTAGCTCCATACCTTTACGATGTCTACCACAAATTAGTTAATGCAAGTCAGTTTAGAACAATTTCTGTATGAGTGATCAGTTGTAATTGTTGTCAATTGTTAGGTGTTACACTAGTTAGCTATAAGATAACGAGAAAGACCCCTGCAAGCTAACTAGCTAATAACAATAGCTAATGATCCCATTATATTCAAACTATTTCAATAGGCTAGCTACCGTTAGCTATACTGACCTCGTCACGGATTTGGTAAGAATTGGGTAATTCTTCAGCAGAATCAAGTATTGATGCAGCAGTCGCACATGGAAGGCAGAGTCTCGAATCGGTAAACTTTGTACAGGCATTGTCACGCTAGATATGTTGCATTTAGACGATACGTTTTGTGTTTGAAGGACCACCACCGCACAGATGTGTCTGGCACGATGACAGATATGTTTGGACAAATCATGTATATAAACCCTGGATTGCTAATGCTATGTACTTGCCAACGAGAGAATTTGAAGCCACCGGTCGGCCATATTGCCACTACCTAGAACTAGAGGTGGTCCTCGATAGGAGTGGATGGAATTCTACAGTATTTTAATGAATGGTTTCAAGGGGAAAAAAACATATATTTACGTTTTTTTTGTAGAGGGGACAGTAACATTACAAAATCATACTTTAGGGAAATGTTTTTATATATATTTTCATTTTTATGTTAAGCTCACATAATATAATGTAAAAGTATATATTAAGTTGTCAATAATATAAACGTGGAACAAACAAATGCAGACATGAAAATGTAAAAAAATTCTATAGCTTCCAAAATATTTTTTACAACGTGGGGGAGTGCGAAGATGGAAGGGCGGCGGCTTCAAAACCGTACCCCATGGTCGTCCTCTAGTGTATATATAAATCATTGGTATGGCCCTATAGTCATTGGTCTGGCCAGTAGCCACTCAGGGTCTGGAACGTAACCTGACAGTGGGCGGATTCGATTACGCTAAACTGTCCATGTATGGCACGTGACAGTGAAAGCGCAAAAACGGTGAGGGAGGAGCCCCTTCCCATATCGAACACTAATCTGCACCGCTCGGCCATTTTGTCAACAAGTGTTCATTGGGAAGACAGATAAAGCAATGAGTTTTGCATTTGAAAACAGAATCCTTCTCATTATTCGCTGTGGGCTTTGTATTTATTAGGGATCCCCATTAATCTTCCTGGGGTCCAAACATATTAAAGCACTTACATTACATATAAAATTGGGCACCAGGCTCAAACCCAAGAGGCAGCCCGGTTCCAAAACAAATGCAATCAACTTTCAACTGGTGCAAAACACCGGGCAATCGAACCCCCCTCACTTCATGCAGCACATTACCTTTTTTATTTTTTTTATTTGAATAATGTCAATTTAGAGCATAATTTCCCAAACTCGGTTATGGGGACCCCAAGGGGTACCCTAGCACTACACCGCTGATTGAAATATTTCAAAACTTTATGAATAGTTGAATATTTCATAATCAACTCTGTATTGCTAGGGCAAAAACCAGAACATGGCACCCCATGAGGTCCCCAGGACTGAGTTTGGGAAACCCTGACAGAGACATCAACCCCAGAGGAAACATTCTAAATAGATTCTTCATATTGATTACAGTATCATAAAACAGCCTTGAATAACAATATGTTTATTTTTAAAGTAGAAAAGCATAATACAAAATGTACTAAAAATCAAGAACAGAATCATTACATATTTACAGACCAGACACATTTAGCTCAGGGTTTCACAAACCCAGTCCTGGGTTTCCTAAAAAAAAAATCTGATTCAAATAACCAGCTCATCAAGCTTTGATTACTTGAATCAGCTGTGTGGTGCTAAGGCAAAAACCCAAAATGTGCACCCAGAGGTGGGGCCAGGACTGAGTTTGGGAAACCTTGATATAACTGCTATGTTTTGACATAACAAAGTGATACTTGTTGAGGTATTACTTAGCTTGAATGTAGATCAAATCCAATTACATTTTAAAGGGTGCAAACTGCAAACCAGAGTGAGAACTATAATCTGCCAATAAAGGAAATTAGTATGAACTTGCCCACTGCAGTAAACATTTACAAACATGTCACCCAGATATTTGATAACAAAAATAATACCATAAGCTTATGGTTTGGTAGCAGTAGTGATGAATCTAGTTAGTTGCATTTTGGAATCCCCACCATGAAAATAAGGCTGTGTGGGACATCTCAAAGTGCCTTCCAGTCTATGGGCTCCTTCCCTGATTTCTCCAGCAACTCATTGGTCTTGGAAAAGTGCTTGCATCCAAAGAAGCCTCGATGAGCAGATAAAGGGGAGGGGTGTACAGTGGGAAGGACATGGTGACGTTTCTACAGAGGATAAAGACAAAAGACCATTAAGCGGAGGTCAGTGGATTGTGTCAAGAATAGAAAAGTGTTTGTTTCACTATTAATACAATATTACATTTAACCAACCCTATCAATAGCTGCTCCCTTCTTCTGAGCATAGGCCCCCCACAGCATGAAGACGAGGCCCTCCCGGTTGGAGCTGAGCCACTGCACCACAGCGTCAGTGAAAGTTTCCCAGCCCTTGTCTTTGTGAGAGTTGGCCTGGTGAGCTCGGACGGTCAGCACAGCATTGAGCAGCAAGACACCTGGAAAGAGAAGCATTATGCCAGTTAGCTCCTGATAACTGCACATCAAGGCATTGAAGTTCATCAATGTCCAATTCATACTTCAATTTACTTGTTCTTATTATCTGCATGATCCTGAATAGTGCCTGCATTCATGACAGTCCTAAGATATTGCATCGGGAGTCTATTATATTTTTACTGTATGTCTATAGCCACACTTGCTAGACCAGGGGTGCCAAACTTAGGGCTGGCCTATATTGCCAAAATATATCACAACAAATTGGGACGGTATTTGATGTTTTGGAATAATAAAAAGCTCTACATGTCCTTTATGAGTAGTGCATGACCCTAGGGTGGCAACACATACATTCAATGGGTCTTTCTCCATTCTGAATGAGTTGAACAGTGTAAAACAAACTTCAACCAAAAATAATTCAGTATTTTCATCCATTTCTGCATTTCCTGCACTCATTTTGAGATCATTTCCACATTGGGTTGCATGATATGGGCAAAACAATCTTGGCCTTAGTTTTAACCAAATATTGCAATTGCAATTTGACTAGCGATTTACATCAAAACACTTGGGTGAACTGTTGGAATGGAAATAGAATGAGGAGTTATTGTGACAAGGTAGTAACCAATGTGTTGGTTAGTGTTTCATTGGGGACCCTATAATCTTTGACTACATTACATTTTTTTTTTTTCGTTGCTACTTCTATTCATGCGGACATGACGACAAATTTCAAGATACAAGAACCATTTGAACAGTTTTCTACTACAGAGGATGGACCGGAAAGAGCATGGAGATGTGGAATTGGACAGTGAGGAAGAAGGAAAGAAGTGGAGTGTAGAGGGAAGCGGTATGGTGAAGAAGATTGACATCAAGTACAAAAAGCAAATAAAAAGTACCACAGTAGCTCAGAAATTTCACCTGACGAGAGAGAATGAATTACCTGCGGTGGCAGATCGTCGAGGTCGAGTTTTGTCCCAATGATGATAAAGATCATTGTGGCCCAGTGAGTGAGCTTTTGAGATAATGGATCCTTGTCTTCTGGCTGATTCATATGTGGTGTCAGGTTGGGTGGAGAAGAGCTTGGGGACTGTTGAATCTGTGAAAGTACCTTGAAGTGGACTCAATGCTTTTTTGTGTGTTGTCCGTCCAGAAGGACCGGGTGCTCCGCACCACGGGAAAAGACTGGCTTTGCTCTCAGGAGCAGGGCTTCGCTAAAAGGAGTGATAAGTGGAATCGCGTTAAGTGTTGAGGATCAACTGAAATGGAAGATTCCTGGTGTCTGTGACGACCGGCATTTGGTGCGAAGCAGACCCGGTGGAGAGCGTGGTGAAACAGAAGACACGGTTTGTCCTGCTGAGTTTTAATGCAGTCCTTTCACGACAAAGTCAAGTTAGGATGGGTCAGTTATCCTGTGAGAGCTTTTGTCCCGAACCGATCACAGTGTTGTAGGTGCTAAGCTTATGGTCATGTCGCAGCAGTGTGTAGGAGGGAGATTCCTAAAGAAGTGTGCAGGAGGGCATGAGACAAAGAGATGTGTAATATCTGTGGAAAAAGCTGTGTGTTAATGTTGCTGGAGATCAGAAGAGTCCGGTGAGAGAAAGGCAGGTCGAGGTTGACTGGGCCAGAGGAGTACAGAAGGTGTCTTATGTTGAGGCTGTGAAGGGAGTAGTAGAGGAAGATGGGTCCAGGGCGAGTGATCCTAAGAGGTTCCCTGAGAGTAAGCGGAGGCCAATGGAGAGTAATAGAAATAACATGTACTTCAGTAAGATTGGCTTCTTAGCGTTCATAGCCATGGTTATCAACTGTCCTGCAGAAATGGAATGTCAACCACAGAATATAGATGTTGTGGTGGCAGCTGCAGGGAAATAGATTTTACTGCAGGAGTTAAAGTGTGTTGAACGATAGTGTCCCGTCCTCCCAGGCTGCCAGCCTGGTGTAGGATCAGATAGGGACAATTAGTGGAATAGTGGTGAGGTTAATGGGTGTAGAGCAATTTCTTTCCCCATTTATTTCAAAGTGTAATGAATTCAGTCTTTAACAGTAGGCTTTTAAAGGGCTTGATCTGAGAAATAGATGAATGGGGAGGGGGCCATAACAGGCTTCACACTCCAGTAGAGTAGGTGGTGGTGCATGCACCTTTCCGTTGCTTGCGATCCGCCAATACAAATTTTAAATAGCATTCATGCTTTGCATATAACTCTTTAATTTAGAAGATGATGTTGCACAAACATGTTGATTTAGGCCTACACAATCAATATTAGCTAACTGCGTTTGCTTGGACTCAGTACATTTATTAGCTAGCTAGCAATTAGCGTTAGAGGCTAAAACGATTTATTTTAGCCACAACTTTCTAAGAAGTTGCACAGTACGATACAAACTAATTGTGTAAATATATTACGCTTGTGGAATATATTAAGACGCAAAGTGGAAATCAGCATCGTTATCAACATCGTGTTCCATGTGCGGCATTGACCATGCAGACTGGATCAAGCAAGTGGTCTCTTGGTCGAGCAAAAACAACTGCGCTCCTTGAGTGACGGGGCAGGGCTTGGTCTGTGTGGAAAGCGGAATGAGAGAGAGGAGAGACGACTCAAGTAGGTGGAGTAAACTATAAAAACGGACGCTACACACGGTTGAGTAGCGTCTCACATTTCACAAACAATATTCATAGATTTTTTTTTTTACATTGCAATAACATAGAAAGTAAAGTGGAATCCAAACCGGTCCGTGCATCGATACCGGTATATTGTAAAATACAGTATACCGCCCACCCCTGGTCAAACTCAATTCCTCAAGGGCTCGTCTCTCTGCTGGCTTTCTTCATTTTGCTTTCAATTAGTGTCCACTTAAGACCTAGACAACCAGGCAAGGGGAGTTCCTAACTAATCAATGACTTTAACTGATCAATAAGGCAGAAGGGAGGAGCGTAAACTTGCAGACATTATGCCCTCCTGAGACACGTGTGCTAGACTATTGTGCCTACAGTACCTTGTTTAGCCCATCCAGTTAAATCTCCATGTCCAGGGTGCTGGAAGCCCTCTATATCAGACGCCAATTCTTTGTACATATTCAACAAGCTGAAAAAAAGAAGAGGCAATACATTTGACGATGTGGCAACTGTGTCAATGATATGAAAAACTAAAACCAATACCGAATAAAAAAAAGGCAAAAAAGCTAAATGTCCTTCACACAGATAAATATAGAGTGCCTTCAGAAAGTATTCACACCCCTTGACTTTCTCCACATTTTGTTGTTACAGCCTGAATTAAAACACTTATTAAAAATGTAGATTTTGTTTTACACTGGCCTACACACAATACCCCATAATGTCAAAGTGGAATTATGTTTTTTGATTTATCATTTTTTACAAATGAAAAGCTGAAATGTCTTGAGTCAATAAGTTTTCTACTTCTTTATTATGGCAAGCCTAAATAAGTTCAGGAGAAAAAATGTGCTTAACAAGTCACATAAGTTAAATGCCCTCACTGTGTGCCATAACAGTCTTTAACATGATTTTTTGAATGACTACGTCATCTCTGTATCTCACATACAATTACCTAAGGTCCCTCAGTCGAGCAGTGAATTTCAAACAGATTCAACTACAAAGACCAGGGAGGCCTCACAAAGGGCCCCTATTGGTAGACATTGAATATCCTTAAAGAATGGTGAAGTTATTAAGTACACTTTGGATGGTGTATCAATAACAGTTGGTTAGTGGCACCTTAATTGGGGAGGACAGACTCATGGTAATTGCTAGAGCAGAATTAGTGGAATAGTATCAAATACATAGAACACATGGTTTTTCCATGTGTTTGAATCCATTCCATTTACTCCGTTATTATGGGTCATCCTCCCCTCAGCAGCCTCCACTGGTATCAATACACCCAGTCACTACAAAGTCACTAACTCAATTGCCCGGAGAGGAAGGAAACCGCTCAGGGATTTCACCATGACGCCAATAGGGAATTTAAAACAGTTAAAGAGACTAAAGGCTGTGATAGGAGAAAACTGAGGATACATAAACATTGTAGTTCTCCACAATACTAACCTAATTAAACAGTGAAAAGAAAGAAGCCTGCACAGAATAAAAATATTCCAAAACATTTATCCTGTTTGCAATAAGGCACTAAAGTAAAACTGCAAAAAAAATTGGCAAAGAAATTACCTTTATGTCCCGTACACAAAGCGTTATGTTTGGGGCAAATCCAACCCAACCAGGGCCTAAAATTAACACCCGCCACCTGTCAAATGTGGGTAGATTTTGGCATTGGTGTGTAAGATGTCTATTTCACCAACCACGTTGACAGATGGTCAGGGCTCAACAGTGCGAGCATTTCACTCACATGTGAATAAAAAGTCAAGTATGATCACATTTATATTAAAATAAACGGTGCAGAAGCTGTCTTCAAAGTATTTCTGCCGTTTTGTTTCATAGTTGGTCAATTAAATCGCACCAAGACAAAGAACGACGAATCCTATTCCACCTCACACTGCCTGGCTGGGGGCTGTGCGCATGTAAAGAGCTGAGTGAAAGATTCATTTTTACACCTCGATCACACCGACAGCATGAATGTACTTCTGGTACACCAGAAGTACATTCATTTCCAATGGAACACTGCATTTGCCTGGCAGCATGGCGTTGCAGAGGCAGTTGCAGTGCGTTGTGTGGTGCTTACGTTGAACGTATGCGTCAAACTGTATGTGTAGACGGCTTGACAGAAATGGTAGCAGAAGGTGAAGGTTGAAATTTTGTTGCACACATATCCAGATGATTCCGCATACTATTTTGAGCAATGAACACCATTCAATTCAGTCGTCAGTTGAATGGTGTTTCCTCTGACACATTGGTGCAGCTGGCTTCCGAGTTAAGCGGGCTGGTGTTAAGAAGCTTGGTTTGGCGAGTCATGTTTCGGGGGATGCATGACTCAACTTACGCCTTTCCCAAGCCTGTTGGGGAGTTGTAGTGACAAGACAGGATCGCAATTGGATATCACGAAATTGAGGAGAAAAAGGGGGTTAAATAAAATAAAAAGACACCCAAAAAGACTCACAGCTGTAGTCATTGCCAAAGGTGATTCTAACATGTATTGACCAAGGGGGTTGAATACCAATCTAATCAAGACAGAGTTTTATTTTTCATATTATTATTATTATTTTATTTTTTACAGATGTTAGAATTCTTCTTCCACATTGACATTCAAGTATTTTGTGTAGATCATTGACAAAAAAGATATTTAAAATACATTTCTAAAGGCACTGTATGTATTACACCATACATTTTATTGCAGGAAACATAGTCCCCTTGCCTGGATATGTTCAACATGGTCTACAACGTAATAATACTGTAGGCTACCTGGGTGGAGGTGGGATAGGTCTCTGCACACTGAAGCATAATCCATGGGCTTGGTTTGGACCGTGATATGGGTCCTGACCGAGGACTACAACCTTGACCTGTACCAAGGAGAAATGGCTCTGAACATTATGGGCAGTGCAGTGGTTCTTCCCCCTGGAAATAACTTGTACAGTCTAACCCTATGAGTTGGCTCATACTGTACATTAGCGGGGTCTGCCCCTTAATATGAAAAACTGTACATGTGCCATTGTTGTCAAAAACCTAAACTTACATCTTGGATGTCACACATCTGTGTCCAGGTGAAAACATGCTGAGGGGGTGGGTAGACAGTGTTCCGTTTCCTCTCTCCATTAACGAAAGACATCAACTGAAACAGTAAGGAGCGAAGGGAATTTGATTATGCACATTTGTGATAATCTGTACGATGTAGCTATGTGTGGGTAGACCCATCTTACGTTTATGAAATAAGGCTTTCCAAACTCAGAGACCAAACTCTTTCTCCAACTCTCCCCAAATTCATCTGGTGTGTTACTGGCGGACAGTTTCTCCAACGCAGCTTGCTTGTTTTTGGCGATTCGGGCCAGCAGTTCTGGACACACTGGAGAAGGGGGTGACTCCGTCGTTCCGTTGCCTGATAGCTTCAGCTTCTTCACCTTGGTATATTGAGCAAAATGCAAGGTTGGTGAAACACATGTGGCTGTTAATGGTGCAGCTAAAAACATTATTGGAGAACGTCTCAAATATGGTACATTCATTGCAAGCATTTTAGCCAGCTAGCAACATGTTCTAAATCTACTACGAAATTTCCTAAACACTGACGCCAGTGACGCCACCCCCTGTGATCGCTGATGGTAAAGATATCGCGGGATTTGTGTTACGGTCAAAGATGGTTTAGAATACTGGTTTGAAACCCATGTTGTATGGTCTTTTCAATGTTATCACATAAAATGTAACAATTGAATCAATTATTTTGTTAGTTAGCAAGCAGATTATTGTAATAACAGCGTCAAGACAACAAGGTACGTGCTGGTGAAACAGTATATAACCTGATTTCAATGTGTATACATGCAACTTTAGGTTAAAAGTTGTAATGTACAGAATGTTAGCTACCTAAAATAGTTACACAATTGCACCGTTTTGTATTCATGCAGCTCGCGTGCAAACAATTATTATAAATTAATAGTGCGCCAATTCTCACATGTTCTTGGGCATCCTCTCTCTCATGTTCCCCTCCCGAAGCTCTCTTCTTCGAAATGGGCGAAAAAAAAGAATTGATCGTTTTCTGCCCTATCATTTTAGTAACCTTGATTAATTTGGTAGTAGTTGACTTAGAGCTTGCTTTCCTTATTGTTCAGCAGCACTAACACAGTCCCGCTTGTTTTGAACCACTTCTCTGACAGACATTTCCCGCCAACTTGCGATGACGTATGGTAAGGTGAACGCGCGCAGGGCTTCCGTCATAGTATGGTCGGCGCTATCTAACATGGTCTCAGAGCATTTAGTATTATTCTGTACGGAATTTGGCACACTACTTAGTATGATATGTATTCATTTGTGGCTGTCCATCACCCATTTCGTATAATATGTTACAAATTACAATTCGTATTATATGTTATGAATTTGCAAAACGTACAATATAATACATTTGCAAAACGTATTATATGTTACGAATTTTCAAAAAGTCCAATGTTATGTTAGCTAGGCTAGGGTTAAGGTTAAGTTTAGGAGTTAGGTTAAAGGTTAGCTCAAATGGTTAATGTTAAGGGAAGGGTTAGCTAACATACGAAGTAGTTGCAATGTAGCTAAAAAGTATTAAGTAGTTAAAAAGTTGCTAATTAGCTCAAATGCTAAAGATGTCCATGATGAGAGTTGAACACACAATCTTTAGGTTGCTAGACGTTCACTTTATATTCCAACCCATTCACCAAGACCAACCATTGAAGTTGAAATTTAAAATGGTTAAGGCAGTGTTTACCAAACTCGGTCCTGGGGACCCCAGGGGGTGCACGTTTTGATAAATTGATTGTTTGAATCAGCTGTGTAGTGCTATGGCAACAACAAAAATGTGCACCCCTTGGGGTCCCCAGGACCTAGTTTGGGAAACGCTGGGTAAGGGTAGAGGTTAAGGTAAGGGTTAGGGTTTAAGTGTAGGGACTTCCCAAGGACCCCGGGTGGCACTGTCCATCATAGTGTGCATTTTTTACCTGTTTACGTCAATGGTTATAATTCAATGTTCATACTTGAGATTAGCAAGGTATTAAACTGTAATGGCCAAGTATAGTGAGTGATATGTTGTAAACTTTCTACTCACGTATTTAGTAATTAATTATCCTATGCTATACGTTTATCTGTAGGCCTATTCCTCCTGTTATCCGTACTCCTGCGTTCTCTTTTCATTCTTGGTCTAGGACATTATTACAAGGAAGTTTTCTCATGTTGGTGAGCACAGAGCAAGAAGGTGGCTGATGGATGCATTTGTGAGTCAATCCAGGAAGCGCTATATTGATGGAACAACAGATGAACAGAGAGAACCTGTGTTGAAAAAATGTAAAGAGGAAGAATGCAATCAGGGGATTGTAAAGGAGGATGTGAAGGAGAAAGCCTATTTGACTGAGTTCTCTCAGTCTTGGCAGAAGATTGAAGCAGAGGGACTGGACTGTGACTATGCTCTACTCTTTCCTAAAGAGGAAGCAGACTGCCTCTACACACAGCTGGAGGAGGAGGTAGTCTACCTCACAGGTATACAATTGTCACACTCAATTCAGTGACAGTTCAGATACATTTCTTCTTGGTATGTAGATGAGCCATTCTTGTTTTGTTACAGGAGATAAAACAAAGATTCAGGTGTTTGGGAAGGTTTACAATGTCCCCAGAAAGCAGGCGTCTTGTGGGGACGCAGGACTAACCTACACCTATTCTGGAGTGAGTCTTCAGGCTAGCCCGTGGACTCCAACCTTGGAGTACATTCGTGATGCTGTTACAAAGGCAACAGGGCAAACCTTCAACTTCGTCCTGATTAACAGGTGAGTCTGTCTACACTGCTATAGAAGATTCTACATCTACAGGGGTGTATTCATTATGTCTTGCAACAGAAACAGTTTACTGTTTAAGAACCAAATAGAAGCAAATGGAGCAAAACAGGGAGAGACCTACTTGAATTTGTCCAATAGTTAGTAGTCCAATAGCTAGTTTTCGTTGCAAAACGTTTTCTGTTTGGAGTAAACGGTTTCGGTGTAATAAATACACTCTAGGACTGTTCTACTGTGATTCCATTGTAGCTGCTCCTGGTTTTCTCAGGTACAAAGATGGACATGATCACATGGGTGAGCACCGTGATGATGAGCGGGAACTGGACCCCCTCTGTCCCATCGCCTCCGTATCCCTGGGGGCGGTCCGGGACTTTGTTTTCAGACACCGGGAGTCACGGGGAAAACAGCGCCGACGGCAGATCAACCCGGTGAAGCTTGAACTGGCCCACGGAAGCCTGCTCCTCATGAACTCTCCCACAAACACCCACTGGTACCACAGCCTGCCAGCCCGCAAGAGGGTCCTCACACCCCGCATCAACCTTACCTTCAGACGCATCCTCCAAGACTGCAAGAAATGAGGGTCAGACATGGTCCGTTGGGAGTCTCACTTCATTGTGGCTGACGTCAGGGGACGTACTGTCCCCACTGCAATATTGATTCAACTAGTTTCTGAATTTGTTCATGGTCCAATTCATAAAAATCAGTCGTGGTAACTCCTTACTTATAGATTTTTTATTTTCATAATTGTATCTTTGAAAAATATCAACTTCTTGACAGATCTCACACACACAAATCTTCAAAATATACATTAGTGCAAATTGATCAGAAAATGGGTTAGAGGGTTATTTAGAGGTTGCATCCTAATTCAATACTTGGAGGAGAGTGAGTAAATGGCAGTATTTATAACTGGTATGCTTGTTGAGCAATACACACAGATTGTGTAGTTGTACACTGCCACCACAACTTTAAACACTTTGGCAAATCAGACAATATTTGGGATAAATTTGTTACATTGCTATCAATTCCAATTCCGTTGCTCTAGAAAAGAGTTGTAAAACTATCATGTTGCTTCAATATCATTTAGGAACAAAAATAACAATATACACATTAGCTTGATACAATGAGATCTTGTGCAACAAGCAACTGCAGAAATGATTCTACATGAAAGTAAATGGTCTGCAGGCATGTGGAGCTAGACTACAATCCAAACCACCTGCACGTTATTACAGTATTCTGAATTTGTTACACACATAGAAAAATGTAATATACAGCAGCTTATATACAATGTCAATTGAAACATTGCATTATTTTAATTAAACCTACATTAAGATATATTGAGTGATTATTTCCAGACAAATGGCTGAAGACAGTGATTACATGTCAAGTACCTCCACATTTCCTAATCTAGTAACACCCATTTAGCCTAAAACATCTTGGTTGAAGTAACGCAAATCTTTTGTGAAACGACTACCAGTTTTCTGAGATGTTTTTGAGAACAGTCCAATTATTCCTACAGGTAGGCAATCTCTGGGATCTAAAAGGCAGTGCCTCCTAAATCGCTGTAAAAGACGAGGGGGACATTCATGATTTTAATATGACAGGAGGTCAAAGTAGAGCAGCATAATCTTTTGTACTGTTAAAGCACAATCCTACAGGTAAGCCATTGGGGCTGGAGAATTACACTTCTGAGGGGTGTTTTCTGTGGCACACATGGCTGTGGTGGTATGGGTTGGCAGGGGAGTAGGTGTCCAGTCTGGCTCAGTGCTCCGGGGCTCTACTCCTCCAACAGTAGACGGAGCCGTCTCACCCGCTCATAGAAGAGTAGGTAGGCGTTGGAGGACAGCACCTCCTGCAGACTGGCCTTGCGTACAGAGTCATCAGAAACCCACAGCCACTGGGAGCTGAATGGAGAGGGGCTGTGGGGCGAGGGAGGGCAGCGGCGGTAAGTGACAAAGTGTCCTGAGTTCATGTCACCATGGTGAACCAACACAGCCATCAGTTGAAAGTGGTATTCTGAGGAGCTGTGGAGAGACATGGTGTATTCAACAGTGTTATCAGAGTACACACTATAATTCCAAGACAATTTACTGAGTTTGTATAATTGGTTCTTCTCTTTATTGATATGAAAAGGCTGTTTAAGATTATCAGGTTGTGTTTACCTGTAGTCATATGTGAGGTTGACCTGTGGGTTCAACCCAGGAGAATGGAGAAAGACAGACGAACAGCTTCCATTGGACAGAGGCTTGTTGTTGTTATGGTGTTCTATATCTGAAAATAAGTAGAATACAGTATGATCTTAGTGTTGTACAAGGCCTTTCAAGGGTTTGTAAAACAACAATTACATTATGTCCTCAATCAAATTCAAAATAATCTAAGGCCAATTTCCAAGAACACACTAAGAACAATCATGACAGTTCTCAGTCCTCTCAAGCTGAAAAGGTAAGAGATCATAAGACAAGCAATTTAGTTCCAGGAAGACAATTTAAGTGATTTCACCGTACCTTTGCCATTGGGAGGGGTCTTATCTGCAGCCTCTCCTGAATTGTCTGCTTTAATGGTTTTGGGAGTACAGTTGATGACCTGGAGCCTCTGAATGGTTGCGCGGTGTTTGTAGTGGTCCATAGACAGGTACTCTGAGATCTGGACATGTTCCTGTCTCTTTATGGGCGTACCCTCATTAGACCATGTCAGTCTCTGCAGGTGAATACAGAGACACTGTGGGAGCTGGAGGGAGGAGTCACACAAACACACGCCGTCATATACCTGTATACAGTATGTCACATAACTGAGGACAAGGATATCCTGAAGCCAGACACAAATGCATCTGATAGTGATGTGTGCAAGGGGATACCAGTAAAGCAGTGAAACCATTTAGTACACAGCAATTGTTTCACATATCATCAAGTAGGTCACAATAGCTAGGTTTCCATCCAATTAGTGACAGATTTTCATGGGAATATTCTAAAATCTGCATAAAGAAAATATGCACATTTTCCCACCAAACGGACTTGTTGCAGATAAAAATCATTGTGTGATGGAGTGCACACAAAATGTACTTTTTTGCTTACGTTTCATGTTGTTTTCTCCCTCTCCCCATCTCTCTCCCGCCCTACCGCACCTGCTGTCTTGACCTCAATGCTCTGCTATGAAAAGGCAACTGACATTTACTCATGAGACGCTGTCATGTTGCACTCTCTTCAACCACTGATTCTTTTTTTGACCCTGTGGGTCATATATGAACGTTTGAACAGCTTGAAGAACAATCTGGCCTTAAACTCTTAAACGAATATCTCCACCCAGCACAGCCAGAAGAGGACTGGCCACCCCTCAGAGCCTGGTTCCTCTAGGTTTTTTTCCTAGGTTCCTGCCTTTATAGGGAGTTTTTCCTAGCCAACGTGCTTCTACATCTACATTGCTTGCTCTTTAGGGTTTTAGGCTGGGTTTCTGTATAACCACTTTGTTACATGATTGATGTACCGAATAAAAATCTAAAGTCCAATGTGTTTCCAACTACCGAAAATACGACCCTGGATATTTATTGGAAAGGAGCATCAAGCTCATCACCGTGCACTTTCACCACCCTGTGAAGTTCATAACTTGTTTTATCTGCACTGCACTACAAAAGGAAAAATGCAGTAACTTCCTTTTTCTGTCTAGACAGGAATTTCTGATACTCCATGATATATTCTGATCAACTGGCTCGTTCTTGTGTCAAGAAACTAAATGCCAAGATTAAATCAGATAATATACCTGGCCATTACAACAGATTAAACATTTTTGACCAAATTCGTAGTTACTGCGTTTTCCCTTAGGGCAGCATAGCCTAATAAACTGCATGGCTTCCTGAGTTGTAGGAGGACCACACACCATAATATTGTGTGACTCAAAGTTCACTTCGATATGACGGTTATCTAATCAATATTTGCACATGAGGATGTTTCCACCGCCATTTCTTGTATAATTAATTTTACTAATACAAAAAGATCCCACCATGTCGAACGAACAAATGATCCGTCTGCATTTCTAAAATTGTGGCGAAACTTCCGGTGTCTATCACAGCCATTTCTGTATACGTTTTGACTTTACTTGCATAAAAACATGGATAGTGGGAAAGACCATTACCTTTCCCAGTTTAAGCTGTTTGATGAAGGTTGTCCTCTGGCTTTCCAGGACATGCCCATTCACCAAGGTGCCTTGTTGAAGCTGACGGGAGAGATGATGTCAAAACAAGGTTCATTCTAAAGCTCCAAAATAACATACCCATAGGCTCACAGAAGTACAGTTCCTTTATCTTAACCAACCAAGTGAAGACTAATACCTTGGTGCAGTTTTCACACTCCACCTCTTTAATGGTCTCTGAAGAGATGAAATGCTGGAGACAGTGATCCAGAGAGATAGGCCAGCCCTAAGGGAAATATACTCAGCACATTGCATATACTGTAGCTCACAAGCTATTATTTTACATAGTCGTGTAGAACAGGGTTACCTGAACTCGTGGAAGCTTTTGCTCCTGCAACCTTGGTGTACACAATGATATTTGTACCAGCAATGGTACAAGGAAAACCTTCACCTGAATGATTTGAACGTTTCCGTCATGTATTTTTTCTCCTGTCACCCACTCTGCTTACCCATTGCGGCGAAGGGATGGATAAGGAGAGGCTGTCGAAAGAGTCATATCGCACTGGACTCTGCAAACAAGAAAATGAATTAATAGCACAAACAAACCACTGATTTAATGACAGTACACTGCCAAATATCTGATATTCACGTGTTATGAAAAATAATCAAATACATTAATCACCTGTTGTTCGCAACGCTTGCAAGCCATATTGCTTGTTAGGCGGCCATGGAAAGGATGTGGAAACTTCCAAGGACTTCGTAAAGGATGAAGAGGGCCTGGAAGAGCAAAAGTAGTTTTCCTATTTTCCCAAAACCTACTTCTCTAGTAAAATATTCCACACCACTATTTGCTTTCTTACCTCGACTCTTGCAGCTTAAGGTCTTATCATCTATATCTGGGAGACTCTGATAACAAAAACAAAGGAACAGAAGTCAGAAGGCAAAAATACAATTAACTTACATCAAAAATACACTGTGCTGAAAGAGACTAAGCTTAGCAGGGCTATGAGTATTAAAGGAAAGGGAGTGACAACGTACCTCAAGGGACTGAATGTCAAAGAGATGGGTGACTTTGGGCTGTCGGTCTCGCTCCTCCTCCAAGGAAGAGGTGAGGACATGGAAGAGCTCATGGGCATCCTAAGAAAAGTAAATAGGGACGAGAGATTAAACCAATATACCTTGCACATTTACATTTTAGTCATATAACACACGCTCTTATCCAAAGTGATGTAGTTAGTGCATTCATCCTAAGATACTTGTATGTATGTGGAAACCCCTTCAAATGAGTGGATTCAGCTATTTCAGCCACACCGTTGCTGACAGGTGTATAAAATTGAGCACACCGCCATGCAATCTCCATAGACAAACATTGGCAGTAGAATGGCTTTACTGAAGAGCTCAGTGACTTTCAACGTGGCACTGTCAAAGGATGCCACCTTTCCAACAGGTCAGTTCATCCACATTTCTGCCCTGCTAGAGCTGCCTCAGTCAACTTTAAGTGCTGTTATTGTGAAGTGGAAATGTCTAGGTGCAAAGGCTCAGCTGCGAAGTGGTAGGCCACACAAGCTCACAGAAAAAGACCGCAGAGTGCTGGTAAGTCGCAACACTCACTACTGAGTTCCAAACTGCCTCTGGAAGCAACATGAGCACAATAACTGTTTGTGGGGAGCTTCATGAAATGGCCGAGCAGCCACACGCAAGTCTAAGAACACAATGTACAATGCCATTCGGCTGGAGTGGTGTAAAGCTCGCCGCCATTGGACTCTGGAGTGATGAGTCACGATTCACATGGGCCGAATACAACAGGTGAAATGCTTACTTTTACAAGCCCTTAACCAACAAAGCAGTCGGGAAAAATAAGTGTTAAGTAAAAAATAAATACACTGCTCAAAAAAATAAAGGGAACACTTAAACAACACAATGTAACTCCAAGTCAATCACACTTCTGTGAAATCAAACTGTCCCCTTAGGAAGCAACACTGATTGACAATAAATTTCACATGCTGTTGTACAAATGGAATAGACAATAGGTGGAAATTATAGGCAATTAGCAAGACACCCCCAATAAAGGAGTGGTTCTGCACGTGGGGACCACAGACCACTTCTCAGTTCCTATGTTTCCTGGCTGATGTTTTGGTCACTTTTGAATGCTGGCGGTGCTTTCACTAGTGGTAGCATGAGACGGAGTCTACAACCCACACAAGTGGCTCAGGTAGTGCAGCTCATCCAGGATGGCACATCAATGCGAGCTGTGGCAAGGTTTGCTGAGTCTGTCAGCGTAGTGTCCAGAGCATGGAGGTGCTACCAGGAGAGAGGCCAGTACATCAGGAGACGTGGAGGAGGCCATAGGAGGGCAACAACCCAGCAGCAGGACCGCTACCGCCGCCTTTGTGCAAGGAAGAGCAGGAGGAGCACTGCCAGAGCCCTGCAAAATGACCTCCAGCAGGCCACAAATGTGCATGTGTCTGCTCAAACGGTCAGAAACAGACTCCATGAGGGTGGTATGAGGGCCCGACGTCCACAGGTGGGGGTTGTGCTTACAGCCCAACACCGTGCAGGATGTTTGACATTTGCCAGAGAACACCAAGATTGGCAAATTCGCCACTGGCGCCCTGTGCTCTTCACAGATGAAAGCAGGTTCACACTGAGCACGTGACAGGCACGTGACAGACACGTGACAGAGTCTGGAGACGCCGTGGAGAACTTTCTGCTGCCTGCAACATCCTCCAGCATGACCGGTTTGGCGGTGGGTCAGTCATGGTGTAGGGTGGCATTTCTTTGGGGGGCCATGTGCTCGCCAGAGGTAGCCTGACTGCCATTAGGTACCGAGATGAGATCCTCAGACCCTTTGTGAGACCATATGCTGGTGCGGTTGGCCCTGGGTTCCTCCTAATGCAAGACAATGCTAGACCTCATGTGGCTGGAGTGTGTCAGCAGTTCCTGCAAGAGGAAGGCATTGATGCTATGGACTGGCCCGCCCGTTCCCCAGACCTGAATCCAATTGAGCACATCTGGGACATCATGTCTCGTCCATCCACCAACGCCAGGTTGCACCATAGACTGTCCAGGAGTTGGCGGATGCTTTAGTCCAGGTCTGGGAGGAGATCCCTCAGGAGACCATCCGCCACCTCATCAGGAGCATGCCCAGGCATTGTAGGGAGGTCATACAGGCACGTGGAGGCCACACACACTACAGAGCCTCATTTGGACTTGTTTTAAGGACATTAGATCAAAGTTGGATCAGCCTGTAGTGTGGTTTTCCACTTTAATTTTGAGTGTCACCCAAATCCAGACCTCCATGGGTTGATAAATTTGATTTCCATTGATCATTTGTGTGATTTTGTTGTCAGCACATTCAACTATGTAAAGAAAAAAGTATTTAATAAGAATATTTCATTCATTCAGATTTAGGATGTGTTATTTTAGTGTTCCCTTTATTTTTTTGAGCAGTGCATAATTAAGAGCAGCCGTAAAATAAAAGTAGCGAGGCTATATACAAGGGGTACAGGTACAACTGTCTTGGTGTGTTCGGACCATGATAGTTTGTTGGTGATGTGGATGCAAAGGAACTTGAAGCTCTCAACCTGCTCCACTACAGCCCCGTCGATGAGAATGGGGGCAGTCCAACGGACAAATCTGGGTTTGGCGGATGCCAGGAGAACGCTACCTGCCTCAATGCATAGTGCCAACTGTAAAGTTTGGTGGAGGAGGAATAATGGTCTGGGGCTGGTTTCATGGTTCGGGCTAGGCCCCTTAGTTCCAGTGAAGGGAAATCTTAACGCTACAGCATACAATGACATTCTAGACGGTTCTGAGCTTCCAACTTTGTGGCAACAGTTTGGGAAGCCCATTTCCTGTTTCAGCATGACAATGCCCCCATGCACAAAGCGAGGTCCATACAGAAATGGTTTGTCGAGATCGGTGTGGAATAACATGACTGGCCTGCACCGAGCCCTGACCTCAACCCAATCAAAACACCTTTGGGATGAATTGGAACACCGACTGCAAGCCAGGCCTAATCGCCCAGAAGAGTGGAGGCTGTTGTAGCAGAAAATGGCAGCACCAACTCCATAATAATGCCCATGATTTTGGAATGAGATATCCGACGATCAGGTGTCCACATACTTTTGGTCATGTAGTGTAGGTAGGTGGGACGACCACATCTCAGTCATAGACTGAACAAAAATATAAAATGCAACATGTAAAGTGTTAGTACCGTGTTTCATGAGCTGAAATAAAAAAAATCCCAGAAATATTCCATATGCACAAAAAGCTTATTTCTCTCAAAATATTGTACACACATTTGTTTCTGTTAGTGAGCATTTCTCCTTTGCCAAGATAATCCATCCAACTGACAGGTGTGGCATATCAAGAAGCTGATTAAACAGCAGGATCATTACGGGTCCACATTGTGCTGGGGACAATAAAAGGTGACTAAAATGTGCAGTTTGTCACACAACACAAGGCCAAATGTCTCAAGTTGAGGAAGCGTGTAATTGGCATCCTGACTGCAGGAATGTCCACCGGAAATGTTGCCAGATAATTTAATGTTAATTTCTACCATAAGCTGCCGCCAACGTCATTTTAGAGAATTTGTCAGGAAGTCCAACCGGCCTCACAACCACAGACCACGTGTAGCCACACCAGCCCAGGCCCTCCACATCTGGCTTCTTCACCTGCGGGATCGTCGGGGGGGCACTGAAGAGTATTTCTGTCTGTAATAAAAACTTTTTCTGATCGTCTGGGCCTGGCTCCCCAGTGGGTGGTCCTCCCAGGCCCTCCCAGGCCCACCCATGGCTGTACCCCTGCCAAGTCATGTGAAATCCATAGGGGGATTTCTTGCTGCTCCATTGGAAAGTACTATGGTATTGTAGTGGATGTGAGCTTCGACTGGAAGGGATGCCTTTTAATTTGTTTTGAACGTGGAGCAGAATTCTTATGGGGAACAGATTTAAGACAATCATTTTGACTTGAATGCTCTGAAAAAATGCTCACAAATACTTAACAAGTAAGGATAACGTACCTGTTCCTCAAAGGAACTGATGTGCCACCTGTAGAGTCTGAGGACCTCCAGCAGACGCCCTGCATCCAGCACATCCTCCTCCCCAGTGTTGTCATTTGACAGTGCTGCAAATCAGAGAATGTACTGTCAGAGTGCATCCCATATGGTACCCTACATAGTGCATTACATGGGCCCTGGTTAAAAGTAGTGCACCGTAGGGTATAGGGTGCCACTTGGGTTGCAACCATAGAGTCTAACAATTGAGTGTACAGGGATTCTGATTCCTTCTTCGCCCATCACCAAACACTACCTTGGAGAAGCTGCAGGAGAGTTGTGGAAAGTTTGGGGTCCTTCTCTGGCTCGCCCTTTGACACACCTTTGCGGCTAGTGAACTCCTCCAGCCACTTGACGAAGGAAGGGCAGGCTGCCAGGCCCTGGAGCAGAGAGTTCATGAAGCAGGTGTTTCCCAGGTTCAGCAGGCCTGGTACCATGCCTATGGTGGATACTTTTTTTTAGTATACAGTCAATGGCCCTCATAAACATCCACCTACATAACATTAGTGATCTCGTATTTAACTGCCTACACAGACATTGGGCAAGCTTACCTTTCTTCCTTTTCTTGCTGTCTGTAATTGGACCCCATAGAACATATACTCCAGCAGCCATGGCAGCCGCTATTCCACCAATGACTCCCCAGTTTTTCATAATTTTATTCCTGAAAAAAATTCCAAAGTGATTACATATTATTGACAGTCTCATAGAAAAGGCTGAACTGTTGGGACATCAAATGCGTTTCCCTTTACTTACTCTGAATATATTTTATGTCCATACCTAACAAACTCTAATGTATCCAAAGCAGCAGCGGAGCCCAATTTAGCTCAATAAACCTGTTGACTAGATATGAGTCGAATTTCATTTGCTGAACATGACACATGTTCGCCAGCCAACGACAGGCAGTCCTGTCGACATGACAGATCTGCCTATAAACGTTAGCTACTGTAGATTGCTCTTTTTGACATCCTCTACTACGAAACAATGCACAAAGACTTCTCTAAAACATGTTGGAATTTTGCTAACAGATGGTATGGTAATCCCATAATAGTCCGCCAAATCGTTAATTTCAGATTGATGCAGTCAGATCAACAGTACTCGATTGCTTTGGCGTCGTTTGTGTGTGCGCCACTTAAAAACGTCGTTCGAACTGCGCACTAAGAAAGAGCAAGCTCATTGAACACACGTCGCTAAACCCCGACACAATCACACATTTAATGCGCGAAAAGAAAGGCCTTGTAAAACATTCAGGTCTGACCTGACAATGGTACCAGAGTACAGGAACTCCCGAATAAGCTTTTCAGATGTCGCTGATCTGCACCACGGCATATTCTCGGAGCTAACGTAGTGGAACTTAAATTGGGATCTTTGGATTTTTGACGGACCAAACACAGCTGTACAGGAAGTCATTTGTTCGAGACTTACTTTTTTTTTTTTATGAACAACAAATCAATACAGGACGTACATGTGGGAACACAAGTATATTTACATAATATACAAAGGACAATTGGGCTATCACATTACACAAGGACCTTAAGGGACATACAAACACTTATTATTCGAACAGCTTTTTTGTTAGTAGAGTATTTAATTGTCTTAAAATAGTTCAATTTCTTTTTGACGTTAAGAAAATGTGGTGTTTTGTTTGTAAATTTACATTTGTGAATATGAAATTTGTCCAAAATAATAATTAAATTAATTACATAAAAGGTTTCATCTTATTTCTATCGTAGGTTAAGAATCCAAGCAGTACATCTCTCCATAATAGTGTAAGATCTTCATAAATGTGTTCAATTATAAATCTACTGATGTCTTGCCACAGTTTTCTTACATGAATACAATGCCCAAAAATATGCAACACTGTTTCTGGGTGGTCATTACATTAGAACAATTATCTATGTTCCTTCTGGTGAGATTTTAGAGAGGAATATGGATTTCTGAACCGTTGATGAAGCCTCGTCCTCCGACGAAGTAAGCAGCCTTTCCATAATTTCGTGCTTTCTTAGTCGTTGGCCACAACCTGTTCCTTCTTTCTATGTCCTCCGGGCTGAGATGCGTTCTTCCTAGCAGCTTTCCAGACAGCATCCCTGTAGAATCTGGCAGTGAAGAGGATGATGATACCGCTTGGTCTTGAATCGTTTTGCTGTTGCTTCTTGCCGAGGCGACGACCAACGTTGATGGTATCACGAAACACAGTATAGACTTTACGTCCGTCCCCTTGCGCGAACCAGGCGCTCTGCACACGTCAATAATCCCCCTCGAAGCACCGTTACCCATCGCTCCACAAAAGCCGCGGCACTTGCAGAGCAAGGGGAACCACTAGTTCAAGGTCTCAGAGCAAGTGACGTCACCGATTGAAACGCCACTAGCGCGCACCACCGCTAACTAGCTAGCCATTTCACATCGGCTACATCTGCAGGCATAACTTATTGGCAGATGCTGATATCCTCCCCTCGCACATCCTCATTCTCCACCTCTGGCACGCCGTAGGGTCTCAGGTTCCATCTTCTTGTGTATTGTTCCAGATCAGTGCGACATCTATGGTTGACATTGTTATTCTTTTCCACCTTTTCCACACTTTCTTCAACTTTGCAGACTTCATCAGCACCAAACATTGCATTTAGTCATGCTTCAGGTGACATTTTGAAATTAAAGTGAGGTTGGGGAAATCATATGACCCCGGAAGTAAGCCCAGCCAACATGTTGTTGTGGGATGGTAGCTAGTTAAGATAGTAAACTCAGCAAAAAAATAAACTTCCTCTCACTGTCAACCGTGTTTATTTTCAGCAAACTTAACGTGTGTAAATATTTGTATGAACATAACAAGATTCAACAACTGAGACATGAACTGAACAAGTTCCACAGACGTGACTAACAGAAATGGAATAATGTGTCCCTGAACAAAAGGGAGGTCAAAATCAAAAGTCACAGTCAGTATCTGGTGTGGCCACCAGCTGCATTAAGTACTACAGTGCATCTCCTCCTCATGGACTGCACCAGATTTGCCAGTTCTTGCTGTGAGATGTTACCCCCCTCTTCCACCACCCACCACACTCTTCCACCAAGGCACCTGCAAGTTCCCAGACATTTCTGGGGAGAATGGCCCTTACCCTCCGATCCAACAGATCCCAGATGTGCTCAATGGGATTCCGTCTGGAACCTCTACCATAAAGGCCTGATAGGTGGAGTGCTGAAGAGATGGTTGTCCTTCTGGGAGGTTCTTCCATCTCCACAGAGGAACTCTAGAGCTCCTCTGTCAGAGTAACCATCGGTTTCTTGGTCACCTCCCTGACCAAGGCCCTTCTCCCCGACACACCGTCCAAGACCATGACAGACCCTCCTTCTCCCCTAGAGCTGGCCAGGTTGCAGAGCTGCTATTCCCAAAGCATGATTACACAGAAGCCCCTGCCTACGGAGGAGCCACTGGAGGCAGCGCGTGATGAAATAGATTGGCTAGCAAAGGAGAATGACTCACTAAGAAGGCAACAGTTTAGTTTCCAGTGTGATCCCAGGTTCATCATGTTGTACACTGGGGTTAAAGACTGACACCCTGAAAGCTGATTACCAGGCTTAGAAGACATATTTGATAGCGTGATCCCCCTGACACTCGCCAGTTCAGTTAACCAGCTGTGGTTTGTACGTGCTGTACTCAACTTTCCAAGAGCTACTGTTTTTAAGAACACGTATCTTGTGCTCTACCCACTTCCACTATATGGGAATGAATGAAGAATTGTTTATTGTAAGCATTTATCCATTTGTCTAACCCTCAATGTACAGAGCCACTGTATTTCTGTGATGTACAATAGATTGATATACTGAATTTCTACCTGAGAAGAATACCATGACAAATGCTTTTCAAACATGACTATTTAATTATCAAAATACATGTCTCCAGCATCAATAATTTCACAGTTCATTAAAAGTTCAAGCTTCAATCAAATAGACTAACTTCATTTATAGACATATTTTAAGCTTCAATCATGTATCAAATTACAAACATTTCAAAGTCCAGTCCTGTACATCACTGAATAAACTACACCAGTATTTATTATTACCATGGCACCAGGGCATCACCATTCCACCTTCTTCTTCTGAGGATTTTATATGGCGGTTGGCAACCAACTTTAAGGTGCATTACCGCCACCAACTGGACTGGAGTGTTGACCAGAGACACACCTGTCCACCTACCAGTGTGATTTATTTTTTCTTTATTCCTGCACAGGGCTGGCAGGAAGTGCTCAAAAAAGTATTGGTCCAACTTGGACTTCATGTCCACCAACTTTTCAGACTCTCAAGGAAATAATTGTTGCATTTCACAAAAAAAAGTATGCTCCGAGTTTGAGGCCAGCAAGGTGTATATCTGGCAGTTGCTTCCTATTGCAGCAAGGTTTTGCATAAGGTTCCTAGCAAACTATTTACTGGGCAATGGTGTAGGGACTGGACAATACATATTTGGCACAATCCCCTCAAGTCCTGCGGACCTTGTTGGCAGGTGCATTGTTATTCCTCAGTGGCTTTACTTTCGATGATTTAACTGTTTTTACATGTTTTGACTTCAGGCCTGACGTACGCGTCGGATGTGCCATGTTTGAGGCAAGCATGTTTAGGTTTCTGTTGGTGGAATAGATGTGTAGCCCATTTTAATGTAATGAGCTATGGTTTACAGTAAACTGAGGGAATGGTTGCACTGTCCTGAGCCAGCTTTGCAGTTGAATTTAGTCTCCATGATGAATGGACTTTCAGAGTAGAACTGCAGCTTGGGGAAAAAAGTTTTAAAAATAAGTGAGTTAGACAAAATATTTATTTCAACACACCATAAAGTGAGATGAAGATTGACTCCTAAATGGCAGAAAGATGAAGAGTAGGCGGCCGGGACGTTGCGACAAACTTTAATGAACTATTAACAGAATATATTTACAAAATAATACATATGGGTGCAGTCAGACTAGAACATCAGGACGAACAACTGCAACGCGTTTCAACTACTAGAACCTTCCATAAGGGACAGAAAGAACAGATAATGAAATGGTTTGTCCAAACAATTCCATAATGCATTAATTTAGGCTAAATCAAAGCAGAACCTGAAACAATGCAAAAAAAGTCTACTTGCCTGGAATTAAAAACTTAAGAGGTTTGATTATTGCATAGATATATGGATTTTCACTAGTGAGGGGTTTGAAGAAAATACTGCTAAGTATTGTAACTGTCTGGTGGGGTAAAAATTACTAAATTTGGGTCCATTATATGTAATTGAAAATAACATAAAGGGATGTCATTTAAGGGATTACATTACCATTTTATTATTCCAGATGAAAATGGGAATTGGGTAAATTTGACACACATACTGTACTTTCCATTTTTGGATTGCAGTTCGTGGCATCCTAGCACACAAATAAAATACATACCTCCCAGTGATGCCAATTTAGCAATTATTTTGCTAGATTTAGCTACTTTTCAGACCACCCTGACAACTTTATTTTCAAACAGCAACCAATTTAGCTACTTTTAAAAATGTATTCAAAAACTTTTGAAAAGTGACTCAAATGCTCAAATGCACATATTTTCCCTCTAAATGACAAAAACGATTTTCTCTGTCACACACTAAGTCACAACACACGTGCATGGCTGCAAAAGTGCATTGTGAGTGACGTCAGCAGCAGGCCAGCAGCAATTTCAGTACATTGCAAATCTAAACAGTGTGATGAACCAATAAAAGCTGAAGAGATTATAGAGTCTATCAAACATCTAAAGAACAATAAATCAACAGGTGTTGATGGAATTACATCAGAATTCTACAAATTATTTTCTGAACAAGTAGCTCCCTTCCTATTTGAAGTCTTTTTAGAGAGTATTAAAAACAATGTTCTCCCTCCTACAATGAGTCAGGGGTTAATAACACTGATACCTAAGCCTAAAAAATAAGTGCTGCTCATCGATAACTGGCGTCCAATTTGTCTTCTTAATAATGACTATAAGATATTAGCCTTACTACTTGCAAAAATAATTAAAGAAGTCCTGGATGCAATCATTGATGGAACACAGTCTGGCTTCATGAGAAACAGACATATTTCTAACAATGTCAGACTAGTATTAGACATACTTGACTACTCAGACCTAATAACTGACGATAGCTTCATATTATTTTTAGATTTTTATAAACACAGTAGAGCATCAGTTTCTCTTCCACTCCCTTGAGAGACTTGGCTTTGGGGATTTTTTCTGTAAGGCTATTAAGACTCTCTATGCAAATGGTAACAGCTCTATCAAATTGAAATATGGCACCTCACCTAGATTTGAGTTAAAGAGAGGAATTAGGCAAGGTTGTCCTATCTCTCCGTACCTGTTTTTATTAAATCACCCAATTTCTTACAAATTCTTTAAATAATAATCCTGTACAAGGTATTTCCATAGCTGGTAAAGAAATTACTAAAAGCCAGCTGGCTGACGATACTACACTTTTTCTGAAAGACGCTAACCAAATTCCCATATCGATCAATGTGATACAATCCTTTTCCAAAGCGTATGGTCCATATCTTAACATTAATAAATGTGAACTCATAGCTGTCAAAGATTGTGTGACACCTTCATATTATGGTATTCCAGTAAAATAACTTACATATTTAGGCATAAGCATTACAAAGGATCAGAAGTCTAGAGGCTTATTAAATTTTAACCCTCTTATTAAAAAAAAACAGAAGAAGCTAAATCAATGGCTACAGAGGGACTTCTCTTTAAAAGGTAGAGTCCTAATAACCAAGGCATCTCTAGACTAACATATGGCGCTCTATCTTTATATCTTGACGGTAAAATAAGCAAGGAGATAGAACAGATCATTTTCAACTTTCTATGGAGAAACCGTACCCATTACATTAGGAAAACTGTTGTAATTAACACTTATGAGAATGGTGGACTGAATTTTCTGGACTTTACTACTTTAAATAATACTTTTAAGATCAATTGGATAAAACAATTCCTAAGAAAACCCACTTCTATCTGGAATTGTATTCCTCATCATGTCTTCTCTACTTTTGGTGGCCTTAACTTCATGTTGTTTTGCAATTATAATATTGACAAAATTCCAGTTAACCTGCCGATGAAAAGCAGAACGTTTTTCTTGTCATGGTCCTTAATTTATAAACACAATTTTTCTCCACACATATATTATATATGGAATAATCAGGATATATTATATACAAATATTTCTTTGTTTTTAGAATATTGGTTCCGAAATAATATCTTATTGGTGAGCCAACTGGTAAATGCAGAGAGTCTTTTACTCAGTTATAAGGAATTCTTATCACTTTACAAGGCCCCTGTAACACCTAAAGATTTTTGCAATTGTTTAAGATTCCCTCAGGTGTTGCTCTGTTATTCAGGAACGCGTCAAGACCTGACCCTCAGAGGCTACCTTCTATTGACCCTATTGACTCATCAGTAGGAAAGATTTGTTTCTCTTTTGGTCCGTTCAACAACAGAGCGATACAAACCGTGTTTTAGCAGGATGTTGTATCTATCTATACCTTATGTCATGCCTTATTGGAATGGATTTATTGATAATATCTGTTGGAAAAAAGTTTGGATGTTGCCACACACATACCTACTTGTTAACAAAATTAAGGAAGTTTCCTTTAAAATGATTCATAAATATTATCCTGCCAACTACTATATGAAGAAGTGTAAGGAAAACATCAACTCAAATTGCTCCTTTTGTAATGACCACCCAGAAACAGTGTTACATCTTTTTTGGCATTGTATTCATATAAGAAAACTGTGGCAAGACATCAGTAGATTTATAATTGAACACATTTATGAAGATTTTACACTATTGTGTAGAGATGTACTGCTTGGATTATTTACATACGATAGAAATAAGCTGAAACATTTTATGTAATTCATTTCATTATTCTTTTGGACAAATTTTATATACACAAATTTACATTTACAAACAAAAAAACACATTTTCTTACCCTACAAAAAGAAATTGAACTGTATTTTAAGACAGTTAAATACTTTAAGACAGTTAAATACTTTAAGACAGTTAAATACTTTAAGACAGTTAAATACTTAAATAACAAAAAAGCTGGTAGAATTGTAAGTGTATGTATGTCCCTTAAGGTCCTTGTGTAATTGTAATGTGATATTGTACCCCCTAGCTCAATTGTCCATTGTTTATAATCTATATATACTTGTGTTCCCTCATGTACTTTCTGTATTGATTTGTTGTTTAAATTATTATTTTTTAATAAAGTACATTGCAATGTTGGCTGACTGCAGCAGCAGTAGTACGGGTTCGACGAGTCAAACCCAATGAATATAGTTGGTCACGAATGCTTGAACAGAACTTACAACATCAATCAACATGTCTCAATCAAAATTGTACAGCCAGAAGTACAGAAAATAGTGGGAGTCTGTACCTGAACAAATGTCAAATCATGTTTTTTGCCGAGATGGCCAGTCAATTTGAGAAACGTAATTGTGTATTCTACGTAATGACGCAGTTTTACGTTATCACCCAATGACATCACAACGTCATTTAGCAACAAATCAACCTGCTTCTAGCATCTTAACCTGAAAATTAGTTGGCAACACTGATACCTCCACACTTGCCATTCGAGTCGTGCATCCAAGCGCATTTCCGTTTGTTTCTAAAGTAATATTATCCTAATTTGCAGATAGAATTACTCAATTAACACCTACTTTCCTAACTGACCCGCATCTACCTGAATTATGTACGAATAATGTGAGGACATTGTGTGACATTGCTGTCAAACTGCTCCTGCCTGCCTCACTCCTGACTGAACCCATACTTGAACCAAGATGGCAAGCACAACAACAGGGAACATTAACTAAATACTTAGCTACAAAGGTTTTATGTAGCAATAGCTGAAAACATTAAGTATAATGGTCAAATAAGCTACGTTAAAATACCAACTTTACACCTTTTTCAACCTTCAAAGTTGCGTTAGCTACCTACAAATACATAATCTTACCTTGTACATCGTGAATGTAACCCTCGATCCAGTTACAGTAACCTCTTAGTTTGACTGCCTTGGGCATACAGGGCTCCCGAGTAGCGCAGCGGTCTAAGGCACTGCATCTCAGCGCAAGAGGCGTCACCACAAGACCCTATTTCGATTAACGTTACAGGCTGTATCACAACCCGCCGTGATTGGAAGTTCCATAGGGCGGCGCACAATTGTCCCAGCGTCGTTAGGGGTTGGCCGTCATTGTAAATAAGAATTTCTTCTTAACTAACTTGCCTAGTTAAATTAAAAATATATTTTTAAAAGTCTAGTCTTCATCTGCCCATGTATCGATATAAATCCAGTGTATTGTTGTTTTGAGTAGCGACTTCCGGGGGTTACCCACCTCAGCCTCGCTTTCATTTCAAAATGGAGCCTGCGTGACTTAAGCGTATTATACAGGTTGTCACATGCTAAAAAGCATTATATTTTACCCACAGAAATGTTCTAAATAACATCTTAATTACAAACCTGACTAGCATAAAAAAAATGTTAGGATTGATTTCATAATCATTGTGAAGGGATCAAAAAGCTTGCAGCCTATGGCCTATCACAGACCTGTGACAATGTCCCTTCTTATTTTCTCTCTGCATATGTGTGTGTGTGTGTGTGTGTGTGTGTGTGTGAGAGAGAGAGACAGACAGACAAATACAGAGAGTTATAGGGCTCCCGAGTGGCACAGAGGTCTAAGGCACTGCATCTCAGTGTAAGAGGTGTCACTACAGTCCCTGGTTTGAATCCAGGTTGAATCACATCTGGCCATGATTGGGTGTCCGGGTTTGGCTGGGGTAGGCTGTTGTTGTAAATAAGAATTTGTGTGACACACAGAGAGATTTTCTGTGTGTGTATTGGTTTGAAAGACAGAGAGGGTGTCATTGTCCTCTCACTACAGCGGTGTGTGTTTGTGACAGCCCCCCCAATACACACACACATTCCTCTGCTGATATAGATATAGCCTCTCTGTAAAGTATATATTCCCTCTGTAATCAGCCTATACTCCAAGGTTTTATGTTTATGTTTATTGTCTATTCTTTATGATGTCTATGTGGACATGTGTTTGTATTCTGTTTGTTGTCTATTGCTGGCAGCACCTTCTCACTAAGGCAAATTATGGGTATGTGTAAATATACATGGCGAATAAAGGTCATTCTACAGACAAAGATCTGTCTAATGTTATTTGCACTTTGACTCAGGATTAAGCAGAAGTAGCTGAGCTTGTAGAGTACTAGAGATCTGCATCTTAATTAGAGAAAGGTTTAGACTAGTTCTGAGGGTCAATAGATGTTCATTGATTCTTAAACTATGAAAAAATGATCGAATCCCCATAGTAAATCCTTGCACTGGCAGCGGTTCTGGCATTTTCTCACAACAGCCTATGCAGTAACGTGGTCTTCGTTGTGATTACTCTGTGTCTTTCTTCAATCAGTTTGAAATACCTTAATTTGCGATCAAACAGACTAAGACATCAGTTGTGTTGCACCATGCAGTGAACACACCGGTCGCGTTCCCCTGCTCAGACGTTGCATGCATAAACCAATGGTTGCGTGTCACGTCTCGACTGTGTCATCGACTGACAGATTGCTATAACATATGATGTGGTTAGCTGATACGTAAAATACCTAACCAGGCGTTGTAAGATCCGGTATGTGTCAGCAACGCCAGGGCAGAGGCATGCACCCGTCCTCTCTGACTGGAACACTACTGTGACAACGACACTGGAAGCTGAAATTGTGAATATCCCGCTCCTCATTGGCTCTCGGCTGAGAACAAGGACGGGTCGCTCTCCGCAAGCCCGTGGTGCTGAAATCTCGTCTCGCTATGATAACAATGTAACGGCAATGAAACACTTCACTGTGGAACCCAATAAACATCACCAAAATGGAAGATGATTTGTTCCAGTTAAGACAACTCCCGTGAGTATACTCAACAATATATATGTATATATATAAAAATATACTTAATTTCTAATTTGATCGTGGCTGGGCTAATTTGCTAAACCGACCCAACAGACACAGCCTTTCTTAGCACACATTTTCGTGATCGTTTGATTCGCAGCTGTTGGTTGACAGAATGATCTCTTGACAATATTATGTGCAACACTGCATTCCTCTGTTGAGATAGCCACAGTGCAATACGCCACTCTACGCGAATACAATGTGGCATGTCGAGGAACTGACGGTGCGTTTTGTTTGAAAGCATCAATGACCGGTAAACAGTAACCATAAACCAACTCCTCATATGGGTGCTACAACAAGGTCGCCTAGTATTTGTATCTATTTTTCCCTTGTATCTCAAGGTATTTTTTACTGGTAGTGACAGTGTGCATATTTGTAAAATTGTTCATTCACATCATTGCCACTTTGTTTACATACTCATCTCATATGTATATACTGCACTCAATACCATCTACTGTATCTTGCCTATTCCGCTCTGTACCATCACTCATTCATATATCTTTATGTACATATTCTTTATCCCCTTACACTTGTGTCTATAAGGTAGTAGTTTTGGAATTGTTAGCTAGATTACTTGTTGGTTACTACTGCATTGTCGGAACTAGAAGCACAAGCATTTCGCTACACTCGCATTAACATCTGCTAACCATGTGTATGTGACAAATAAAATTTGATTTGATTTGATTTGTATATGAAGCTACTACTGTGACAACATCATTGGTCATGTCTTTATTTTGATCATCCATGAATTGCACCAGTTTGTTAGTATGGATTGGATAACATATAATATTTTACACAACATGTAGCAAATATAAAATTAAAATTAACAAATTCCCCTGATATTTCTGCTTGGCAATAGCCACGCATTTAGCCTACCAATTACTGTATAGGGGCTGCCTATTACTCAATATTTAGTAGCAACAATTATGATCACGATTTAGAATATCCATACTACAATGTCATCTCTTGTGGATGATAATCTATTATGTTAATTTATGTTTATTGTTAAAAAGATTAACATGCTTTTCACTGAAGGTACAGTGAGTTTAGGTAAAGCTTTTAGTTTAGCTAGTCAAATAGAGATGTCCACACATGGCTGTCACTATCAATTTCCAACAAAGTTCCTATTGAGACTCTCCTTTTTAATGTGTAATAAAATAGAAGCATAAGTAGGCCTGGAAACTATCTAACTAAGAACTGAAATTGTGTAATAAGTGACTGTGGCTGCAAACCTTGAGTTCTAATGCTCAGAACTGCCTTTCTCCCCAGCGTGAACCCCCAAATAATATTTCCTAACAGGATACATACGGTATATCTTAAAGCTATTATGTTGAAGGAGAGGAATTTTGAGGCAATTAGGCCACATTGAAACGTTACTGCAGAAAGTGTCAAGCCACCAACACAAAGGTTTACAGGATCTGTCCATTTTCCATTCTCCAAATCTATATATGGGATAAATGTGGAATTGTTCTGTACAGAACTGAAAGAAACTGAAGTACAGGAAACAAGGCATGTTGATTTCTAGGCCCCTCACTGGGCCACCAGCTGTATTTATTCTGCCCTTGGCAAATCTGTGTAGTAATTACAGTGATTAAGACATCACTGGTTCTCCTTCTCACCCTTCTCTGTCTCAGAGGTGCATACAGGCCTGAAAGCAATTGATGTCAAAAAGTCCCTTGTCCCTGATGCTCTAGGTGCCTGTCTACTACAATTAGCTGCAGACATAATTGTAATGAAATCCCCAAATTGTGGAAATCAGCATTTGTCCTACCTCTTTTGAAAGGTGATCCGACTCTACTGAATAACTTTAATCACAGATCTAAATTGTCTGTTCTGGCAAAGGTATTGGAGTCCCTAGTCAACATTTAAGGTTTTTAATGATATTCACTGTGCTCTGGATAAGAAGCTACATTGTATATCTGTAGTCATAGACTTGTCAAAGGCGCTTGACACTGTGGACCATACTGTCTTAGTGTAGAGTTTGAAGTGCACTGAGTTCACTGGTCATGCTCAGGAGTGGTTTGTGAACTACTGGTCACTTCAAACCCAGTGTGTTAAGGCAGATGGCTGTAAGTCATACACCGTAGAGTTGTGCTCGGATGTGCCTCAAGGAAATATTTTTGGTCCCCTGTTGTTTATTATCTATAGCAACAACATTGGGAGACATATTGAAACAGCTGATGTAGATTTTTATGCGGATGACACTGTTCTCTATTCAAGTGGCAGCAGTTTGACTTTGGCTTTTGAAAGATCTCAAACAGCTTTTAACATTATTGAACAGAATCTGTACGATTTGAAGTTTGTTCTTAATTCTTCTAAAACAAAATGCATGATATTTTCCAATACTGAACACTCTGAAAACCATGTAATTACTACTTTGAAAGGACATTCTGTAGAGCAAGTCAAAACGTACAAATTTGAGCTTCACCACCCATATAGAGAACCTTGTCAAGAAACATAAGCTGCATATTCGGTTTTATTACCGTCACAAAGCTTGTTTTTCCTTTGCCCCCAGAAAATGATGGATTCGTTGTACTTTTCTCTCTGTGTTGAACAATCTTGATACTATGTATCTGCACTCCTCAAGCTCTACACTGGACTTTTGACTCTGTGAATCATGCAGCCCTTTATTTTGAAACCAATCAGAGACGTCTAACTCAACATTGTGATCTCTACAGTGCTGTCAGGTGGACATCACCAGCAACATGCAGGCTCAAACACGGGTACATTCTTATTTATAAGGCCATTTTAGGAGAAAGGCCATTTGATCTATCCTCTCTTCTAGCTTGAAATGAAAGCACATACAAGCTCAGATCTCAATCTTGTTTTATGCTAGCAGTTCCAAAAATTTGAACTGAGCATGGAAAGAGGTCATTTCATTACTCAACCCCTTGGTCTTGGAATTCCCTCCAAGCCAAACTGAAACTCCAGAACCTGTTGTCCCTGGAGGAGTTCAAAGGACAAATAGATGAACAGGTTGTTGAGACATGTAGTTGTTTCTAGTTGTCACCCGATGTCACTTGTTTGCATTGCCTTATGTAAGGAAGCATGTTGTGTTATTTCACATTCCTGCACGCACACATACACATTCACTGTCTTTTCCTCTTGCCAGACCGTCATTGTAAATAATAATTTGTTCTTAATTGACTTGCCTGGTTAAATAAAGGTTAAAAAAATAAAGGTCTGCCTCAATGTTCCTTTTACAATGTTCCACCCTCTATCAGCAATCTGTTATTTTACAAAGTGAGGAGTTTATAAACTCCACGTACAGATAACATACAGGTGTTTTAAGTATTATGTTAATTTGAGAATTCATATTTTTCCTAAAAATCCAATCTATTTGCCATCTACACACAATTTTTAGGAGTCACACAAGTTTCTCAGTTGTGAACATCTGTGCGTAACTTCCCTCCGTTTCCCCGTCACATCTCACCCACTGATAGATTTCACCCCCAGTCACAAAGCACAGAGTACATAGGAACAGCTTCTATCACCTAGGCAACAGCCTCTCATTCTCGCTTCATTCAGCTCTGTTTCCTTACGGTAGACTGGCAACTGATCAAAGTTGATCTTCCTGGCTTTCTCTCTTGCAGCGTGGTCAAGTTCCGTCGCACGGGTGATAGCACACGCTCTGAGGATGACGGCGGGGGCAGAGAGCAGGAGGT
Organism: Oncorhynchus mykiss; assembly: GCF_057628025.1. NCBI lineage: Eukaryota > Metazoa > Chordata > Actinopteri > Salmoniformes > Salmonidae > Oncorhynchus > Oncorhynchus mykiss. Next base: position 62,478,976 of record NC_143032.1, on the reverse strand, counting down.
CCAGATCGATGGGAGGCAGGCTTATATGGAGTCTGTGGCACTTCAGGATGGTGCACCAGTACCTCGGGAGTTTGCTAATCCAACTGATGGTATGACTGGGTCCCTCCTCAGCCTCCACTCTCAGTTTCCCAACCAAACTCATAACAACTCCCATATGCATGGACCACCTTCCCACTCTCTACTTCCACCTATCCCCTCCCTGCCTGGGGACCACTGGGCTTTTATAAGTGGCTTTATCTATTATGAGATTGACTACAGTTACTCATTTTGGACACATTTATTTTAATAACTTGTAATCCATACTTGCAAGTCGTCATCTGTATTTTATGTGATTTCTTACTTGAGTTGTTCTCCACAGACACTTTCATGGTGGAGGATGCTGTGGAGGCCATTGGCTTTGGGAAGTTCCAGTGGAAACTCTCCATCCTCACTGGTCTGTCCTGGGTGAGAAGCATTAGACAGGGCTAGTCTGGTCAGAGAGGAAAACATAACAGTTTCATAACATGTTGTGTATGTTCTGTATTACAAACATGTGCATGTGGATTTAATGTACTGTATATGAGCAAAATTCACTGTGCCTTCATTGTTTCCTTCCGCACTGGTCCTTATGGCTGTTGTTTTTCAGATGGCTGATGCTATGGAGATGATGATTCTGAGCATCCTAGCTCCACAGCTGCACTGTGAATGGAGGCTGCCAAGTCTGTGGGTGGCGCTACTCACCTCGGTAATGCCTGACACATTCTTACACTGACTACAAGTAATACTAAATGATGACTAGATTAGTGGACTAACGGTAGTTGTTGAGAAGCTGGTGGTGATTGGATGGACTAGTAATTGTAGTGATGAGTTTAATAGCAGTACCTGTTGATGTTAATGCAGTCTTACAGTGTCACTTGTCACTTTTCATTACAGATAAAGCCTCTATATATAGTGATAACTAGTCCCTCTGTTTCTTTTATCCAGGCGGTGTTCATTGGAATGATGATCAGCTCTTCCATTTGGGGGAACATATCCGACAAGTATGGCAGAAAAACAGTAAGTTCAACGACTGGGTTTATTATGGGAGAGGTTATGACTTTCACAACAGAACAGACACAGCTATATTGATGAATAATTTCACAACAGGACCGACACAGCTATATTGATGAATAATTTCACAACAGAACAGACACAGCTATATTGATGAATAATTTCACAACAGGACAGACACAGCCATATTGATTAATAATTTCACAACAGGACAGACACAGCCATATTGATTAATAATTTCACAACAGTTATTTGTTTTACAGGCTTTCGTGAGACATCAGTTTTATATCAATGTATTGGGAAGAGATGGGGAATGGGGAGATCCATAACAGTGTGATGCGTGGTAGAGATAGTTGGGGCATTTTGTTGTCAGTGTCAGAGCTCACAGCTGTGGATGTGGGTGTGTATGTCTGTGTGTACACAGGGTCTGAAGATGAGTGTGGCGTGGACCATGTTCTATGGTGTCCTGAGCGCCTTTGCCCCCGTCTATGGCTGGATACTCTTCCTCCGTGCCCTGGTGGGCTTTGGCATCGGAGGAGCACCACAGTCGTACGTGTCCCTTCTCTCTGGCATTATAGCAATAGCTACAGTATATACTTTAGTAGTTCAAAGTAAAGGATTGGGTTATGTTATTTACCCAGTTATAAGTAGGCCATTTATAACTGGGTAGATAACATAACCCTGGCTGCTCCCCGTTAGGGACATTCATATTTCTCATTGTCACAGTTGTAAACAAATATATACATATATATTTTATTGTTTCATTCACACCTGCACTGCTGGAGCTCGGAGCTTAAGAATTTCACTGTACACTGCAACTACAACTGTGCATGTGACTAAATAAAAAATAAAACATCTTATTCTAGAAGTGGCATAATAGTCACATGTCCTTCTCCCTTCAGGGTGACACTGTATGCAGAGTTTCTCCCCATGAGGTCCAGAGCCACCTGCATCTTGCTGATAGAGGTATGGCTTACCCTTAACTATCCTATATTCTGTATGTAGTTCTACCTTCTGTCTGTAGCTTGTCCAACCCAATTCCTTTCCACTACCCTTCTAACTCTGCTGTCCTGTGAGGTTCACTTTCAACTCTGTCAAGTCCTCAATTGATTTGAGACATTAGCAGGTTGGTGTGGTGCACATTGATCCACTTGTTTGTGAGTGATCCTCTTGATGCCAGGTTTGTGGCCCCTCAGGAGCAGGATAGGTCTCCACTCTTCGCTGGATCAATGAAGCTGCTTCACTGTGCCAGGGAACTCATCATGCCAACCGTCTCCTGTACCTATTGCTGTGCCCCTGCAGATATTCTGGGCGCTGGGCACTGTGTTTGAGGTACTGCTGGCTATCGTGGTGATGCCCACTCTGGGCTGGCGCTGGCTGCTTGGCCTCTCTACCATTCCGCTCTTCATCTTTGCTATCCTCTCTTTTGTGAGTATGACAGTAACAGCTACTACCAATTCACTTGAGTTCTGTTTTTTTACACTATTGAACGACTGACCCTTTGGTTTTGGAAACAGTGGCTGCCAGAGAGTGCCCGCTATGATGTGTTGACAGGGAACCAGGAGAAAGCGCTGAACACCCTGAAGCGCATCGCCAAGGAGAACGGAGCCCCCATGCCCCTTGGAAAACTTGTGGCTGCAAGACAGGTATAGCCTGCCCTGTCCCGCTTTAGGCCCAGCTTTTGGAACTTTGTCTTTCCTGGATATAGCCACTATATTGTGATCACTGCATCCAATGGGTATGGATACAGATTTAGAACAAAGTTCAATAGTATGAGAAAAATGTGATTGATACATGTGGATGATCTTGTTCCTGTAGTGTTTGTAAACACCCTGGTATGTTGATTAATTACCTGAACCAGATTACAGGCACTGGTTACAGTGAGAAGCTTCCACTTGAGTGGACAGATTGATGAGAACCAGTCAATATTCAGGTCCCCAAGAAAGTAGACTTCTCTGTTTACATCACATACACTATCAAGCATTTCACACATATTATTTAGATATTGACTGTTAGCACTTGGTGGCCTAGCAACACCCCAAAATAAAAGGCTTTAGATGTGCCAAGTGAACCTGCAACCACAACACTTCAATAACACTTGACATACAGTGGGGGAAAAAAAGTATTTAGTCAGCCAACAATTGTGCAAGTTCTCCCTTTTAAAAAAATGAGAGAGGCCTGTAAATCTTCATCATAGCTACACTTCAACTATGACAGACAAAATGAGAAAAAAAATCCAGAAAATCACATTGTAGGATTTTTAATGAATTTATTTGCAAATTATGGTGGAAAATAAGTATTTGGTCAATAACAAAAGTTTATCTCAATACTTTGTTATATACCCTTTGTTGGCAATGACAGAGGTCAAACGTTTTCTGTAAGTCTTCACAAGGTTTTCACACACTGTTGCTGGTATTTTGGCCCAGAAAAACAGCCCCAAAGCATGATGTTTCCACCCCAATGCTTCAATAGGTATGGTGTTCTTTGGATGCAACTCAGCATTCTTTGTCCTCCAAACACGACGAGTTGAGTTTTTACCAAAAAGTTATATTTTGGTTTCATCTGACCATATGACATTCTCCCAATCTTCTTCTGGATCATCCAAATGCTCTCTAGCAAACTTCAGATGGGCCTGGACATGTACTGGCTTAAGCAGGGGGACACGTCTGGCCCTGCAGGATTTGAGTCCCTGGCGGCGTGGTGTGCTACTGATGGTAGGCTTTGTTACTTTGGTCCCAGCTCTGCAGGTCATTCACTAGGTCCCCCCGTGTGGTTCTGGGATTTTTGCTCACCGTTCTTGTGATCATTTTGACCCCACGGGGTGAGATCTTGCGTGGAGCCCCAGATCGAGGGAGATTATCAGTGGTCTTGCATGTCTTCCATTTCCTAATAATTGCTCCCACAGTTGATTTCTTCAAACCAAGCTGCTTACCTATTGCAGATTCAGTCTTCCCAGCCTGGTGCAGGTCTACAATTCTGTTTCTGGTCTCCTTTGACAGCTCTTTGGTCTTGGCCATAGTGGAGTTTGGAGTGTGACTGTTTGAGGTTGTGGACAGGTGTCTTTTATACTGATAACAAGTTCAAACATGTGCCATTAATACAGGTAATGAGTGGAGGACAGAGGAGCCTCTTAAAGAACAAGTTATAGGTCTGTGAGAGCCAGAAATCTTGCTTGTTTGTAGGTGACCAAATACTTATTTTCCAAAATAATTTGCAAATAAATTCAGGAAAAATCCTACAATGTGATTTTCTGGATTTTTTTTCTAATTTTGTCTGTCATAGTTGAAGTGTACCTATGATGAAAATTACAGGCCTCTCTCATCTTTTTAAGTGGGAGAACTTGCACAATTGGTGGCTGACTAAATACTTTTTTGCCCCACTGTAAGATCTTCTCTAAGCATTACAGGGATATGGCTCTGAATATATACAGCAACACTTCCCCCATAAGCATTTCTGTCTCTTCTATAGATGTTATATCCCTGTATTGCTACTGCTGTATCAAATGAATTATCTAAGTGAGTCTCAGAAATGGCTAATATATTAATGTTATCTGATATTAGCAAGTTACTGATTTCATGAACTTTATTTCTAAGGCTACATATATTAATATGGGCTATTTTCAGCCCATTACTGAGTAACTTATCAGAGAGAGACATAATATGGAAAAGAACAAACAAAATAAAAATATACACATTTAAGTGTTTAAGTGTCTGTGTGTGCTGTGGGGTTGAACATACGAACCCATTGGCTTGGCTCTCTCATCCCTTCCAGGCTTTTAGAAAGGAGGGTGGACATCTGTCATAACAGATGTAAGCAATGTCTCCACGCGCTCTGGCAGCTTTCATGGCTGGGATAAGTTCTTTCCTCTTCTGGCGCACAGCTTCAGAATAGTCCTTGTTGAGGAAGATACACGTTCCTCTCAAGTTCTTGGCTCTTTCCAGAACAGCTACTTTGTCCTTGAACCTCAGGAACTCGACCACTATTGGCCTGGGCCTGTCACCTGGGCCGGTGGTGGGTTTTCCAGTCCATTGGGCGCTCTCCACCTCAATCTTCCTGTGGTCCAAATTCAATTTCTCATTGATCATTTCCCTCACTTTCTCCTCAGGCTCGGTCCAGGTCTCATGTGGAGATTCTGCAATTCCGTCCACAACCATGTTATTCTGCCTTGATTGTCCTTGTTATCATGGATTCACACACAGAACTTATGTCCTCTCTCATCTTGCCGTTCTCCTGTTTCAATTCATTGAGCTGACCCTGGGAGAACTGCAAACTGTTCTTCAGGTCCTGGACCTCTCTGGTCAGGTTGTCCATTCTTTTATTAGTTGAATCCACCAGTATTTGGACAAAATACTTGAATCTATTTTCTTGTTGTTGAAACAATTGTTTGTAGAACTCTTTTTGTTTCGTTTAAAAGATCCTTCCCCAATGATAGAGAGACACCATTGTCCTCAACGGTACTCCCGCCGGCTTCGGTCTTTGTCATGGCTACGCTGTTACTCCTCGCAGTTCCAGACAGGGCAGGTCACATGTAATGAAAATAGAGTGTACTAAAATGGTTGTAGTTTGTTTTGCTTCAGTTATATGTCTGTCATGTTGCTTTTCTGTTTTTCAATCAGGAGGACCGTGGGAAGATCCAGGATCTTTTCTCACCACATTTTCGCTGGACCACAATTCTGTTGTGGTTTATTTGGTAAATAACCCTTTTAACAAAGAAAAACTTTGAATTTCCTCATTTTTAATTACAGGTAATTAAAAGTTAGTAAATCCCATCTGATGACTAATTTCAACTTTCCTACATTACTAAAACATAACCAGTACTGCTCTGTTACATACTTAGATTAAATGTCTTCATAAGAGTTGCATCTTTAATTAACCCAGTTTCCTTATGGGAATCCTTATATTGACTGAGTACTGTGTTTTATCTGTCTCAGGTTCTCTAATGCATTTGCCTACTATGGCCTGGTCCTGCTCACCACTGAGCTCTTCCAGGAGGGGGGCGCCTGTGGGGGTGAGTCACTGCTCCTCTCCTCTGACATCATCAGTAACACTCACGCAAACACTCTCAAGGACAGCATTAACCTGCTGAGGCCAAACAATCTTATTAATCAGTTCATTCTTAGTGTAATGGGAGAACAACACAGGCCAAGGTAATTTCCAACATACAATTAACATGTCATCTTGACAACTAAAAACAGGATGTTTGTGTCATGCTTTAACCAAGAATAGCTCCCGTTGACCTCAGGTCACGTTAGCATATACACTGAGTGTACAAAACATTAGGAACACCTTCCTAATATTGAGTTGCATGACGTTTGCTCTCAGAACAGCCTCAATTCATCAAGGTATGGACTCTACAAGGTGCAGAAAGGGTGCCACAGGAATGCTGGCCCATATTGACTCCAATGCTTTCCACAGTTCTCAAGTTTTCTGGATGTCCTTTGGGTGGTGGACGATTCTTGATACACACGGGAAACTGTTGAGTTTGAAAAACCCATCAGCGTTGCAGTTCTTGACACACTCAAACCGGTGCACCTGGCACCTACTACCATACCACGTTCAAAAGCACTTAAATATTTTGGCTTGCCCATTCACTCTCTGAATGGCACAATCCATGTCTTAATTGTCTCAAGGCTTAACATTCATTCTTTAACCTGTCTCCTCCCCTTCATCTACACTGATCAATAACGGATCATAGCTTTCACTTGGATTCACCTGGCCAGTCTATGTCATGGCCAGAGCAATTGTATCTAATGTTTTGTACACCTAGTGCAAGTCTCAAGGCCATTTCAGGAGTTGTGATTCTGTATGTCTGTAGTGATAACTGGTGCATCACGTGTTTCTTGTGTTATGTCTCCCTCTAGAGTCAAAAGGTAGTAAGAGGGAGCCCAGGTGTAGCCTGGAGTGTAAATACCTGACCTCAGACGACTACAAGGATCTGCTGTGGACCACCCTGTCTGAATTCCCAGGTATACTTCTTCAACCTCAACTCAGTCAGTATATTGCTAAACACAATAATTGCTGTATGGGGAGCAGTGTACTGTGAAGTAAAGTAGGTTGTAAATTGTTCTGATCGATAAAAATATCTGAATAGATTGGTTGATGTATTAATGTTGGGCAGGCCTACTGGTGACTCTGTGGGCCATCGATCGGCTGGGAAGGAGGAAGACCATGGCACTGTGCTTCTTTGTCTTCTCTCTCTGCCTTGTTCCACTCTACGCTTGTGTAGGGAGGTAAGACCATCCATTACGGCATTATTACTACTAGTATTAGTAATGTACTACTCTCAAATTTAACATGGCAAACATCACACTGTGGTGGATCCACAACTGACAACACAGTAACTGTGTTGCATTTAACGGTGCTGTTGTTATTAACAGTGTTGTTGTTAACAGTGTTGTTGTTATTACCAGTGTTGTTGTTAAGTGTTGTTGTTGTTATTAACAGTGTTGCTGTTAACGGTGCTGTTATTGTTATAAACAGTGTTGTTAACGGTGTTGTTGTTATTACCCGTGTTGTTGTTAACAGTGTTGTTGTTGTTATTAACAGTGTTGTTGTCTCTGCTCCAGGACCTGGTTGACAGTATTGATATTCATCGCCAGGGCCTTCATTGCAGGAGGTTTCCAGGCTGCTTATGTCTACACCCCTGAGGTGAGTTGATCGGCCATGGAACCCTATGGCTACATTATTGACTCTATAGAACGTCAGCTCGTACTCTAAAAACAAAGCTGAAGTGACTTGGCCTTGATTACAGGTAGACGGAGGTGGACAAACACGACTTTGATTTATAACCAGAACAAACACTGTAGCTCTGCCTCTTCCTCTGTTATTGTATAACTATGTCTTGAGGTTATTTATGGCTTCAAGATTATACTACATTTCAGACGTCAGCTTTCTGTTCAGTTGTATTTCTTTGATCGATTTGTAACTAAACGAAGGACTAGTTCTTTGCTCCATACTCTTCTTCCCCATTGGTTTCTAATAAGCGTCAATATGGTACAAACTAAACCATACTGTAAATGCAAATAAGGCGTAAAATGGACATTCCCTTTTGCGTAAACCACTTGAAGTGACTGTCCTGAATGTTTATGAGTGATGTATTCCTATGGTGTTCTCCTGACTCCATAGGTTTATCCAACAGCAACCAGAGCGTTAGGTCTGGGCACTAGTAGTGGAATGGCCAGAGTGGGAGCCCTCATCACACCCTTTGTTGCACAGGTAAAAAAAAATGTAAAAGTTACCACAACCAATATAAGGTATATTTGCTTTGCACTTAATGTGTACTGAAAGACAGTCAAGTCTTCACAGAGAGACACTAACACTGCATTCCTCCTCTCTTTCCTGCAGGTGATGTTGGAGTCTTCTGTGTACCTGACTCTGTCAGTGTATAGCATCTGTTGCATGCTGGCTGCCATCGCCTCATGTGCTCTGCCCATTGAGACCACTGGCCGGGGCCTCCAGGAGTCCAGCCACCGCGAGTGGGGCCAGGAGATGATGGGCCGGGCCCATGGCAACAGCTCTGGGGGCATCCCACACTCTGACTCTGGGTCCCAGGAGGACTGAACACAGGCAAGAAGGTGGTGGAGGCTGGAGTGGAAAAGAGGGGCAATGAAGGAGAAGGAAGCTAAGCAAGAAGCCCTTGTCTATTCTCAACTCAAATGTGTCATTACTGGTTTGTATATAGGCACCACAGTGGCTTGAGAGAGAGCCTGCCAGCAAAATGTTATTCAAAAACATTTCTCTCCGATTTTAATCTTCGACCCCTACCCTGATTTTTGCTAATGTACGATAACCGCACTCTGAGTGAGACAGGAGCTCAATGGAGTATTCAAAGTTGCACTGGATGGTGTCAGGGAGAAAAACATTGGGGTGGGATTGCCATTCTTCCAGCTCAGTATTTGAATTTTACAGTCATATTGTGAGAGAAGAACAGCGAGAGCGATGGTAGAAGAGTGTGATAGAGGACGTTGATTTGCTGCATTGTTTCTATTAAACCCGTTTCCTCTAAGAGATCATACTCAGGTCCTACTACTTGTTTTTGGATGAGGGACAAATTGAGGACTTTTGACTAATGAAAGAGCAGCTGCTTTGTAACATCCCAAAAAGTCCATTATCTTGTGCAAAGCTATAATGAAAACAATGACATGTAACAAATTGCTATCTAATGTTACCGTAATTACTCACTCAACATAATCAAATCTGTACATCTTGGGTTGTCTGCACGTCCCCATCACCACGGTAACCATCAGCCACTGTAATCACCCTGCTGTCAACTGACATGAGGCACTTCGAGGAGGTGTGGGGTCACAAATCTCAGTTACACTTCAGTTTAGAAACGTATAAGTGAGGCAATCATAATGACGACGTAAAGTCTCTCTGTGCAGCTGGTATAAGCATTTATTAGCACTCATATTGTAGTCTGACTTGTACGGGATCGTACTGTTGTCGCACAGTGAACATTGTTTATGTCAATTAGGGAAATTGCAGATGGATACAGATGAAAGTTCATGCCAGGTGTTACAATGCTTATATGTGCACGTTGAAGGCTTTATATGTCATGAAACTGAAGTGCTACTGAAATCTTTGAACCGTACTATACTTTCACCTCTTAAACCCAGAGTTGTCAGTCTGGTACAGTAGTATTTACTCCACATGAGTGAAATTATTCAAAGCAAACATAATCACATGGTTTTTCAGGGTACACCTCAATGGCTGGCTGTGAATGCTAAACATCATGTTAACCTGAATTCACATATTAAACACAAAACACTCAACAGTACTGATAATACAAACACACACACAAACCTTCATACAACAATTTATCGGAGTGGCACAGCTTTTGCTTACTGGACAAAAGTCATCTCTGTATATACTATACCAATACCTGGTTTGGTTGTTGTTTGTTGGTGAGGTGGTGCGGGGATGGTCTTTGTCCCCTTGTAAAAGTAACACATGAAACAAGTTGTTGTTGAAAATGGTAGTGAACCTTGGACTTGTCCTAAAAGCTGTTTCCTACATGCCTGCCATTGCAATTTAGTACCACATTAAAAATGTCTGTGCACAGATTCTTCTCACTACACTGGATGTAAATGTGTATGATACAACAATAAATTAAGTTTCAAAAAAGCAGAATGTTGGATTGTGGAAGTATTTATTTCTTCACTCATTTTCAAACTTTATAAGTTTTAAAACTCATGATAGAACATTATTAATAAGATATCTTAACATTTTTGTTTGATATTGCACTCCTATTTTTATGTCACATTTGTAAGATTTGCTTATCACACTTTTGGAAAAAAATGTATTGGTTCAATATGTTATAGATTAGCATCTCTTCAACTACAATATAAAATTTTAACTTTTCAAAATAGATTTCAATCGATTAGCTAATAGTTATGACTACACAACAAAGGAAATTGTCATTCAATAAAAGCAATCCTGATGACTGGCATGAAACCATTTTAAGGCTGGCTGGTAGTCTTTGTGTTCCAAGTTAGCTGGTTTTGGGTTAATCAGGTACTCCACTACCTAAACTCTGATTTTGAGTTGTTCTCTTGCAAATACGAATGAACCCTCTGAAGGCCCCAGGAGTTTCCTATGCGGGTTCCTTCGCAAACCGTTCTGATGTTAAAATGCTCCCATACAGACATGTGAGAGATACTGATGCCACTGCTGTTTAGGTAATAAACCACTAGTTCACAAACGAGACCTGGGCTCCCAGCCCTTCAGCTCCAATATCTCCCCCAAGAGCCGAGCTGCCTCCTGTGCACAGCCTCGGTGGATGGTCAATCCGAACCCTCCATGGCCATAGTTGTGGATCACCTGAAAACAGCACATTAATATCAGTGTTATGTCTATGTACTTCTAATCTGGAGCCTAAAGGGTGACAAACACTAATAGCCAAACAATACATCTTGGTTACTGAAGAAGTAGCAACCAGTCTATTCTTTTTTTTTTTTATATGTTTATTATTTTACAATAAAAAATCAAATAAAAAAGACAGCAATACTAACAATGACATTCATTGTACTGTTGAATGGGATGGCCAATTTATATGACAAAACAAAACTTAACTCACACATACACAAAATAAAACTAAATCCTATTAGGTGGTACATGTATAAGAAGACGGCATATAGTCATTACAAGCAGTGTAGTTAAGCCAAAAATAAATATTGAGTGGAGTACAGCACAGAGTAGCATCAGATCGTCAACCCAGTTATGAAGCGGGACTAGACCATTTATCCAGTATCGGCTGCCATATTTTGTAAAACACTGGACTTCTATTGGAGGTATTGTATCGAATCTTTTCCATATTTATTACATTTCCTAAATCCCGTAACCACATTTCAAAGGTAGGTACAGTCTCCAATTTCCAAAATTGCAATATGAGCCTTTTGGCTAATAGAGTACAAAGAGAGACAGCTTTCCCTTCGTGGTTATTCCCATCAACTGTACCAAACAGAGCGGTCAATGGGTCTGGGGCTAGAACTCTATCAAAGGCTCTAGATAAGTAATCAAAAATGAGAGCCCAGTAAACATGTAACTTAAGAATAAGTGGGTCAACGTCCCCTCATCCTGCTTGCACCTCTCACACAGTGGTGAGGTGTCCGGGAATATTTTATGCAGTTTTACTTTTGAGTAATGTAACCTGTGTATCACCTTAAACTGTACAAGGTTGTGTCTGGCATTCACTGAACTATGGTTTATATTCCTGAGAGCTTCTACCCAGTCCTCATCTGAGATTTCTGAGCCAAGTTCTTGTTCCCAAGCCCTTTTAATGGTGTCTGTGGATACCTCTATGTGGGCCTGTAGCACATCATACAGTCTAGAGACCGACCCTTTTAATGGTGTCTGTGGATACCTCTATGTGGGCCTGTAGCACATCATACAGTCTAGAGACCGACCCTTTTGAATGGGGTTTGACAAGGATCAAGCTATCTAATGTAGGACTATTTGGCTTCATGCCATACTGTGGGATATGTGTCCTTACGAAATTCCTGATTTGGAGGTATCTGAAAAAATATATTGTTGGCATGTTGAACTTTCCCTGTAATTGTTGAAATGAAGCTAACTGACCATCTATGTATAGATTACCAATTGTTGTGAGCCCCTTCTCCCTCCACTGTGAAAACACCACATCATCCAATGCATGGTGGAAAGCATGATTCAGGCTGTTTGTTAAGTATGTTAAGAAAATACCTAATCTGTTTCCAGATCCTAAGTGTATGACAAAGGACTGGGTTAGAGTCATAAGTGGATTTTTTCACATATGATGGGCTATTAACAAGTGCAGGGAGTGAGGAACGTCGACAGGAGGCCTGCTCAATCAAAAGCCATGCAGGCATATCCTTCTGTCTCATCGCAGGTGAACTTTCCCTCCAGAAAGACACAATGTTCAGATTAGCAGCCCAATAATACAGTTTAAAGTAAGGAAGGCCAAAGCCCCCCTCTATCTTGTACTTGCACAAATGCTTCTTTGAAATTCTGGCTGCCTTGTTATCCCATAAAAATGGAGTTACTATTGAATCCAGTTTCTTAAAATAGCTTTGCGGTATGACATTGGGTAGACATTGGAAGAGATAAAGAAACCTGGGTAGGACAACCATTTTAATAGCGTTTATACGACCAACCAAGGAGATAGGCAGAGTTTTCCAAAAATCTATATTTTGTTTAAGCTGATATACAGTGCCTTGCGAAAGTATTCGACCTCCTTGATCTTTGCGACGTTTTGCCACATTTCAGGCTTCAAACATAAAGATATAAAACTGTATTTTTTTGTGAAGAATCAACAACAAGTGGGACACAATCATGAAGTGGAACGACATTTATTGGATATTTCAAACTTTTTTAACAAATCAAAAACTGAAAAATTGGGCATGCAAAATTATTCAGCCCCTTTACTTTCAGTGCAGCAAACTCTCTCCAGAAGTTCAGTGAGGATCTCTGAATGATCCAATGTTGACCTAAATGACTATTGATGATAAATACAATCCACCTGTGTGTAATCAAGTCTCCGTATAAATGCACCTGCACTGTGATAGTCTCAGAGGTCCGTCAAAATCGCAGAGAGCATCATGAAGAACAAGGAACACACCAGGCAGGAACGAGATACTGTTGTGAAGAAGTTTAAAGCCGGATTTGGATACAAAAAGATTGGCAAAACGTCGCAAAGTTCAAGGGGGCCGAATACTTTCGCAAGGCACTGTATTTTCATGTCCCAATTCGCTTTCAATAGCTGATCAAGGTCTCTTGTCATTACAATGCCAAGGCTTGTGAACTTGTCCATCACTGTTCTAAACGGGGTAGATTGCAGAAATTGCATATCCACAGGCCTCAACTCACTTTTTTTGCCAGTTTATCTTGTAGCCAGAGAAGGACCCAAATGTGTTTATCAAGTTAAGTAAGGGTGGAATAGAAGTTTTAGGCTTGGACAAAAACAAAAGAACATCGTCTGCATATAGGGACATTTGGTGCTGTGTGTCCTTTATTTTAACAGAAGCTATATCGGCACATGCCTGAATGCGAGTAGCAAGGGGTTCCATGGCTATAGCGAAGAGAGCAGGCGAAATAGGGCACCCCTGTCGGCACCCCTTGAACAAGCGGAATGACTGCGACATTTCTTGATTGGTTACCACGGACGCCATTGGGTGTGCATAAATAATTCTTATCCAATTAATAAATTCCTTTCCAAACCCGAAGTGCTCCAGAACCGACATCATATGCTTCCACTCAATCCGATCAAACGCCTTCTCTGCATCAAGAGCTATTACCACTGCCTCAACCTTATGATCGTGATACATTACGTTGAAAAGACGTCTCAAATTGTAGTGTATATGTCGGCCCGGGATAAAACCTGTCTGGTCAGGGTGTATGATGTCAGAAATATATGTTTTCAATCGGTTTGCCAATATCTTTGTCAACACCTTGTTTTCTATGGGGAGTAACGACACGGGGCGATAAGACGACACCTCCATGGAATCTCTATATTTTTGTCAAGATCAGTGCTATTGTAGCCTCATACAGTGTTTGCGGGAGTTTGGCATTTTCTTTGGATTGTTTAAACATTCGCAACATAAGTGGAGATAGACTGGCGCAGTACTTCTTATAGAATTCTATTACATATCCATCGGGCCCAGGGGCCTTGCTGTTTGGAAATTGTGCTATCGCTGTGTTAATTTCCTCTAAAGTTATCCCTGCATCGAGTGCAGAAGCTGCCCCCCTGTCTAGTTTAGGAAGTTCACATTCAGCGAGAAAGCGTTCCATAGTTTGTGGATCAGTGGCATCGCATTTTGATTGGTATAGCTCTGAGTAAAACTCCGCAAAGCATTTATTAATATCATGCGGCTTTGTTACTATTTTACCCTTCTTGTCTTTTATTTTGTGAATAGCTCTAGATGCCTGTACATGCCTTAGCTGTCTTGCTAATAATTTATGTGGTTTGTCACCCAGTTCAAAATAACTTTGTTGCGTTCTAGCAAGTAAAGAGCCCACCCGTTTCGAAAGGATGGTATTGTATTCATATTTTAACTTTGTGATCTTCTCAAGGACTGTATACGAGGAATTTGTCCTAAAAACGTTCTTCTGTTCCCCTAACTCTCTTTCAATTTCTCTCAGCCTAGTATTGGCACGTTTCTTCCTCTCTGATGTATAAGAAATAACGTAACCTCTAATCACAGCCTTTAGAGATTCCCAAAGGGTGGAGTCGTCAACATCCCCCGTGTCGTTAGTTCCGAGGAAAAAGGCAATCTGCTCCTTCAAATATGGACAAAAAGCCTCATCTTTCAGCAGGTATGCGTCTAAGCGCCACGGTCGCCGACCTGTCGACATATTGTCGAGTTTCAGCACCATGGAAACAGGAGAGTGGTCCATAATTAGAATAGGGTGATAGGTAACCGACTCAGCTGCTGAAATTAGTTTGGAGTCCAACAAAAAATGGTCAATTCTGGAATATGATTTATGAACTGATGAAAAGAACGAGTAATCCCTGTCTGTTGGGTGCGTCAGTCTCCAAATATCGACAATGTTAAGGTTCGTCATCAGTGTATTTAGACAGACACTGGCATTTGATTGTTGAAGTGACCTTGATAGCTGTTTATCTAAAAGAGGATCTAACGTACAGTTAAAGTCCCCTACAACAATAACACTTGTATCTGAGATATTTGGTATGTCCTTAAATACCCTTTGAAAAAATAATGGATCATCGAAGTTGGGTTCATATAAATTGACCAAGGTTACTGGTTTCGAATTCAGTGTACCAGCCACAATAATATACCGACCATTAGGATCTGAAATCGAGGATGAGTAAACAAACGGAATGTTTTTCCTTATCAGGATTGCTACCCCTCTCGCTTTTGCATCAAAGTTAGACTGGTATATCTGACCGATCCAGCCGACTCGTAGCTTGGCCTGAGTGGAGCGTTTAACATGAGTTTCTTGAAGAAGCACTATGTCAGCACCCAGTGATTTAAGATGAGTTTCTTGAAGAAGCACTATGTCAGCACCCAGTGATTTAAGATGAGAGAAAACCTTAGCTCGTTTCACCACACGCCCCAAGCCATTACAGTTCCAGCTGACTATCTTGATTCCACCTGGTCTACTCTGTGCTCTGTCACTATGTGGTCTACTCTGTGCTCTGTCACTATGTGGTCTACTCTGTGGTCTACTCTGTGCTCTGTCACTATGTGGCATTTCTTATTTTAGAGCAAATTGTTGCTGTCATACAAAACTCAGAAGAAAAACGTCCCGCCGTGCGGGAGCTTGTCATGCCACCTGTACTAATAATAAACGTGAACATAAAACACATACCCCATCGCCCCTCCTCCCGTTCATTTACTGAGTGACTTCCCCAAACGAAGCACTCCTTGGCTAACACACAAACCTTAGGGTGTCTAGACATACAGCTTGAACTAACTCGTCATCTATAGATGCTCCGCATATACGCTAATATTAAATAACACTTAACTCTCACGTTAGGGGGTGAGTGGCGCTAAAACATGATGTGCCAAACAATGCTATATTAGCCACAACATCTCACCAATCATAAATCCCAAATTCTGATATTCTAATCGAAAAGACATAGTCCGGAAATTCAAACACATTCCTGGCCTGTATTTGGTCATTTAGCCGGCTGACACAGCCGTTCTGTATCCTCCGCCAGGGAGCATGCTTGTCAAGAACAGATCGGCCACTTTTGGGTTGTCAAACGTACGTGTTGATCCCTCGTCTGTCACCTTAAACTGGGCTGGGAAGAGGAATCCATATCGGATGTTGGCCGCCCTGCATTTGTTGCGTACCTCATCATACACTTTCCGTTGGTTCCTCACCTCCAAGGTAAGATCTGGGTAGAAAGACACCCTGGCTCCGTTGAAGTTAAGGGGGAACTTTTGACTAGCCAGCTTGAGGATGAGATCCCTGGTCTGGGGATAGTGCAGCCGTACAATGAATGGCCTTGGTGGCCCGCCCTTGGCCGGCTTCGTTGCCTGAGATCTGTGTGCGCGGTCGATCAGGATGGCCGTTTTGAAGTGTTCACTCCCCAGCAGGGCCGGTATCAGCTCCGAAACAAATTCAGTGGGTTTCCCTTTCTCAGTGTCCTCCTGGATGCCACATATTCGGATGTTCTGGCGTCTTGAATGCGACTCAAGCATTTCCAGTCGGGCTTTCAGGGTTTTGTTGTCATTTTTGAACGTTGCGCACTGTTTCTCTATGTCCTGTAGCCTGGCCTCGTAAGCGACTGTCGTCTGCTCAACCTCATGCACCCTTCTCTGAGTTGCCTTCACAGTTTCGGCCAAAGTCCCAATACTCTTTGAGATATCAGCCAACCTTGTGTCCACCTTTTTGCTTAGTGAGTTTATGGCAGCCAGTATGTCACTTTGCGTAGGCTCTGTGAGGAACTCTTGGAAGCTAGCCTCTTCAGCTAACTCCTCGTGGGTTGGCGACGTTGAAATTGGTTCGTTGTCTATCTCATTCAAATGATCTTGTTTAGCGCCCCCTTTTCTGGTGCCTTTTCCCTTTGTCATATTTGTTTGACGATATAGGTCGTGAGAGGTTAAGATAAATACTCATTTGTTTCAAAATGGAGCGGAGCTCTAGCAAAGCACGTCTACTCCATAGCACGCTCTCTAGCCCCCCCCCCCCCCCCCCCCCCCCCCAACCAGTCTATTCTTGGTGACTCACCTCAAAGGTGGTTGGTCCAGATTGCATGGTCTCCCTCTCCAGTCGGACTTTACTACGAACAGGCCTGAGCCCTGACCAGTCCTCCACTATCCGGGCATGCTGAGGAGTCAGGGGGAGGTGAGCCATATGAATAAACAGACAGGGAAGAGCTAGCTAATGTAGTTATACTGTATTTGTACTTGTATTCTGTCTACTGGATGAGAAGCATTGATTTGGTTTGATGGCTGAGCCATTTAAACATAGGTGCTGTGATAACCCCTCTATTCAATGTATGTCAGACCAGGGATCTTTTCAAAGGTCTGTGACCTCTGACCTTGAGGCTGGGCTCCAGCTGGCAGGCCCCCTCCCATATCTCCTTGTGGTCCTCAGAGTTGTTCTGCTCACTCCAGTTCCCCAGCTGGAAACACCCACCAACAACCACTGAACGACTCCTACAGAGACAGGGCAGAAGTTATTGGTCTTCAATTCACTGTATTCCAAAATAAATCAAAAACAAGGAGCTGAATACTTAGACAAACGTATACTTTGATTCTGTAATTATATGCAACAACTTGAAAAATGTGTAATAACTGCTTTATTGACACCTGCAGTAGGTGGAATGTCTGATATTTTATCCACTTTACCCTGGTATAATGTACGGTGAATTGTAGGTTCCAGCAGTGAAATTGTGGGTGAGGATCCAATGCTTAAGCCATGGAGCATCCACCTGAAACACAGACAGATTAAGAGTAACATAATCAGCCATGTCCTCATTGTAATTACCAAACTCACCTTTCAACCTTTGCACTCTGACCTTCAGTATCTGCCCACGGCCTGGTGTGAGGTCAGGGTCAGGCTGGAGATCCCCTGACCTCACTCCTGTGCAGTTGATGATGACGTCTGCCCCACTCTCCGCAAGCTGAACTCAACAGACAAGGCGGCAGGAAGAAAAGTTGGGAGGTTGAATTAAAATAAATAAACACGGATGATATTCATGAACAGGGGTTTATGAAAGCCAAAGCTCTCCCTCTCTCTGGGGTGGTTTGTAGGATATTAAGGACTGGTATTGGATATGAATACTTTCAGGATATTTCTCCAAATGAATCACTGAGTAAAACTAATATGGTTGAGCTGCACTCTGAGCATGAACGCACTGTACTGTGTGAGACACTACCGTTGGGTAAGGAAAACACATGCCTAGATTAGATGGAAATTAAATAAGCATAGTAAAATTACTCTCATCAGGAAAAAGAGGCCAAGGACAGAGTGAGGTCCTCAGAAAATACAGCACCTTCTATCTTCATACTCCTTGTGAGGTGGGAGTCTTAGAACATTCCGCACTGTTCATTATATTCATTTAGAACTCTCACCACTTTGAAGGACTCTATCCTCCTCTGGTAAAATTTCACACCTCGCTTCTGTAACCTAGAAACATCACATAAAGGTATATAGAAAAGGAAGTAATATAGGGAACCCAAATTGCACATATTTATATGATGTTAGGTTGGGTGCTAAAACATAATATTGACCTTGAGAGATGATGAAACCACCATAAGTGGTTATAACACATTATATTTTGCTTCCCCTTCCCACTAGATGAACCTAGCTTATCCCACAGCTGTGCCAATATAAAGTTATTCTCAAACAACTGGTTTGACCATTTGTAAAAATTCAAACTGCTTTAAAATGGTATATTTTGTAATGAACTAAACTGGTCATAGATTGATGTAAAATATAGATGGTTAACTTACAAAATGGAAATGCTTGATCACATGGCCCTGTGTGTGTGAACTATCAACACTTTTTTGGATATCACAGATAAGGTAAGTAAATCACTCACCAGTCCATCAGCCAAGGCAAGTAACTTTTCCCCTCCACCATGAGAGCAGTGTTGAACCACCCATAGCTAAAAGGCCCCCCGACATAAACAAGGGGAGAATGACAGTGAGGGTCAAAAACAATGACAACTGATAGACTGACCAGACTCATTCTAAAGTCATCAGCCGTATAGGGTTGCATGACTCCTGTCGACATATGACAACAGCCAACGGGACTAATGCAACAAAAACCTAGCAAATGTCCAAACAAAGTACCAGTATGCAGGAAACAGCTCCAGCTCTCGTTTAGTAAGCCGTCTGAAGCCCAGCACACTATCTTTAAAAGAGGGATCCTGCAATAAAAGAGAGTGAATATAGTTATTAGTTACTCATTATTTTCATGACCTTCCATGCCTGTGCTGGTTTGCGGTTGTAATGCAGAGGCTTCATTAATCCTTTAGCCTTGTGACAGGGAGAGCATACAGTGTGGTCTCAGTGGCCATGTCTTCTAATTATGTCATGGACCTGTCTTTGTAATGCTGAAGAGTAGACTATTGAGATGGGCTTAGTGTATTCAGACTATTCAGAAAATACAAACATTGTAAACTAAGCGAAGCAACTGCTACGATAGGACATTGCACTGTAATAACACAGATGGTGGAACAGGAACTTGGGCTCACATTCATCTACTTCAGCAAAAGGCTTATACAGATGTAGATAGACTTTATAACAACTGGGCTCCCGAGTGGCGCAGCAGTCTAAGGCACTGCATCTCAGTGCAAGAGGCTTCACTACAGTCCCTGGTTTGAATCCAGGCTGCATCACATCCGGGTGTGACTGGGAGTCCAATAGGGCGGTGCACAATTGACCCAGTGTTGGCCGGGGTAGGCCGTCATTGTAAATAAGAATTTTTTCTTAACTGACTAGCCTGGTTAAATAAAAATCTTGAAATGTTTAACTGCTAGGCCTTGCCTCCATGTGAGTGATGAAGTATGGGTCAGTTAACTGTTATCTGAGGGTGAATCTATGTCATGATGTTTAGCTGAAGATACACTAATACTCACTGGTGCAGGCTCACTGCAAAGGTTGTAGCCAGACTGGAGGAAAATCCCCATTTTGATAGAGTCCGGGGAGCTCAGGAAGCTCAGCAGGTAGTCAAACGTCTCCTTACACCATTTACTGCAAAATAACACATAGAGAATGATACAGTGTAAGCATTCACTTATAAAACATTCTATTGATTCACTGACTACAGGCGTGCACAAAATGTACTCATCACAGGAGGTTGGTGGCACCTTAACTGGGGAAAATAAACTTGTGGTAATGACTGGAGCGGTATCAGTGGAATGGTATCAAATATATCAAACAGATGGTTTCCAGGTGTTTGATGCCATTCCATTTGCTCCATTCCGGCCATTATTATGAGCCGCTCCCCTCAGCAGCCTCCACTGGTATTCATAGAGCCAAGCAGAAAGCCCTCTCACGTCTCCTGGACATTGCCCTTGTCGTAGAGGTATGGCTGCCAGAATCCTGCAGCCCCATCGCTGGTGGTCAGTGGGGTGAAGCAGTCCGCATACACCTCAATGGTCAGTGGACTGACTATGGAGTGGTACTGCTCATAGATGCTTTGAGCTGTGGACAGGCCACTGACCCCAGCTCCGATCACTGCCACACGCATGTCTGGAAATAACAAACACAACAGTTTACTGTTGTTGCAACTTCTGTTGTTATTATTACTTATTTTTGTTTCTGATTTGCATCCATTCTTTGTGACCTTGGTTCTGCTCAGAATCTGCTACCATTCCATTTACATGTCCTTGAGTGTACCTGACCCTCTGACCATCTAACTGTATGAAGTAGCCTGAAATTGTGAAAAACTGTGAAAAAAACAGAATATAAATATATATATCAAAACAACCCCGAGTTGACAAGGTAGAAATCTGTCGTTCTGCCCCTGAACAAGGCAGCTAACTCACTGTTCCCCAGTAGGCTGTCAAAGTAAATAAGAATTTGTTCTTAATTTACTTAACTAGTTAAAAAAAAAAATGTAAAGCCTGCATGTGTCCACACTTTGACAAATCCTTCTGAAAACAACATTGGAAACTGACAAAGTAGCAATATAGCCTGTAGAGATTGGTATGAGTATGCTTCTTGCAGGTTAAAACAGTGTGAAGTATCTGTTTTGCTCGATATTCGATGGCTTTGCTGCAACTTTGAAAATGAAACGTTCTCGAAATGGCGATTGGTTGGATGCAGAATGTAAGAAAAGAAGGTGAACAAATAATTCAAGAAATGTCAAAGTAAACTAGAAATCATTATAAAATGGAGACAGTAGGAAAACTGGATTTACCTTCTAAGTTGCCTTGTCCTCGAGCTGACAATCTGCCTCCAAATATAGAGTCACATGGTCGGTCCAAGGTACAGAAGTCGTCTTGGGTCTACGTGACAGATAAAGGCTTGAATATGAAAATATATCCCACTTTATTAGCCTTGACCGGCAATGAATAATGAATGTACTGTAGAAAAATATTTTGTTAAAACTAATAGAATTACAAAAATGACATCTACTTCTACTAGGTAACATTTAAAACGTTCACCGTACTTGGAACCCATAAGGCCTGTAGGGGAGAGAGGCGAATGTTGAGCCATTTTTACGCGTCTTTCTTTTTCTCAAAGCAGTTAAGCCAAAACCACGTCCCGTTATTCAGAGAGGCGTTCTACAACGCTTTGAGCGCTCTCCAAGTCCGAAAGGGAATATCACGTAGGCGAAATTTCAGTCACTGATTAATAACGTTTGCCCTTGTATTTCAAGATTGAAAAATATAATAACATAATATCGTTGACAGAGCTAGCCATTAACGTCCCTTAACGCTCAAAGACAGATTCAATGGCTGTAGCATAGCGTATTCGACTGAATGATTAGCTAATAAATATTTGAGAAATTATGAATAGTAAGCATATGCTTTTACCTGATAATACACTACTAATGATAATATAACAACTTCAAATACCGAGCTAGTAACGTTAAGTAGCCTAAGTAAACTTAGATGACCTTCAATTGGGGGAATTCAGCAGAGTTCTGAGACATTTTTACAACTCATTGAAACTCTGAAAATAAATACTTGGGCAAATGTTGATAATAATAAGCCTGCATTACGGTCGGCATCTAACGTTAATTGTTAAATTACACTTTCCATCCTTACCTTGGAAGGCCACTGTCTCTGGGCTGATCAGTGAGAGAGACTATGCTAGCTAGCCAATTGGAGCGTAGTAGAACGCCCCTCTGAATAACGGGGCGTAGTTTTGACTTAACTGCGTTGGGAAAAAGAAAGACGCATTTTTTACATTCAGCATCACTACTATATTTCCCTTGACGTATTCTTTCTAACAAAGATATCTACACATTTTCAGGATGTTGTGTATCCCTGGAAATGATCAGAATAAATGAAAACATAGCATTTTTTAAAACATAGCTTGTCCAAAAACTTTAGGACAAGGTAAATTGAGCCACCTTGGGGTATGATGTTCTGGGACAGGGATGTTATTTTGATGTGCCAATTCATAGGCAAGTTCTCTCTGCATTTGAGGTCACTAAGCCCATGTAACTGGTCGGAATCAATTAAATCTTCAGTGTCATTTCATGCATTTTTTCGGCCCCTTGCTGCTGCTCGAATGGACTTCTTCCCTTCTCTCACTTCCTTGGCTGCTCCTTCAAGAACCTCAAGGGGGGCTAGACCTCTGCTTGTTTTATGGTTGTATACACATGCATGATGATGTCTACCCTGTAACAATAAAATGCACTATCTTGAGTTCATATGCATCATAAATTGCAAAAATACTATGCATATTAAATAAAGGGTTAAATAAAAAATAAAATAAAACAATGCATACAACGGACAAAATGTAATCATAATTTGTATTGTGGGGTATGTGGAGCCATTTTGACTATATTAGCCCACACAGCTACAAAGATGCACTTTCATGCTAGGTTGAGGACCTTATATTGCAGCTTAGAGACCCCAACTGATGTGTAAAACCAGGGGAGAACGACTACCCATTCTCTTTGAAGCCACGGAAGTTCAAGGCCGACCGTGGTACTGCAGGCATTGTTAGCAGAAAACAGGATCCTCCATTACAATAAATGGTGGTCAATCTTCATGAAAACAAAACATGTTTTAGAATACATTCATGGTATCAATAATTGCTTCTAATACACAATATGTTTGTCCTTGAAGCGATTATTTTAAAATCACACACAGAAGAAGTTATAAGGATAATTTAGTTGATAATGGCGAACTGCAGTACCCCGGTCGTCCTTCAACTTCAGTTATTGAATGAGAGGGGGCAACACTGAGCTAACCTGCAACGTCGCTTCCTGAAGAAGCTTCTTTTTTTTTAGTCTAAACCAAATTTGTATTCTGTACAGGAGGACATCTTTCCGTGGGTTAAAGTGAAAGTGGTAGCTCAAACTGTGCAGTTATGTCTCCATGAGATGCCGTCTTAACTAGAAGTGTGCCGAGTAGTTGGACAAAACTAGTATCATAAGGGATATGGGCACTTTTCTGTATATGATTATGATCCCAGTATTTTTTGTAATTATCCGTGATTGGAAAAAAAGTAATTTACGGGTGCCAGCACGCATCTTTTTCATGTCAATCAGTCAACTGAGGCGCTATATGGTCTAAATAATTCAACTGGCTAATTTGCCTGTCTGTAAGAGAAGGGCGGGCTGTTCGTTGATCCTGCTGCTTTGATTGGATAGAGTAAAGCTGTATTTCTCTTTTCCCGCACTTCTTAATTTCACCCGATCACTTTCACTTCTCTGTTTCGGTCTGATCGTTCATGTTAGCATACAACTATGATAAATCAAATGGCAAGGACATTTGCGATCAAGATATCAATGTGCATAATATCTAACAAGCGGGGCAAGGGTAGGGAAAAAAGCTGAAATGCAGACGCTCATTCTGACTGAGCAAACTTGTCTGCCTGCTGCAAGTTGAAGACACACACACACACACACACACACACACCCTCCCGCGGCTTCTAATATGCAGCTTGTTTGGTCTATAAACGTGGCGGGAGATTGGTATTTTGCCAACATCTACTTAGGCATATTCCGTTTTTTTTCCGATCCCGAGTTCATCCGATCCGACTATCAATTGTCAATTTAAGGATATGATTATAACTACATGTCTGGACACCCCTAATCACAACCGTCTTAATTTGGCTTCATTAGCTATTGAGTCTTCACATAGGAATGAATGATGTTACATGATCAATGACTTTGTCCATTCATATATACAGTCATTGTATAAATTAAGGGGTGGCTCAACTAATCATTTTGCACAACTTACCCCACTCTCCCCTATAACGCTGTCATTAGACTGACATAGGCTAATAATATATATGCCTAGCTATATTATATAGCTAGAGGACTCCTGACATCTCCAGGAGTGATAAGTATATCTTTATCTGATAAGTATCTCTTTATCTGTTGTGGTCTAGTCCTGTCTTTTTGCAAGTTTGGGCCATCTACTTTAAGTGCTGCCTGTCTTCCCAGCGGCCTACTTGGTGTGTGAACTGCTCATCATTTGCAGATAGTTGTTGACACATCAACCAGGATCAAGGGGCAGGGCAATTTGTGACTTATTTTGGTAATCAGTGGCTTTATTGGAAGGGGAGTGGTTTCACCTCTCCTAGGCAATCAGCAATTAGTGTTAGTTCTTCAGTCTTCCCTTGTTTCTCAGCAGCGGTTTTGTTGCAAAAACAAAGAGGGTTCAGTGGAGTTGTTCGAGGAAGGCTCCACACCACCCTCTCACTTGAGTATCTTACCTAGTTATTTACAGATTATCTAATTTAGCTCTTTTGTAGCTTTGTCAACTATGTGTGTTTTTTCTATACCTGTTCGCACCTCTCCCTGGAGGCTTTACAGCTGCTCCCCACCTCTTGGCTACAACCCTTCTAATTTAGTGTACCCTGGGAGCAAACCCATAAGATGGCACTAACAAATGGCAGCTCTGCTTCTAGCGCCTACTCAACTTTGCAGTGTTTTGTTTTTTTGGGTTATTTCTTACATTATTAGACCAGAATTATTTTAGTGTTATTACATTCAGCCGTAAACAACTTTTGGATATCAGAGCAACGGTAACTCACTAGCATTGCGACTAGGAAAACGACTTTCCTGAATTGTATACTTTATTCGTACCCCCCATGGCAATTTAAATGATTCCAGAGGTTGCTCCAAAACATTGCCGGCGGAGAAGAGGTTTTCGGAGTGGACTTCCAGTCCAACTCAGGAGGCGTGCACACCATCTCACGCTTCAGAGAATATTACTCGCTTATGTTCAGTCTCTGGATAATAAAGTAGACGAGCTCAGGGCGAGGAGCTCCTTCTAGAGATAACAGGGCTTTTAACATACTCTGTTTCACGGAAACATGGCTCTCTCGTGATATACTGTCCCCGTCCATTCAGCCATCTGGGTTCTCAGTACATTGCGCAGACAGGAATAAAGAACTTTCCGGGAAAAGTGGGGGTGTATGCTTCATGATTAACAACTCATGGTGTGACTGTGAGAACATACAGAAACCCAAGTCCTTTTGTTCACCTGACCTAAAATACCTCACAATCAAATGCCCAACGAATTAGGTCCCAAGAGAATTCTCTTCGGTTATAGTAACAAACATGTATATTCCCCCTCAAGCCAATACCACGACGGCCCTCAAAGAACTACACTGGAATTTATGCAAACTGGAAACCACAAATCCTGAGGCCGCATTTTTTTGTTGCTGGGGATTTTAAAAGAGTCAATTTGAGGAAAAAGCTACCGAAGTTGTGCCAAGTATTCGCACTGGTAAAACATGGTCACTGCTACTCAACTTTTTGAAATACCTACAAAGCCCTCCCCCGCCCTCTCTTCAGCAATTCTGATCACGACTCCATTTTGCTCCTTCCTTCCTATAGGCAGAAACACAAACAGGAAGTACCCGTGCTAAGGTCTAATCAATGCTGGTCTGACCTATCGGAATCCATGCTTCAAGATTGTTTTGATCATGCGGACTGGTATATGTTCCAGGTAGCCTCTGAGAATAACATTGACGAATACACAGATACAGTGCCTTGCGAAAGTATTCGGCCCTCTTGAACTTTGCAACCTTTTGCCACATTTCAGGCTTCAAACATAAAGATATAAAACTGTATTTTTTTGTGAAGAATCAACAACAAGTGGGACACAATCATGAAGTGGAACGACATTTATTGGATATTTCAAACTTTTTTAACAAATCAAAAACTGAAAAATTGGGCGTGCAAAATTATTCAGCCCCCTTAAGTTAATACTTTGTAGCGCCACCTTTTGCTGCGATTACAGCTGTAAGTCGCTTGGGTATGTCTCTATCAGTTTTGCACATCGAGAGACTGACATTTTTTCCCATTCCTCCTTGCAAAACAGCTCGAGCTCAGTGAGGTTGGATGGAGAGCATTTGTGAACAGCAGTTTTCAGTTCTTTCCACAGATTCTCGATTGGATTCAGGTCTGGACTTTGACTTGGCCATTCTAACACCTGGATATGTTTATTTTTGAACCATTCCATTGTAGATTTTGCTTTATGTTTTGGATCATTGTCTTGTTGGAAGAAAAATCTCCGTCCCAGTCTCAGGTCTTTTGCAGACTCCATCAGGTTTTCTTCCAGAATGGTCCTGTATTTGGCTCCATCCATCTTCCCATCAATTTTAACCATCTTCCCTGTCCCTGCTGAAGAAAAGCAGGCCCAAACCATGATGCTGCCACCACCATGTTTGACAGTGGGGATGGTGTGTTCAGCTGTGTTGCTTTTACGCCAAACATAACGTTTTGCATTGTTGCCAAAAAGTTCCATTTTGGTTTCATCTGACCAGAGCACCTTCTTCCACATGTTTGGTGTGTCTCCCAGGTGGCTTGTGGCAAACTTTAAACGACACTTCTTATGGATATCTTTAAGAAATGGCTTTCTTCTTGCCACTCTTCCATAAAGGCCAGATTTGTGCAATATACGACTGATTGTTGTCCTATGGACAGAGTCTCCCACCTCAGCTGTAGATCTCTGCAGTTCATCCAGAGTGATCATGGGCCTCTTGGCTGCATCTCTGATCAGTCTTCTCCTTGTATGAGCTGAAAGTTTAGAGGGACGGCCAGGTCTTGGTAGATTTGCAGTGGTCTGATACTCCTTCCATTTCAATATTATCGCTTGCACAGTGCTCCTTGGGATGTTTAAATCTTGGGAAATATGTTTGTATCCAAATCCGGCTTTAAACTTCTTCACAACAGTATCTCGGACCTGCCTGGTGTGTTCCTTGTTCTTCATGATGCTCTCTGCACTTTTAACGGACCTCTGAGACTATCACAGTGCAGGTGCATTTATACGGAGACTTGATTACACACAGGTGGATTGTATTTAACATCATTAGTCATTTAGGTCAACATTGGATCATTCAGAGATCCTCACTGAACTTCTGGAGAGAGTTTGCTGCACTGAAAGTAAAGGGGCTGAATAATTTTGCACGCCCAATTTTTCAGTTTTTGATTTGTTAAAAAAGTTTGAAATATCCAATAAATGTCGTTCCACTTCATGATTGTGTCCCACTTGTTGTTGATTCTTCACAAAAAAATACAGTTTTATGTCTTTATGTTTGAAGCCTGAAATGTGGCAAAAGGTCGCAAAGTTCAAGGGGGCCGAATACTTTCGCAAGGCACTGTACATACGGTGACTGAGTTCATCAGGAAGTGTAAAGGAGATGTCCCCACTGTGACTTAAAACCTACCCAAACCAGAAACTGGATAGATGGCATCATTCGCGAAAAACTGAAAGCGTGAACCACCACATTTAACCATGGCAAGGTGACTGGGAATATGGCCAAATACAAACAGTGTGGTTATTCCTCCCGTAAGGCAATCAAACAGGCAAAACATCAGTGCAGAGACAGTGTAGTCGCAATTCAACGGCTCAGACACAAGACGTACAGTGGGGAGAACAAGTATTTGAAACACTGCCGATTTTGCAGGTTTTCCTACTTACAAAGCATGTAGAGGTCTGTAATTTTTATCATAGTTACACTTCAACTGTGAGAGACGGAATCTAAAATCCAGAAAATCACTTTGTATGATTTTTAAGTAATTCATTTGCATTTTATTGCATGACATAAGTATTTGATCACCTACCAACCAGTAAGAATTCCGGCTCTCACAGACCTGTTAGTTTTTCTTTAAGAAGCCCTCCTGTTCTCCACTCATTACCTGTATTAACTGCACCTGTTTGAACTCGTTACCTGTATAAAAGACACCTGTCCACACACTCAATCAAACAGACTCCAACCTCTCCACAATGGTCAAGACCAGAGAGCTGTGTAAGGACATCAGGGATAAAATTGTAGACCTGCACAAGGCTGGGATGGGCTACAGGACAATAGGCAAGCAGCTTGGTGAGAAGGCAACAACTGTTGGCGCAATTATTAGAAAATGGAAGAAGTTCAAGATGACGGTCAATCACCCTCGGTCTGGGGCTCCATGCAAGATCTCACCTCGTGGGGCAGCAATGATCATGAGGAAGGTGAGGGATCAGCCCAGAACTACACTGCAGGACCTGGTCAACGACCTGAAGAGAGCTCGGACCACAGTCTCAAAGAAAACCATTAGTAACACACTATGCCGTCATGGATTAAAATCCTGCAGCGCACGCAAGGTCCCCCTGCTCATGCCAGCGTATGTCCAGGCCTGTCTGAAGTTTGCCAATGACCATCTGGATGATCCAGAGGAGGAATGGGAGAAGGTCATGTGGTTTGATGAGACAAAAATCAAGCTTTTTGGTCTAAACTCCACTCGCCGTGTTTGGAGGAAGAAGAGGGATGAGTACAACCCCAAGAACACCATCTCAACCGTGAAGCATGGAGGTGGAAACATCATTCTTTGGGGATGCTTTTCTGCAAAGGGGACAGGACGACTGCACCGTATTGAGGGGAGGATGGATGGGGCCATGTATCGCGAGATCTTGGCCAACAACCTCCTTCCCTCAGTAAGAGCATTGAAGATGGGTCGTGGCTGGGTCTTCCAGCATGACAACGACCTGAAACACACAGCCAGGGCAACTAAGGAGTGGCTCCATAAGAAGCATCTAAAGGTCCTGGAGTGGCCTAGCCAGTCTCCAGACCTGTACCCACTAGAAAATCTTTGTAGGGAGCTGAAAGTCCGTATTGCCCAGCGACAGCCCAAAACCTGAAGGATCTGGAGAATGTCTGTATGGAGGAGTGGGCCAAAATCCCTGCTGCAGTTTGTGCAAACCTGGTCAAGAACTACAGGAAACGTAGTAATTGCAAACAAAGGTTTCTGTACAAAAAATTAAGTTCTGCTTTTCTGATGTATCAAATACTTATGTCATGCAATAAAATGCAAATGAATTACTTAAAAATCATACAATGTGATTTTCTGGATATTTGTTTTAGATTCCGTCTCTCACAGTTGAAGAGTACCTATGATAAAAATGACAGACCTCTACATACTTTGTAAGTAGGAAAACCTGCAAAATCGGCAGTGTATCAAATACTTGTTCTCCCCACTGTATGTGGCAGGGTCTACAGACAATCACAGACTACAAAGGAAAAACCTGCCATTTTGTGGACACCGTCTTGCTTCCGGACAAGCTAAACACCTTTGCCCGCTTTAAGGATAACACAGTGCCACTGACGCGACCCGCTACCAAGGACTGTGGGCTGTCCTTCTCCGTGGCCGACGCGAGTAAGACATTTAAGCATGTTAACCCTCGCAAGGCTGCCGGGCCAGACGGCATCCCTAGCCGCGTCCTCGGAGCATGCGCAGACCAGCTGGCTGGAGTGTTTACGGACATATTCAATCTCTCCCTATCCCAGTCTGCTGTCCCCACTTGCTTCAAGATGTCCACTATTGTTCCTGTACCCAAGAAAGCAAAGGTAACTGAACTAAATGACTATCGCCCCGTAGCACTCCTATCATCAATAACTGCTTTGAGAGGCTACTTAAGGATCATATCACCTCTGCCTTTCCTGACAACCTAGACCCACTACAATTTGGTTACCGCCCCAATAGATCCAGACAATGCAATCACATTGCACACTGCCCTATCCCATATAGACAAGAGGAATACCTATGTAAGAATGATGTTCATTGACAATAGCTAAGCATTCAATACCATAGTACCCTCCAAGCCCATCATTAAGTTCTGGGCCCTGGGTCTGAACCCAGCCCTGTGCAACTGGGTCCTGGACTTCTTGATGTGCCGCCCCCAGGTGGTTAAAGTAGGAAACAACACCTCCACTTCGCTGATCCTCAACACACGGTCCCCACAAGGGTGCGTGCTCAGCCCCCTCCTGTTCTCCTGGTTGACTCATGACTGCGTGGCCATGCACGCCTCCAACTCGATCATCAAGTTCGCAGGCGACACAATAGTAGTAGGCTTGATTACCAACAATGACGAGCCAGCCTACAGGGAGCAGGTGAGGGCCCTGGGAGAGTGGTGCCAGGAAAATAATCTCTCACTCAATGTCTAAAAAACAAAGAAACTGATTGTGGACTTCAGGAAACAGCAGAGGGAGCACGCCCTATCCACATTTATAGGACCACAGTGGAGAAGGTGGAAAGCTTCAAGTTGCTCGAGGTACACATCACTGACAAACTGAAATGGTCCACCCACACAGACAGTGTGGTGAAGAAGGCGCAGCAGGTTGAAGAAATTTGGCATGGGCCCTAAAACCCTCAACTTTTAGATGCACAATTGAGAGCATCTTGTCAGGCTGTATCACCGCCTGGTATGGCAACTGCACCGCCCGGAACTGCAGGGCTCTCCAGAGGGTGGTGCGGTCTGCCTAACGCAACACTGGGGGCAAACTACCTGCCCTACAGGCACCTACAGCACCCGATGTCAAAGGAAGGCCAAAAAAATCAAGGGCATCAACCACCACAGCCACGGCTTGTTCACCTCGCTATCATTCAGAAGGCGAGAACAGTACAGCTGCATCAGAAGCTGTTTTTCAGTCTCTCTGTCCCAGCTTTATCTTAAGGTCATCAGACTGTTAAATATTCATCACTAGCCGGCATCCACCCGGTTACGCAACCCTGCACATTACAGGCTGCTGCCCTATATATATAGACTTGGAATCACTGGCCACTTTAATACCGTTTAAATAATGTTTACATACTGCTTTACTGATCTCATACTGTATTCGATTTTACTGTATTTTAGTCAATACCTCTCCGACATTAGTCGATCTAACATTTATATATTTCTTAGTTCCATTCTTCTACTTTTAGATTTGTGTGTTTGTTGTGAATTGTTTTTTAGATACTACTGCACTGTTAGTTACTACTGCACTGTTGGAGCTAGGAACACAAGCATTTCGCAATAACATTTGCTAAATATGTGTATGTGACCAATAAAATTTGATTTAATTCAATTTTTTTGTGGAATTCCAGGTCTGGCAGTGTTTGGAACTGCCCATCTGCGTTTAAAAATGTCGAGTTCATCTCAGCCTATGCTGCCCTTCAGTCCCTTGACGAACAATATGTGTCGGCACTGCACATTCTTAATATTACATAAATTAATTTTTATTGGAGAACATTCAAAAGCAGACATGGATCACCCCAGAGAACACTGCTACCCCAGCTGCTCTTTCTTCATCTAACTATGTTTTCTCTCATAGTCCGAGAGCATCTGGTTGTTGCAGTGGTGGCACGGGTCTACTTATTTCTCCTAAATGGAGATTCTCTTTTCGCCCCCTCTCACCTGTCCGTCTCCTCATTTGAATTCCATGCTGTCACTTGTCCACTCAAACTTAACATTATTGTCATCTATTGCTCACCAGGTTCCCTCGGAGAGTTCCTCAATGAGCTTGACACTTTGATAAGCTAATTTCCTGACGATGGTTCACCGCTCTTATTACTTGGCGACTTCAACTTCCCAACGTCTGCCTTTGATTCATTTCTTTCCAACTCTTTAAATTCCATGCCTCTTTTTAAATGACCCTTTCCCAATCCCCTCCAACTCACAAGGCAGGCACTACGCTTGACCTCATCTTTACTTGAGGCTGCTCGCCTACTAATCACACTGCAACCCCCCCCCCCCCCCCTCCAGGTCTCTCTGATCACTACTTTGTTTCTTTTTCTGTCTCCCTTTCCTCCAACCCTAACCACTCAGCCCTACCCACATGGTCATGCGCCTTCGTAATCTTTGCTCTCTCTCTCACGACTCTTTTCTCTTCTATCCTATTATCTCTCCCTTCTGCTAAATCCTCCTGATTCTGCCTTTTCAACCCTACTCTCCTCCCTTTCCACATCCTATGACTCGCACTGTCCCCTTTCCTCCCGGCCCTCCTCTTCTGCTCTGTGGCAGTGTGATTCGTTGCGAGCTTACAGAACAGGGACCCGGGCAGCTGAGCGTAAATGGAGGAAAGCTAAACTTCCGGAGGACCTATCATCCTTTCACTCCCTCCTCTCTACCTTTTCTTCCTCTGTATCCGCTGCTAAAGCAGCTTTCTACCACTCTAAATGTCAAGCTTCTGCCTCTAACCATAGGAAACTCTTTTCGACCCTCTCCTTCCTCCTTAACCCTCCACCGCTCCCCTCCCTCCGCGGACGACTTTGTCAACCACTTTGAAAAAAAGGTTGACATCCACCACTCATTCACTCAGCCTATGGAGTCCACTGGTCACACTCACACAGAACCGTCCTACACCTTGACCTCTTTCTCCCCTCTCTCTCCAGACAACATCCTGTGACTAGTGAGGTCTGGCCGCCCAACAACCTGCTCACTCGACCCCATCCACTCCTCCCTTCTCAGACCATCTCTGGAGACCTTCTCCCATTCCTTACTTCCCTCATCTCATTCCTGACCGCTGGCTGCATCCCCTCTGACTTCAAAATGGCCCGAGTTGCTCCCCTCCTCAAGAAATCAACACTCAACTCATCTGACATCAAAAACTATAGACCTGTATCCCTTTATTTTCTTTCAAAAACACTTAAGTGTGCTGTCTCTGATACAGTTTCTCGTTATCGCTCTCAGAATGATCTTCTTGACCCTAACCAGTCAAGCTTCAAGATGGGTCACTCAACCGAGACTGCTCTTCTCTGTGTCATGAAGGCTCTCCGCATTGCCAAAGCTGACTCTCTCCTCTGTTCTCATCCTCCTAGATCTATCTGCTGCCGTCGACACTGTGAACCCTCAGCTCCTCCTGTCCACCCTCTCAGGGCTGGGCGTCTCAGGCTATACACACTCTTGGCTCAGTGATATCCTCACATGGTCTCTCCTATCATTGCTATGCGTATGACACTCAACTACTTTTCTCCTTTCCCCTTTCTGACACCCAGGTCGTGACACGCATCTCTGCATACCTGGCAGATGGGGTGGCAGGTAGTCAAGTGGTTAGAGCGTTGGGCTAGTAACCAGAAGGTGCTAGATTGAATCCCCGAGCTGACAAGGTATAAATCTGTTGTTCTGCCCCTGAACAAGGCAGTTAACCCACTGTAAATAAGATTTTGTTCTTAACCGACTTGTCCAGTTAAACAAAGGTTAAATAAAAACATATCTCAACTTGGATGTCGGCCCAACACCTCAAGCTCAACCGCGAGAAGAAGGAACTGATCTTCCTCCCGGGGAAGGCTTGTCTGCTCAAAAACCTCTCCATCACGGTTGACATCTCCACAGTGTCACCCTCCCAGAGTGTAAGGAACCTTGGCGTGACCCTGGACAACATCCTGTCGTTCTCTGCCAACATCAAAGCAGTGACCCGCTCCTGCAGGTTCATGCTCTACAACATCCATAGACTACGACCCTACCTCACACAGGAAGTGGCGCAGGTCCTAATCCAGGCACTCTCCTCTCCTGTCTGGACCACTGCAACTCGCTGTTGGCTGGGCTCCCCACGTGTGTGATTTACCCAGAACACAGCAGCCCACCTGCTTTTCAACCTTCCCAAGTAATCTCATGTCACCCTGCTCCTCCGCACACTCCACTGGCTTCCAGTTGAAAGCTCACATCTACTACAAGACCATGGTGCTTAGCTATAGAACAGCAAGAGTAATTGCCCCTCCCTAACTTCAGGCTATGCTTTAACCCTGCACCACAACCCGAGTGCTCCATTCAGGTCTCTTGGCCCACCCAGCTCCCTCTCAGCCCTGTCCAAGCTCTTCTCTGTCCTGGCACCCCAATGTTGGAACCTGCTTCCCCCTGAAGCTAGCACGGCAAAGTCCTTGCCCATCTTCCTAGAACATCTGAAACTAGGAATGCACCGATATGAAATGTTTGGCCGATACAAAAAAACCTATACCGATATTTACAATTTGAGGCCTTTTAAGCTTTCTCCTACAGTTAAATAGTTAACACACACACTGACCAAAATGTTATTTAGTTGGCATTTATGTATGTCCCCATTACCAGCGACGTGACGGGCTTTAGCCCACTGCCCCAGAGTAGAGCATAATGGAATCCGCTCACGAATCAACATTTTTGTAAATTCCTTTCGAATTTACACGCATTCTCCCAGTAAAACACATGGGAAAGCATGTCACTTTTGAGAAATTACGTTTTTTTTTTACCGACAGGCGAAGTGAAATACACTGTTTAAACTGGAAGACAGATTTTGATAGCATCCATTGGACCAGACCACTGAATGTTTGAATTCAGCATCAACACACAGACAGCAGCTCTAGTTGTCTGGGCTGGCATTATGGTATACGCTCGCATCCCTACATCCTCCTGCCTGATTGAAGCTGTTTTGTGCAGGCTACAGAGGCTAGCTAGTGTGAAAACCGCAGCATGAGGAACGACGTGTGTCTGCACTGCACGTTCTTAATATTACATGAATGTATTTTTATTAGAGAACATTCAAAAGCAACAACTGAGGCACTGGCTGCCAGATTTTAGGACGATGGAAATTTAATAACGACGATGAAATTCTCTGCTTCGACCGCAATAGACGTTGACATCAAGAAGCAACTTCCTCAGGTTCTTTACCCGAAATAAAACCATTCTCTGGACAGGCTACACCGGCCTGTGCAGATTCTCCCAGTCATGGCTCTGGTTACTTTGCAGCGCTCCCCTACCCCAAGCGCTGCATCCACAGCCAGCACTACCACCACCAACGTGGGGGAGGTAAGTTTGGAAATAGCTGGAGAGACGTTCTAGAAACGTCAAGAAAGCGCGT
The DNA here is from genome assembly GCF_057628025.1 of Oncorhynchus mykiss. Lineage (NCBI taxonomy): Eukaryota > Metazoa > Chordata > Actinopteri > Salmoniformes > Salmonidae > Oncorhynchus > Oncorhynchus mykiss. Next base: position 62,443,781 of record NC_143032.1, on the reverse strand, counting down.
AAGAAAACACCGGGGATACGTGGGAGTATCATAGGTAGGCCTTGTAGCTAGTGTTTTGTAGCGACGGGATAAGCTAGTTTGGTACTAGGCTCAACTCCATCACTAGCAAGGTAGCTAGCTGTTTGGAAAAGCGAGCAATGCTATTGCTAGCCAGTAAAGTTATTAGGTAGCTACCCAACTAACCCACAATACACGCAGGTTACCTAGTTAGCTAGCGTGTACTTATTTTTTAAAAACTAATTAGCAGTTGATTTAACGTTAACATATTAATGACCAACATTAGCTAGCTACCACTTGCCATTTCCAAATTACTATGGCATTAGGTACCTAGTTTTCATTCGTATCATGCATAGGTACCTTGTTATTTTATCACTGAGTATGTATTAAACATACTTTTATTGCACACAACGTTGTTACAAGCTTGAGCTTTAAAACCCACAACTAGCTAGTTTGCTCGTTAAATGGAAGTGCTTTTAAACAAGGTCTGTGCTGTTTTCTTCTCTATCCTGCTGGTGAATGTAGTAAACTAGCTTGCTAGCCAGCTAACACATTTGTTTTGTGTGTGTAACGGTACTGCAGTGGTGCCATAAAATCTGGTAGACCAAAATGTTGGCTAGCTAAACGTTAGCTACTTTTGCCAAAACCAGTGTTATTATGGACAGTATGTAATGTTCTATATACTGATTTATATAATGTCTTCTAAAGGAACTGTCAATGAGGTGAAATGTGGCATAACTTCATACAGCCATGTCATGTGGTAGAGGCCTAGTAATTTCCCATACAGAGAGTAGTCTGACAATACAGACAAGTAAAACAAAAAATGTATTCCCTTTGCCATCTTGAACACTTCCAAGATGACAAAGGGACCCATGTTACTGCTCCTTGTGTTTAAGTGTTTTATTTGTTAGCTGAACCATGAGTCCGTATTAACTTTAGCTAATGCTTTAATTCCATCACAAAATGCAAGGTAATTCTAAACAATAACATGACCACTTTTTTGATATTTCAAAATATAACAGTTAAGCCTACACAAATCACCCCAATGGCATGTGATGTAACTCATATAGAAATTATAGTTCGTCAAAGTACTGTTTTTGAATTGATAGTACACCTCGACCAGTTGGGGGTGCTAACTGTTAATATAAACTGTAGTCATGTAAAACTCAACAAAGACACTAGCCTCCGGAAGGAAGGTTGTATGTCTCCACTAGGCACTAGCCCTTACTGAGGAGTAGAGGGTGGATTTGTATCAAAGAAGAGAACAATCATCGTTATATCAAGAACTGGGACCATAGCATTAGCTGATCTTTATTTTCTTTCATTAGACTGCTTCTTTGCCTTAAAATACTGAGTCATTGGGCCTAACTCATTACACCTGCAATGTGAAAAAGAGATGTGTAAAAAGAAACACGTTTGTCATGAGGATGGCGATAGTTGAGCTGGCATGACAGAGGACTGGCCTTCCCTGTCACTCACTTTCCATATGGGCTGGAATTGACTGACTGGCTGCCTCGTTGCTCCCAGGGCTCTGCCCAGGGCCCTGTCTGATGAGGAGCAGCCAAGCCACTCAGGAGGCTGCTGCAGCTATGATGTCATTCTCACATGAATGGTGGAGGGAATGAGAAGGGGAGGATGGTGGTGGGGTAACAATATGGTAGCTGTTGTGACGGTGGAAGGTAGGCTACATGAATTTGCCAAGAATAGCAAAAGTGAAATATAGCTATTAGCCCTACATGTAGCGCTGGAAATTGCCAGGGACCACATGATGCAATATTATCACGATCGCAATATGTATTGCGATTCTATATACACTACCGCTCAAAAGTTTGGGGTCACTTAGAAATGTCCTTGTTTTTGAAAGAAAACCACTTCTTTTTTTGTCCTTTAAATAGTACCATAAAAACACCAGTCTCAACGTGAAGAGGCGACTCCGGGATGCTGGCCTTCTAGGTAGAGTTGCAAAGAAAAAGCCATATCTCAGACTGGCAAATAAAAATAAAAGATTAAGATGTGCAAAAGAACAGACACTGGACAGAGGAACTCTGACTAGAAGGCCAGCCTCCTAGAGTCCCCTCTTCACTGTTGAGGTTGAGACTGGTGTCTTGTGAGTACTATTTAATGAAGCTGCCAGTTGAGGACTTGCGTCTGTTTCTTAAATGAGACACAAATGTACTTGTCCTCTTGCTAGTTGTGCAACTGGGCCTCCCACTCTTTATATTCTGGTTACTACCAGTTTACGCTGTTCTGTGAAGGGAGTAGTACACAGCGTTGTACGAGATCTTCAGTTTCTTGGCAATTTCTCGCTTGGAATAGCCTTCATTTCTCAGAACAAGAATAGACTGACTAGTTTCAGAAGAAAGGCCTTTGTTTCTGGCCCTTTTGAGCCTGTAATCGAACTCGCAAATGCTGATGCTCCAGATACTCAACTAGTCTAAGCAGGCCAGATTTATTGCTTCTTTAAATCAGAACAACAGTTTCAAGCTGTGCTTACACAATTAAAAAAAGGGTGTAATAATGATCAATTAGCCTTTTTAAAATGCTAAACTTGGATTAGCTAACACAATGTGCCATTGAAACACAGGAGTGATGGTTGCTGATAATGGGCCTGTGTAGATATTCCATAAAGAAATCAGCTGTTTTCAGCTACAATAGTCATTTACAACATTAACAATATCTGCACTGTATTTCTAATCAGTTTGATGTTATTTTAATGAACAAATGTGCTTCAACATATTGCTCACCATATGTCTGCTGCAGAGGGCCATGAGGAAACGAGTTTTGATTAGTCATGGAAACAAAAGTACAATCACAACCTAAATGCTCTGCCTCTTTACCCACGCGGAGAGTTTCATTCCTCGGTTTTAGACTCTTCCCTACGAAGTGAAATCCTCTTTCTATTCATGGCTCTAACTTGTTGCTTTTATGTCTTGCTGTGGCAGAATTATGGCTGTAATTTCACTTGTAGCAGTTGCAGGGCTGTTCAGGTGAACTATTGGATTACCCTCCCTGGTGTGTTTCACCTGGCCCCTCGGTGCCCTTCCCCTGGGTAGAGGCCAACCATATTACCTTACTGGCACTGTTTGTTTAGATGGGGACATAAACCTTTACTTTACTCACAGTTTTGTGTGTTTGTGAAACTTCAAATTTTTATGAAAGACAATGAGTTTTCTTTGCTGTTTTCTGCTCATCACAAGTGTAATGCTCGCTTTATTTAGTTAGTTCAGAAATGGAAAGCGGCGTGTGTTTTTGGAGCTGAAATGCAGTATTGGATACAACTTGTCACAAGTATTTGCTCTCATTGTTGCTGTACTCTGGCACAGCCTACCTTACCTTGGCAGGGAGATTGCTAGTAGTGCTTTGTTTGACATCCCTCAGGTTTTAGTAGGTGAAACTTCTGGATAATGGCCCACCTCAGTTACCTGTCACCATGTACAGATGTAGGATCTTAATTAGAGCCAGCTTGCTACAGCAGAAAAAAAATCCTGCAGCAACAGGAAATTAGAATTATGTATTTCATAATTAATAGACATTTCTGTAGAGGTTGATAACATTTCTTTTAGGGAAAATCAAGTGAAATTTCAAAGTGAAAATGACAAACTTGAAGCCTTTTTAAAACCCAAATACAGTACAAGTTTGCATTTCCTGCTGGGCACAAAGTTCGTAGCAACAAAAGTGATCAAATTAAGATCCTGCATCTGTAGTTCTATCCTGATGCTTCCAATCTATGATATCCCTCCTGGTACAATAAGAACTGTTTTGAAGATATTACTGTTGTGAAACTTTATCATGAATAATGGCCCCATTCCCTCCATTTAGTGGCGCTCACCTCTCTCATAAAGTCAGGTATCTAGGTTAACAATGAACATTTATGAGTTGTCATATTTCTTATGACCCAAACAGTGGGTGTCACCAGATCTTAACCCAATTGAACAATAATGGGAGGTTCTGGAGCGGCGCCTGGGGCAGTGTTTTCTACCACCATCAACAAAACACCAAATTATGGAATTTGTTTTGGAAGAATGCTGTGGCATTCCTCCAATAGAGATCCAGACACTTGTAGAATCTATGCCAAGGCTCGTTGAAGATCGCCCTATTCTGTTAACTTATACCTAAATAATGTTGTTGACTCGTCCTATACTCGTATTTGTGGTCAAAGCATAAATTGTAGAAAAACACTTCAAAAACCTCACCTCAAACTTGTCTCAAAGAGTTTTAAAAAGGCTTGCTATTTACTCAAAGAACATTAGTACATCACTGGGGCCAAGCTTCCTGCCATTCAGGACCCTATATAATAGGCGGTGTCAGAGGAAAGCCCATAAAATTGTCAGAGAATCCAGTCACCCAAGTTAGTGTTTTCTCTTCTACTGCATGACAAGTGGAACTGCCAAGTCTAGGACTAAAAGGCTCCTTAACAGCTTCTATCCCCAAGCCATAAGACTGCTGAACAATTAATCAAATGGCCACCGGACTATTTACGTTGCGCCCTCCCACCCAAAAACAATTTACATTGTTTTGTACACTGCTGCTACTTGCTGTTTATCTATGTATAGTCACGTCACCCCTACCTTCATGTACACATTTCCTCTAACCTGTACCCCTGCACACTGACTTGGTACTAGTACCCCCTGTATATACAGTTGAAATTGGAAGTTTACATACACTTAGTTTGGAGAATGAAACTTGTTTTTCAACCCCTCAACAAGAAATTCTAGTTTTGGCAAGTTGTTTAGGGCATATACTTTGTGCATGACAAGTAATTTTTCCAACAATTGTTTACAGACAGATTATTTCACTTATAATTCACTGTATCACAATTCCAGGGGGTCAGAAGTTTACATACACTAAGTTGAATGTGCCTTTAAACAGCTTGGAAAATGCAAGAAAATGTCATGGCTTCAGCAGCTTCTGATAGGCTAATTGACATCATTTGAGTCAATTGGAGGTGTACCTGTGGATGTATTTCAAGGCCTACCTTCAAACTCAGTGTCTCTTTGCTTGACATCAAAATCAAAAGAAATCAGCCAAGACCTCCAGAAACAAAATTGTAGACCTCCACAAGTCTGGTTCATCCTTGGGAACAACTTCCAAATGCCTGAAGGTACCAAGTTCATCTGTACAAACAATAGTACGCAAGTATAAACACCATGGGACCACGCAGCCTTCATACCGCTCAGGATGGAGATGCGTTCTGTCTCCTAGAGATGAATGTACTTTGGTGCGAGAAGTGCAAATCAATTCCAGAACAACAGCAAAGGACCTTGTGAAGATGCTGGAGGAAACGGGTACAAAAGTATCTATATCCACAGTAAAACGAGTCCAACATCGACATAACCTGAAAGGCCGCTCAGCAAGGAAGAAGCCACTGCTCCAAAACCGCCATAAAAAAGCCTGACTATGGTTTGCAACTGCACATGGGGACTAATATCGTACTTTTTGGAGAAATGTCCTCTGGTCTGATGAAACAAAAATAGAACTGTTTGGCCATAATGACCATCGTTATGTTTGGAGGAAAAAGGGGGACGCTTGCAAGCCCAAGAACATCATCCCAACCGCGAAGCACGGGGGTGGCAGCATCATGTTCTGGGGGTGCTTTGCTCCCGACCTCAATCCTATAGAACATTTGTGTGTAGTACTGAAAAAGCGTGTGTGAGCAAAGAGGCCTACAAACCTGACTCAGTTCCATCAGCTCTTTCAGGAGGAATGGGCCAAAATTCACCCAACTTAGTGTGGGAAGCTTGTGGAAGGCTACCTGAAATGTTTGACCCAAGTTAAAACAATTTAAAGGCAATGCTACCAAATACTAATTGAGTGTATGTAAACTTCTGACCCACTGGGAATGTGATGAAATAAATAAAATCTGAAATAAATAATTCTCTCTATTCTTCTGACATTTCACATTCTTAAAATAAAGTGGTGATCCTAACTGACCTAAGATGGGGAGTTTTTACTAGGATTAAATGTCAGGAATTGTGGAAAACTGAGTGTAAATGTATTTGGCTATGGTGTGTATGTAAAGTTCCGACTTCAACTGTAGCCGCGTTGTTTTATTGTTATGTTTTTTAAAATTTAGTTTATTTGTTGTGAGTAAGCATTTCATGTTAAGGTCTACACTTGTATTTGGCGCATGTGACCATTTTGATTTGAATCCAGGTGAAAGCTATGATCCCGTATAGCTTTCAGGAGGAAGCCTGGTTGTTCTTCAAAAGTGCTCTCCTCACCATCTTAAATAAGCATACCCCTTTCAGAAAATGTAGAACTAAGAACTAAGCACCCCCTGCAGCAACTGGACCCTCTCTTCCTAAAATTATCTGCAACAATTGTTGCAACCTCTATTACTAGTCTGTTAAACCTCACTTTCGTATCGTCTGAGATTCCTAAAGATTGGAAAGCGGCCGCGGTCATCACCCTCTTCAAAGGGGGAGACTCTAGACCCAAACTGTTACAGACCTATATCTATCCTGCCCTGCCTTTTCTAAGTCTTCGACAGCCAAGTGAACAAACAGATCACCGACCATTTAGAATCCCACCGTACCTTCTCCACTATGCAATCTGGTTTCCGAGCTGGTCATGGGTGCACCACAGCCACGCTCAAGGTCCTCAACAATATCATAACCGCCATCGATTAGAGACAGTACTGTGCAGCCGTCTTCATCGACCTGGCCAAGGCTTTCGTCTCTGTCAATCACCGTATTCTTATCGGCAGACTCAACAGCCTTGGTTTCTCTAATGACTGCCTCGCCTGGTTCAACTACTACTTCTCAGACCGAGTTCAGTGTGTCAAATCGGAGGGCCTGTTGCCGGGACCTCTGGCAGTCTCTATGGGGGTGCCACAGGGTTCAATTCTCAGGCCGACTCTTTTCTCTGTATATATCAATGATGTCGCTCTTGCTGCGGGTGAGTCCTTGATCCACCTATACGCAGACGACCCCATTCTGTATACATCTGGCCCTTCTTTGGACACTGTGCTAACAAACCTCCAAACGAGCTTCAACGCCATACAACACTCCTTCTGTGGCGTCCAACTGCTCTTAAATGCTAGTAAAACGAAATGCATGCTCTTCAACCGATCGCTGCCCGCCTGACTCGCATCACTACTCTAGATGGTGACTTAGAATATGTGGACAACTACAAATTCCTAGGTGTCTGGTTAGACTGTAAACTCTCCTTACAGACTCACATTAAGCATCTCCAATCCAAATTATAATCTAGAATCGGCTTCCTATATCGCAACACAGCCTCCTTCACTCATGCTGCCAACACCCTCGTAAAACTGACCATCCTACCGATCCTTGACTTCGGCGATATCATTTACAAAATAGCCTCCAACACTCTACTCAGTAAATTGGATGCAGTCTATCACAGTGCCATATGTTTTGTCACCAATACCCCATATACTACCCACCACTGCGACCTGTATGCTCTCGTTGGCTGGTCCTCGCTACATATTCATCGCCAAACCTACTGGCTCCAGGTAATTTATAACTCTTTGCTAGTTAAAGCCCCGCCTTATCTCAGCTCACTGGTCACCATAGCAACACCCACCCGTAACACGCGCTCCAGCAGGTATATTTCACTGGTCATCCCCAAAGCCAACACCTACTTTGTAATGGTATTTACAAATAATTACTTCACCACTATTGGCCAATTTGTTGCCTTACCTCATTACTTCATTTGCGCACACTGTATACAGATTTTTCTATTGTGTTATTGACTGTACGTTTGTTTGTGTAAGGCTGTTGTTTTTGTTGCATTGCTTTGCTTTCTTGGCCAGGTCGCAGTTGTAAATGAGAACTTGTTCTCAACAAATACATTTTTTTTTATGTCACTTGTTGAATCTGCTTCAGTGTAGATAGAGGGGAGGAGACGGGTTAAATAATAATTTTTAATCTTTGTGACAATTGAGACTTGGATTGTGTATATTTGCCTTTCAGTGGTGAATGGGCAAGACAAAAGATTTAAGTGCCTTTTGAACGGGGTATGGTAGTAGTTTCCCGTGTGTATCAAGAATTGTCCACCACCCAAAGGACATCCAGCCAACTCAACACTACTGTGGAAAACATTGCAGTCAACATGGGCCAGCATCCCTATGGAATGCTTTTGACACCTTTGTAGAGTCCATGCCCTGATGAATTGAGGCTGTTTTGAGGGCGAAAGGGGGTGCAACTCAATATTAGGAAGGTGTTCCTAATGTTTTGTTCTCTGTGTAGGTGATATATCATAGAAATATGGAAACACTGGACAATTATTTTAAGATGCTTTGTTGGTGTTTCCTTTATTTTGTCAGTTACCTGTAGATCCATGTCCACCTGATACTAATGGCTGCACTGTAGCGCTTCAATGTCTTGAAGTATCAGATTTGGTAATTTTTGTTTCTTTTCCTCTGCTTTTTCTTGGTTTGCAGGACTTTGGGAGTGACTATGAGCGGCAGCTAAATCAGAGGTAAGTGTTGTTAATACTTAGTGTTTTAGTGGACTTGCTTGGGTAGCCCAGAGCTGCTTCTCTTTTCCATGGTGGACTGGAGCAGGATAATGCTAGATGGAGATTAGGAGGACGTTTTTGTCATCTGTGTTTGTTGGTGTGGGGTAAGCATTCTAGATCTACTCATTCCTGGTTCCTCTCAATGCCGGTCACCACTGTAACAAATTATTAAGAAACCTTTGTCTGTCTGTCAGCAGGGATCATCAACTAGATTCAGCCGCGGGCCGATTTTTGTCTTGAGGGGATGGTTTGCGAGCTGGAACATGATTAGAAATCATCTGTAGACTGCAATTTGACCACCAGAATCCCAATCCTATATAATATTTTACTAAAACAAAAGAAATCTTGCTTAAATTTATGCAATCACGTGTCTCTATTATGCTTGGGAATACACAATTAAAATCACCGATTTATTGATGTTTTTACAGACTTACTTTACAGACGTACAACAATGATATTGGGGGCCCAAATAAAACCACCAGTAGGGGACAACTCTGTAGACCAGGGTTCCCCAATCTTTAACAGACAATTAGACTAAATGTTGTCTTCCCTCTTTTGGCTCGTTATTGTTGCGACAGGTGCTTAAACAGTGATTGTCTGTCTGTTTTGGTCACTACTAGAGGTCGACCGACTGAAAGAATAAACGTCTTGTTTTCGAGATGATAGTTTCTGGATTCGACCATATTAATGACCTAAGGCTCGTATTTATGTGTGTTATTATGTTATAATTAAGTCTATGATTTGATAGAGCAGTCTGACTGAGCGGTGGTAGGCACCAGCAGGCTTTTAAGCATTCATTCAAACAGCACTTTCGTGCGTTTTGCCAGCAGCTCTTCGCTGTGCTTCAAGCATTGAGCTGTTTATGACTTCAAGCCTATCAACTCCTGAGATTAGGCTGGTGTAACCGATGTTAGCGGAGTGCGCGCTAATAACGTTTCAAACGGCACTCGCTCTGAGCCTTCTAGTAGTTGTTCCCCTTGCTCTCCATGGGTAACGCTGCTTCGAGGGTGGCTGTTGTCGTTGTGTTCCTGGTTCGAGCCCAGGTAGGGGCGAGTCGAGGGACGGAACCTATACTGTTACACTGGCAATACTAAAGTGCCTATAAGAACATCCAATAGTCAAAGGTTATTGAAATACAAATCGTATAGAGAGAAATAGTCCTATAATTCCTATAATAACTACAACCTAAAACTTCTTACCTGGGAATATTGAAGACTCATGTTTAAAGGAACCACCAGCTTTCATATGTTCTGAGCAAGGAACTTAAACGTTAGCTTTCTTACATGGCACATATTGCACTTTTTCTTTCTTCTCCAACATTTTGTTTTTGCATTATTTAAACCAAATTGAACATGTTTCATTATTTATTTGAGGCTAAATTTATTTTATTGATGTTTTATATTAAGTTAAGTGTTAATTCATTACAGATATTAAAAAAAACTGTCCGATTAATCGGTATCGGTTTTTTGGTCCTCCAATAATCGGTATCGGCGTTGAAAAATCATAATCGGTCGACCTCTAATGGACATATCTGATATTGGCAGAAAGCTTAAATTCTTGATAATCTAACTGCACAAGTTAAAATAAGTGTTCATTCAGTATTGTTGTAATTGTCGTTATTACAAATAGATTTTAAAAAATCATCTGATTTAATCTGTATCGGCGTTGAAAAATCATAATCGGTCAACCTCTAGTCTTAATCAACTCACTGAATGGATTTAGTGTGCCGCTGAATTAAGTTACTTTCCTTGTATGAAGCAATCAGAGTTTTTAGGTGAAATTGGGTATAGAGGGAGGGGCATGTGCACCACTGGCCTGTATTGCTTCATTTGTCAGCTTTTATATGGATGTGTAACGTCACTCACGAACAAAGGTGTTGACATTCAGAGACACGATTGTTTTCAAGCCCATCATCCCACTTTCCTTAGTCCTTTTTTTTTTTTTTTTTTCTCCATTCATGTGCGTGTGGGTCAGACATTAGTTTATTTTTGTTCTCGCTGAAAACAGGATGCCTGAAAGCTGGTCATAACTTCCTGCTCTACTGTGCCCCAGGACAAAGGGGGAAGAGTGGAAGAGGTCAGCACGTCACCCTTCCTACATAGTGAGGGATGTGGTTCTCTGGCTCCATGGGGTCAATAATCTTGGTAATTAATCGCAGGGAGATTTACTGTGTTCTGCCTCCATGCCCTCATGCAGTGAAATCTGAGACTGCTGTGAATGTTTTGGGCATTTCCACGGAAACAACTTATGATTCCAGTTTTTTCACTTTAAAATGTATGCCAAACAAAAATCATTGTATTGAAACTTTAACAAACAATACAACTCTATTAACAATTTCCACTGAAAAATGTACAAAAACTAATTTAGTGGAACTGTGCAGATGCCATCTTTGGTAATGGAATTACGGACTTGTTTTTCATACATTTTTTTAAATGTGCAAGTCAGTTAATTAAGAACAAATTCTTATTTACAATGACGGCCTAGGAACAGTGGGTTATAACTGCAGAACGACAGCTCGGGATTTTGTCAGCTCGGGATTTGAACTAGCAACCTTGCGGTTACTGGCCCAACGCTCTAACCACTAGGCTACCTGCCGCCCTATGTAATGTAATTCTCATGTTTCACAAGTTTGGACAGCAGAGCACAGTAGAGTTCAGTACAGTACAATGTACTATGCTCTACTTGTCTTAACTGTATTGTACTTACTGTGCGGTACTGTATTGTGCTCTACTTACTGTACTATCCAAACTTGGGAAACATACGTACATCCATGATTGGACCAAATCTGAACCTGTCTGATCCGTCTGTGGACGTTAACATCAAGGCCAGGAGGGACTGACCAAGTTTCAACTACTTATCAACATCCGGTGTCAGTCGGTACTCATTGGGTGAGTATGTTGGTATCAGTAAATGGAAAGAGGGGGCTCATGGGTAGGTGTCTAAGAGCTGGGAGAGGTGAGAGTGAAAGGCATAGAGGGAGGGGTGGTCCAAACTGTTGTAACACTCTTGGTTTGACCACCGGACGACAAAGACAAAGAAAACAGTTGAACCTAACCGTATGCCAGTTGAACGGAGGACAGTAGCAGGTGACCCGGCTGTGGTTTGTGACGATTATGATTTCCCGTTGTAGCCAATTCAGTTGCAGTAATTCTGTTTACATTTTTATTTTTTGTAGTAATCATTAAATTACGAGTTCTCACATTCATAAACAAATGTGAAATCAGTAAAATCACTAGTTGGTGAACTTTTATTATTCTCCCTCATGATGGAGAGAAATGTGAAAATACCTTAGTTATGTGGGTGTTTGGTAATGGACTTAAAAGCACAAGGCAATATTTCTTAAACTTACAGAAGGTAAACAATATCTCAAACTAAATATGTGTTGATATTATATTGAACAATACTATAAACTCAACATGCAACAATTTCAAAGATTTGACTGAGTTACAGTTCATAGAAGGAAGCCAGGTCCACCCACTGGGGAGGCAGTCCCAGCCAATCAGAATTAGTTTTTCCCCACAAAAGGGCTTTATTAAGTTCCTTGCTCAGAACATGAGAACATATGAAAGTTGGTGGTTATTTCTCTCTATACCATTTGTATTTCATATACCTTTGACTATTGGATGTTCTTTAGGCACTATAGTATTGCCAGTGTAACAGTATAGCTTCCGTCCCCCTCCTCGCCCCTACCTGGGCTCGAACCAGGAACACATCGACAACAGCCACACTCAGAAGCATCGTTACCCATCGCTCCACAAAAGCCGCGGCTCTTGCAGCGCAAGGGGAATAACTACTCCAAATCTAAAAGCGAGTGACTGCTGGCAAAACGCACGAAAGTGCTGTTTGAATGAATGATTACGGGCCTGCTGCTGCTCAGTCAGACTACTCTATCAAATCAGACTTAATTATAACATAATAACACACAGAAATACGAGCCGTTGGTCATTAATATGATCGAATCCGGAAACTATCATTTCGAAAACAAAACGTTTATTATTTCAGTGAAATACGGAACCGTTCGGTATTTTATCTAATGGGTGGCATCCCTAAGTCTAAATATTCTTGTTACATTGCACAACCTTCAATGTATATCATAATTCCGTAACATTTTGGCAAATTAGTTTGCAATGAGCCAGGCTGCCCAAACTGTTGCATATACCCTGACTCTGCGTGCAATGAATGCAAGAGAAATGACACAATTTCACCTGGTTAATATTGCCTGCTAAACTGGATTAGTAGTTATAACTAGTGATTATCATTGATTGTTTTTTATAAGATAAGTTTAATGCTAGCTAGCAATTTACCTTGGCTTCTACTGCATTCGTGTAACAGGCAGGCTACTCGTGGAGTGCAATGGTTAGAGCGTTGGACTAGTTAACTGTGCGGTTGCAAGATTGAAACCCCTGAGCTGACAATGTGAAAATCTGTCATTCTGCCCCTGAACATGGCAGTTAACCCACAGTTCCTAGGCAGTCATTGAAAATAAGAATGTGTTCTTAACTGACTTGCCTAGTTAAATAAAAGGTTTATTTAACATTTTTTTTTAAATATATATTTTTTTAAATCGGAAATCGGCACCCAAAAATACAGATTTACGATTGTTATGAAAACTTGAAATCGGCCCTAATTAATTGGCCATTCCGATTTAATCGGTCGACCTCTAATGTCCATGTCCTGGGAAATGTTGTTACTTACAACATCATGCTAATCGCATTAGCCTATGTTAGCTCAACCGTCCCGTGGAAGGGACACATATCCCTAAGAAGTTTTAAACGTTAGCTTTTTTACATGGCACACATTTTTACATGGCACATATTACTTTCTTCTCCAACACTTTGTTTTTGCATTATTTAAACCAAATTGAACATGTTTAATTATTTATTTGAGGCTAAATTGATTTTATTGATGTTTTATATTAAGTTAAGTGTTTTCATTACAGATAAAAAAAAAATGTCCGATTTTAATCGGTATCGGTTTTTTGGTCCTCCAATAATCGGTATCGGCGTTGAAAAATCATAATCGGTCGACCTCTAATGGACATATCTGATATTGGCAGAAAGCTTAAATTCTTGTTAATCTAACTGCACTGTCCAATTTACAGTAGCTATTACAGTGAAATAATACCATGCTATTGTTTGAGGAGAGCGCACAATTTTGAACATAAAGTTATTCATAAACCAATTAGGCACATTTGGGCAGACTTGATACAACATTTTGAACAGAAATGCAATGGTTCATTGGATCAGTGTAAAACTTAACACATACACTGCTGCCATCTTGTGGCCAAAATCTAAATTGCGCCTGGGCTGTAATTAATACATTATGGCCTTTCTCTTCCATTTAAAATATAATGGTACAAAAAAATACAGAATAATGTTTTTTTTTCTTTGAATTATCTTTTACCAGATCTACTGTGTTCTCCTACAGTCTTAATATTTCCACAAACTTCAAAGTGTTTCCTTTCAAATGGTACCAAGAATATGCATATCCTTGCTTCAGGGCCTGAGCAACAGGCAGTTAGATTTGGGTATGTCATTTCAGGTGAAAATTGGAAAAAAGGGGTGGATCCTGAAGGGGTTTTAAAGATACTGCTCATTAACAGTGATTTAAACAAATTTGTGCACAACATTTTTGAGTTGATAATTTCTGGGACCTTTTTTTCAGCTCATGAAAATGGGGAACATGTCGCGTTTATTTTTGTTGAGTATTGTTGGCGGGGGTGTTCATGTCAACATTGTTATTATTATTATTTTTCAATGTATTTCTGATAACTAACAATTTCAGACCTGGAAACATGAATAGGCGGCACACTGCATGAGAGATGGAACAATGTTGTGACCAGGGGTTGGAACCTAAATGATTTTCCAATTGTTTCATTCTGTTCTGTTCTAACCTGAAAAACAAAGTTCTGATCTGGTTCGAACCCCAAAAAAGTAATTATTTATATTGTTCCTTTTTATTAACCTCTCATTTTTTTATATTTAGCTTGACATTAAACTACTTCACCAATCAGTGCGGATAGAGCAGCTTGCTATGGAGCGGGCAACCTATAGTTACCCAGTGGTGGAAAAAGTACTCAATTGTCATACTTGACTAAATGTAAAGATCCCTTTTAATAGAAAATGACTCAAGTCCAGTAAAATACTACTTGATAAAAGTGGTTTTAAATATACTAAAGTATCAAAAGTAAATGGAATTGCTAAGTTGTACTTACGTATCAAAAGTATAAACTATTTCAAATTCCTTATTAAGCAAACCAAACGGCACATTTTTGTTTGTTTTCGTGACAGATCGACAGGTCTTTGCGACAGATCTTTACCCAGCATATCAATAAACAGTCAACTTATTAATAGCTTTGTATCATCATTCTGAACAGTCTTAACATCCTTGCATCTGCAAAAACCCGAGCCTTATGATTCAGTACTACACAAATTTGTTTAATTTATTTACTAGCTAACTTAATGTTAACACAGGATAAACATACACACTTAATACATTAGAAACAGGTCCCTAGCGGACTGACAACAATATGGCTGTTCGTTACAAAAGCCATGGAGAGGGCGAGGAAAGAGAGCGGGACAGAGACACTAAACGTTGGTACATTTAGAAACTACTCTCACTTATCCTTTCACACGAACCGCCGCCCGCTTGGAGTAATAAATCATGAATGTATTTACTTGAAAATGCCTTGGTTTGTCGTCTTTCTCTAATAAACCGGGTCGCCTTGGAAAGGGGGTTGGGCCTTTTCGTGGCACGCTTGTAAAGCTCTGATTGTCCAAACAGTCTTCTACTGTTCTCCTCTGCCGTTGTCCGGTATCCGGTGACTTGTCATGTAGTCCTGAATAGAACTAAAGAGTTTATTCTCCTTCCATTTGCTCTGGAATATGCTTCTTTGACAATAAGCCAGCAAGCTGTGTCGATGGTTCCCAGCGGGGTGATGAAAGTAGCGTACTACGGTGGTTTGAGCAGAGTAGTAGAATGGTCCCACTTTACTAAGGACAGATAATCAGCTGTACCAGTGATTGTCTGGGAGGTGACTATCATCTCTACCTCTTGTTGAGATTGAGTTCAAACCACTTTTTTTTCTCTCTGGTCTAATATTTTAATTCTTAATCCATAATTTTATACCGTTTGTTTTAGAATGGGTGGTTCTGTCACGCTCTCTGACCTCACTCAAGGGGGCGGTGACTACTTACTGTGCACAGTTATAGAAACAATTTCCTCTTATAGTTTCTTAAGTCACATCCTTCTCTTAATAACTTCTTACGGCTGAAATCCCGCTAACGGGATCGATATGACAACAGCCAATGAAAGTGCAGGGCGCCAAATTCAAGCAACAGAAATCTCATAATTAAAATTCCTCAAACATACAAGTATTTTACACAATTTTAAAGATAAACTTGTTGTTAATCCCACCACAGTGTCCCAAAAAGGCTTTACGACGAAAGCACACCATCTGATTATGTTAGATCGGTACCTAGTCACAGAAAAACACAGCCATTTTTCCAGCCAAAGAGATGAGTCACAAAAAGCAGAAATAGATTCAATTAATCACTAACCTTTTGAGGACCTTCATCAGATGACACTCATAGGACTTCATGTTACACAATACATGTATGTTTTGTTCGAGAAGTTCATATTATTATCCAAAAATCTCAGTATACATTGGTGTGTTATGTTCAGTAATATTTTGCTTCTAAAACATCCAGTGATTTTGCAGAGAGCCACGTCAATTTACAGAAATACTCATCATAAACATTGATAAAATATACAAGTGTTATGCATGGAATTATAGATCCTTAATGCAACCGCTGTCAGATTTTAAAAAAACTTTATGGAGAAAGCCCTGAGAGACCAAAACAAGTCATACCTGTCATGTTGTGGAGTCAACAGAAGTCAGAAATAGCATTATAAATATTAACTTTGATCTTCATCAGAATGCACTTCCAGGAATCCCAGTTACACAATAAATGTTTATTTTGTTCGATAAAGTCCATTTATGTCCAAATATCTCCTTTTTTGTTTGCGCGTTTAGTTCACAAATCCAAATTCATGAGGCGCGAGCACTAGGTCCAGACAAAGTCAAGGTTCCGTTACAGTTTGTAGAAACATGTCAAACGATGTATAGAATCAATCTTTAGGATGTTCACAAATCTTCAATCATGTTTCAACTGGAGAATTCCTTTGTCTTTAGAAATGCAATGGAACGCAGCTACCTCTCACGGGCACGCGTGAGACTGAGCTCATTAACACTAATTATTTTTCATATAACATGCACAACACAAAGGATGGAAACTTCGTACATGTAGTATGTATTCTTTGCAAGTTGCAGTATTTCCCTTTCTAACATTTTTAATGATATCACAAAATAACAACCAAACCGACATTAGTGTTCTTTTAGGTCGCCTCAGGGTTTACCCCCACCAGTTCCCTCCTTGCCTCCTCTGCGAGTGAGAGGGGCTCTGGTTGATGTTATTTATTTCAAAGTTGATCTGACCTATTTGGATCCTCACAAGGCAGTCATGACACCTGTCAAGAGGTAACAAATACTTTTGGGTGTCCGGGAAAATGTATGGAGTAAAAAGTACATTATTTTCTTAATGAATGTAGTGAAGTAAAAGTTGTCAAATATAAATAGTAAAGTACAGATCCCAAAAAACAACTTAAGTAGCAGTTGTGGGAAAAGTACTCAATTGTCGTGAAGTCACCCAATAAAATACTACTTGAGTAAAAGTCAAAAGTATTTGGTTTTAAATATACTTAAGTGTTAAAAGTAAATGGAATTGCTAAAATGTATTTAATTATCAAAAGTATAAAAAGTATATATAATTTCAAATGCCTTATTTTAAGCAAACCAGATGGCACAATTTTATTTTATTTTATTTACGGCTAGCCAAGGTCACACTCCAACACTCAGACATAATTTACAAAGAAATAATTTGTGTTTAGTGAGTCTGACCGATCAGAGGCAGTAGGGATGAGCAGGGATGTTCTCTTGATAAGTGTGTGAATTGGACCATTTTCCTGTCAATGTAACGAGTACTTTTGGGTGTGAGGGAAAATGTATGTAGTAAAAAGTACATTATTTTCTACAGGAATGTACTGATGTAAAAGTTGGCAAAAATATAAAGTCCAGATACCCTCAAAAAATGACATAAGTAAAAATTATTTAAAGTACTACTTAAGTACTTTACACCACTTGTTTTAGCCTAGGCAGCCGAATTATGCATTGGTGTTATTGGCTGCCTAGGCTATAGTTACTTGCATGCGTGATGGACAGACAAGTGTAGGGCGTGAAATGTTACTGAATTTGAGGATGGGGAGACCGCTAGTGGAGGCTTGGTTTGATGTGCTGGGCATTGATAAGACATGCATTATCAGAGTAAAGCCCACAGAATTATAGCTACAGAGGAGCGGCTTCTATGGAGGAACTTTGAATGTGTTTGAACTTCCGAGAGTTGGCTTAACTTCCACCAGAGCTACTGTAGCTAGCAAGCTTGTGTGTGCAGAGCGGCCCCAGAATTAACACGTCTTACCCTTTTCATTAATAAATCAATGTGAAGCAGAAACTGTAGTGTCAAATCAAATTAAATGTATTTATATAGCCCTTCAACATCAGCTGATATCTCAAAGTGCTGTACAGAAACCCAGCCAAAAAACCCAAACAGCAAGCAATGCAGGTGTTGAAGCACGTTGGCTAGGAAAAACTCCCTAGAAAGGCCAAAACCTAGGAAGAAACCTAGAGAGGAACCAGGCTATGAGGGGTGGCCAGTCCTCTTCTGGCTGTGCCGGGTGGAGATTATAACAGAACATAGCCAATAAATGACCAGCATGGTCAAATAATAGGTCTGGGACAAGTAGCACATCCGGTGAACAGGTCAGGATTCCATTGCCGCAGGCAGAACAGTTGAAACTGGAGCAGCAGCACTTCCAGGTGGACTGGGGACAGCAAGGAGTCATCATGCCAGGTAGTCCTGAGGCATGGTCCTACGGCTCAGGTCCTCCGAGAGAGAGAGAAAGAGAGAATTAGAGAGAGCATACTTAAATTCACACAGGACACCGGATAAGACGGGAGAAGTACTCAAGATATAGCAAACTGAACCTAGCCCCCCGACACATAAACTACTGTAGCATTAATACTGGAGGCTGAGACAGGAGGTGTCAGGAGACACGGTGGCCCCATCCGATGATTCCCCCGGACAGGGCCAAACAGGAAGGATATAACACCACCCACTTTGCCAAAGCACAGCCCCCACACCACTAGAGGGATATCTTCAACCACCAACTTACCATCCTGAGACAAGGCCGAGTATAGCCCACAAAGATCTCCGCCACAGCACAACCCAAGGGGGTCGCCAACCCAGACAGGAAGATCACATCATGTGACTCAACCCACTCAAGTGACGCACCCCTCCTAGGGACAACATGAAAGAGCACCAGTAAGCCAGTGACTCAGCCCCTGTCCATACCGAGCATTGAAAAAGATAATACATTTATCTCTAATTACAAATCTCTCCCTAATTCCTAAATCACACGTTTAACATCAGTAGGATACAGTAGCCTAAGCTTCGGAGGGGGAGGTTGCCTACATACATGCACACACACTGGCAATGATTTCCAGCTGGCAGGCAGACACTGGAATATGTTCCAGAGTTAGAGTGAGGTTTTTTTTGTGGGACTGAAAAAAATGCCCAGAACGTCAATGTTATTAACTAGTTCCCATGTTTTTAAAATAACAGTACTGTTCCGAAACAGTATATCACTTTCGTTCCTGTTCCTCAAAATGTTTTATTTTTCAGTTCTGTTACCTGAACCATTTGCAACCACTGGTTGTGAGCTTAACTCAATTTTGTACAGTGTGTAAACTACTCAAGGATTTTCTTCTGAGAACGTACTTTCTTCTGGTAATGCAATTTTGGATTTTAGCACTCAGTGATGCACGTCTTCAGGAATGATATCCATGAGATACTATTTAAGGCCTGTCTTGCTTCCAGGTCTCAGCGGTTCAGTATGGGACATTCTACACTACAACATTTTGCAATTTAACTGCCAGATTACATAGTCTCTTTAAGGTTCATTCCACCACTTGACTCATGAAAACATTGTACACTGAACAAAAATATAAACACAACATGTAAAGTGTTGGTTTCATGAGCAGAAATAAAAGATCCCAGAAATGTTGCATATGCTCAAAATGCTAATTACTCTCCAATTATGTGCACAAATGTGTTTACATCCCTGTTAGTGAGCATTTCTCCTTTGCCAATATAATCCATTTGCCTGACAGGTGTGGCATATCAAGAAGCTGATTAAACAGCATGATCATTACACAGGTGCATTTTAGATGCCGATACCGATTATTGGAGGACCAAAAAAGCCGATACCAATTAATCGGCCGATTTGTATTTATTTATTTATTTGTAATGATGACAATTACAGCAATACTGAATTAACACTTATTTTATTAACTTAATATAATACAGCAATAAAATCAATTTAGCCTTAAGTAAATAATGAAACATGTTCAATTTGGTTTAAATAATGAAAAAACAAAGTGTTGGAGAAGAAAGTAAAAGTGCAGTATGTGCTATGTAAGAAAGCTAACGTTTCAGTTCCTTCCTCAGAACATGAGAACATATGAAAGCTGGTGGTTCCTTTCAACATGAGTCTTCAATATTCCCAGGTAAGAAGTTATAGGTTGTAGTTATTATAGGAATTATAGGACTATTTCCCTCTATACCATTTGTATTTCATTAACCTTTTGACTATTGGATGTTCTTATAGGCACTTTAGTATTGCCAGTGTAACAGTATAGCTTCCGTCCTTCTCCTCGCTCCTCCCTGGGCTCGAACCAGGAACACAACGACCCTCAAAGCAGCGTTACCCATGCAGAGCAAGGGGAACAACTACTAGAAGGCTAGAGCGAGTGACGTTTGAAACGCTATTAGCGCGCGCTAACTAGCTAGCCATTTCACTTCGGTTACACCAGCCTCATCTCGGGAGTTGATAGGCTTGAAGTCATAAACAGCGCAATGCTTGACGCACAACGAAGAGCTGCTGGCAAAACGCACGAAAGTTCTGTTTGTAACTTGGTCACGGAAATCAGAAAAGCAATCAAATTAAATTGTTTATAGGGTGGCGCAGTGGTTAAGGGCGCTGTACTGCAGCGCCAGCTGTGCCATCAGAGTCCCTGGGTTCGCGCCCAGGCTCTGTCGTAACCGGCTGCGACCGGGAGGTCCGTGGGGCGACGCACAATTGGCCTAGCGTCGCCCGGGTTAGGGAGGGCTTGGTCGGTAGGGGTGTCCTTGTCTCATCGCGCACCAGCGACTCCTGTGGCGGGCTGGGCGCAGTGTGCGCTAACCAAGGTGGCCAGGTGCACGGTGTTTCCTCCGGCGCATTGGTGCGGCTGGCTTCCGGGTTGGATGTGTGCTGTGTTAAGAAGCAGTGCGGTTGGGTTGTGTATCGGAGGACGCATGACTTTCAACCTTCGTCTCTCCCGAGCCCGTACGGGAGTTGTAGCGATGAGACAAGATACTACAAAGCTACAAGCTACTACAAAAATTGGATACCACGAAATTGGGGAGAAAAAGGGGTAAAATGTATTTAAAAAAATAAATAAATAAATATTTAAATCGTTTATCTTTGTTGATCTTCAGATGTTTTCACTCACGAGACTCCCAGTTAGATAGCAAATGTTCCTTTTTTCCAAAAGGATTATTTTTGTAGGCGAAATAGTTTGTTCTTCACGTTTGGCTGAGAAATCGACTGGAAATTGCGGTCGCCGAAAAAATATTCCAAATTAGCTCCATAATATCGACAGAAACATGGCAAATGTTGTTTATAATCAATCCTCAAGGTGTTTTTCAAATATCTATTCGATAATATATCAACCGGGACTGGTGGCTTGGCTTCTTAGTAGGAGAGAGAGAAACAATGGCCTCATTTGTCCTTTACGCACCAAACACTATGAGAGACTTCAGCTGACCACTGACGCAATGTTGACGTTCAGGCTCATTTTTCAAAATAAAAGCCTGAAACTATGTATTGTGTATTATACACATTAGGGAAGCCATAGAAAAAGTTATCTGGTTGATAGCCCATTCACTGCTCAATAGGGACGCATTGGAACGCAGCGCTTTCAAAACATGAGGCACTTCCGGATTGGATTTTTCTCAGGCTTTCGCCTGCAATATCAGTTATGTTATACTCACAGACAATATTTTAAAGGTTTTGGAAACTTTAGATTGTTTTCTATCCTAAGCTATCAATTATATGCATATTCTAGCATCTTGTCCTGACAAAATATCCCGTTTACTACGGGAACGTTATTTTTCCAAAAATGAAAATATTGCCCCCTAGTCACAAAAGGTTAACTGACTTGCCTAGTTAAATAAAAAATAAAAATCGGCACCCAAAAATACAGATTTCCGATTGTTATGAAAACTTGATATCGGCCCTAATTAATTGGTCGACCTCTAGTGCATTTTGTGCTGGGGACAGTAGAAGGCCACTCTAAAATCTGCAGGTTTGTCACACAACAATGCCACAGATGTATACAGTTTTGAAGCAGCATGCAATTGGCATGCTGACTGCAGGAATGTCCACCAGAGCTGTTGCCATAGAATTACATTTTCATCTCTCTCTACCATAAGCTGCCTTCAACGTCATTTTAGAGGATTTGGTAGTATGTCCAACCGGCCTAACAACCGCAGACCATGTGTATGGTGTCGTGTGGGCGAGCGGTTTGCTGATGTCCAAGTTGTGAACAGAGTGCCCCTTGGTGGCGGTGAGATTATGGGCAGGCATAAGCTACGGACAACGAACACGATTGCGTTTATCAATGCACAGAGATACCGTGTAAACAAAATCCTGAGGCCCATTGTGTCGTTTCATCACCCTCCATCACCTCGTGTTTCAGCATTATGTTACACGGCCCCATGTCGCAAGGATCTGTACACAATTCCTGGAAACTGAAATGGCCCAGTTCTTCCATGGCCTGCATACTCACCAGACGTCACCCATTGAGCATGTTTGTGATGCTCTGGATCGACATGTTTGACAGCGTGTTCCAGTTCCTGCTAATATCCTGCAACTTCGCACAGCCATTGAAGAGGAGTGGGACAACATTCCACAGGCCACAATCAACAGCCTGATCAACTCTATGCAAAGGAGATTCGTTTCGCTGCATGAGGCAAATGGTGGTCACACCAGATGGACACATTTTCTGATCTACGCCCCTATCTTTTTTTAAGGTATCTGTGCCTAACAGATGCATAACTGTATTCCCAGTCATGTGAAATCCATAGATCCCACCCTAATACATTAACTGTAACTCAGTAAAATCTTTGGAATTGTTGCATGTCGCGTTTTATATTTTTTTCAGTATATATAAAATATATTGTCCTCTGTTCCTGGCATCTACTGTGTGTCCGAAGCATCCTAAAAGGGAAACAGAAAATTGAAATGTCCATGTTGGGCAGTGTTTACCAAAAAGTGTGTTAGGGCCATTCCCTCTTGGATGGGGATTAGAAACTGGGTTGATTCTGTCTATTTGATGGGACACAATTTTGTTAAGGGTTTAGGTGGGTCAAAAAAGTGTAGAATAGCAGGAAATTAGCTCAGCGATTCTTGAAAATCCTTGTCCGAGCTAAATATTTACGTCTAGGGGAATTCTAGAAGGGAAAATATTAGTTTTGGGTGTTTTCTAAATCCTTTCCATATTCATTTCCATGTTGGTTCTATGCCTGGAAATGCCCTTGTCCAGAGCAAAGGATCCCAATTTCAAACTCTCCAATAGTGTTTTAAAATAAAAACTGGCAGTAATGAATATTAACTGGAAAATGATCTTATATAGTTTCTTGCAATAGCCCTCTGTGACGTCAAAGAAGTTTTCTCTCAAAACTGTGTTTCCTAAAAGAAGTGTCTGGAGATTTGGTAAATTTGTCTAAAATCCTAAATTAATCAGGAATGAGCCAGCAGTGTTGAAGACATGAGAGGTCCTCAGAATATCTGCATTACATGTAGTCCAACAAGACCACTCATGGTCAGTAAAGTTTTATACTTTTGATAGATTTAACAAACAATATTGGAATCAACATGGTGACAAACATAAACCGTCAACTCCACCTGCTGATGGATTAAGACTGAATATAAGTTTTGGTTCAAATATGTTACATTTTAATTCGGTTTTAGTCATAAAGCAACTGAGGAAAAACAAAATTGCTACTGTGTATTCCACGTGAAAGAATAATTCAATTTGTCAACTCCTTTAAAACATATTATTTTTCAATATGATTTTTGTGTAATGTCAACTCTATCAGAGTGCTGAAAGATGTGATTGTCTAGAAAAACATGCCAAAAAGCTAACGAAATTAACCCTGGAGCATTTAATAGTGCTATAAAACAAAACAACATTTTGGAGTTTTTGTATATATTTGAATAATCTGTTAGAAATAAACAGTCAAGGCCTTTAACACTAGAACCGCCATAGGCCAACGGCCATTTACGTTTGATTTCGTAAATTTAAGAAAATCAGCCCCTGAAAAAAGCTATGTCCTGACTTTTCCTAAATGTTTATATTTTACACAGCTCATTTGTCAGAATTTTGAAATTACAAACAGAAAAGCATTGAGCTTTTTCACCAGTCTTTTTTCACACCTATTCCCAACTTAATCCGTCAAGACAATATGCTGTTGGACATTGGTACGCAACCAGGTGCCTATGAGTCTTTCTCTCCTTACTAAATTAATGACAAATAGATGCATGGGCGATAATTGTGCACCTTACTTCACAATTGAATTTAACTTAGGCCTAACTGAATGATAATGAGGGTACGAAGTTGATTTTATTTAGAAAGACAATAGTGTAAAGATGAGTTTGTTATGCCTACTTATCAGCAGCAATATAATTTGACCACGCGTGTGGGTTGGTGCCATTCTCTTTTACGTTTTACGTCTTCCCACAGAGACGCTGAAATGACCCTCAGACACTGCCAGCACACTGAATGAATGACAAATGGATGGAATGAGCGACAATTGTGCAAGTTACTATAAAATCAAACTTAAATTAGGCCTAACTGAGTGATGAGAGTGGAGAGGTTTGATTTTATGCTGAACAAAAATATAAACGCAACATGCAAATATTTTAAAATATTTTAATGAGTCTATGGATTTCACATGAATGGGCAGAGGTGCCGCCATGGGTGGGCCTTGGAGGGCACAGGCTAAGAGCTGGGGAGCCGGAGCCAGGCCCGGACACTGGGGAGCCAGGCCCAGCCAATCATAATTCGTTTCTCCCCACAAAAGGGCTTTATTGAAGACTGAAATACAACTCAGTTTTATGACGGAGGCGGGTTATGGTAGAGAAATTAACAACAAATTCTCTAGCAACAGCTCTGGTGGACATTCCTGCAGACAGCATGCTAATTGCACTCTCCCTCAACTTGAGACGTTTGTGGCATTGTGTTGTGTGACACAACTGCACATTTTAGTGCTATTTTATTGTCCCTAGCACAAGGTGCACCTGTGTAATGATCATGCTGTTTAATCTGCTTCTTGATATGCCACACCTCTTGGGTGGATGGATTATCTTGGCAAAGGAAAAATGCTCACTAACAGGGATAAACAAATTTGTGCATAACATTTGAGAAATAAGCTTTTGTTCTGCGTATGGAAAATGTTTTGGCTCTTTTATTTCAGCTCATGAAACATGGGACCAAGACATTACATTGCGTTTTTATATTTTTGTTCAGTATAATTTAGAACCAAAGTGTAATGATGAGTGTCAATAGGAGGCTCGTGGTGTTTTTGTTGTATTGATTCTGCACGTATACACTCGCACGGCAGCATTGCTCTGGCTACTAAGCAAAATCTTGTAACATAATTAACTTAATTTTAATATGCTATTCTGTCGTCAATGTCTGAATGGGCGATAGAAACTGATAGTGCATGTGATTTCAATGCACTGAATGATGATGAGGGTGAAGAGTGTGATTTGAATGGTGAGGGTGAAGACGATAATTTGAATTTAGAACAATAGTGTAATGGTGGGAATTGTGGGTGGTCTAATTATTTTATTATGGAAGGCTGGAAATTGTATATCCGACACTGAGTACAACATACAATGTGTATATTTCACAATGGCAAGCCAAACCAAACGAATGGACGCACTGACAGCATTGCAAATGCTGCAGAATTTTGACAAGCTTAATCTGATTATTTTTACAACTCTCTTTATTGGCATTTTCTTTCAGTTACAATAAACAATGTTTGAAATACATTACATTGCACATGTTTTATACATTTGATATACGATGGGAATATGTTTTTTAAATTAGGTAGGAATGTATTAGCCCATACTAAAATATAAAATGCTTTACCTCTCTGGGATATGTGGGTAGCGTCCCACCTCGCCAACCGCCAGTGAAAGCGCAGGGTGCCAAATTCATAACAACAAAAATCTCATAATTAAAATTCCTCAAGCATACAAGTATTTTACACCATTTTAAAGATAACATTTTCGTTAATCCAGCCACAGTGTCTGATTTTAAAAATGCTTTACAGCGAAAGCACCACAAACAATTATGCTAGATCACCACCAACTCACAGAAAAACAGCAATTTTTCCAGCCAAAGAGGAGTCACAAAAAGCACAAATGGAGATAAAATTAATCTCTAACCTTTGATGATCTTCATCTGATGACACTCATAGGACTTCATGTCTTCGATAAAGTGCATATTTATATCAAAAAATCTCATTTTACATTGGCGTGTTACGTCCAGTAGTTCTAAAACATGCGGTGATTGTACAGAGTCACATCTATTTACATAAATACTTATTATAAATGTTGACATGGAATTAGAGATATACTTCTCCTTAATGTGTCATAGCACATTACATTGCACATGTTTTTATACATTCGATATACCATGGGAACGTGCTTTTTAAATGATGTGGGAATGTATTAGATTTTTGTCAGATTTCAAAAAAACTTTACGGAAAAAGCAAACCATGCAATAATCTCAGTACGGCGTTCAGCCAACAAAGCAGCCAAAAAGATATCCGCCAAATTGGTTAGTCAACATTAGTCATAAATAGCATTATAAATATTCACTTACCTTTGATGATCTTCATCAGAATGCACTCTCAGGAACCCCAGTTCCACGATAAATGTTTGTTGTTCGATAATGTCCATAATTTATGTCCAAATAGCATCTTTTGTTAGGGCGTTTGGTAAACAAATCCAAAAGCGCGTTCAGGTCCAGCCGAATGTCGGACGAAAAGTTAAAAAAAAAAAAAAACATCTTCCCATGTGTCATCAGTAAACTCATCACCAAGATCTTGTTCCCATAAAGTTTTAATAGCTGGAAATGAAGATTGTAAAGAGTACATTTGATTATGGCTATAAGAAATAATACCTTTTACTGTTGGGGATGGTGTGAAAAGTGCATCAGTGGGAGGGCCCACAGGAAGAGTCAAGAATTGAGGTCATGTCACGGACAAGCTGCACATTTGTAGATATCTAAAGAAATGACTATTCGGAAGATGGAATGTAGCTGAGTTGTTGGAACTATGCGAACATGCTGTCAATATACAAATCATTGAATGATTTGATGCCAAGGCTGAACCACATGAAGGTCTATCTACTAGGGATGGATGGAAAATGTGATTTCTGAGCAGAGGGCCTTTAATGAATACGTTTGCAAAACAAAGTGACATCTACACTGGTTCCAGATCTTGAGTGGTTTTAACTAAAATGTTTTTGGTATAACTTGAAGTAGTAGAATCGATAGGGGAATGTAACAAAGCAGCCATGCTGGAATGAGATGTGGGGTACCTGCATGAATCCAGTACTGGATTACATTGAAGTTGGCAGCCCTATAATATAACTGGATATTAGGTAAGGCTATACCCCCTAAGGGTTTAGGATTTTGCAGGAACACCTTGAGGATCCTTGGATTTTTTTGTGTGAAATGATCCCATCGACTTTGCAGAAAAAAGATTTGGGAATTAAAATATGTATACATTGAAAAGGGTAGGATCATTTAGGAATAGTATTCATTCTTAACCAAATTAATGCAACCTGCTAATGATAGGGGGAGTAGTGACCATCGTTCAAAATCTTTCTTCACCTTACGGAGAGGAGTAAAATTTGCCCTAAAAAGGTTTTCAAATGTGTCTGTGACATGTACCCCCAAGTATGTACATTTGTTGAGAACTAGTCTGAAAGGCAATGTGTGTAATGGATATTTACAAACTGCCACATTTAGAGGGAAAAGCTTGCTCTTATTCAGATTGAATTTGTAACCAGAGACTAGGCCAAATGCATTAAGAACAGATAGCACAATAGGTAAGGATATATCGGGGTTTGAAATATGGAGAAGCAGGTCATCGGTATAAAGTGAGACCCGCTGTTCGATGTTACCTCTGAACCCTCCCGTTTTATGCGAGTTGGATCTAAATGCAATTGCAAGGGGCTCGATGACAAAAAGCAAGGGAGACATTGGACACCCCTGTCTAGTGCCTCTGAAGAGAGGGAAATCGGCTGAGTGGATGTTATTTGTTCTGACAGATGCAAGTGAAGAAGTGTATAGTAACTTGATCCAAGCAATTCATTTTTCTATCAATTGTTGGGACAGTTAAAGTATTAAAGAATCTATCAAGAGCAGAGGGGTCAGCAGATTTTCCCGAAGTGTATAAAGACGCATGGGTGCCCTTAAAACTTCTTTGGGCAAGGGGGCAGTATTTTGACGTCCGGATGAAAAGCATGTCCAAAGTAAACTGCCTGTTACTAAGGTCCAGAAGCTAGGATATGCATATTGGTAGATTTGGATAGAAAACACTCTCAGGTTTCTAAAACTGTTAAAATAATGCCTGCGAGTATAACAGAACTAATACGGCAGGCGAATCCCAGAGGACAAACCATCCCCAAAAAATAATAATATTCAGCCTACCACTGTTTTCAATGGCTGTCATGTTTATTATGAGGCGAAATCCTCCCAGATTGCAGTTCCTAGGGCTTCCACTAGATGTCAACAGTCAGAGTTTCAGGCTTGTTTTTGGAAAAATTTGCTAGAACTTGTCGTTTTTGTAAGTGGCTCCCATTTTGGCTATAGTCTTTTCATGCGCGTGGATGAGAGCCCGTTCTTTGTTGTTTATCTCCGGTAAAGACAATAATGATTCTCCGTCTTAAATTTGATTGTTTATTTACGTGTTAGGGTAGCTGAGGTTCAATTATAAACGTTGTTTGACTTGTTTGGAGAAGTTTATTGGTAACATTTGGGATTCATTTTGTATGCATTTTGAAGGAGGGAAACCGGTGGATTATTTAATGAAGCGCACCAGCTAAACTGAGTTTTTGGGGTTATAAAGAAGGACTTTGATGTAGCTGGGAACTTTTGGAGTGCCAACAGAAGAAGATATTCAAAGGTAAGGCTTTTATTATATAATTATTTCTGACTTTCGTGGCGCACCTGCCTGGTTGAAAAATGTTTTTCATGCTTTTGTATGCAGGGCGATGGCCTCAGATAATCGCATGGTGTGTTTTCGCCGTAAAGCCTTTTTGAAATCAGACACTGCAGCTGGATTAACAAGACGTAGCTTTATTGTGATGTATGACACTTGTATTTTTGTAATTTAAATTTAGCGCTCAGCAATTTCACCGGATGTTGTCTAGGTGGGTTGCTAGCGGAACGCTTTCGCCAGAAAGGTTAAACTAGTTATTTAGGTGTTTGAATTTGACCAATCTGTTGAGCAGAGGAAGACTGGCAAAGTTGATGAGAAAGCAATTTACTTGCCTTGTCACAATACTCATAGTGAGTATGTCGTGACTTAAGCAGCAGTTCCTCAATTTGGCCTGTTGACAAGGTTTTGAATTCAGCTTGTAAAGAGAGTCGATCCCTGTACACATTTGGGGAAGGTGAGGTAGCGTAGGTACTGTCTAACTGTAAAATGCATTGTCAGTTCAGAGTCTCTTTTTCCTATTTTTTTCTTTCACAACTAGTGTATGAAATTATTTGACCTCTAATGTAGGCCTTAAAAGTCTACCACAGAACAGATGCTGAGAAGTCGGGTGTGCCGTTAGTAACTATAAAAACATAACTCTGAGCAGTCAAAGTTAAAACTTTAATCGGACAGCAAGCGCATATTAAAACTCCTAGGTATGCGAGGCTCAGTCCCACCACCAACGGATAGCGCTAAAGTTAGAGGGACGTGATCAGATATGACAATGGAATTGTATGAGCGTACAGAGTAAAGAAGTTTGTTGTCCAATAAGTAGTCAATGCCGGTATAAGTGATGGAAATGGGAGAAAAATGAATATTCCCTACAAAATGGATTGAAAAAAACGCCAGGGGTCTGTAACGGCAAACTCCAAGAAAAGGTTGGATAACCTTTGCAGACTTAGGTGTGGTAATTTGTTGTAGGAACGATCCAAAGTAGTATTAAGCCAGCAATTAAAATCGCCTCCCAATATGAATAAATGTGAGGTCATATCTGGAAGTGAAGATAAAAAGGCACGGAAAAATTTTTTGTCATCCCAGTTTGGCGCATAGACATTGGCAAGGATCAGTGGAGTATTATAGATTCTGCCAGTGACAATAATATATCTGCCGTTGGCATCTGAAATAACATTGGAAGAAATAAAGGGCACAGATTTGTGTATCAGAATTGCAGCTCCCCTCGATTTATTTTGAAAAGTGGAGTGATAAAGTTGGCCTACTCAGCCTTTTCTCAATCTGTAGTGATCTGAAACTCTCGGATGGGTCTCTTGTTAAAAAAAGCAATCTGTGTTCCTAGATGTTGAAGATGTACTCTACTACGTTTGACTGGCTGGTTCAAACCTTTCCAGTTCCAACTATACAATTTAAGTATACTCCCAGTCGACTGCCCTATTAAATTATGTTGTTGAGTCATCATTTGGAAAAAGAGGAAATGTGTAGCCTTTTAACTAAGTGGAAGACTGAACCTGACATAAAAGAAAACATTTTACAAAAAAACGGGTGAACTTCCTCCTACCCGCTGAAGCGTCTTCCCAAACAGGATGCGCACAACCCCCCTAGTATACAAGCTCCTAAATACTCTCCAGGAAACAGTGGTTCCAGCAGCTAGGCTAAACTCTTACCAAGTGGAGCGCTGTGACAATTTATATTATATAAAGGAGAAAAAAAAATGTTTTTTTTGTGTAATAAATATACAGTGGGGCAAAAAAGTATTTAGTCAGCCACCAATTGTGCAAGTTCTCCCACTTAAAAAGATGAGAGGCCTGTAATTTTCATCATAGGTACACTTCAACTATGACAGACAAAATGAGAAAAAAAATCCAGAAAATCACATTGTAGGATTTTTTATGAATTTATTTGCAAATTATGGTGGAAAATAAGTATTGTCTGTCTTGGACAAACTAGAATGTAGTTTGTTATTGATGTGGACACCAAGGAACTTGAAGCTCTCAAACTGCTCCACTACAGCTCCGTTGATGAGAATGGGGACGTGCTCGGTGCTCCTTTTCCTGTAGTCCACAATCATCTCCTTAGTCTTGGTTACGTTGAGGGACAGGTTGTTATTCTGGCACCTCCTGCCAGGTCTCTGACCTCCTCTCTATAGGCTGTCTCGTTGTTGTCAGTGATCAGGCCTACCCTACCTCTGTCATCTGCAAACTTAATGATGGTGTTGGAGTTGTGCCTGGCCATGCAGTCGTGGGTGAACCGGGAGTACAGGAGGGGACTGAGCACGCACCCCTGGGGAGCTCCAGTGCTGAGGATCAGCGTGGCAGATGTGTTGCTACCTACACTCACCACCGGGGAGCGGCCCATCAGGATGTCCAGGATCCAGTTGCAGAGGGAGGTGTTTAGTCCCAGGTTCCTTAGCTTAGTGATGAGCTTTGAGGGTACTATGGTGTTGAACGCTGAGCTGTAGTCAATGAATAGCATTCTCACGTAGGTGTTCCTTTTGTCCAGGTGGGAAAGGGCAGTGTGGAGTGCAATAGAGATTGCATCATCTGTGGATCTGTTTGTGTGGTATGCAAATTGGAGTGGGTCTAGGATTTCTGGGATAATGGTGTTGATGTGAGCCATTACCAGCCTTTCAAAACACTTCATGGCTACGGACGTGAATGCTACGGGCCTGTAGTCATTTAGGCAGGTTGCCTTTATGTTCTTGGGCACAGGGACTATGGTGGTCTGTTTGAAACATGTTGGTATTACAGACTCAATCAGGGACATGTTGAAAATGTCAGTGAAGACATCTGCCAGTTGGTCAGCACATGCCCGGAGCACACGTCCTGGTACGTGATTTAGCTCGTCTGGTAGGCTCGTGTCACTGGGCAGCTCGCGGCTGTGCTTCCCTTTGTAGTCTGTAATAGTTTGTAAGCCCTACCTATCGTGAAAAATACCACCTAATAGAATAATTTGTTAGGAGACCGTAAAACGGCAGCCGTCTCCTCCGGCGCCATCTCTAACATTGGAAGCATGACCGCTTATGACCTCAACAAAACAAAGGGGATCCTGTTCCACAATCCTACACAGAAAACAATGAACAAATAATTATATGAAGAGGTTTACTATTCCAGACAATAATTTTGAAAATGTACATAATGCTAAAAATAAATATATACACTACCATTCAAAAGTTTGGGGTCACTTAGAAATGTCCTTGTTTTTGAAAGAAAAGCAAACATTTTTGTCCATTAAAATAACATAAAATTGATCAGAAATACAGTGTAGGCATTGTTCATGTTGTAAATGACAATTGTAGCTGGAAACGGCTGATTTTTAATGGAATATCTACATAAGCTTACAGAGGCCCATTATCAGCAACCATCTCTCCTTTGTTCCAATGGCATGTTGTTAGCTAAATCCAAGTTTATTATTTTAAAATGCTAATTGATCATTAGAAAACCCTTTTGCGATTATGTTAGCCCAGCTGAAAACTGTTGTTCTGATTTAAAGACGCAATACAACTGGCCTTCTTTAGACTAGTTGAGTATCTGGAGCATCAGCATTTGTGGGTTCGATTATAGGCTAAAAATGTACAGAAACAAATAACTAACTTCAGGTCTGGGGAACAGGTGGGCCAGTCCATAGCACCAATGCCTTCCTCTTGCAGGAACTGCTGACACACTCCAGCCACATGAGGTCTAGCATTGTCTTGCATTAGGAGGAACCCTGGGCCAACCGCAGCAGCATATGGTCTCACAAGAGGTCTGAGGATCTCATCTCGGTACCTAATGGCAGTCAGTCTACCTCTGGCGAGCACATGGAAGGCTGTGCGGCCCCCCAAAGAAATACCACCCCACACCATGACTGACCCACCGCCAAACCGGTCATGCTGGAGGATGTTACAGGCAGCAGAACGTTCTCCACGGCGTCTCCAGACTCTATCACGTCTGTCACGTGCTCAGTGTGAACCTGCTTTCATCTGTGAAGAGCACAGGGCGCCAGTGGCGAATTTGCCAATCTTGGTGTTCTCTGGCAAATGCCAAACGTCCTGCACGGTGTTGGGCTGTAAGCACAACCCCCACCTGTGGACGTCGGGCCCTCATACCACCCTCATGGAGTCTGTTTCTGACTGTTTGAGCAGACACATGCACATTTGTGGCCTGCTGGAGGTCATTTTGCAGGGCTCTGGCAGTGCTCCTCCTGCTCCTCCTTGCACAAAGGCGGAGGTAGCGGTCCTGCTGCTGGGTTGTTGCCCTCCTACGTCCTCCTCCACGTCTCCTGATGCACTGGCCTGTCTCCTGGTAGCGCCTCCATGCTCTGGACACTACGCTGACAGACACAGCAAACCTTCTTGCCACAGCTCGCATTGATGTGCCATCCTGGATGAGCTGCACTACCTGAGCCACTTGTGTGGGTTGTAGACTCTGTCTCATGCTACCACTAGAGTGAAAGCACCGCCAGCATTCAAAAGTGACCAAAACATCAGCCAGGAAGCATAGGAACTGAGAAGTGGTCTGTGGTCACCACCTGCAGAACCACTCCTTTATTGGGGGTATCTTGCTAATTGCCTATCATTTCCACCTGTTGTCTTTTCCATTTGCACAACAGCATGTGAAATTTATTGTCAATCGGTGTTGCTTCTTAAGTGGACAGTTTGATTTCACAGAAGTGTGATTGACTTGGAGTTACATTGTGTTGTTTAAGTGTTCCCTTTATTTTTTTGAGCAGTGTATATACTGAGATCATGTGACACTTAGATTGCACACATGTGGACTTTATTTAACTAATTATGTGACTTCTCAAGGTAATTGGTTGCACCAGATCTTATTTGGGGGCTTCATAGCAAAGCGGGTGAATACATATGCACGCACCACATTTCCTTTTTTAAATTCTTCTTTTTTTAACAAGTTATTTTTTTCACTTCACCAATTTGGACTATTTTGTGTATATCCATTACATGAAATCCAAATAAAAATCCATATAAATTGCAGGTTGTAATGCAACGAAATAGGAAAAACGCCAAGGGGGATTAATACTTTGCAAGGCAATGTAGGTCTCTTTTGAGTCCATCCAAAGCGTCTGTGAACTTCCTCAAACTCCAACCTTATGCAATAGCTAGCCAGCCCTGAGAGGAGGCTTTTCTTCCATTGTGCTGGTGGGTGCAGAAAGCCCTGGGTGCATGAATAACCCACGTAGCGACTCCCCCTCTGGAGAGTCTCTGTGTGGAGAGTCCTCTTCAGAGTAATCCATTACACCATGCAAACACCTGGTGATTCAGAGGATAAGATTACTGGCAGGCTGTGCTTGGTTCAGACTGGTCCAAGTGATCTATCTGGCTGCAAGAGTAATTCTGTTAATGCCCAGTCACATGGACTAGGCCTCCCTCTGCTACCAAAGCTGACCTCACTAGGTTAATCCACTGTTCCTGGCAATATTGATCACATATAGTTTTGAAGGAGTTCTAGAGATCAGTTGACTTGCTAGTAGCCTGTTGTTTAGGTATCACAGAGCTCTTTCTGTTGACAAGGAGATGGTGTTATCTGTGTCCTAGACAAAGGCAGGAGTTCTATGTCAGCAAATCCTCTCAAATTAGTTGAATGACGTGTGTGTGTTAGAGAAAATAGGAGTGACTTGACATAAATCTGAAGACTATTTATCTACTTACCTAACTGTTTAATTGTTACCCAATTTAAATTAATCGTGTAAGAATTAAATCATTATGATCTGGGGCACCACGAGCTGTTCTTTTAAAGAGTTAAACTCAAAGGTCTTTACCTTTCACATCTATGAACAGTTAACTTATTAATCATAAACTTGTATCATATCATCTTTCTGAACAGTCAAAACCTCATTGCATCTGCAAAAACTCGAGCCTTCAATACCACACATTGGTTTAATGATTTATTTTCTAGCTAATCAAATGCTAACACAGAATAAACATACACACTTAATACGTTAAAAACAGGTCCCTAGCGGAATGACACAACATGCCTGCTTGTTACAAAAGAGATGGCGGGGTGGCAGAGAGGGACAGAGACATTTAACATTGGTACATTTGGAAACTACTTTCACTTACAGTAATCATATACAGTGGGGAGAACAAGTATTTGATACACTGCCAATTTTGCAGGTTTTCCTACTTACAAAGCTGGCTAGGTCACTCCAGGACCTTGAGATGCTTCTTACGGAGCCACTCCTTAGTTGCCCTGGCTGTGTGTTTCGGGTCGTTGTCATGCTGGAAGACCCAGCCACAACCCATCTTCAATGCTCTTACTGAGGGAAGGAGGTTGTTGGCCAAGATCTCGCGATACATGGCCCCATCCATCCTCCCCTCAATACGGTGCAGTCGTCCTGTCCCCTTTGCAGAAAAGCATCCCCAAAGAATTATGTTTTAATCCATGACTGCGTAGGGTGCGTTGTGTGTTTCTTTGAGACTGTGGTCCCAGCTCTCTTCAGGTCATTGACCAGGTCCTGCCGTGTAGTTCTGGGCTGATCCCTTACCTTCCTCATGATCATTGATGCCCCACGAGGTGAGATCTTGCATGGAGCTCCAGACCGAGGGTGATTGACCGTCATCTTGAACTTCTTCCATTTTCTAATAATTGCGCCAACAGTTGTTGCCTTCTCACCAAGCTGCTTGCCTATTGTCCTGTAACCCATCCCAGCCTTGTGCAGGTCTACAATTTTAGCCCTGATGTCCTTACACAGCTCTCTGGTCTTGGCCATTGTGGAGAGGTTGGAGTCTGTTTGATAGAGAGTCTGGAAAGGTGTCTTTTATACAGGTAACGAGTTCAAACAGGTGCAGTTAATACAGGTAATGAGTGGAGAACAGGAGGGCTCTTAAAGAAAAACTAACAGGTCTGTGAGAGCTGGAATTCTTACTGGTTGGTAGGTGATCAAATACTTATTTCATGCAATAAAATGCTAATTGATTACTTAAAAATCATACAATGTGATTTTCTGGATTTTTTTTTAGATTCCGTCTTTCACAGTTGAAGTGTAACTATGATACAAATTACAGACCTCTACATGCTTTGTAAGTAGGAAAACCTGCAAAATCGGCAGTGTATCAAATACTTGTTCTCCCCACTGTACTTTGCACATGAACCGCCTCCATCTGAGTAAGAAATCATGAATGTATTTACGTCAAATTTCTGGGGTCGCAGTGTATCTCTCTCGGAACGAGGCTGCCTTGGAAAGGGGGTTGGGCCTTTTCGCGGCACGCTTATAAGGCTCTGATTGTCCAAACGGGTTCTTTGAAGATATGCTAGTTAGCCGTGTCGATGGTTCCCAGTGGGGTCATGAGAGTACCGTAATACGATGGTTTGAACAGAGTAGTAGAATGGTCTCACTTAAATTCGCTTTTCAAGATACTTTACCTGGGACAGCTAATCAGCCGTACCAGTGATTGTCTTAGAGGTGAGTTTATCGTCTCTACCTCGTGTTGAGATTCAACGTTCAGACCGCTGCAGTTGCAGCTTAACGCTTTGCTGGTCTAGAATATTAATTTCTTAACCGAACATTTTATACAGTTTATTTGAAAGGGGTGGTTCCGTCAGGCTGACACGCTCTCTGACTGCACTCAGGGGCGTGACTTGTCACTTGTACAAAGTTATGTAAAACATTTCTTAGTTCTTCAAATCACATCCTTCTCTTAACAAAAACACTCAATTTTTCATATTACATGTACATCACATAGGATGGAAACTTTGTACATGTGGTGGGTATACTTTTCAAGTTACAGTATTTTCTTTATAGCATTTTTAATCACAAAATAACAAACAATATACCATTAGTGTTCTATAGATCGCCTCTGACCATTCCCCACGTTCTATGTCAGGAATATTGTGCCAGTATTCGCTTTTGAACGTGTTAGAGTTTCGGCGGGAAAAAGTATCTTGAAGCAAAGGACATTCCTTTGGTGAATATTGGAGAGGGAGACCTGAATCTTCTCCACTTGATTTACAACAGGACGTGAGCTGTTAATCCCCACTAGTCACTTTCTCCTCCCTTCTGTTGGTGAGTGGGGGGTCTGAGTGAAGTTATTCATTGCAAACCTGATCTATTTGGATTCACGTGGACAGTCATGACTTGAGTCTACCTCACACAATAACATGGACCTAATACCTACTCAACTCTTTCTAATGTTCTCCCTTCCTAACCCGCCCCAGACACACACATTACCATATGTGACACGAGTGTGGAGTGACTGACAGTAACACTGGTCTGTGTGGGACAAGTGGAAGTGAGTGACAGGCAGCAGTGGCCAGTCTTAAGGGAGAGAGATGGGCTGGTTCCTCCCATGAGGTTAATGAGATTTGGGCAGAGCTATGTGCCAGGCTCACTGCCCTCCCTGTCCATGCTTGGCCCATGTGAGGAGCTCCCTGGCAGCACTGCCTGGGAGTTAGTTGACTTGTTGGGTGGCATGCAGCCTCTGGCCCCTGCTAGCTAAGGAGATCAAGACATCCATTCTGAATTGTTGGCCGAAGTCCCTCTGTTTCCTTTTGTCTTTTGCAATTGAACAAGTAGCTTTGCTGGTCCCAGAGAAGGGAAGAAAGAAAGCCATTCTCTGATGTCTTGGAGAGCAGGTTTCTGTTGGACAGCAGTATAAGATCCTGATTAGGACCTTATTTTCCCCTGCTGAAGTGGAAACCTGTTGTTGCTCTGCAGCTGAGAACTAGGACATACACATTGTTTGGTTGACTTCTTACAATTGATTCAGGATGGGAAATGATTTCATGCTGGGGAAGAACTCATGCTGAGAAAAGAAGGTCCAGCATCTGAAATCCTCTGGAATCGTAACCCTTCCGGCTATACAGTGTCTGTGATTTTGTGTGTGAGAGGGGGAGGAGGTTGAATTGTGTGTGAGTCCCTGGGGGAGGGGAGGTAGGACACAGCCCTCTGCCTCAAGCTGCGGTTGGACACTGCGCTGCAGCAAGTCCTCTCAGGCAGGAGCACTCGGACTTTGCTTTTCTTCACTGCTTTACTCAAACACAGAGGGACTGGGGGAAAAGTAGGCTATAGATAAATGGAGAGGGAAGGAGGTGTGCCACTACAGCGCAGCAGAAGGCAGCCACCTACCTACATCACGCATATAAGACCGGGCTAAGTAACTGTCAGTCTGTCACCCAGGGATTGGGTCAGGACCTGAAGATCTCTCTCTTTACATTTCTTTACTCTGACTCTTGGATCCAAAGAAGAGGGCTGTAGACGGGTCAGGGAAGAGGCTAGATTTCTCTCCGGCTGGTCAACAGAATGCATCTGGTGTTGGAGTCCTCTCAGGAGGCTGCACTGGAGATGCTGCCCTATTTTGTGGAGAATGCCGTGCTGACCCAGACCGAGATATGCCGCATGTGAGTTTAGTAGAGTGCTGCAAAGTTCTCTCATAGGTAAATGGAATGTGTGATCTACAAGAATAGAAATGATTTCCTAATTTAGCATGTGTGGTTCTTAGACAGTAGTGCACACAGTGCTGCTCAGTTGTGTAGAATGGGAGGATGTGTATGACAGATAATACTCAGTGGTGTACAAATGCAATAGGAGGGCTACTGGAATGTTATTGTGTACTATGTCCTTTTTTGGAACAATACCTGCAAACTTTTTCTGTGTAAAATGTCCTCGCCTAGCTACTGGCTTGACATTTCCATAGCTCAACAGAAGAGTAATCATGTGTCCGATCCAGTGTTAATTTCGTTAACAGAAATTGAGTAAAATATTCATCAAACACCTATTTTTCAGTGGCAATTGACGAGACTGTAACTGACTAAATTGACCTAGAAAAAAAACGAACTAAACCAAAGTGCTATTTCATTTCATTTGACTAAGATGAGCCAAAATGATCTCTGTGGCTTAAATCTGACTAAGTGGACTGGACAATAATTTTTGGAGAGATTGAGAGTTTTTCAGTGACGAGCACAATTAATATTAGCAGCACAGATGCGCAGCGCAGTTCCGTTCAGCAGTGGGAAGGATGCGTCACACCCGGAAAACACAGCCTACATCAACTGGTGAGCTGTAGGGAGCAAGCGATGAGTGTAGGTAGACAGGTTCTGCTCCGGCACCGATAATACACAACGTGCAGATGACACTCTTGCATCACTTTAGCTAATCAGACACCACCAACCTTCTAGTACCTACACAAGCTGCTTTACGAAGTAAAAAACGGCATTAAGTTTAATAGTAAAAGTCTGTTTTTTGCTGTTTTTTTCTCTCCCCTGAGTAGGCTATAGAAAAGTAGTCTCTTTGAATTTCTAGTCTCGATCAACCCTCCTACTTTTTCCACTGCATTTCATATACAGGTCCTGTAGATACATTTCCATCTTTTCCTCAGAAGAACCTGTTTGATTCTAGCCTGAAGGCTACCGTTAAAAAGACATGACCCATACCGGTGCTACGTTATTTATTTCTATTGTACAATGGCGCGGTGCATTTTACATTCATAAAGCATATCGCGGGTCGTTCTAAAACAAGGCTACTTGTGGACTGGACTGTTAATCAGTCATGTTGCATCATTTGCTAGCTATAGCTTTACAACTTGAGGCACATTCAACCCAACGCAATGTTTTGGAATGTTCAGATAGAAATATGCAATGTAGAACAAACATGCCTCTTACATGTTGAATAAGGAATAAAGTCTGCCCTATTCATGGAATTTCTATCTGCAATGTTTGAGAATTTTTCATCTCAACGTGGCCATGGTAACATTACCAGTAGCCTATATGCAAACATTTGGTGGCACAGAAAGAAGAGAAAAGGGATAGAGGACAATTTATTGACTAAAATCCTCTTGCCACTACGCTTTATCTGACTGGGCAAATAACTTCTTTTTTTCTTCTTTTTTTTAATTATTTTTTTTAAAGTTGATGTGAATCCAGTGACTTAGACTTGAACACATGGACCAGGACTCGAGCACTGGGACTCAGACTTAAGCCATAGGGACTTGTGACTTGACCATTGGTGACTTGGACTTGAGCGCAGGAGACTTGGGACTCGAGGTTTAGTGACTCGACTACATCATTGTGCGAAACAGTCATAAGCCCCCATTCTACTTTTGTAAATCAATGTGGCTCTGGCGTCTGTGGAACGTTCATAACAGTGGCAATGACTTGACTGTGTGATGGTGTGCAACCCATACTACTTTGCCAATAGCCTACTTTGTGGCACCATCTTGTGATTGTTCTCTCGCTCTCTCTGCACTTGTCTGTCTGTTTTGTATGTAATGTGCTGTATCTATCTATGTATGCTGAATTTGGAATTTACATTTACATGTTTTATTTAACTAGGCAGGTAATTCTAATATAATGTAATATTATTATTGTATCTTTAATATTTCTGCTGTTGGGAAGAGGATAGGATGTTATGCAGAAAAATGTTGGTAGGACAAGGCTATGTATGTTTTGTGCACATGGAAGATTTTATGTTTAAGTTAATGAGGCAATACAAATGTGAATTGACTAAAATGAAAGGGCTTTTAGTTGACTAAAATGTCCCACTGTTTTAGTAATTTTGACAATAACTAGACAATCATTATTCAAATTACAA
Source organism: Oncorhynchus mykiss (assembly GCF_057628025.1). Classification (NCBI taxonomy): domain Eukaryota; kingdom Metazoa; phylum Chordata; class Actinopteri; order Salmoniformes; family Salmonidae; genus Oncorhynchus; species Oncorhynchus mykiss. Next base: position 62,403,327 of record NC_143032.1, on the reverse strand, counting down.
AAATGTGACTAAATGTGAGAGCACTCAAAAAAAAATAGTAGCCTAAATTAACACGGGTCCAATCAAGTTCATGCACATTACAAGCCTGATACTAATAGTAGTCATACATTTGAGATTGTATGACTTCTGCTCATTCAGAATCAAGAGCCTGTCCTTTCTATCCTAGAAGAATAGGTACTCCAAGGGATCATTGAGGCTATTTGGCAAGTCTCTTTGTCACTGTCTTTGTTTGCTGTGATAACAGATATATTTTTAGCCCTGGTTTTTGTGGAAAAGCTGATAGCAGGGTACCGGAGGCTCGGAGACACCAGGGCAGAGGCTAGTTAATTAGACTGTCTGAGTGTGGTTTATGGTGGTGGACGTAGGGCTGGTAATTTACATGACAGGAGAGAAAGATTCACGCTCAACACATCCTCCGGTTTCTCACTGTGGTTTCTCACTGTGTTTTATGCGTGCAGCCTATTTCAATTGATCATACAGTAGTGTACAGCATTTGGAAAGTATTCAGACCCCTTTTCCCACATTTTGTTACGTTACAGCCTTATTTTAAAATGGATCAAATTAACATGTTTTCCTAATCAATCTACACACAATACCCCATAATGACAGTGAAAATAGGTTTCTAGACTTTATTTTGAAAATGTATTAAAAATAAAAACCAAAACCTTATTTACATAATTATTCAGACTATTTGGTATTTTATTAGGATCCCCATTAGCTGTTGCAAAAGCAGCAGCTACTCTTCCTGGGGTCCACACCAAACATGAAACATAATACAGAACATCAATAGACAAGAACAGCTCAAGGACAGAACTACATACACTTTGCTATGAGACTCGAAATTGAGCTCAGGTGCATCCTGTTTCCATTGATCATCTTTGAAGTTTCAACAACTTGGAGTCCACCTGTGGTAAATTCAATTGATTGGACATGATTTGGAAAGGAACATACCTGTCTATATAAGGTCCCACAGTTGACAGTGCATGTCAGAGCAAAAACCAAGCCATGAGGCCGAAGGAATTGTCCGTAGGGCTCCGAGACAGGATTGTGTCGAGGCACAGATCTGATGAAGGGTACCAAAACATTTCTGCAGCATTGAAGGTCCACAAGAACCAAGTGAAACACAATCTTAAATGGAAGATGGTCAGAGAGGTGACCAAGAACCCGATGATCACTAACATAGTAGCTCTAGATTTCCTCTGTGGAGATGGGAGAACCTTCCAGAAGGATAACAATCTCTGCAACACCACCAATCAGGCCTTTATGGTAGAGTGGACAGACGGAAGCCACTTCTCAGTAAAAGGCACATGACAACCCGCTTGGAGTATGCCAAAAGTCACCTAAAGGACTCGGACCATGAGAAACAAGATTATCTGGTCTGATGAAACCAATATTGAACTCTTTGGTCTGAATGAAACCTGGCACCATCCCTACGGTGTTTAAGGTGATGGCAGAATCATACTGTGAGGATGTTTTTCAGCAGCATGGACTGGGAGTCTAGTCAGGATCAAGGGAAAGATGAACGGAGCAAAGTACAGAGAGATCCTTAATGAAAACCTGCCCCATAGCACTCAGGACCTCAGACTGGATTCACCTTCCAACTGGACAACAACCCTAAGCACACAGCCAAGACAATGCAGGAGTGGCTTCAAGACAAGTCTCTGAATGTCATTGAGTTGCCCAGCCAGAGCCCTGACTTGAACCAGATTAAACATCTCTGGAGAGACATGAAAAAACCTGTGCAGTGACGCTCCTCATCCGACCTGACAGAGCTTGAGAGGATCTGCAGAGAACAATGGGAGAAATTCCCCAAATACAGGTGTGCCAAGCTTGTAGCGTCATACCCAAGAAGACTCGAGGCTGTACTCGCTGCCAAAGGTACGTAAACAAAGTTCTGAGTAAAGGGTCTGAATACTTATGTAAATGTTTATTTCAGTTTTTATATTGAGTACATTTGCAAATAATTCTTAACCTGTTTTTGCTTTGTCATTATGGGGTATTGTGTGCAGATTGAGGGGGAAAAAACAATTGAATCCATTTTAGAATAAGGCTATAACGTAACTAAATGTGGGAAAAGTCCAGGGGTCTGAATACTTTACGACTGCACTGTACTGTTACTTATGTCCTCTGATGGCTGACCTCTGCCAAAATAAAATGAATCAAAGTCATTAAATAGAAGTTCTTAGTCTCACTAAAATCAGCCATATAGTCATTTCAAAACGATCCCATTTTCTTTTAAGCAGAGTCAGTTATACCATAAGGACCCCTTACTCATGTCCTCATTACATCTCATGCAAGACCACTCACGGTCAGTAAAGTTATTTACTTTTGATAGATTTAAACAAACAATATTGGAATCACCCTGATCACAACCATAAACTATCAACTCCACCTGCTTTATAGATTAAGATAGCTGATTTTGCTTTGTCATTATGGGGTATTGTGTGTAGATTGAGTCATTTTTTTTCTTCATTTTAGAATAAGGCTGTATGTAACGTAACAAAATGTGGGAAAAGTCAAGGGGTCTCTACTTTCCGAATGCAATGTATGTGTACTATCTAATAGAGAATAGGAGAATTACTTTAATTTAGTTTTTTAGTAAGAGCGAAATACTGTAGTTTTACAATGCTATAGGGTTAATAGAATGATATCCTGCCGAGATATCACAGGTTATGCTGAAGAAGGCTCCAAGTGATAGGCTAGATGGTTGAGGTATAAAAGTGTTTGAGGATTCTCTAGCACATACAGAGAGTCCTAAAGTTTGAAAGAGGTGCTCCATCTCCTATAGATTTAGCTAGCTGCAGCTCTACCTCATATTCATCATTCCCTGACAGGAGCACCTCCACAGCCTAATAAATCACCCACCATCTCAGATATATTTTCTGTAGTTAGAAACTGATAAGATTAGAATTCTGCAACATTATTTTGTTGAAATATAGTTTGATCTCTGAGAAACTAACTAAACTAATTTATTGCATCCAAATTGTCCATTTTAATTGATCAAATGAATATAATATTCAATAAATGTAGTTCCTAACATCCTATTTAGACCAAACGTTTTTTAGAACAATGAGTAAGACATGAGGAATCCAAAGAAATGGCCAAAAGCCACACACGGACCCCCCCATACCCCCACGCTAATCCTACCACAAGAACAAGTATATAGTTTCAATTTTCCATGTCTAATAAGTAGTATGGAGCTGCAACTCTGAGTTTTGTTTCTTCATCCTATGTAATGTATTCCCAGTGAATTTTCTTTTCTTTCTTTTTTTTCTTCTTTTTTTTCTTCCCCGTTAGGATGGGACATAAACCTATCAACGTCTGACTAATTTCTCTGAACAGGGGGGAAAAAAACACTCCCAAATTCACTGGGAATACATTACATAGGATGAAGAAATTATACTCTGAGCCGCAGCTGCTCCGTACTACTTGTCAGACATAGAGAACTGATACTATATCCTCGTTGTTAGGGTGGAATTGGCATGGGGTGTGGGTGATTCGTCATGTCTAACTCATTGTTCGATAAAAGTTTGGTCCAAATCGGATGTTAGGTACTATATTTATTTAATATTATATGAATCCTATAAATTCAAATGGCCTATATGGGTGCAATCAATTACATTTAATTCCTCAGAGATCTAATATATTTCAACAAAATGTTGCAGGAATGCTATCTGTTTCTAACAACAAACGATTTCAGAACAATCTGTGATGATGGGTGTCAACCCTCTTTCTTGTGCATTTTGAGGTGGAACGACCCAAATTGTTAGGAGAGAAGCCAAAGTGAAACAAAAGCGCTTGTGATCAGCGGCTGGCCACTCCTATGTGCCCGTCACTGTGGAACGCTGTCTCTGTGGTGGGATTGGGTGGCACAAAGCAGAGCCTGTTTCGGCCTTATCATATGCTTGGGCAAGGTCTCCTCCTCCTAGCCTGGAAACAGGAAGTCCAGTCAGGGACAGACAATCAGGGAGGGGGGTGGTGGAATGACTCTGGGTTCTTGACCCTTACTGGGCTGAAATATGTGATTTCTGAATGTTTAGTTTTAAGTCAGACTTTTGCCATCGGTTGCTCGGAGGACGTTATTGTCTTACCTGAAATACTGATAAATCGGTAGACATTTAACATGCGCCTATTCCATAGGCTCTGGTGTTGTCTAGTTTTCCTGTTTGTTTTTGTTCCTGTCACTCTCATCACGCCTGTACTTTCCAATGACGTGCCTGTTTGCTAGACTGCACATATAGGGTACATCGGGAATATGTTCCACCCTCCTGTCAGGTGGATTTACGAGCCTGGAGAGAGACTTAATTCTGTAAGCACAGTGAAAGAGAATAATTGGCACAAGCATAGAAAACAGCTTCAGCCCTCACTTTGTTTTCCACCACCACCTTGCCATATTAGTTATGTCACCTGCAGAATGCACAGGAACTCAATGAGAGAGTGGACATAATATCCTAGACAGGTGAGACTTGTAAATGCCGTGTGTAGCTCAGAGGAATGCATTACAAACTACTGCAGCTAATTATTCAGTCTGTTTTGCATTTGTCTGGGCCGGCAGAGACCTGCCAGATCCCATCAGGATGCAGCAGCTTATGCAGGCCAGGGGAAAAGGCCAGATAAGCATTCAGGCTCAAAGCTTGATTCATAGCTGCTGTAAGTTGAGGCTCTGGCTTCCTCTTAAAACCTCTTTGGGATCGGTGTCCCGCTAGCGTTCCACTACGACAATATCCGGTGAAATTGCAGAGCACGAAATTCAAAATACAAAAATCGTAATATTAAACATTAATAATACAAGTTTGTTACATTGTTTAAAAGCTTAACTTCTTGTTAATCCAGCTTCGTTGTCAGATTTCCAAAAAGGCTTTACATACCATGCGATTTTCTGAGGACAGCACCCCGAATCAAAATACTTTTTCAAACCAGCACAGGCGTCACAAAATCCCAAATAGCGATGAAATAAATCACTTCCCTTTTGAAGATCTTCCTCTGTTTGCAATCCCAAGGGTCCCAGCTACACAATGAATGGTTGTTTTGTTCGATAAAGTCCCTCTTTATATCCAAAAAAGTCATTTTAGTTGGCGCCATTGATTTCATTAATCAACTCGTTTAACATGCATACAAACTAATCCAAAAAGTTACCGGTAAAGTTCATCCAAACAAGTCAATCCTCAGTTAATCCTCAGGTACTCTAATATCTAAAATAACGATACAATTTAATACGGAGAATAGTATGTTCAATAGGGAAGATAAATAACGAAGAGTGCGCACCTCATTCACGTGTGCAACAAGACTACTTTTCTAATGAGGGACTCCTTGGAAAAACTACAACTACTCGTTCGTTTTTCAAAAAATGAGCCTGAAACACTTTCTAAAGACTGTTGACATCTAGTGGAAGCCATAAGAACTGCACTCTGGGAGGAATTCTTTTGAATATCCCATAGGCTTGCATTGAAATGGCCTGTGATCTCAAAAAAAAAAAAAAATATGTGTGGATTCTCCTCGGGTTTTCGCCTGCCATATCAGTTCTGTTATTCTCACATACATTATTTTAACAGTTTTAGTTTATAGTGTTCTATCCAATGCTACCAATTATATGCATAACCTAACTTCTGGGCCTGAGTAACAGGCAGTTTACTTTGGGAACATCAGTCATCTGGAATTCAGGATACTGCCCCCTCGCCTTAAAAAAAAGTGAAGAGGTTAAACTTGGCTTACTGCTGAACTTTTACAATTGGGTTTAGTGGCTGAAATACTGGGTGCTTGTCTGGACCTCCTGACCTGAAGCCCTATATTAAACACTTTTCTTGTCTGTCTGGTCCCAGGTATGACTTATCTTCACGTTCTCTGTAACATGGCGCTCCAGAAGGTGTAAGGATTATGTTATAGAACTGGAACAGTTTGACTCGCATATCAGTGTTGAACTGTTGAGTGACCATATGGCTCAGTCTGCCCACATTGTTGCATGATCCAGTTTCTAACGGCTCTCTCCATCTGTTGTTTTTCTAGCCTGAGCGAGAGCTTCTTCATGGTGAAGGGTGCTGCCCTCTTCCTGCAGCAGGGCAGCAGTCCTCAGGGCCAGAAAGCACATCCCCACCACAAACATGCAGGTGAGTACCTACCACACATCCACAGGACAGGACCACATGGGCTGCCATGCAAAGTGGCTAAATGGTCCCAAGACTCAGACTTTGAATCTTTGACATTACTCTGTCCATCTTACAGACAGTGTTGTTGTGGTTGTTTTGTCTGGTACTTTGTTGTGTAGTCTGAATGGTCTCTACTTTCTACCTGTTCTCCTGGAAAACTTGAGTGCACTTGAGTTGAGGTGTCTGGCTGATTTATTAGCAAGTTCCAGTCATGTGTAGCTTAGGCAGATTAGTGGTGAAGTAGGCCTACAATAGGTTATATTGATTCTGGTAGTGTTCATTAGTATGACTACAATAGGTTATGTGGATGCTGGTAGTGTTCAGTAGTAGGCCTACAATAGGCTATGTGGATGCTGGTAGTGTTCAGTAGTACGCCTACTTGTGTTCCATATCAATTGAAACAGGACACAGGGTTTGTCATCTGGCAGTTGTTGTATCAATGTTGTAGTCATGTATCCGAGAGTCTATTCAAAGCTTCAACGTCATGAAATCCATATGGTATACCATATATAGGGCCTTGTGTTTAGCCAGCAGTATTATGTAATGGATTATATTTCAGGTGTGATTCTGAGGCAGAGGTTTTAATTGGTTAAAGACAAGATCCTGCAGCTGCTAGGGAGAGCTTAGCATGCACTCTCAATATCACCGAGAACCATGGATATGTTTTTCTCCCCTTTACTTACTGTTTTCAAGTTTGACTTGTTTCTCATTGTTGTTTTCCTTGTTTAAGTGAATTCAATAGAATTTGTAATGGTTTGCGTCACCAAGTGAATTGACAGAACTTCAGGACATTCAGGATTGGCTGCGAGCCCGCATTAAGTGTTTGTGTTGGTTGGGAGTTACTGGAGGATGCAGTCATGTGTTTCTTATAGAGGAAGTACTGCATGTGGAAAATTAATAGGCCAGGTTTTTTCTGGGTTCATTGCTATGGGACAGAATGTTTTCAAGTAGGATAATCTCCCAAGCTTGGACTTTGGGCAATGCATTGGCCTGCAGCCCGCTAGTGAACATTGTGCCGTATTGTAGTTAGAATACTTAGCGGTGCCCTCAGGTTGTGAGCTGACTGATTTCTGATCCACACTGTGCAGTTTTTTCGGTCTGAGAAACAACCATTGTTGGCCAACATCTTGGCTGGCCACTATTTTCTCAAAGCTGTAACAGTGGCGGGACATATCTCATGGAAACACTGCCTAGTGAAAAACTTGCAGAACTGCCAGCACAAAAATAAATATACCTGCTTGTCAATTGAATTTGGCCTTAACCAAACCAAATGCAGAGATTATAATTTGTCTAAGTAGATTTCTCTCAATCTGACAGTGAGACAGAGTGTCTGAATTGGGCTGAGCTGAGAAACTCCAATAGCCCCTGGCTGTCATGATCCAGAACAGTTGCAGAGTAAAGTACTCACCTACTAATACATGTAAATGAATATACAGTGGGGAGAACAAGTATTTGATACACTACCGATTTTGCAGGTTTTCCTACTTACAAAGCATGTAGAGGTCTGTCATTTTTATCATAGGTACACTTCAACTGTGAGAGACGGGATCTAAAAAAAATCCAGAAAATCACTTTGTATGATTTTTAAGTAATTCATTTGCATTTTTTTGCATGAAATAAGTATTTGATCACCTACCAACCAGTAAGAATTCCGGCTCTCACAGACCTGTTCGTTTTTCTTTAAGAAGCCCTCCTGTTCTCCACTCATTACCTGTATTAACTGCACCTGTTTGAACTCGTTACCTGAGAGCTGTGTAAGGACATCAGGGATAAAATTGTAGACCTGCACAAGGCTGGGATGGGTTACAGGACAATAGGCAAGCAGCTTGGTGAGAAGGCAACAACTGTTGGCGCAATTATTAGAAAATGGAAGAAGTTCAAGATGACGGTCAATCACCCTCGGTCTGGGGCTTCATGCAAGATCTCACCTCGTGGGGCGTCAATGATCATGAGGAAGGTGAGAGATCAGCCCAGGTCAATGACCTGAAGAGAGCTGGGACCACAGTCTCAAAGAAAACCATTAGTAACACACTATGCCGTCATGGATTAAAATCCTGCAGCACACGCAAGGTCCCCCTGCTCAAGCCAGCGCATGTCCAGGCCCGTCTGAAGTTTGCCAATGACCATCTGGATGATCCAGAGGAGGAATGGGAGAGGTCTTGTGGTCTGATGAGACAAAAATAGAGCTTTTTGGTCTAAACTCCACTCGCCGTGTTTGGAGGAAGAAGAAGGATGAGTACAACCCCAAGAACGCCATCCCAACCGTGAAGCATGGAGGTGGAAACATCATTCTTTGGGGATGCTTTTCTGCAAAGGGGACAAAATGAATGCACCGTATTGAGGGGAGGATGGATGGGGCCATGTATCACGAGATCTTGGCCAACAACCTCCTTCCCTCAGTAAGAGCATTGAAGATGGGTCGTAGCTGGGTCTTCCAGCATGACAATGACCCGAAACACACAGCCAGGGCAACTAAGGAGTGGCTCCGTAAGAAGCATCTCAAGGTCCTGGAGTGGCCTAGCCAGTCTCCAGACCGGAACCCAATATAAAATCTTTGGAGGGAGCTGAAAGTCCGTATTGTCCAGCGACAGCCCCGAAACCTGAAGGATCTGGAGAAGGTCTGTATGGAGGAGTGGGCCAAAATCCCTGCTGCAGTGTGTGCAAACCTGGTCAAGAACTACAGGAAACGTATGATCTCTGTACTTGCAAACAAAGGTTTCTGTTCCCTATATTAAGTTCTGCTTTTCTGATGTATCAAATACTTATGTCATGCAGTAAAATGCAAATGAATTACTTAAAAATCATACAATGTGATTTTCTGGATTTTTGTTTTAGATTCCGTCTCTCACAGTTGAAGTGTACCTATGATACAAATTACAGACCTCTACATGCTTTGTAAGTAGGAACACTGCCAATTTTGCAGGTTTATCAAATACTTGTTCTCCCCACTGTATGTCTGAACGTGTCTGTAATATATGTTTGAACGTACCATGAAGCAGGGGAACATGCCCAGAGCCAGCGTGCCGCTGACAGCTATAATTAAAGCTGCCCAGGAGGAGAGGACATAGTTTGTTTGCCAGTCGTCAGAACACCTTGACTGACACATACTTGGCTACCCCTCTTTACTCATCATCACTGCAGTGGTTTGGCTTGTCATTTAACCCCTCGTTATCCAGTAGCTCTCTCTTTGTCTGCCTGCGTCCCAAATGTCTCCCTAAGCCCTATTTTGTGCACTACTTCTTTTGACGAGGGACCATGAGGCTCTGGTTAAATATAGTGCACTACATATGGAATGCAGTGCTATTTGGTACGTAACCTTTCTCTCACCCCACTTCCTCAGGGGAACTTACGTCAAGCCTGGCATGATCGGCTCAAAACATTCCAACGTGACAGAGAAGAAGCGGTGTTTAGGTGTGGTTTTATGGTTAGCTGAGACTGAGTTGTGGGTGATCAATTTGTCGATGACAAGCAGGAAAGTGTCTTTGGCCTGTTGCATGACACTAGCCCATTGTACCTGCACTTACTCACTCACTCAATAATGGGGTACATTATGTCATGTGGTACGATGAGTGTTCAGTTTCAAATGTCAAGATTTGTTTTATAGGACTAATCACATGAAACCATGCTATCTGATAATGGCACTGACCGACCAGGTGTTGTCTTTTAGTATTTATGTTTTATTTTATTCTCTCTCAACAGGAGACTTACCTCAGCACCTGCAGGTGATGATCAACATTCTTCGCTTCGAGGACCGAATCAAACTGGTAAGAGACACACGCACGTGCAGTGACTAACCACCTGGCACCATGACATAGGCAAACTGCCTGAATGCTTTTTATTGTGTACTTAAGACTCTCGTTTACTCACTGTAATTATTAGCTCATGAGAACATGTTTGAATGTGCGCAGGAGAGCATTACCAAGTGTTTCCATGGTTTCTGTGAAATGAAGAGTTTGTTAGATTGTTACCTAACCTAAATCTCTGAAGCTGGAGACTCAAATCTCCCTCACTAGCTTTAAGCACCAGCTGTCAGAGCATTTTACAGATCACTGCACCTGTACTTAGCCTATCTGTAAACAGCCCATCTATCTACCTACCTCATCCCCATACTGGTATATATTTATTTATTTTGCTCCTTTGCACCCCAGTATCTCTTCCTGCACATTCATCTTCTGCCAATCTACCATTCCAGTGTTTAATTGCTATATTGTAATTACTTCGCCACCATGGGCTATTTATTTCCTTAACTTACCTCATTTGCACTCACTGTATATATACTTTTTGTTTTCTTTTGTTCTACTGTATTATTGACTGTGTTTTGTTTATTCCATGTGTAACTCTGTGTTGTTGTATGTGTCAAATTGCTACGCTTTATCTTGGCCAGGTCGCAGTTGCAAATGAGAACTTGTTCTCAACTAGCCTACCTGGTTAAATAAAGGTGAAATAAATAAAACCTACCACTATGTTCTCACACTCCATTGGAATCATGCTTCCCATGTATTTACAAACTGTTTTTGACTGAGAGAAATTACTTTAGAGGACTGGAATGTGTGTGTGTGTGTGTGTAATGGTTGGACTGTATGGGTGTTCATTTTCCCAGGGTCAGGCTGTGTTTACCATCAATGTTCAGAGTCAATTTGTATTAAGCAGGTTGACTTGTTGGTAGAGGTGGATGGACATGTAGCAGCCTAGTTGTTTGTGTGAAAGAGTTGATGAAGCGGTCGTGTCCTCTGCTACAGGCGGTGCGGTTGGAGAGTGCCTGGTCAGACAGAGTGCGTTACATGGTGGTGGTGTACACCAGCGGACGACAGGACACAGAGGAGAACATCCTGCTGGGAATAGACTTCAGCAACAAGGACAGGTGTGTATGGGTCTGGGCCCGCTCGCATGTCTGCTCACTTGCTATGGTCGTCTTTGATGCAGATGTTAGACCCTTGTTGTAGCAGCATCTCCATTTAAAGTTGTTTTGGAACGTAAAACCAGATGTTGTGTTGATCTGCTGGGAATGTGTCTGTGTGTGTTGTTCCCAGTAAAAGCTGCTCCGTTGGCATGGTGCTGCCTCTGTGGAGTGACACCAAGATCCATCTGGATGGAGACGGGTGAGTGAGTCCCCCATAGAGATACAACTCTTCTATATCTGTCCCATCAGTCAGGCAGCCAGCCCCCTGCTGTCCATTTAGGGGAGAAACAGCTCTGTTTTGGTTAAAACTGTAATAACTTGAATACCTGTACAGAAAAGGATACTGAGCTTATTACAGGTATCACCTTCTCCTTTCACACAGCCTAAAGTACTAAAATGACTTGTATTTTGATAGAGCCAGTTATGTTGAAGTAGTGGTTACTGGGTATTAATCAGTGTGTGATCAGGGAGAGTCATCGCCTGTCTTGTCTCCCTCAGGGGTTTCAGTGTGAACACAGTGAGCCGGAATCATGTCTTCAAACCTGTGTCTGTACAGGCCATGTGGTGAGTAGACAACCGTAGGAATGACTGCTTAATACATTGTTGTTATTGAAGCAATACCACATCAATACATTGGCTGCTGACTTCATAACAGAACACACTGTTGAGGCATTTCCATACTGACTCACTTTGCTGTCTAGTGGGGTAGAGATGCAGGTGCATGCAACAATAAATCAATCAAATGTTTTTATAAAGCTCTTTTTACATCCGCAGTTGTCACAAAGTGCTTTACAGATACTCAGTTTAAAATGCATGCCATTCATTCATGTGAATCAGCTCAATACACATTAAAAACTTATAGGTTGAAAATACTGCACCTCTTTTCTCCCAGATTAACAAAGATGGTTGATTTAAAGATGAATGGACCCACTATTGACCCGTGTCTCTTTCTAACCCTTGTCCCAGGTCGGCTTTGCAGATCCTCCACAAGGTGTGTGAGGTGTCCCGCAGGTACAACTACTTCCCCGGGGGCATGGCCCTCACCTGGATGGGCTTTTATGAGAGTTGCATCTCCTCGGAGCAGAGCTGCATTAATGAGTGGAATGCCATGAGAGACCTGGAGACCTTGAGGCCTGACTCCCCCACCATGTTTGTTGACAAGTGAGTCAACAGAAATTGCCAATGAATATGAAATAACTATACCTGCTCATCGAACATCTCATTCCAAAATCATTAGCATTAATATGGAGCTGTTATAACAGCCTCCACTCTTCTGGGAAGGATTTCCACGAGATGTTGGAACATTGCTGCGGGGACTTGTTTCCATTCAGCCACAGGCATTATTGAGGTCAAGCACTGATGTTGAGCAATTAGGCTTGGCTCGCAGTCGACGGTCCAATTCATCCCAAAGGTGTTCGATGGGGTTGAGGTCAGGGCTCTGTGCAGGCCAGTCAAGTTCTTCCACACCGCTTTGGACAAAGCATTTCTGTATGGACCTCGCTTTGTGCACAGGGGCATTGTCATGCTGAAACAGGAAAGGGCCTTCCGCTAACTGTTGCCACAAAGCTGGAAGCACAGACCCTGTACAATGGAATTGTTAAGATTTCCCTTCACTGGAACTAAGGGGTCAAGCCCAAACCAAGAAAACAGCCCAGACCATTAATCCTACACCAAACTTTACAGTTGGCACTATGCATTGAGGCAGGTAGCGTTCTCCTGGCATCCGCCAAACCAAGATTTGTCCGTTGGACTGCAGATAGTGAAGCTTGAGAGAATAGCCGAATCCACTAATTCCACTGCTCCAGAGTCCAATGATGGCGAGCTTTACACCACTCCAGCCGATGCTTGGCATTGCAAATGGTGATCTTAGGCTTGTGTGCGGCTGCTCAGCCATGGAAACCCACTTCATGAAGCTCCAGACAAACAGTTATTGTGCTGATGTTGCTTCCAGAGGCAGTTTGGAACTAGGAAGTGAGTGTTTGCATCTGAGGACAGACGATTTTTACGCACCTCAGCACTCTGTGGTCCTGTTCTGTGAGCTTGTGTGGCCTACAACTTCGCAGCTGAGCTGTTGTTGCTCCTAAACGTTTCCACTTCACATTAACAGCACTTACAGTTGACCGGGGAAGCTCTAGCAGGAATTTGACAAACTGACATGTTGGAAAGTTGACATCCTATGACGGTGCCACATTGAAAGTCACTGAGCTCTTCAGTAAGGCCATTCTACTGCCAATGTTTGTCTATGGAGATTGCATGGCTGTGTGCTCGATTTTATACACCTGTCAGTAACAGATCTGGTTGAAATAGCCGAATCCACTAATTTGAAGTGGAGTCCAAATACTTTTGTATATATAGTGTATATGAAACGTGTGCTGGTCATGGAGGGCTGCTGGTTCTGACTGACCCTTGGACAGAGAGTAGAGTAGTGTGCTGATGAAACCTCTGTGTTTGTGTCCGCTGATGCAGGCCCACAGAGAGGGAGAGGACCGAGTGCCTTATCAAAGCCAAACTCCGAAGCATCATGATGTTCCAGGATCTGGAGAATGTCACCTCTAAACAGGTGAACAGGGGGAGACATGAACATGAACTGCGTGCCATCTCTTTATAGTGCATTACTTTGACCAGGGACCACTGAATAGGGTGTCATTTGGGATGAAGTATTAAAAACAAACATTTTTATTACAGTCTTAATGACTTGTAGTGTAGTCTTCAGGCTATTTATGTATTTGAAACCTTAATCAGTAATATTACAAGGAGAAACAGTAGAATATAAAGTGGTTGGGAGTTTGACTGTGCTGTCCCGTCAGATCCGAACAGAGCTGGAGCAGCATATGAGCTGTAACCTGATGCAGTACAAGGAGTTCATTGACAACGAGATGCTGCTGATCCTGGGCCAGATGGACAAGGCAACACTCATCTTTGATCACCTCTACTTGGTTAGTCACCTGGCAACATTTTCCCATCCAGAACTGCTTGGCAATGCTCAAACTCTGGCCTGTTCCCATATCTGTTTGTGTTCTTGCAAACACTGTTGTTGTCATTGGCATGACAACGAGTGACAAGAAGCACAAGCAGACTGGCATTCGAGCTACACAAACTCTACTTAATCTGATTGATCGAGTACATTTTAGAGTTTCTTATTGGTTGAGATAGGATCTATTTGTCTCAATGAGATTTGGCCTACTGAAGCCATGATATTTGTCTGATACTGCTAGCAGAGAAGTACCCTGGAAGAGCAACATTTGGACAGCCCATCGCTATAAATGTCATAACTATATGTTCAGTCTAACTAACATTTTCCCACATTTGTTTGCAGGGATCTGAATGGAATGCCTCTAATCTGGAAGAGCTTCAGGACACTGGGTAAATAAATGGAGCCTTTTGCCAGCTTCCAAACATTTCTATTCCATAAAATGGTGGACTTTTATTTTATTAAACTCAAAGGTTGTCATGATATGTCAGGATATTATGGGGATAGTATCTGTCTGTCTATCTTCATCCAATAACCGTCTCCTTACCAGGGTGGGCTATATCCTCAACGTCACCAGGGAGATAGATAACTTCTTCCCAGGAACATTCTCCTACCAGAACATACGGGTCTATGATGAGGAGACTACAGACCTGCTGGCCCACTGGAACGAGACTTACAACTTCATTGTTAAAGCAAAGTAAGTCCTGTTAGCCTTGAAACAGGTAAGAGTGACCGAAGGACAGAGATAGTGAGAGACACAGCTGATAAAGCAAGCAATTTCTTACTATTACTCACTCCTGTGTAATCCTCTTTTTATTCATACACATAGATAGGTGGCTCTTAGTCAGAACCACGATGATAGTAAATGTATCTTTCTGCTGCTTTCAATTGAGGTACAGTAATAGTAGCTTCCAGAGAACTGTGAGTGACTTGACTGGAATGTAATTAAAGTGACATGAGGCAGTGTGCCACTGTCTGTGACCAAGTTGTCCTAGAGAAGGGAGCTGAAGATGGTTACCACTAGCAACCCAAAGGCTGTCATTATCTTCGTCTGAGTGACAGAACTAGCAGAGGATTCTACTCGGATTCTCCTAACTACTCTGCATTCATGTTGCGTTAACCCTACCAGGAAGAACCACTCCAAGTGTCTGGTCCACTGTAAGATGGGCGTCAGCCGCTCGGCCTCCACCGTTATTGCCTACGCCATGAAGGAGTATGGTTGGTCGCTGGAGAAGGCCTACAACTTTGTCAAGCAGAAAAGAAGCATCACACGGCCCAACGCAGGCTTCATGAGACAGCTGGCTGAGTACGAAGGCATCCTGGATGCCAGGTACAGTCACACTACGCCCTCTGTAATTACCATAGCCCAGATCGACTAAGGAAGCCCAGCAAGGGATCAAAGCACTGAAATACTGCCCTAGGTTATAGATTTTTCTGTATGTTATGTGTATTATCTGAGTATATATCCCAAGCTCCTCCTTACCTCCCTTTTGTCCACTTCCAGTAAGCAACGTCACAACAAGCTGTGGCGTCCCGATCGTCCCGACCCAGACTGCGACCTCCCTGAGGGCCAGCAGGCCCAGTGCTGTGGGAGGGAGGACCCAGGTAATCAGACCCCTGAACCGGTGATGTCCCCCTGCTATGAGGAGGCTTTGGGGGAGAAGGGGGTGGCACATCCCCTCTCCCCCTGCAAGATGATCAGTCTGGAAGTGGACCCCGCTTACAACAACTACTACTTTCGCAGGCTGTCTGATTCGGCCCTGGACAGTGACCCCTCCACACCGGTGCGCGCTCCGCCCCTCCTGGACATGGAGCGGGTCTTTATAGAGATAGAGGACGTGGAGCGGGATGCTCTGCTGGATGACGAGGCCTTCGGGGGACGAGAAGGCCTTACCCACTTTGGTCAGGCTGGGGAGGGGACAGCGGCGCAGACTTGCTGCCGAGGACCAGAGCCCCTGGAGGAGCTGCGCCTACGTCTGGAGTTCAGCACCGTGGAGGAGGAGGATGAGGAGGAGGCGCAGAAAGAGGAGGCAGAGATGGAGGCACTAGCACAGCCAGGAGGAAGAGGGGAGAGTGCAGGACGAGGGGATGGTGAAGGAGAGGTGGAGATGGTTCAGGTAGAGGAGGGAGAGAAAGAGGGCAATGAGCTGGACCTGGTAACCCTGAACCAGAACTCCAACAATAACAACCACTTTAATACCCTGTCCAGCCTCAATGTAAGTGTGGAGCGGTTTTCATTATGGTGTCTTCTGTCTCTGTAATATACAACCAATTCATATGTATATGTAGTAGCTCATGGTAAATAGATAACTGCACTCATAAAGAGTAATGGTTATTCTTTGTTTCTGACTTTTTGTTTCCCCTCTGTTTAGGACACTGCTCCTTCCAAACCTGCTCACACAGTCAAGCCTTCAGGCCTCTCTCGATCAGACGACAAGCTCAGCCATGGAGTGGAGATACTGACCCAGGACGCAGATCTCTGCCTTAACCCCACACCCCTCCCCAGTGTGCTAAGTGTCTCGGTGGAGGTCCCCAGTCCCACGTTCCCTCTCTCACTCACCTCCCCCGACACACCCTGTTCCCCCAGCCTGCTACACCCCTGTAGCCTGCTGTGTGACTGTGCCAACTGTGTTGCCCCGCCCTCTACACTTCTACCTGATGCCCAGGACTCCCCTTACTCGCTGACATCTGAGGACAGGGCTGATATTCTGGAGGGTGAATCTGAGGGTGAGGAAGGGAAGCTTTTAGGGGTCTCTGAGGCTCTCCTTGTCCCAGAGCTGCTGAGCCTGGAGAAGGAAAGGCCGGTGGTGGCCTGCAACGTGGCACAGCAGCAGGAGACTCTAGTGCAGCTACAGAGGTCAGGGCTGGTCCGCCGGAGGGCAGAGAGGCTGGAGAGGCTGTCAGGTTTGTCCCTAGAGGGGCTTCATCCCCTGGAGCTTCCAGAAACTCCCAGCTCAGGGGCAAGAGAGGGCACCTGTCCTGTGGAGGGGAGGTTCTCAGCTTTCCCAGGAGACTTCCCCAAGTCCTCCACACCATGCCCAGTACGCCTAGAGCCGCTGGTGGTTCCTCTGCCTAATGAGACCCTGCTGGGGGCAGTGGGATCTGGGGGTCTGACGCCCACCTCCTCCCCCCATGGCTCCACACTGACACGTAGCTCTAGCAGTGACAGCATCCGCAGTGTAAGGGGCAAACCCGGCCTGGTGCGCCAGAGGGCTCAGGAGATCGAGACCCGCATGCGGCTGGCCGGCCTCACCGTCCCCTCAAGCCTAAAACGCTCCAACTCACTGGCCAAACTGGGCAGCCTCAATTTCTCTTCTGAAGACCTGTGCTCCATCTGCTCCTCGGACGCTGGCACCCTCCTGCTCCGATCTCTTTCCCCAGAGCCAGGCCGAGAATGGGAGTGCCCCACCACCTCCACCTCTTCCTCTACCTCCACCTTCACCTCCACTCATCCCAGAGCACAGAGGGACCAGACCAGCCCAGAGAGAGCACTGCCAGGGGGGGCCAGGAGCTGACAGGAAGGATGGAGGGACACTCCTCCACCCATCCCTCCATCCCCCACTCTGAGCTGGAGAGGGTAACATATTTTGGAGAGGGGAGAGGGATAGTCTTTAAAAAAAACAAATGTGTGTGTATATATAGAATTATACATATATACATATACATTTAAATAATATAAATATAAATCCACATCATATTGAAGTTAAAAGAAACAATCCAAATATTATACCACAATCCAGATGGTAGACTGTTTTTGCATGGAGCTCAATGAATGTGTGTGTGAAGATGAACCTCGTACAGAAGACCTGGTCTCCATCAGGACTTAAAAAAGCTATTTTCATTCCTGGTCCTTTGCCTTTCTAGCTGTCCAGATATCAGAATTACAGCTTCATCATTATCATCATCATCATTATCATCACCACCATATTCCTCATTATAATCACTATCCTATATATACCCTGACTTTCACAAGCAGTGGATATTACATAGACTTTATCATTCAATGTTCTGTTTGCTTTACCATTGGTTTATGGTACAAATTGTGTTGATTGGCTTAGTTGCTGTCTTAGAGTTGATAATCAGATGATATTGATTTTGCTCTCTCTCTCTCTCTCACCATGTGCTGAAAACAAAGGGGAGAAGAGGGCGTGGTTGTCCATGCTGTATTTAGCACTGCTTATCTATCTTAGCTTCAGTCAACATTATTACAGTAAGCAATATGACACTTAGAGACCATAAACATGTCATAACACAAAGCACCATTCATTTGATGTGCAGTATGTTGTTTGGAGGACAATGACTATCATGTGATAGGTCAAATGTGTGACATCACAATGGTCCTGGAGAGTTGGTATGCTGAAACATTTTCTTCCTCTTTTCACCTCTGTGTTACAGATGATCTGTTCCAGGTGGTCGGTTGTTTACTAACGATGTGATATTAGAAATGGGATTGTAAATGATACAAGCATAGAATCCATTTCCTCTGCTTCTGAGCCTGCTTTGTATTTGGGGATTTGAATAATTTTGGGATGAGCCAAATAGATGTCACAAATCATTTTCAAACAATTCAGATCCCAAAATAATAAAACACAAAAAGACCATAGCCCTCCCTGCAAGTACTGCAGTATGATTCCACTTCTGTAACAAAAGTCATTCCTTCTTCCTTGATGCTATAATATCCTCCAAGCTTCCAACCTTTACCTGTTGCAGAACGTCTACATATAATTCCAGGAGTCTTCTGGGACCATTCTACCTCTGACGCCACGGTGATGTGGTGCTTTTCATTTTGTTCAAGCAGTTCTACAGACCTGCTCCTGTCAGGTGAGAGGCTCACATGCCGTATCGGATCTCTTCGGGCTGTATGTTGTATGCAGGGTAGTCCATAGTTGTCTGGTTTATAATCTTAAATCTGCTGAGCCTCCAATGTCTAGACACTCACCAGCCAAACCTCACCTGAGATTCAGCAACAGTACAGTGGTAAACATATGACATAGCAATGGGGCTGAGAAAGCCATCTTGCAGCTCCTTTACTGCCCTCCCTTCCCATTAGCCTGTGTCTAGGCCTGGGTTTACCAGTGTTTTGTAGAGGTCCTTTCTGAGATCGGCGTCCACTATCAAACCCTCTTGCGATTTTGCTTTGCTTCTGGCTACGTTGAATGCTAATCTTATTCAAGCTGCTCTTTGTCAGTTTTATAAGTTGAGCATAGGGGCGGCAGGTAGCCTAGCGGTTAGAGCGTTCATCGAATCCCAGAGCTGACAAGGTAAAAATATGTTGTTCCGCCCCTGAACAAGGCAGTTAACCAACTGTTCCTAGGCCGTCATTGAAAATAAACATTTGTTCTTAACTGACTTGCCCAGTTAAATAAATAAAATACAACTTCTCTCCCTCTGTAGTTGTTGGTTGACCCACGCTTGTCTGTAATCATGTCCTTTATTGCATCTGAGACTTGGTCTTTGAACTGAGTTGCGCTGCAGAATCAAAATTGTGAGCAGTTGCATTGGGAGTCGTACAAAGTCTTCTTTAGGTTCCAGAGACGGCTTCTCTCTGATCTTTCCTCTGTGGGACTCTGGAGGGTCACACCATTCCTTATGCATGAGATCCATGATGTCTTCCACTTCCATCCTTGTTCTTTCTCTCCCTGTCTCAGTCCTGCTCCCCTGAAAAGTTGTTCATTCCACTCAGCTTGTCTTCGTGTATAATTGAAAATAATATCAATTGTTAATTTAACATCTAGCTACTTTACCATATTTTTTTTTCTTCCGTTTTTCAGTTTGTTTTACAATGTTGCAGTCATATTTGCTTTTGAAATGATTTTATAAGTTCAGTATTTGTGTGTTTGTGCATGAGAATGGTTACTGTGAACTATTTATGAAAAAATACATTTTTAATAGGTTCATATTGCACATGCATTTCTCCCACGTATGAGAGCACATGACGCATTTACTGTATGTAAATATGTATGTACAGTAGTCGATGACGTTACAGAATATACTGCTGTATAATACTGTATGTACGTGTCTGTTAATATGGAGTGCAGAGACTTAGTTCTTCCCAATGACTCCAGTTCCTGTGCGGACACTGTTTTACTGCAAGCAGTGTCCTTCCAGTTTTAATCACTTATGCTGTGTTTGTGTATGTATGTATGTATGTATGTATGTACATATGCTATTTTATTGAAATGTGTCAGTTGCCTGTTTTTTTTATTTTGGTTTTTGAAAAGGTTTTGGTTCTATTGGGCATAACCCAAACAGCCACTTACCACTAAAATCTTGACCTCAAAGAAAGTGTTAAATTAGCTGAACATTGCCTCTGTCATTGTACGTCAAAATGTCTACCATGATATTGTGTAAAAGTGTGTTTTTGGTGTGCCATGCAAACGCTGATGTGGTTGTGCACATACTGTATACAGGACCTCTGTACTGTAGAGATGGCTCTGTAATGTTTCTCCCCAGTTTTATACCCTTGCTGCTTCCATTTCAGGGTGAGGGTTTATTTAGTTGCTGTTTTTCTTTCTTGCTGCACACTAGATGTAGAGAACACAGCGATGGACGTGCTTCCCAGGTGCCAGGCCAACATCTCTGGACAGCAGGGCTGTCCTATGGTGTGTGTGCATCATGTAATATGCACTACGTTTTAAAATGTGTGTGGCAATCTATACTCTTTTCACAATGGATGCCAACCTGTGTTGTGGGCTGTGTTGTCCAGTGTGGTGCCCCTTAACCCCATCTAGGTTGCCACTTGGCGTCTGATGCTGCACACAGTGCAACTGGAGGTCATTAGTGCTATATGAGTGTGTGAGCTGTTAGTCCACTTCCATTTAGGTTTGATTTATGGACACACACTAGTGCCTTAGCCGTGAGAACAGAGGCATAGAGCTGTGTGGTGTGTGTGTGTGTGTGTGGTGCTGCCAGTATTGCAGAGGATTTGGATAGTAGGGTTGATACATGATGGGAGTGGGACACTGACGAGACTTCCCTTCCTTTTTAGTAGAACAGTGGTCCTGCATTTCTTTTCATTTCTTTTCATTTTTTTCTAACGATAGACCAAGGTGTGAAACAGGAATCTGAAGCCTGGTGTTCCTTTTTTGAAACTTCTTTGGTTTGAAGAGAATTAATCAATATTATCTTCCTTGTCCTATTCACATGTCCATCAGGGTTTCCAAGATGGGATTTTGATTCCAAATTGTTAGTGCTCTTTGAAATGTGGGATAGCACAAAAGTTATATCTACTGGTGTTGTCACTAAATAGACACTATTGAAGCTGTTTGACATAATCGTGATTCTCATTTTGTATATTAATCATTTATTTGCGTCTGTAATCTGTTACATCTTATGTATTGCACCTTTGGGAGAAACAGAAGAGACCGTAGGATCATCCGCATACTCGCATAGTGTCATACCGATAGATGAGTGTTCATATCACTAATGATTTATGAAGCTTCTTATAGGCATAAAGTCAAACCAATTTGAGAAAGATCACAGTGATAGGTTTCTCCACTGTTTTTTGTTATCATTAAGTATGCAGTGATTTTTGGTACTGTACATTTGCTGTAGTTTGAATACATTATGCACTTTTTTACATTTGTTAAAATGTACTTTTTATGAAAATAAACGTTTTTTCATATCACAGAAGTATGTGTGTTTGTTTATTCTCAAACAGAAAACATGTGGCTTTTGAATACAATGTCATAACTCAAAACTATTACTGTTGGTATTTTGAGAAAAATAAGAACCATACCATAGCCTTTTATCTGCTAATTAAGACAGACAGACACGCAGTTACTCAGCAGGGAGAGGAGGCATGTGGTTTCATAATCACTGTCTTACAATCTATTTAAATTCTCCTGACATTGAACATGAACTGACAAAGGGAGATGTGGTAATAAATCCGCGGTGACACATAAGATGGTCCTCTGATTGCTACAGGCCCACTGTGAGTGATGAAATATTTCATCGAGGGGAGGGATTGACGTTGCTAAATATCGCTAAATGCATGGGTCAAGACTGCACGATTGACTTGCATCATAATGCTCCCATCTGTATACCTTGGCAGGAGAGTTGCGTTATAACAGCCAGATTAGGTAACGTTTGGCTGGCGGCCCCAGTTTGCATGACATCAATGAAGCACTTTCTGGTGCAGGCTCTGGTTCCTCCTGGTCTGTATGGTAGAGTGTGTGAATAATGATGGACTGTTCTTCATAAAATGACATAGGTGTCGAAGAGGGGGATGGAGCCATTGCTGCACTGTTATGTGAAAGCCTTTAAGTTAAAACATGCTTCTCCCGAGGCTATGTCAGTAGGACTGTGTTAATTTTGTCACCAAAAATATTTTTCAAACACCTATTTTTCAGTGGCAATTCACTAGACTATAACTGACTAAATAGACCAAGAAAAAACGAATTTAACGAAAATTATTTTTCATTTCAGTTGACTAAAACGAGACGACAAAAGGTATCTCTTAACCACGTTTCCATCCACAGTTTTTATGAAAGATAAGTCATACTATATATAAAACAACAACAAAATCATGACAGCTGTGATGGAAACAGGAAGTTAAATTACGATTTTAAATTCCGACGTAATTCCTTATTTTGACATGGTGGGATCTATTTGTATCAGTAAAATTATATCATTGTGTAGTTATTTTTTACTTTAATATTATTTTTCTTTGGGACATCACTACACATTTTTTTGTTATTGTATTGTAATTTGAAATGTAGTAATTTATTTTTATATTTTTAATCAGTTTTAAAATACCATTGGTGGGGAAATGCGCATATTTTCTTTATGCGGAATTTTGACTATTCACATAAATCTGTCTCCAATTGGATGGATATCTGTTGACAAAAATTGACTATCAAGTGGAATGGATAAGAGTTTTTGGAGAGATGGAGAGCTCTTCCGTGATAAGCACAATTAATATTAGCATGCACATCGCAGTTCTGATCGGCAGTGGGAACGATACGCCACAGCCAACATCAGCTGGTGAGCTGCTGGGGAGCAAGCGATGTGTGTGGGCAGACAGGCCCTGCTCTGCCTTGATTATACACATTGTGCAGGCGACTCTTGCTTCCCCATAGCTAACCAGTCACATATTACTTTTCCATTACTTTGCGGCACCATCTGGTGATTGTGTTACTCAAGCTCTCGCTCTCTCTCTGTACTTGTGTGTGTCTAGTTATTCTGTATGTAATGTGCAATATCTATGTTGGGGGAATTAGGAATTTACATGACCAGATCATTCTTATATATGTTTGTTATATTTCTGCTTTTGGGAATGTAGAAACAACATGTTAGGACAAGGCTATGTATGTTTGAACATACTGTAGAAGTCAGTGATTTATGTTTACTGTAGGTTAATGAGGCAATACAAAATATGATGATTAAAATTAAAGGGCATTTAGATGACTAAAATGGCTCACTGTTTTTGTCATTTTGACAATAACTGGACTAAATCCTTATTCAAATGACCAAAATGTGACTAAGACTAGACTAAATCAAATTTTAAAAAGTGGCACAATTAACACTGCAGTAGGACTAACAATGTCATAACAGGGTAAACGACTATCAAATATTTTAAGGTTCTGAACACTGTTATATTTTGCAATGTTTTTTTTAATCACTCTGGTTATTAACACTACCTTAAAACATAAATGAGATCAGATTTTCAGATAACTGTAACAGTTTAATTTCATTTGACCTCCATGACTGAACTGTGGTTTGAGTGTGTAATGTCTATAACATTGTCAGAAAGACCCTGCAAGAAACTCTGTGTGTGAAATTCTGAATGACACTGTTCTGTGGTAATTTTGATGGGATGCAGTAAAAAGTGATAGACGGTTTCATATGTCATCCTTGGTCAGCAAACAGGTTAGCAGTCTCCCTTTTTAATTTTTACATTTTGGGCTTTTAATAGAATCAGGGATGTAGTTGGGCCGACGTTATATTGCGATGACGCAACCTCCCTCAAGTGTCATATCACACTCTTCAAATGCAAACAGGCACCAATTGCCAGCGGCGTGTTTTGGGGAACTGCTGACTGTCTGCACAGCGGCAGCCCTTAGACTCAGCGCTAGCTGGCTGTCGGCTGGCCCCTATTTACTTGCTGTAGATTATGTTGCTGGTGAATTCTTGGCTGCCATACCTCCCCTTTGTTTTATTATCTGAGTAAGTATCCTGTTTTGGAAGTTACTATGGAGACCAGAGAGAAAACAGACATTTTTCTCAGCTATTGTTCAGCTCTCTTTCCTCCCTCCTGGTTAGTCAGAGGCCTTGGTTTACCATTACTGCAGCCATAGTCTACACAGAACTCACCCTCTGACACCGTCACACAGACACACACTCTCACATTCTTTCACGCTCTCCTTCTTCTTTGAAACAGTTTTCTGGCATGTGTTCATATGCGGCAGGCCATGGCAGGAGTATGTAAACATAGTTGGGTAAGGAAGAGGACGGTCTTCATCTTATACAGTCGGTAGAGGTTGAGTTTTCGAGCTCATGGTGTCAGGAGCCGCATCCCTCCCCACTGGGCATAAACTGGTTGAATCAGTGTTGTTTCAATGTAATTTCTCAACATATTGTGATGTGGAAAATACATTGCGTTTGAAAAATTGCAACATTAGAAGTCATCTTTAAATAAAGTTTGACATTGGATTTGAATAAAATCAAATATAGTTAGTCATTAAGAGATCTTTCAGTAATCATTCTCAATATTTTTATTTATCCTTTATTTTGACAGGGAGTCAATGCTGAGACCAAGGTCTCTCTTCCAGATGAGCCCTGTATAGCAACACAATACACATCAAAATACAATAAACAAATTAAACTACACATTCATATGCACATTAAAATAGACACATTCTTCAGTAAAAAGGTCCCCTAACATCCATCTGAAATGCCCTAGAGGCACCAAATCGTTAGGTAAGTCAGAAGTTTGTAGAGCAGGGCTTTGTAAACAAAAAGAGCTTACTGATGTGATCTACAGTTGAAGTCAGAAGTTTACATACACTTAGGTTGGAGTCATTCAAATTTGTTTTTCAACCACTCCACAAATTTCTTGTTAACAAACTGTAGTTTTGGCAAGTTGGTTAGGACATCTACGTAATTTTTCCAACAATTGTTTACAGACGGATTATTTCACTTATAATTCACTCTATCACAATTCCAGTGGGTCAGAAGTTTACATACACTAAGTTGACTGTGCCTTTAAATAGCTTGGAAAATACCAGAAAATGATGGCATGGCTTCAGAAGCTTCTGATAGGCTAATTGACATAATTTGAGTCAATTAGAGGTGTACCTGTGGATGTATTTCAAGGCCTACCTTCAAACTCAGTGCCTCTTTGCTTGACATCATGGGAAAATCAAATTAAATCAGACTTCAGAAAGAAATTGTTGACCTCCACAAGTCTGGTTCATCCTTGGGAGCAATTTCCAAACGCCTGAAGGTACCACGTTCATCTGTAAAAACAATAGTACGCAAGTATAAACACCATGAGACCACGCAGCCGTCATACCGCTCAGGAAGGAGACGCGTTCTGTCTCCTAGAGATGAACGTACTTTGGTGCGAAAAGTGCAAATCAATCCCAGAACAACAGCAAAGGACCTTGTGAAGATGCTGGAGGAAACAGGTACAAAAGTATCTATATCCACAGTAAAACGAGTCCTATATCGACATAGCCTGAAAGGCTGCTCAGCAAGGAACAAGCCGCTGCTCCAAAACCGCCATTAAAAAAGCGTGACTATGGTTTGCAACTGCACATGGGACAAATATCGTACTTTTTGGAGAAATGTCCTCTGGTCTGATGAAACAAAAATAGAACTGTTTGGCCATAATGACCATCGTTATGTTTGGAGGAAAAAGGGGGATGCTTGCAAGCCGAAGAACACCATCCCAACCGTGAGGCACGGGGGTGGCAGCATCATGTTGTGAGGGTGCTTTGCTGAAGGAGGGACTGGTGCACTTCACAAAATAGATGGTATCACGAGGAAGGAAAATGATGTGGATATATTGAAGCAGCATTTAAGACATCAGTCAGGAAGTTATAGCTTGGATGCAAATGGGTCTTCCAAATGGACAATGACCCCAAGCATACTTCCAAAGTTGTGGCAAAATGGCTTAAGGACAACAAATTCAAAGTATTGGAGTGGCTATCACAAAGCCTTGACCTCAATCCTATAGAAAATGTGTGGGCAGAACTGAAAAAGTGTGTGCGAGCAAAGAGGCCTACAAAATCGACTCAGTTACACCAGCTCTGTCAGGAGGAATGGGCCAAAATTCACCCAACTTAGTGTGGGCTACCCGAAATGTTTGACCCAAATTATACATTTTAAAGGCAATGCTACCAAATACTAATTGAGTGTATGTAAACTTCTGACCCAGTGGGAATGTGATGAAAGAACTAAAAGCTGTCAGTATAATAGTAGAGAATTATTTATTTAATGTCACATTCTTAAAATAAAGTGGTGATCCAAACTGACCTAAGACAGGGAATTTTTACTAGGATTAAATGTCAGTAATTGTGGAAAACTGAGTTTAAATGTAGTTGGCTAAGGTGTATGTAAACTTCCGACTTCAACTGTATGTGACTTCAAAGATGTCTAAAAAACCTTTTGGTAAAGAATACAGTGATGTGTAACACAATTGTCTCCTGTGATAAAACGAAGGGCGCAATGAAAAACAACATCCAAGAGTTTAAGAGTAGAGGTAGCTGCATTTTGATAAATAGTTTCACCATAATCAAGAACAGGTAGAAAGGTTAACTGCACAATCTGCTTCCTGCTGACTAAAGAGAGACGAGATCTGTTTCTGTAAAAAAAAAAGCCCACTTTACATAATAGTTTCTTTAGAAACTCAGTCGTGTTTTTATAATGATAAATCATTGTCAATCCAAATACCAAGGTGTTTGTACGCTGTGACTCGTTCGATTACAGAACCATCCGATGAGTAAAGATATAATCCACTTGAGACAATCTTATGAGAACTTGAAAACAGCATGTATTTAGTTTTGCCCATATTAAGTACGCGTTTTAAATCAGTCAGGGCTTCCTGCACAACTGCAAAATTGGGCTGTAGCCTTGTCACAGGCAGATCAGCAGTCAGGGCAATTGCATACATAATAGTATCATCCACATATAGATGAAATTTCCGCCCCTTTTTTTCAATTTTCGCCTAAAATGACATCACTGATGTATACAGAGAAGAGAGTCGGTTCCAAGAATTGAACCCTGTGGCACCCCCATAGAGACTGTCAGAGGCCCGGATAACAGGCCCTCCGATTTGACACACTGAACTCTATCAGAGAAGTATTTGGTGAACCAGGCGAGGCAATCATTTGAGAAACCAAGGCTATCGAGTCTGCCGATGAGGATGTGGTGATTGACAGAGTCCAAAGCCTTGGCCAGGTCAATGAATACGGCTGCACGGTATTGTTTCATATCCATGGCGGTTAAGATATCATTTAGGACCTTGAGCGTGGTTGAGGTGCACCCATGACCAGCTCTGAAACCAGATTGCATAGCGGAGAAGGTATGGTGGGATTCGAAATGGTTGGTAATCTGTTTGTTGACTTGGCTTTCAAAGACCTTAGAAAGGCAGGGTAGGGTAGATATAGGTCTGTAGGAGTTTGGGTCAAGAGTGTCCCCCCCCTTTGAGGAGGGGGATGACCGCAGCTGCTTTCCAATCTTTGGGAATCTCAGACGACATGAAAGAGAGGTTGAACAGGCTAGTAATAGGGGTTGCAACAATTTCGGCAGATCATTTTTTAGAAAGAAAGGTCCAGATTGTCTAGCGCGGCTGATTTGTAAGGGTCCAGATTTTGCAGCTCTCTCAGAACATCAGCTGACTGGATTTGGGAGAAGGAGAAATGGGGAAGGCTTGGGCGAGTTGCTGTGGCGGGTGCATTGCTGTTGACTGGGGTAGGGGTAGCCAGGTGGAAAGCATGGCCAGCCGTTGAAAAACGCTTATTGAAATTCTCAATTATAGTGGATTTATCGGTGGTGACAGTGTTTCCTGTCTTCAGTGCAGTGGGCAGCTGGGAGGAGGTGTTCTTATTCTCCATGGACTTTACAGTGTCCCAGAACTTTTTTGAGTTTGTATTGCAGGAAGCAAATTTCAGCTTGAAAAACCTAGCCATTTCTAACTACCTGTGTATATTGGTTTCTAGCTTCCCTGAAAAGTTGCATATCACGGGGGCTGTTCGATGCTAATGCAGAACCATATGATGTTTTTGTGTTGGTTAAGGGCAGTCAGGTCTGGAGAGAACCAAGGGCTATATCTGTTCCTGGTTCTACATTTCTTGAATGGGGCATGCTTATTTAAGATGGTGAGGAAGGCATTTTTAAAGAATAACCAGGCATCCTCTACTGACCGGATGAGATCAATATCCTTCCAGGATACCCCGGCCAGGTCGATTAGAAAGGCCTGCTCGCAGAAGTGTTTCAGGGAGCGAATGACAGTGATGAGTGGAGGTCGTTTGACCGCTGACCCATTAAGGATGCAGGCAATGAGGCAGTGATCGCTGAGATCTTGGTTGAAAACAGCAGAGGTGTATTTAGAGGGCAAGTTGGTTATGGTGATTTCTATGAGGGTGCCCATGTTTACGGCTTTGGGGTGGTACCTGGTAGGTTCATTGATAATTTGTGTGAGATTGAGGGCATCAAGCTTAGATTGTAGGATGGCTGGGGTGTTAAGCATGTTCCAGTTTAGGTCGCCATGCAGCACGAGCTCTGAAGATAGATGGGGGGCAATCAGTTCACATATGGTGTCCAGAGCACAGCTGGGGGCAGAGGGTGGTCTATAGCAGGCGGCAACGTTGAGAGACTTGTTTTTAGAAAGGTGGATTTTTAAAAGTAGATGTTCAAATTGCCTTCCTGGCAAAGCATCATCATCTCTTTTATGAATGACTTCGGATAATTCCGGAGTGTAACAGGCATTCTAAATACCTTTAACCCTTAATTTATTTAATTAAGGGAGCATGATTATCCACAATGGTATGCAAAAAGGCTGAAACCTATATCAGGCTCAGGGATAGCTGAAATACAATCAGTCACAAAAATAAATATTGTGTTAAAAAGCCTGTTCACTGAAGTTTTTCAAGTTCCTCTGTGTGAAACACAAGGCTTAGCTTGGACACACCTACTCATTCAAGGGTTTATCTTTATTTTCACTATTTTCTACATTGTAGAATAATAGTAAAGACATTAAACCTATGAAATAACACATGGAATCATGTAGTAACCAAAAAAGTGTTAAAAATATCAACATATATTTTATATTTGAGATTCTTCAAAGTAGCCACCCTTTCCCTTGCTGACAGCTTTGCACACTCTTGGCATTCTCTCAACCAGCTTCATGAGGTAGTCACCTGGAATGCATTTCAATTAACATGTGTGCCTTGTTAAAAGTTAATTTGTGGAATTTCTTTCCTTCTTAATGCATTTCAGCATGTTGTGACAAGGTAGGGGTGGTATACAGAAGATAGCCCTATTTGGTAAAAGACCAAGTCCATATTATGGCAAGTACAGCTCAAATAAGCAAAAAGACAAGACAGTCTATCATTACTTTAAATTACCTCTGCTGCAGAGGATAAGTTCATTAGGGTTACCAACCTCAGAAATTGTAGCCCAAATGAGTAGGTGTGTCCAAACCTTTGACTGGTACTGTATGTATTTTCACATCTCTATCACAAACAACTGGGCAATGGATACAAATATCTTGGGGCGAAGACACCAGTAGGAACATATTTCTCTGGTGTATTCATTAAAATAAGATTGATTAGAGTTGACTTTGAATGATCTTTAAGGTTAGTCACCAGCTGGGTTAGGTTTAGATCATGACATGTCTTTGATATTGTCTGAAGCCTGCATTTCCCAATCATAATATAGGTCACACAGGATAATAACTCTGATTTAGTAAAAGGCAACAAACTAGTTAACAAAGGCTTAAAGATAGTAGCTCACATTTTTTGGTAAGGAAAATGGATTTCAGTAAAGAGACAGATCAATTATTTTTAATGAGAATGGCCACTCTACCATCTCTACCCTGTCTATCATCTCTGAACACATTATAACCCTCAATATTAAGTCCACAATGTCCCCAGAGATCCACGTTTCAGTCAATACCAGAATGTTTAGATTTGTCTACTTCGTCCAGATCTTGATGTAATCCAGTTTAGGAAGTAAGCCCCTTATGTTCAGATGCATCAACCCAAGTCCTTTACGATTTTTAAAGTCTCATGGAGTTTCCAACACGAACAAGCTACCTTCAGTTGGTAGCTGAAGGCCCTGTCTGATGGTTGATATTGATAAAGTTGGTACGGCTATAAGATTGCATAGAACTGTCCCATTTGGTCTATATCCCTATTAGTAATAGAGGAAAGAGTAGAAATTGAAATTACTTTTCTAAAGTTGGCACCATAGGCCCCAAGGCCACAGCCAATGTCAGTATGAGGAACTCTCAGATTAACCAATGATGGAATGTTATAAACTGATTTACATGGGCTTTGGTTGCTATCGTGTATCAGCCCAAGCCCGCTACATTATTTGAAAACCGAGGGTGTTGAAAAGGCCCATGGAGTTGGTGGAATCGGCCATACATTTATGGCCGCTTGCGCAACTGGGCCAGAGCGCTTTAATTAGGTCGGGTGGAAATGTCCGACAGGTCTCAACTCATTAAAAGGAGGATATCGCCTCAGCCCGACCTCGCTGCCTCCCTCCCTCCCCCAACTCTGTCTAATACAGACATTGTGTGCGTCCACAAATTGTAAATCCACCGAATCTGTTATCTTTCATCTGAACTATTTGTTGTGCTTGGCGAGAGTGGGCCATCAGTTATTGTTTATAGTTAATACAGAGGAGCGCGGTTTGGACAATGATGTCGGCCCTACAGATCATCACTGGACAATTGTGGCATTGATATATGATTAAAATGTAACAAAATTAAATATACATATCAAGACAAACCTGGAAATATGAAACTTAATTCATATTTGCTAAATTGATCATCCTGAGATCAAACTGATTGAGATTATAGATGTAATAATTTATAACTGATCAATTTATTTGCATAATCATTGTCATGATTGTGGTGAACGGTTATGATCCTAAATGACTCAATCATGCTTCATATTGAACTGACTTGCTTAATTACTTCATAATGTCAATGAGAATGATTGTTAATATGATTTGACTTTTGTAATTATGAATATGATTTGATACATGTTATTCTGTTTTCTTTGCTATGCAGCACACAAAAAACTACCCAGTAAATATACCACTTTGTGGTTAAAGGAATTCCTGCCTCTGTTTCCTCCATTCCTCTGTCACCTGACCCGTGGCCCTGTTCACCTTCACTATTGTCAGTCATTCGACCTGTCCAGCTACACACACAGATTCCAAGAGTCTTTCAGAGGGGCTACTTGACCAAGAAGGAGAGTGATGGAGTGTTGCATCAGATGACCTGGCCTCCACAATCACCTGACCTCAACCCAATTGAGATGGTTTGGGATGAGTTGGACTGCAGAGTGAAGGAAAAGCAGCCAACAAGTGCTCGGTATATGTTGGCACTCCTTCAATACTGTTGGAAAAGCATTCCAGGTGAAGCCAAGAGTGCGCAAAGCTGTAATCAACGCAAAGGGTGGCTACTTTATAGAATCTCAACTATAAGATATATTTTGATTTGTTTAACACTTTTTTGGTTACCACATTATTCAATGTGTTATTAGTTTTGATGTATTCACTATTATTCTACAATGTAGAAAATAGCAAAAATAAAGAAAATCCCTTGAATGAGTAGGTGTGTCCAAACTTTTGACTGGCACTGTATATACACTGTTATTATCGAAGTCATTCCAAAGAGTAGCTTTAACAGAGCAAATGAAATGTAACCATACGTTATAAGTCATATATCATCAATGATACTCTTTTGGCCTACAGTATATAGAGAGAAATAGTAATGGCGTCTTTTTGTAGGCACTAACTCTGCCATGGCTCGTTGGACAAAGCCTATTTATTTATTTTAATTGTATTTATTTATTTAACCTTTATTTAACAAGGCAAGTCAGTTAAAGAACAAATCAAGCGTCACTTTTTGTCACTTTTTGTGAATTTGGAAGAATTTGTTATAAAAAAAAAAGTACAAAGGCTTAATAATTCCTGAAGATTATGTTAACGGAATACTATTATCTCATAGAACAAAACTTAAGGTATGCTAAGCCTGTGTTAACCTCAGACCTTATTTTCTGCGTTTATTCCAAAACCCATTTCTTTCCCCATTCATTTTTCCCATAGGGATCGCTGAATGAACCAGAGGTAACTAATTTTGGGGTTTTAGGACTAAAAGCTGGCGAGGTCTATAGCATTTGCAAAATTA
This sequence comes from Oncorhynchus mykiss, assembly GCF_057628025.1. Taxonomy (NCBI): domain Eukaryota; kingdom Metazoa; phylum Chordata; class Actinopteri; order Salmoniformes; family Salmonidae; genus Oncorhynchus; species Oncorhynchus mykiss. Next base: position 62,370,943 of record NC_143032.1, on the reverse strand, counting down.
TCAACAGCTATTGCTTCAATTCAACACGTGGTTGAATTTAACATAGACAATACATATAGGCTTTCAAATGTATTCTTCAAGTTAATCCTTAATATGTCAGATTCACATCTCCATCTCAACCAAAAATCTAAGTTAAACAATAGGACTAAATCCAATCAAATTTTATTTAAAGTTAATTTAATGTTTGATTTATATTAGATTTAGTACTATTCTTTCATTTAGCTTGAACATTTGAAGGAAATCTTTTGGTTGGAGAGTTCCATCTGTTACACTGACTTAGTCCGGTTTTAATTCCATTTTAACCAAAAATTACAGTTTGTCTACAAATGAATAATTGAGATGCTGGATTCACGTCTCCATTTTAACCAAGATAACACATTTAGATGAGGACTAAACCAAAAATCTGACATTTGTTTTTTCATTGGAATTTGGTTGTGCTTTTAGATGGTTGAAGCATAATGATAACACATTGGGAATTCAACAACATTCTGGGTGTCTTTTCGAGTGGGTGAATAATGGTTGAAATCTCATTGATCAATGTCTCAACCAAATATTACCCACATTTCCACACGCCCAGTGGGTCCTCACTGTCTGCTGAGCCAGACCTCTCATGCTGTTTCCTAGGAGACTAGAAATTCTGAAAAAAAATCTCAGCTTGAGTTCACAATCAAAACCTACTCTGTGAAAATGACTTATGCACTCTGAGAAGATCTGTCAAAAGGAAAGGGGGATACCTAGTCAGTTGTACATCTGAATGCATTCAACTGAAATGTGTCTTCCGCATTTAACCATAGAGGTGTAGGGGGCTGCCATAATCAACATCCACGTCTTTTGTGCCTGGGGAACAGTGGGTTAACTGCCTTGCTCAGGGGCAGAACGACAGATTTTTACCTTGTCAGTTCGGGGATTCGATCCAGCAACCTTTTGGTTACTGGCCCAATGCTCTAACAATCTGAGTCTGCTGTGTTATCCCTTATTCATTCTGGATGTACTGTACCTGACCATGATAAGGGGATATCAGACCTAGTCTAGTAATGAACAGCTCCAACTGTAAAGAATTGAGTGAAAGGTGCTCTAGAACTCAACATAAACACATCTTGAATGAGTTGATGAGGAGTAAGGCTTTTCATGGTGGATTTGTGGATTTATAGAGTTTACAGGTCACTGTGCGGTGTGTATCTCACCACAGTATGGAAATTAGAAACTGGGAGCTTGGCCTTAATTGATAAACCTTGACGAGACACTTATTGTATTAGGCAAATGGGGTCTGACATCACAAGGCTGGAATATAAGCCTCCCATTGCTAGTGCAGTTGAGGGAGGACTCGACATAACCAACCAACCAACTAACAAAGAGTGCTCTGTCAGTCCTGGGTGAGCATTCGGCTGGGAGACATGACTGATCAGTCAGTGTCCGTCGCGGTTTTACACAAACACAGGACAGATCAAAACTATATCCATCACTGTAGTAACTGTAAGGAGCCAGGCCTAACCCTGGCTGCCTCTCCAGTCATCTTATCAGAGTGCTGAGAATGTGTAGCCTACTGCATGCTGCCTTCATTCAGGTACTGTAAGACTGGAATAATTTTTTTGCTTGTGCTTCCTGGCTTGTTGTTGTTGGTTTGAGTTGGGGCAGCAGAGCACAAGGCGATCAAGTGATCTGCCTTGTGCGTTATGGCAGAAGGGTGCAGGACAATGGTGTAGTTGTAGCCAGGAATGAGCTGCCTTGAGGCAGGGGGTCCTCCTCGGTGAGCATGGTGCTGATGGGGCCTGCAGGACTCTCAGGAGTCTGAGCTGAGGGTGATTTTAGGGTGAGCCTTTGTAGTAGTCAGTTTTCACATGACTGGTGTGTGATGGAAAGGAAAGTTTTCTCCTTATTCTCCTTAAAGTTTTCTCTCTTATTTCATGCAGTCTACCAGAGAGTTCAGCATAGCTGTGACTGCACCGTGAGCTTGATGTACCAATGCTGTAGAAACCTAAGTTTGGAACCTCACCTCTCTCTCTAGAGGAAAAATAATGGTAGGATACACTTTTTATCTTCATTTCAGCTACACTACTCAAACAATGGACTCAGGGTTGAGTGACATATCATGTATATACCATGTAATGTAAACATATTGTAACACTTTGATACATATTGTTCTGTCAATTCTCACATTTTCATTCCAAATTGCATGCAAACACACACACACACGCACGCACAGATTTCAACATGTTTTCAACTTGTTTGTATTTCTACACAGTGACCGGCTGTTAGATAACATGTTCTCACCCAGTCTTGTCTCTGGCTGTCTGGTAAATGTTCAGAGCAGCCATACGATAAGGAAGCAGCAGCCACAGCTTTAATAGACGGGGAAAGTAGAGTAGGGGCACTGACAGGAAACAGACTCTTGTTCCAGACCTCTTTCCATTGTGCTTCATCTTTCTCTCTGATGACCACTGCAGTTCAGTGTGAAAAAAGTAGCTCTGTAACATTGAGGACCAACTGATACACTCACCAGCAACACGAGTGAAAGCTAAGATCGCTTGCGAAGCGATGAGATGATTGGGGCGACAGGTATCCTAGCGGTTAAGAGCGCCAAACGGTCACTGGTTAACCCCTAACAACAACTGCTCCCCTGGTGTCGATGACGTGGATGTCAATTAAGACAGCCCCCCGCACCTCTCTGATTCAGAGGGGTTGGGTTAAATGCATAAGACACATTTCAGTTGAATGCATTCAGTTGTACAACTGACTAGGCAACTGAAGCAACTAAAACCATAGACAGACATTGCTAGTGCCCCTACAACAGCCTCCTAAATAACAATGGATAAAAAAATAAAATAATGAAGGAATAAGCTAAATGTCCAATATAACCAGTAGATGTACTAGATGAAAATCCTGCTTTCAGAAATTAAATATATAGTATTGGACAGAGTCAACATCTCAGGGAGTAATCCCTTAAATTTTCCTGCAGAGGCATTCATTTTGAGTAGGTCAATCAACTACTATTATTGAGAACAAACATCTGGTGATAAATTGAGTTTCCTCCAAACAAAAATAACTCCCCGATCCAATGTCCTCTCAATCCAAACGATGGGAAATCAATTTTGTTACCTAAAGATGGACAAAGAAATCTCCAGAAATGTAATTTATTAAAACGTCATAAACTCCCAAAGAGTGAGAAAGAGATTATTATCAGGCTAGAGAATTTAAATCGTCTACAGTTGAAGTCGGACGTTTACATACACTTAGGTTGAAGTCATTAAAACTTGTTTTTCAACCATTCCACACATTTCTTGATAACAAGCTATAGTCGGTTAGGCTAAGTCGGTTAGGCATCAGAAGTATCTGATAGTCTAATTGACATAATTTGAGTTAATTGGAGGTGTACCTGTGGATGTATTTCAAGGCCTACCTTCAAACTCAGTGCCTCTTTGCTTGACATCATGGGAAAATCAAAAGAAATTAGTCAAGACCTCAGAAAAAAATTATAGACCTCCACAAGTCTGGTTCATCCTTGGGAGCAATTTCCAAATGCCCGAAGGTACCACGTTCATCTGTACAAACAATAGTACACAAGTATAAACACCATGGGACCACGCAACCGTCATACCGCTCAGGAAGGAGATGCGTTCTGTCTCTTAGAGATGAACGTACTTTGGTGTGAAAAGTGCAAATCAATCCCAGAACAACAGCAAAGGACCTTGTCAGGAAGTTAAAGCTTGGTCGCAAATGGGTCTTCCAAATGGACAATGACCCCAAGCATACTTACAAAGTTGTGGAAAATGGCTTAAGGACAACAAAGTCAAGGAATTGGAGTTGCCATCACAAAGCCCTGACCTCAATCCTATAGAAAATGTGTGGGCAGGACAGAAAAAGTGTGTGCAAGCAAGGAGGCCTACAAACCTGACTCAGTTACACCAGCTCTGTCAGGAGGAATGGGCCAAAATTCACCCAACTTATTGTGGGAAGCTTGTGGAAGGCTCCCCAAAATGTTTGACCCAAGTTAAACAATTTAAAGGCAATGCTACCAAATACTAATTGAGTGTATGTAAACTTCTGACCCACTGGGAATGTGATGAATGAAATTAAAGCTAAAATAAATAATTCTCTCTACTATTATTTTGACATTTCACATTCTTAAAATAAAGTGGTGATCCCAACTGACCTAAGACAGGGAATTTTTACTAGGATTAAATGTCAGTGGTTGTGAAAAACGGAGTTTAAATGTATTTGGCTAAGGTGCATGTAAACTTCCGACTTCAACTGTATGTGCCTCTGCTTCTTCTGCTGTGGAGTCAGGCTTCACTCTGGCCATCTCAAATACTAGAATCAAAGGACCATGTCCTGCATGCCTGTCACCCACTTACTATTACATGTGTTCATTTGGGATGATCTATCCTAACCCTTTTTATTAGTGCAATTTCCTTCACTAATGTCATACCTCTACTTTTACATACATCAGAATGTGTCATGCCTGGCTAAGGTCCTACAAGCTGACATGATCATCCTCAGAAGGAGAAATCTTGTGACACCAATGTATTTTTCTTAAGTTGACCCTTTAAGGGTTGACATTGTGAAAGCATGAACAATCAATGTGGTTTAGAGCAGTTGTGGTCATAAGATGCTTAGCGAGACCAGACCATGTAAATGGCTCCTGTTTTGTGTGCCATAACGAACTAGTGGTATATAATGTATCCACTGTGTCTACACATTATCAGATTTGTGCTATTTCACAGTAAATTAACCTGGCTCTGTTCCTGATATCTGATTACATTGCTCCTTTTCCTGTCTCTACTTCTCATGTTTCCAGCTCATATTTCTATCTCTGCCAGTTCTCAGTGGGACAGGTATAATCATACACCCTGCTTTGAAAGAAAAAAAGGAGATGGATGGAGAGAGAGCAGAGCACAGGGTTTACAGTTAAATAAATGCTTTGGCATGCCAAAGCTATGGCATTATTGTAGACTGCTACTTCAGAGTGAGGAGGGTAACAGCTTGTCTCTGTCCACAGACTAGCATTGGGCAGAATCAAGACACGGTGGATGGGGATGAACATGCCAGCAGTGGAGGGGCGGAGGAGAGGGGGCGCTGCCCCGACCTAGGGGAAGCAGGCAGGGATAGAGGTGGTGCCATGGAGGGAGGAAGCCCCTGTGAGGAGGCCGGTAAAGCCGGGGAGGACCCAGGGATAGCTGATGCTAAAAGTCTGAATGAAGGTCCAGGCATGGAGCCAACAACACCTTCAGCAGAGAAAAACCATAGTACTCAGAAAGGGGTGAGTCCTTTCAAGGAGGGGGAGGTGAGAGAGGGAGGGGCTGGAGGAGAGGAGGGAAGAGAGGAGGGAGGCAGGACTGCTCCACTGACTCAACAGGATCAGTACAAAAGCCATAGGCCAGAGAGTAACACACAGTGTGAAGAGAAGGCCAGAACACTCAGACATTCCACCCAAAAAGTGAGAGAGAAGAAGAAGAAGGAGGGTAAAACTGCCAAGATGGACCATCGAGATGAAAGAACAGCTCCACACCAGAAAAACCAGGAAGAAAATTGCTGTTCTGCTTCAGAGGAAGTTACTGGTGAGATGTATAATCCAGCTGTGGAGAAAACTGATGGCACTGTTTCAATGGGTGAGAGCACCATGGAATACAAGAAGGAAGGTTCTGTGAAAGTCGGCAAGGATGGGACTAATACTGAAACTACTGATGACGTCATTCAAGAGAGAGGAAGAACTATGTTGACTGTTCAGAAAGACCAGGAAATGAAAATGAAAAATGAACCCTCAAAGGCAGTTGAGGATGGAGACACCAGGTGCATTGATGGAGCAATAGGCGATTTGAGAGAGCTGAAAGACCCCTACAAGGCTGAACTTCAATCACCATTGAAAAAGACAAAAGGGGGAAAGTCTCTGTTAGCCGTGGGTGGTACCTTGAATCCTGACCCTCCAACAACGGGACAGGTAAAGCCACATGGACATGAAAACAAAGGTGACATTGAGAAAGAAAATAAAGTGTCAGAGGTGGCAGGGTGTGACATTAAGCCTGACCTGAATGATAATCACAAACAAAGTGAGCTGGAAGGGGCAGGATCCCCTACAACTGACCCTCCCACTCATAGGGACAAAGAAGCCTTGCCCATGGGGCTTACAGAGGAGCCCAGCTCCATTTTGGAGAAGTTTCTGAAAATAAAAAAAAACGAGCCGTCTCCAGATCTCTCCAAAGTTAAAAAGGTGGTCTCTGTGTCAAGGGACCAGTCTGATGACCATGACCAGCTGCAACCTGAGACAAAGCTTCATCCAGTGGCTGTGGAGACAGAGGCTGTGCCAACACCAAAACCTGCAGTGAAGGAAACAACACCAAAACGTGCTGCCAAGGAAACAACACCAAAACCTGCTGCCAAGAAAACAACACCAAAACCTGCTTTCAAGAAAACAACACCAAAACCTGCTGCCAAGGAAACAACACCAAACCCAGCTGCCAAGGAAACAACACCAAACCCAGCTGCCAAGGAAACAACACCAAACCCAGCTGCCAAGGAAACAACACCAAAATCATCCGCTGATATTGCAAAGACAGCTCCAGATCAAAATAACCCTGGATTACAATGCCATATTGAGGAGGAAACCATAATGTTATCATCCTCTGTATGTACAACAGAGAGACCCCCTGGAGCAGAAGCTAACACTAAGCCCTGCCATGAGGAGATTCATCCACAAAACCTGGAAAAAAGTGACCAGGCAGGGAAAACTACTCAGGACTCTACAGATATCATCTGTCCACCAGCTCCACCTCTGGAGACTGGATCTGTCACTGATAGAGAAGCGGGAATGTCATCACTGATGGATGAGGCTGACTGTAAGGCTTCAGAGCAGGACTTTGCAACAACAGCTGCCTCGCCCCAAAATGAGGGGAAGACGATGAAAAATACTCCCCCAGCTGAGACCCCATCACCAGAGACTTCACAGACAAGTCTGCCTGTTAAAGGCAGGCCCTCCACTAGGAGTGAGGTCATCACAGAAAAACCTGCATCTTCCTCAGTGTCTGATGAGGGCGTCATTGAGTCTACTGAGTCTCCATTCTGCAATAAAGAGGACGATCAAACCACAGAGCCCCTGCCTTTGCACAACATTGATGAATCACCAAGCGCTATCACTGTCACTGAGATTCCTCCACCAACACCCAGGCAATGCACCTCAGAGGCCTTGCATGCTGAGTCTATGAAGGAGGCTAAGACCATGAAGGACCCTCCTCAAATAACACACATCCCAGTTGTAGTGATAGAGGCTGTCTCAACCTTGGTAGGAACTGGGAGTGCTCTATCAGAAGAAAGCCAAGAGAGTATGGATAATCAGAACAGAGATGAGAAGCTTCAGTCTCAAGATGTTACTTTCAAAACAGAGCTTGTGTCAGAGCAAGTCACAGAGAGCAACACTGCAGTCCACTTTGATGAAAAGTCTACCCAGGACAAGGACCAAACTGTCTCAGAGAGTGGCAAACACCAGGATACTCCTAAATCAAGGCCTGTCTCTGAACTCTTAAAGGAGAACATTCTACTACAAGAAAAGCTGAAGCATCCGGATATGTCAAAGCCATTGGAAGCTAAACCTGATGGAGTTTCAGAGCAACCCCAGTCTGTGAATGTGGCTCAAATGTTGGCGGCTTTTGACACCCCCAAGAAATCCCCAGAGAAGACACTGGAGAGGAAACCATCTGTGAGAAAAGGTATGAGCTTTACAAGTTTTCATCTGAATTGTGCATTATGTAACAACTGTAAGTGGGGATGAATGAAAGATAACAGATATGCATGAATCAGAAACTTGTATTTTGAATAATGTGTATGCTGAAAGTATTTGGTAATCACAGGCTTTTCTGATCTATAGGTCCAAAACGTTGTTTTTCATTTAGTTATATGATTTATCCCAATCCCCTCCAAATCGACCATGGGCCTAAGCAACAAGGCTAGGGAAACATTTGGTGGCTGATTGGACAGATACAGCCGCTATTTATGTGGATTTGTAAAATGATGCCATCTTGTGGCAAGCAGAATAAACAAATTCCTGAGGTAGATTTTGTTCTCAATTCATGTTCTAGTTAATCAATTAGCTAAAATACCTCTAAACAACATTTGTCATCAGCTTTAGAGGAGGCAGTTAAAGCAACACACTACATACAGTACACTGCCCTCTTGCCCTTTTACTGAGCCTGGGTGATATTTGCATAGGTACAGTCAGAATAGATTTTGGGCCTACTTCTACTGGGACATGACGTTTTATAAGGGACAGTGCACCAACCACTCCCATGCCTTCAAGGTGTACACATCTGTCATTAAAAGAAAGAGAGGGGGATTATGTCAATGCTTATTGCTCATCAAGTTTCAGATTTTCAAGGCATTCATATTTATCACATTGTAACAATATACAGTAGATGTGGTATTATGTAGAAAAAAACAATTGGGTTTCCTTTTTATGTTATTCATTATAACACACTATTTATCACATTAACAATTACATGTTGGAGGCATGTGTCTTGCTCCCTGACACTGCTCTAACGGTGATTGTGATTGGTGGTCTTGGCTGTTGCTCATCTTTTCCAAACATGCCTGGCCAAGCCATAACTGAGGCGGGGAATGGGGATAGGGGAGGGCGTTGCGTCCAGTGCAGCAGTGACAGAGGGAAAGAGAGCACAAGCGAGTTGTCAGTGGCATTAGCGGTGGATTCAATTGGGTGAACGTCGACAGTCCTATTTTAGATAATTCAGCAGTCAGGGATATTTGTACTTTGATCTGGAAGGTAAGTCTTTTTGCTTTATCTTTAATAATGTTGTACACACAGTTCCGACTTGGTTATTGTATTAATCTGTGCCGTCTGTGCTTTAGTTAGCGAGGCACCACTTGCATGAATTCAGTGAGGAAAGCTACAGCTAATTGGGGTTGACAAGTTTTCAACGCCAATGAGTTCGTTAGATAGCTAAATTGTTTTGCCTTTAGTACTTGTGATAGCCATAAGCTAACTAGCTATCCACCATGTGGAATGAATGACCAGTCCAGCAGCCAGTTGTGGTAGGGTATTATTCCACGACAATGTAATCGTTTCTGATGAACCGAACTGACTTGTGGTTCCAGTTAAAACGAGGATGGGGTAATGTAATTTAGCCTCAAACTGTCAAAACGACATAATATTAGGGAGGTAACGTTAGCTAGTTAACTGGAAAGTATTGATTCAGACAGCTGCGCTCATTCAGCTTTACAATGTCATCTGGGTGTTGCTGATGACTGCAGGCTTCCAACAATTTTTTAGCACAATCAAATTAGTTTTGTGTCCACAGATATAACCTCATTTGCAAAAAGGAATTTATAATTAATTTAGGAATGACTCAAATTCCCAGACAAAAGCACATTGTCAGCACAGCTGCGCTACTACTGGCACAGCTATATTTCGAGGATCGATTGGGTAAAAGTAATTGTACACAAATATTTTAGTCTGACCATAAAGACGTTATGCGTCCCTCTTTGTATCTGACATCGCCCATAAACATTAAGCTATGGCTTTGCTCTCTAACCGAGGTGATGGGTCACCGTGAATGGCCCTGTATAATGTTAACCTACTTATATCTGTTACTGTGATTGAACAGCCATAGCTTTGATCAGCCTTAGACTTTTCAGGCTGTTAAAAAATAGCATTTTGATCTATGACAACATTGATTTTATTTGAGGGATTTTGGTTTTCAGACCAGAAGGATTTGCCTATTATTAGCCTCGATCCCCCTCCAGAACTATTTGCAAAGACGTGTGTTTGTGTAAGCAGCTTGGGAGTTCCCTTCCATTGGAGAATGAGTGAGTCATTGTGGGTGGAGGACTGGCCATAGCTAGCTGTCAGTCTGACCTGAGGGGCACATGTTAACACCATGGTCATGTTTGGTCTGGATGTCAGGACGCATAAACCTCTGGCTGGCAGGTTGGCTGGCCACTCAGACTGCACCACTGTTAACTCCGAAGTTACCCCTCACCTCCCAAGGCTTGTCTGGGAGAGGAAGTGGGTCAGAATACAGAGGGAAATTAAGCGTGAGATGCACCGACGTGTTAGGCTACAGAGGATGCAGCGAGAGGGAGTGGGGGTTGGCAAATAAGTCCTCGAACCCCCCTCCAGCCACATTTTGTATAAATGGATTCCAAGATGAACGTCCTTAGGAAATTTGGGAGAACACAACAAGAACATGCACATTTTCAGGTAGCATTTCTGCCTGATGGTAACTCTGATTGCATACCTCGGTTCACATCTCACATTCTTGAGTTTGTGTCAGGTCCTGTCTGTGCAAGGTGGTGCTATCTGAGGCCACATCATCAAGGTGAAGGGTTTACATCTTCTGAGACTCCTCTACAGGGAAATAAAATTCTGCAACTTTAAATAGGATTTTCATAACGATTTGGAGTAGGCCTACACATTAGCAATGTTTATTGAACCAATTATTTTCTGCCCTGTGGAGGTATCAAGAAATCATCACACAAAGCTGCACATGTGCTCCAAGTTCTTGCATCACACCCAGTTCTTGCTGGTATTATCACACCCAACACCATTAGTCTGTTTGATTAGGGTTAGTAGGCACAAGTACCTTTGGTGCTGTGAACATGACCCATCATGGAAAGGTGTTCATGTCTTGCCAACAGTATCCACCTCTCCTCATTTTTGGGAAGCCAAGTGTGATGGTATTTTGTCCAGTTGCATTTCCTTTGCCCAGTTCTGTGTGTGTGCGCTCCAAACCTGCTCTGAAGTTCCAGCAGAAACTGGGAGGAGGACCTGACTGACCATGTCAGAACCAGGGTGAGATTGTTTGTGACAGACAGGACTGCACAGGCCTAGTTGAGATTTGAGACCAAGATGTCATGTAATGTGTGTTTGTCTGTCTGTAGATGCGACTAATTTGGGAAGTGGCCAGGAGCATGCACTGATCTGATGAGCACACCATTCAGCATGATTTCTGTGGCAGTGTATCCATCTGCTCAAAACTGGTTGTTTCATCACAACTATTGCCCACACTTTTTGTTTTGACTTTCCCATTTAGTGGATTTTATTGTCTTGGTGGATGTAAAACAACAGAACCTCTCACCTTAACCTAGGCCACACAGCACAGGAGTTTGTCTGCCTAAAGCCTGTCTTGATTTAAGTAGCTTCATAGGGTTTGGGGATTGGACCTTCTCAAGTCTGGGAATTAAGTTGGATAAGTACATGCATAGACAAATGTCCTCCTTTGAAACAGTTGACGCTTTATTCTTATAGTTTAGGCTAGTCCCTGGTAAGGTTCTGTACCAGATCCTGACCTTCCAGAACAAGGTGAAATAGTGAATGCTGCTGTACATCATCCTCATTTGACATTTGTGCAGTTTAAACATAGTTGAAATGTCTGGTCCGAGCATAGATGGATACGGTGCCTTAGGAGAGTATTCAGACTTCTTGACTTATTCCACATTTTGTTAGGTTACAGCCTTATTCTAAAATTGCTGAGAATTTTTTGTTATTTAATCAATCTACACACAATCCCCAAATAATGACAAAGTGAAAACAGGTTGAATGGGAGAAACTTCCCAAATACAGGTGTAATAAGCTTGTAGCGTCATACCCAAGAAGACTCGATGCTGCCAAAGGTGCTTCAAAGTACTGAGTAAAGGGTCTGAATACTTAGGTAAATGTGATATTTCAGTGTGTTTAAGAAATGTGCAAAACAAAAATGGTTTTTGCTTTGTCATTATGGGGTATTGTGTGTAGATTGACGAGGGGAGAAAACAACTTAATCCATTTGAGAATAAGGCTGTAATGTAACAAAATGTGGAAAAAGTTGAGGGGTCTGAATACTTTCCGAATGCATTGTAGTTGGGGAAATAAGTGGCTCAGTTCCAGTGGATTGTCTTGTTGCACTGGCTCTGTCTGTATTTTGCAGGATACAGTCTTTTTGGCCCTTGAGCGCATAGTCCCAAGTTTGAAAACAATACAACATTCCATTGAACTGTGCTGCTGACATTGTGCCCTCGTGGTATTTTACAAAGAGCAGAGCACAGACCACATGGTCACCCAGGAACAGAGAATGGTGAAAAAACAGCACCTTATCTCATTGTTGAGAAAAGCAGTGGAATGTAGCTGGAATTTGATTACAATGGTACACTGTGGATTTGGTTACGGGAAGAGGATTTAGGTGGCGTCTCTCTATGCGTTCTGAGTGACAAAAGGCAGTCTGCCAGTGCATCGAGAGCATTGAGGCGACAGTACAGAAAGAAAAGCCTTGGGACAACATAATGCCAGACACTGGGGTGGGGGGCTCCACTCCACTCCAGAGTGGTCATTTATGTTGATGGGCTATGTGGTTAATCAGTGCCAAGTTTTTTGTTGTTGAATTTTTACCCCCTTTCTCTCCCCAATTTCGTATTATCCAATTATTAGTAGTTACTATCTTATCTCATCGCTACAACTCCCGTACGGGCTCGGGAGAGACGAAGGTCGAAAGTCATGCGTCCTCCGAAACCCAACCAAGCAGAAGCACTGCTTCTTAACACAGCGCACATCCAACGCGGAAGCCAGCCACGACCTTGGTTAGCGTGCACTGCGCCCGGCCCGCCACAGAGGACGCTGGTGCGCGATGAGACAACCCGGACGACGCTAGGCCAATTGTGCGTCGCCCCACGGACCTCCCGGTCGCGACCGGCTGCGATAGAGCCTGGGCGCGAACCCAGAGTCTCTGGTGGCACAGCTAGCTCTGCGATGCAGTGCCCTAGACCACCTGGGAGGCCCTAATCAGTGCCAAATTATGTAGGGCTACTTCATGTGCACACCGACTAGGGTTGAATATTTTACAAATGTCCATCCTGAGAATAAATCACTTTTCTCCTAGGCAACCCGGTATTTCCCTTCCAAACCAAAAGTGTCATTATAAAGCATATAAATGTGTCTAGATTTGATTAGAGCTTTGATCAGAATGGAAATTCAAGCTGATGCTACCGGAGCCTGATTACATTCATTAAACTAGAGATCTGTTTTTTGCAAGAGCTGCGTCTCAATAGCCAATATCGCCCTTCTGCATCTGCGATGGAAGGTGGCAGAGCTAGAGCGGTGTTAGTCAGACCATGAGACATCCTGAAAATCGGTCTTCTCACAAAATAAATTGTGTAGCGACCGAACAGTTTGGCCTATCAAAAATAGTATGACCACTGCAATGAAAAATGACTCATGAACAAGACAACAAGTTGTCACTAGTTACCGCAGCCACATAGTCATAAACCCTGCTTATTTCTACATTTTATCTTCTTAAAAACAGTTTTTAACGCTAACCTTAACCACACTAACATTATGTCTAATCCTAAAACCAAAAATTCAATTTGTTTTTAAGAATTGTTCAAATACAGCCAATTTTGACTTTGTGGCTGTGGTAACTAGTGGAAACTGTTTTGGGGGATTTCCTGGTCTTTGAGCTCCCTGCAGTAAGCTATGAATTTCAGTGCTTGATAACATCAGCATCTGTCTGGTTCCCTAGTAACCACTCTGTAGTGAGCGGATGGTTAAATATTTAAAGAAGTCAATTCAATTTGGATTGACATTGTTAATTTTTGCTTTGGTTGACCACCTGCCCATTCTTCATGTACAAGGATTAGCACCTCCATCCTTTTTAAAAATTATTAGTGGCTTTCACAGGGACAGGGAGAGTGAGATACACGATAGGGCTTTCAAGCAGAGGAGATGCTGACCTGATCTGTCGGTGGGTGGGGGGAATGGGATCAGACAGGATACAGACCTTCCTCATCATTTTCCTGGCTCTGTCTGTGTACAATTTCCCTTTTACTCAGGATGATTTCAGATTGATCAGTGAACTAACCTTTCCCCCTGAATAACACTGTCTATTTCCTTGTGTGTGTTGTTTTGCGGTGATCCTTGTGGTGCAATTGTCAGGGCGGGGCAGTATTATAGTGTGGCAGCCTTCTCATTGACAAACCAGTTTTGGCACTGATAGTTGTAGACAGAATGGGATGGCCATGCTGTAGTAGGCCTAATTGTGATGCATGAACATAACCATGTATAGTGTTAGATTGTCTTCAGCTGAAAGGGACATAAAAGAAGGCATTATGAGCTCTTGCTCTTTTTTTTCCACTCTTAACCTCTCTTTTCACTAACTGCTTCCCAGCCTTATGTCAGAGCATAACAATGTGCCTTGGTTTAAGAAAAGGCAGCAGTCCCCACTCCCCAGCACTCAGCTTTGACTGTTTGGTGGAGAGGAGACCTCTAACCTTCTGTGCTCTCAAGGAAAGTGGGAATGGACTGAATTGTTCTGTTATCACTGATTACTTCACATGCTGTGCTCAGTCTCGCGCTCTCTTTCTGTCTCGTCATTCTCTTCACTGGTTGTGCAAAAATACACTTTGTGCGACACTGACACACACTCTTTACAGTTAGGGATATACACATTTATTAGAATATTCAAATATCCAAACGGATGTTAGTAATACTCTTGCAGTTAATCATATTTTTCTCCCCAATTTCGTGGTATCCAATTGGTGGTTGACCACCAATTGGATACCACGAAATTGGGGAGAAAAATGTGAAAAATGTGTCATTGCTGCATCTCCCGTACGGACTCTGGAGCGGCGAGGTTTGAGAGCCGTGTGTCCTTCGAAAACACAACCCAACTACGCCGCACTGCTTCTTGACACGATGCCCACTTAACCCGGAAGCCAACCGCACCAATGTGTCGGAGGAAACTCCGTACACCTGGTGACCTTGTCAGCGTTCACTGCGCCTGGCCCGCCACATGAGTCGCTAGTGCAAGATGGGACAAGGACATCACTTCCAGCCAAAACCTCCCCTAACCTGGACGACGCTGGACCAATTGTGCGCCGCCCCCATGGGTCTCCGGGTCGCGGCCGGTTGCGACAAAGCCTGGACTCGAACTCAGAATCTCTAGTGGCACAGCTAGCACTGCGATGCAGTGCCTTAGACCACTGCGCCACTCGGGAGGCCCAGAATATTAATTTTTGAGAAAAAATAAGGTATCATTTCGTATGCGTTGTCTAAATTTAAATTAACATCTGTGGCATTGCTACATACAAGGATAGACCATGACATTAGAAATTGTAATAAAATACGTTTTATGACCGCTTCTATCGGTGCACCCCATTTAAAAAAAATATATATATATAATTAATAATACATAAAAAGCCTAACAAGCTTACTCGCTTGTTATTGTCGGTCAATCGAAGCTGCACTACCATGTGTAACAAGTGACTTGATATAGATTTATAATCAATGCAAAATAGAATGACAATTCCAGAATTAAGTTGGCTAAGTTAGGAGTAGGCTACAATAATCAACCAACAGGTAGGCTGTTTAAATGAATGAAGTTGTTGTAGATAAGGATGCTGGGAGCTCAGCAAAATAGCCTCAATTAACCTTGCTAGCTGGCTAACTAACTTAGCTGGCTAGTGTAGCTAGCTAGCTTTACATCGATTTGATGCAGTCAAGACTGACACTACCAGATGAGAGAACCTATCGCAGCAACAAGTTTGTCTAACTTGTTGGTTTGGGTACTTTTGCTCATTCGCTCTCCCTCTGTTACACATTCATGGTCAAAACATGTTAATAATCAGTAACTAAGATGGAGAGGTCTGTCCGTTTATCTAACTAAGCAAGTCCGTTAAGAACAAATTCTAAGTTACTATGACGGCCTATCAAAAGGCCTCCTGCGGGGGCTGGTATATTAAAAAAAAAAAGGACGAGAGACAATGGTACAAACATTATTGTGCACAGATAACGGCACAAAGGGCAATAATGTAGAGACAACAATACATCACACAAAGCAGCAACAACTGTCAGTACGAGTGTGCATAATTTTGAGTTGTTGAATGAAGAGATTGAGAACTGTCCAGTTTGAGTGTTTGTTGCTAGCTGCAGCGAACTGAAAAGACGAACAACCCAGGGATGTGTGTTTTGGGGACCTTTAAAACAGTGGCTGGCAGAACAGGTGTTGTATGTGGAGAATGAGAGGTTCAGTAGGTATCTTAGATAGTTGGGAGTGAGGCCTAAGAGGGTTTTATAAATAAGCATACCCAGTGGGCCTTGTGACAGGTACACAGCGATGACCAGTTTCCAGAGGACTATAGAGTGCAGTGATGTGTCCTATAAGGAGCATTGGTGGCAAATCTGATGGCTGGATGTATGGGTAGGATGGTCATCTGAATCAGGGTTCTTTTGGCAGCTGGGGTGAAAGAGGAGCGATTTACAATAGAGGAAACCAAGTCTAGATGTAACTTTAGTCTGCAGCTTTGATATGTGCTGAGAGAAGGACCGTGTACTGTCTAGCCATACTCCCAAGTACTTGTATGAGGTGACTACCTCAAGCTCTAAACCCTCGGTAGTAATAACACCTGTGGGGACAGGGGCATTCATCTTACCAAACCACATTACTTTTGTTTTTGAAGGAGTTCAGAAAAAGATTAAGGATAGAGAAAGCTTGTTGGATACTAAGAAAGCTTTGTTATAGAGCCTTTAACACCAAAACCGGGGAGGGGCCAGCTGAGGATGACTGTATCATCCGCATATAAATGGATGAGAGCTTCCTACTGCCTGAGCTATGTTGTTGAGAAGAGTGTCAGACCTAGGATTTAGCCTAGTGGTACTCCTTTGGTGACAGGCAGGCAGTGGCTGAGACAGCAGCTTTTCAGACTTTATATTAGACGTCGACCGATTATGATTTTTCAACGCCGATACCGATTATTGGAGGACCAAAAAAGCCGATACCGATTTAATCGGCCAATTTGGATTTATTTATTTGTAATATGACAATTACAACAATACTGAAAGAACACTTATTTTAACTTAATACCGCAATTAAATCAATTTAGCCTCAAGTAAATAATGAAACATGTTCAATTTGGTTTAAATAATGCAAAAACAAAGGGTTGGAGAAGAAAGTAAAAGTGCAATATGTGCTATGTAAGAAAGCTAACGTTTCAGTTCCTTGCTCAGAACATGAGAACATATGAAAGCTGGTGGTTCCTTATGACATGAGACTTCAATATTCCCAGGTAAGAAGTTTTAGGTTGTAGTTATTATAGGACTATTTCTCTCTATACCATTTGTATTTCATTAACCTTTGACTATTGGATGTTCTTATAGGTACTTTAGTATTTCCCGTGTAACAGTATAGCTTCCGTCCCTCTCCTCGCTCCTCCCTGGGCTTGAACCAGCAACACAACGACAACAAGGGAAACAACCACCCCAAGGCTCAGAGCGAGTGAAGTTTGAAACGCTATTAGCGTGCGCTAACTAGCTAGCCATTTCACTTCGGTTACACCAGCCTCATCTCGGGAGTTGATAGGCTTGAAGTCATAAACAGCGCAATGCTTGAGGCACAACGAAGAGCTGCTGGCAAAACGCACGAAAGTTCTGTTTGAATGAATGTTTACGCACCTGCTTCTGCCTACCACCGCTCAGTCATACTTAGATACTTGTATGCTCAGTCAGATTATATGCAACGCAGGACACGCTAGATAATATCTAGTAATATCATCAACCATGTGTAGTTAACTAGTGATTATGATTGATTGTTTTTTATAAGAAGTTTAATGATAGCTAGCAACTTACCTTGGCTTACTGCATTCGTATAACAGACAGTCAGTCTCCTTGTGGAGCGCAACAAGAGAGGCAGGTCGTTATTGCGTTGGACTAGTTAACTGTCAGGTTGGATCCCCCGAGCTGACAAGGTGAAAATCTGTCGTTCTACCCCTGAACAAGGCAGTTAATCCACCGTTCCTAGGCCGTCATTGAAAATAAGAATGTGTTCTTAACTGACTTGCCTAGTTAAATAAAGGTATTACATTTTTTTTTTATATGACATTTTTTTTTAATCGGCAAATCGGTGCCCAAAAATACCGATTTCCGATTGTTATGAAAACTTGAAATCGGCCCTAATTAATCTGCTATTCCGATTAAGCGGTCGACCTCTACTTTATATACTGCACTGACACCAACACTACTTACCCGGCCCACAAGAATGGAATGGTCAATCTTTGGCCAAGTCAATAAAAATAGCAGCACAATATTGCTTAGGATCAAGGGCAATGGTAACATCATTGAGGACCTTTACGGTTCTAGTGACACATCCATAACCTGAGCAGAAACCAGATTGCATACCAGAGAATACTATAGACATCAAAAGCCAGGCAGTTGATAACTTACAAGTTTTTACAACGCTTTTGATAAACAGGGCAAAATAGAAATTGCCCTATAACAGTTAAGATCAGCTTGATCTCCCCCTTTTTTAAATAAAGGACTGACCCAGATGAGTTTTTTTGGGGGTCAAGTTTAAGGAGCTCCTATAGCACCTCGGACTCAGTGACTGCCTGCAGGGAGAAACTTTGTAGCGGGGCATGGGGAAAAGAGGGAGGAGCATCGGGCCTATTCACATTAGAAGGGGTGGGAGATGAGATGTTGTATGGGCAAGGAGGCATGGCTTAGTCAAATAGGAATCCTAACTTAACTTCTTGATGCATCCATCCCGCTACCAGCATCATTTTCGTCAACATCCGCTGAATTGCAGAGCGCCAAATTCAAATTAAATTGCAAAAAAAGATTACATTTTCATGAAATCACAATATAGCAAAACACAGCTTCGCTTGTTGTTAATCCACCTGGCGTGTCAGATTTCAAAAAAGGTTTTCGGTGAAAGCATACCAAGCGTTTATGTAAGGACATCTCTCGCAGCAGACAAAACATTACAAACAGCTTGCAGCCAAGTAGATTGGTCACAAAGCAATAAAATGAATCGCTTTTGATCTTTGGATGTTTGCACTCACGAGACTCCCAGTTACACAAATATTCCTTTTGTTCCATAAAGATTATTTTTCATCCAAAATACCTCCATTTGGTTGGCGCGTTATGTTCAGAAATCCACAGGCTCGAGCGGTCACGACCGGGCAGACACATTCCAAATAGTATCCGTAAGGTTCGTAGAAACATGTCTAACGTTTTTTATAATCAATCCTCGGGTTGTTTTTACAAAATATAATCGATAATATTTCAACCGGGCTGTAGCTTCTTCAATAGGCAAGAGCGAGAAAATGTATGCTCCAAGCCGTTGCGCATGCAAAACGATGCTGGCACCCAGCCATACAATGACGCGATGTGATCTTTCTCGCTCATTTTTCAAAATAAAAGCCTGAAACTATGTCTAAAGACTGTTCACACCATAGGGAAGCCATAGGAAAAGGAATCTGGTTGATATCCCTTTTTAAATGGAGCGAAGGCAGGCAATGGAACAGAGCTTTCAGGAAAAACAGCACGTCCGGGTTGGATTTTCCTCAGGTTTTCGCCTGCAATATCAGTTCTGTTATACTCCCAGACAATATTTTGACAGCTTTGGAAACTTTAGAGTATTCTATCCTAATCTGTCAATTATGTGCATATTCTGGACCTGAGAAATAGGCAGTTTCCTTCGGGTACGTTTTTCATTCAAACAAAATACTGCCCTTACACTCGAGGTTAATGAAGTGGTGATTAAAGAGTTCAGCCATGTGCTTCTTGTCAGTAACAACCACATTAAGGGACATGGGAAGGTGTGAGGAGTGTTTATTCTCTAGGTCTTTAACTCTTTTCCAGAACTTCTTGGTTAGACCCACAGAGGGAGAACTGCTCCTTAATGACCAATACATCTGGATTGAAGCTGTGAACCGACACATTCAATTGATCCATTTTAGGTAATAAGCTTCTAGTGTTAACGTGCAGAAAACCCAGGGTTTTACGAGAGCAGAAATCAGTAAAGTAACTAACTTTGGCCTATCGGATAGCCTGAACTTGCACTTATTTCTCATTTGCCTGAACGAGAACCAGTCAGCCTGAGTATGTGTGTGCCAAGCCAAATGGAATTCTTGAGGTGGAGTAACTGTGCCAGATCACGGTCAAACCAGGGGCTGAACCTGTTGTTAAATCTCATTTTCTTTATGGGGGCGGGTATGTTAACCCCTCTGGGATATTCGGGACGGTAGCGTCCCACCCCGCCAACAGCCAGTGAAAGTGCAGGGCGCCAAATTCAAAACAACAAATCTCATGATTAAAATTCCTCAAGCATACAAGTATTTTACACCATTTTAAAGATAAAATTCACATTAATCCAGCCACAGTGTCTGATTTTGAAAAGGCTTTACAGTGAAAGCACCACAAACGATTATGTTAGGTCACAGAAAAACACAGCCATTTTTCCAGCCAAAGAGAGGAGTCACAAAAATCAGAAATGGAGATAAATGAATCACTAAGCTTTGATCTTCATCATATGACACTCATAGGACTTCATGTTACACAATACATGTATGTTTTGTTTGATAAAGTTCATATTTATATCCAAAAATCTCAGTAAACATTGGTGCGTTATGTTCAGTAGTTCCAAAACATCCGGTGATTTTGCAGAGAGCCACAGAAATACTCATAATAAACATTGATAAAAGATACAACTATTATACATGGAACTTTAGATAAACTTCTCCTTAATGCAACCGCTGTGTCAGATTTCAAAAAAACTTTACAGAAAAAGCATACCATGCAATAATCTGAGTACGGCACTCAGAGACCAAAAGAGCCAAAGAGATATCCGCCATGTTGTGGAGTAAACAGAAGTCAGAAATAGCATTATAAATATTCACTTACCTTTGATCTTCATCAGAATGCACTCCCAGGAATCCTAGTTCCACAATAAATGTTTGATTTGTTCGATGAAGTTAATTTTTTCACTGATAAACAAATCCAAACGCGCGTGCAAGTCCAGCCAAAAAGGTCGGACGAAAAGTCCAAAAAGTTATATTACAGGTCGTAGAAACATGTCAAACTAAGTATAGAATCAATCTTTAGGATGTTTTTAACATAAATCTTCAATAATGTTCCATCTGGGGAATTCCTTTATCTGTAGAAAAGCAATGGAACGCAAACTAACTTTCACTTGACCGCACGTCACGAGCACTTGGCAATCTGCCAGACACCTGGCTCAATCCCCTCTCATTCGGCCCCACTTCACAGTAGAAGCATCAAACAAGGTTCTAAAGACGGTTGACATCTAGTGGAAGCCTTAGGAAGTGCAAAATGACCCCACATACACTGTATATTGGAATGTCAATGAGTTGAAAAACGACAAACCTCAGATTTCCCACTTCCTGGTTGGATTTTTCTCAGGTTTTTGCCTGCCGTATGAGTTCTGTTATACTCGGACATCATTCAAACAGTTTTAGAAACGTCAGAGGTTTCTATCCAAATATACTAATTATATGCATATTCTAGCTTTTCTGGCTGAGTAGCAGGCAGTTTACTCTGGGCACCTTATTCATCCAAGCTACTCAATACTGCCCCCCAGTCACCAAGAAGTTAACAATACCGCTGAAAATATCAAATAATAAGGACCAAGTGTCTTCGACAGAGGAGAGTTCTTGAAGGTTTGCTCATTAAAGTTTTTTAGCAAGCGTCTAAGACGAATCGGGACACGTCGTTTCACTGAGCAGCCATTACGAACACAGGCTGAAAAACAGTGATTTATTATTATACCTTTATTTCAACATGGAACACAGACTGAGACCAAGGTCCCTTTTACAGCTGGGCCCTGCGTATACATGTTTACACACACAGTTTAGGTACAACGATTAAAAAACTAAACAAGACAAACACAACGATCACAGATAACACACAAAAAATACAGCAACAGATTACATTTACACACAGGTTATTCTACCAACAGCACAAGAACTTGCATTACCCGAAACAGTTACAAGCAATATAAAAATGCTCCAATAAATATTTAAAATGAGCAAGGGGGACAAGAGTCTCAAGTTTAGTCTGCAGGCTATTCCATAGGCAAGGAGCATAACAGGAAAAGGCAGCCATATCCAACTCTGTGGAAATCGCATGGGCCTCAAGTGTAATCCATGCTTGAGACCTGGTTTTAGGAATTCTAATTCTAATATTGATGAGTGATGATAAATAAAGAGGTAGCTCATTCAGAAGTGCTTTATAGACAAACATGAGAGCATGTTGTTCTTGTCTAACGGACAGTGAAGTCCAACCCACATATTGATATTAAACACAGTGGTGAGTTCTGTAGCTAGCACCCGTAATAAACCTAAGTGCGCAATTATAAGTAGCATCCAGCGATTTTTAAGTGTTGATGCCGTAGCATTCATGTAAATAATTTCCCCATAATCTATAAGAGACGTAAGTAGCTTGCACAATTTGTCTTCTATTTGTAGATGACAAACATGTCCTGTTTCTATAGAGGAAGCCTAGCTTGATTTTTAGCCTTTTACAAAGTTCGTCAATATGCATTTTAAAAGGCAGTTTATCATCCAACGATATCTGTAAGTATTTATATGCAGAGACCTGATTTGAGAACCATCTAAGCGTAAGTGTATTTTCAACCAACTTTTTGAACCTATTAAAAATCATAATGTTTTCTTTGCATTTAAAACAAGTCTCAGATGTATAAAATATCCTTGCAATATCTTAAAATCTGTCTCCAATAGTGATAATGCTTGGTCAGCTGTTGAAGCAATAGAGTACATGAGTGTCATCAGCATATAAATGATTTTGACACATCTCATCACCGATATTGTTTATGTAGAGAGTGAACAGTAATCGACCAAGTATAGAACCTTGTGGGACCCCTTTAACCAACTCCAATGGCTCAGAGTCGACGGCATCCAGTCAATCAGCCTGACTTCTATCCTTTAGATAGTGATGAAACCAACGACAGGCATCCAATCCCAGTACTATTGACGACAGCTTACCCAAACGTATCGCATGGTCTATAGTGTCAAAAGCTTTAGATAAATCTATGAACAAGGCGGCACAGTACTTTCTATTATCTAGGGCATTAGTAATATCATTTACAACACGTACAGTGGCTGTAATAGTACTGTGTTTAGGTCTGAAGCCAAATTGATTACTAGAAAGAGTATTGTCAAAGATTGTAGTTGCCTACTCACCAATGACTCTAGAATTTTAGCCAAACAGGAGAGCTTAGAGATGGGCCAATAATTATCCAATTCACTACCATCACCTCCCTTGAGGAGTGGTAAAACAAAAGCTGTTTTCTAAGATTTAGGAATTTTTCCTACGACAAATGTTTGATTAAAAATATGCGTCACTACACCAGCAATAATAGGTGCCGCATACTTGAGTAAATATGGATCCAGATTGTCAGCGCCTAATGATTTCTTAGACCCTATAGCAGATAGTGCAAAAAAAGACCATCTTCTGTGACTTTTTGAAAATTAAAAACCAGCTTACTGTTTTCCACATAAGCTGAAGGCCAAGGAACTGAAACAATAGACCGGTCAGGATCATGTTGGCCATTTTTTCTTTCAAAAAGAAAACCAGCAGAAAAATAAGTAAATTAATAAGCATCACAAAGTTCAGTTCGGTCACTGATGATCCCAGATTCCGATGTAATTTGCTTTGGCAGGGAAGTCTAGGAGTTTCCTCGTTTAAGTGAGTTAACAGTTTTCCAGAATTTAGCGGGATCATCAGCAGACTCTGTCATAGCATCAAGACAATACCTAGATTTTACCTTTTTTATCCTTCCGGTCCATTTATTTCTCAATTGCCTAAAAGGCAGCCAATCAGCTGTTTCACCAGTTTTCCTCACCAATGCCCATGCTTGATTCTTTTGCAGAAAAAGGATTTTCAAATCACAGGAGAATCAACGATTAGTTGTATATATTTTTTTTACCCTAAATTGCTTTAACGGGGCGTGTTTATCAGCTATGTAGGTAAAAATAGGCTGTAAAAGGGTGATCACTAAGGTCATTACAGAAAACACCATACCTATCAGGATTATTTGTGAGGAAAACATCAAGAAGAGTAGCCTTTTCTGGGTGTTTGGAGTCATACCTTGTGGGATTGGTCATAATCTGAGAGATTTAGAGTCCCATTGCTTTAGGATTTGGTCAGGTGGTTTGAGCATGTCCCAGTTTAGGTCACCTAGCAGGACAAATTCAGACTTGGTGTTTTATTTTATTTTTATTTCACCTTTTATTTAGCCAGGTAGGCAAGTTGAGAACAAGTTCTCATTTACAACTGCGACCTGGCCAAGAATAAAGCAAAGCAGTTCAACACATACAACAGAGTTACACATGGAATAAACAAAACATACAATCAATAATACAGTTGAAGAAAATCTATATACAGTGTGTGCAAATGAGGTAAGAAAAGGGAGGTAAAGGCAAGAAATAGGCCATGGTGGCAAAGTAATTACAGTATACCAATTAAACACTAGAGTGATTGATGTGCAGAAGATGAATGTGCAAGTAGAGATACTGGGGTGCAAAGGACCAAGATGAATTAATACAGTATGGGGATGAGGTAGTTGGATGGGCTATTTACAGATGGGCTATTTACAGATGGGCTATTTGCAGTGATCTGTGAGCTGGTCAGACATCTGGTGCTTAAAGCTAGTGAGGGAGGTAAGAGTCTCCAGCTTCAGTGATACAGTGCAAGGGGCCAGGAGAGAGCTTAGGGCAGGTAGGGTACAGGCCAGTGCTGATGGAGGATGATGGCACCCAGCAACAGTCAACAAAGGGCTATTTGAAAGTTTAATGCTTAAAACCAGAAAATAAAATTGTTTAGGGACAGACTTGGTGGAGAAAACCGAGCACTGAAGGTGATCCTTGGTAAAGATTGCCACTCCCCCACCGTTTGGAAGATCTGTCTTGCTGAAAAAGGTTAACATCCGTGTTCAAAGCACTCTTCCTTAACCACATCTCAGTTTGTCTTTTCTTTGCAAGTTGCCCTACATCTTGAGATGCTAATTGTTAGCCACTAATGCTAATAGCTAGGTAGCAAATAAATGTACTGAGCAAATGTAGCTAGCTAATTCAGCTTGATAATACCAGTGATGGCGTCGACCTCAATCAGCATGTTTGTGCAACAGTATCTTCTAAATCAAAGAGGAATATGCAAAGCAAGAATGTTAGATACATGAAGTAGCTAAGAGAGAACATGCAATGTAGCCAAATCTTATAGGGTCCCCTAGGAAACAAGTATCAACATTTAGGAAAGCTAAGGCTAGATTTTCAAACACATTTGATTCCTGGAGCACTAATTTCAAAAAGTTTTGGGACATTAAAGTCTAATAAGAATAAGAACACCTAATATAAAATAAGAACACCTCCTACCAGCTGCCGACTGCACAGAGGATTGGCAACACTGTCACCACTGATAAAATCTACGATAATTGAATTTTATAAGCATTTTTCCACGGCTACTCTTACCCCGGCAAACATCTCAGCACCCCCTGCAGCAACTTGCCCAACCCCCCTTGCTTCTCCTTCCCCCAAATCCACACAGCTGATGTTCTGAAATAACTGAATCACTACAAATCAGCTGGACTAGATAATCTGGAACCTCTCTTTCTAAAATGATCTGCCAAAATGGTTGCAACCCCTATTACTAGCCTATTCAACCTCTTTCGTATCGTCTGAGATCCCCAAAGATTGGAAAGCTGCTGCGGTCATCCCCCTCTTCAAAAGGGGGTGCCACTCTAGACCCAAACTTTTATAAACCTATTTAAAACAGATCACCGACCATTTCGAATCCCTCCGTACCTTCACTATGTAATCTGGTTTCCGAGCTGGTCATGGGTACACTGCAGCCACGATCCAGGTCCTGAGCGATATCATAACCACCATTGATAGAAGACAATAAATACTATGCAGCCGTCTTCATCGACCTGGCCAAGGCTTTTGGCTCTGTCAATCACCGTATTCTTATTGGCAGACTCGATAGCCTTAGCTTCTCAAATGACTGACTCGCCTGGTTCACTAACTACTTCTCAGACCGAGTTGAGTGTGTCAAATCGGAGGGCCTGTTCTCCGGACCCCTAGCGGTCTTTATGGGGGTGCCACAGGGCTCAACTCTCGGGCAGACTCTTCTCTGTGTATATATCCAATGTCGCTCTTGCTGCTGGTGATTCTCTGATCCACCTCTACGCAGACAACACCGTTCTGTATACATCTGGCCCTTTTCACTGTGCTAACAAACCTCCCAATGAGCTTCAATGCCATACAACTCCTTCCGTGGCCTCCAACTGTTTTTAAATTGTGTAACTGCCGGACCCCAGTAAGAGTAGCTGCTGGGATCCATAATAAATACAAAAAGGGGCATGTTTTCATGAGCTTGGGTCCCAAGAAAGCACTTTCTTATTTGGGTCTCAGGCTGTAAAAGTTTATGAACCCCTGGTCTAAATAATCCATATGTTCTTCTGAAATATGAACACAGAAATAATGGACATTTTTAACTTTAATTATGGTTGTATTTGACACAATTACAATCATGGTCTTGAATCGGTCTCACTTTAGGTGGTCTTGAACACAACACTGAAACGATCTACACTCATCTGTCCAGCCATGGAATTTAAACTTGATCTCAATTGTAAAAAGCATGTGGACATTATCTTCAACATTTGCAATATTGAAATTCGATCTCCATAGTGTCAGGATTCGGGACGAGACAGACGGCCAGCTTTTCTCAGTCAGTTGAAATCATGGATTGTCATCATTTTTATGGATACACACACACAAAGAAATATCAATAGAAAATGTGAAACTAAATACAGCTAGTATGCAGTCTTTTCAACTTCAGTCTGAAGTGATTGAGTTAGCTGTGTAGTTGGCTAGTTAGCAAGGTGGGAAGAGCCTCAATAGCAGATTGATCGCAAGTCGCTTGCCAAACAATTCTGAAAGTACATGCAATTTCCACGTGTTCCACTGCAAATTGTCATCTCGCAAGTAAGCTCCCACAATTTTGGCCCTGTCTGTCTGTGTGGTGCACGTGTTGGTCTATCACTCTGTGTCTAGCCAGTTGATGTGATAAGTCTTGTGGGTTGAGAGATTTGCTACCCAAAACTTTCTCAATTAAATGTTAACTGCAAAGTAGGCATACTGGGTGGAAATATATCAAAAAAATGTTGTAGCTCGTGATGTTTACATTTTTTTAATAAGTAGCTCTCATTCTTTGCCATAGCAACCTGCATTGTTCTAGAACTGTCAACCAGTGCTTGGGTAGTGGTTTTGCTTTACATTGCAGTCAATACGAATAGAACTAAGGACCAGCAAGTGCTTAACATTGCGTATTATTGCTTAAGTAGAGGATAGGAAAGTCAGGCTACAGTGCGCCGCCATGCAAGACTCTCTGACCGAGCTCTGTTACAGAACTCCCTCACCAACCGACCCCAGCTATCACTGTTGTATACCAAAGTTGTCAAAACCCACCTGTCTTCCAGTCAACTTTTTCATATTCATTGCCTTTGAATCATACAGTGTTTCGTATGTGGGTTTTCTATGCACTCGCTGAACATTTAAAAACATTTTAAAGTTGTATGGACCAGATTCAGCAAGCAGAACTGCATGATCTTCTTACACTTGCCAGAGTATCCTAATTTGGCTTAGCCTAACATCTTTTCTGTTCTCAGAAGTTCTCACAGAGCTTTGCTTCTTGATTGGCAGCTAAAGACTGGCTTAGTTCTGAACACTGCATGGCCCCTCTCTGACGCTGTAATGCTTACAAATTCTAAAGTCACATTTAGCACACAATATGAGCCATTTTTCACACCACTAATCTCTTCATATTAGTCATTGTAGTGCTACGGTACAGTGACTGCTACACTATGTCACACTACTGTACTGCCAGTCCTGCTCTGTCCTCCGAGCAGTAGCCTGATATCGCCCCTTCAATGTTTATTTTCTTGTATGTGTGGGGACTTTTTGGATAATGGCATGTTCCCTCTTATTGTTTATAGAAATGTGATATCTGTGTGTGATTCATGGCATGAAATTGGGCATTCCACTCTACTGGTTCAATTGATCTGTGAGCAGCTTGTCTTCAAATACTGCTCATGGACATGAGGCCTAATTAACTGTGCTGTGGTCATGACAAACACCTCTCATAAATGCTTGACGTTTTTAAACATTCCGTGGCTGGTATTTTACTCATGTTGCTAAGCAGCATCTGTGTTTGTAAACATGGCCTGGAGATCTTACTGCGATCCAGTCTCAACCAAGTCTCAACTTCAGGCATGGCTGACTCATGGATTAGGCTACAGCAGACCACTGGTGCATTTGGCAACAGAGCTTTTCCACCATCTCTCTGTCCAGCTGTCTGTCAGATGTCCCAGCCTCACCTAACTCGCAGCATATTTGCCAGGATCTGCAGCCGTGACCCTGCGTTGACCTCTGATGCAGGGCCGTAGCACGTAGCAGGATGTCCCAACATGCATTGCTCCCCGCCAGGGATGGAGAATGCTCATTATGCATTCTGGTCAGGCAGACCGGTGTGGTGACCAAACTGAAGCAGCAGGATATTTGTCTGACTCGAAGGGAACCCCAGGGTCTAATGGGTGGGACAGCCATACAGGCAGGGACTGTGATGAGCAGGCCAGGCCAAGCCATGAGTGTCTGGCTGGGGCTGCTCTGCTGGCAAAGGTCCTGTCACTACAGGAACAAACGGCTCATTATCCATGCATAGTTTCATTCTACTCCACCATCTGTGTATGATGTGTAGTAGACCTGGGAAGTTTTCTGTTTGCAGCAGATGGATCACTCGGACAGAGGGGAACCCTGTTGACCTTGTTATTTATTAAACCGTACGTCAACCGAAATGGAACAGGTATCACATGTACCCCCCCTCAGCATCTATGCACTAATGAGACTGATTGGCTTTCTGTGATAATTAGCCATGGTCCTGCACACACTCAGGGGACCAATCAGGCTCCACTGTTCTGACTGAGATAGGACCCTGGTGAGTTCTGCTGTTCACAATAGACCACAAGTCAATGATTGCCTCCCCCATTCTGTAGAGTTGGCTCCCTCCAGACAAGAGACCATATGGTGCCATCAGACACCCAGTAGGGAGAGACTGGCTTTAATTGAACATTTGGAGTGGTCCTCAATTAGCTTGTCATCCACTTGAGGACTGTCTGATAGCCAGTGTCTAAATACACACACATACACCAGTTCCTTCCCATTTAACATGGGCACCACAACTTTATTCCTGACGTAAGCTGTTTTATGCATCTTTGCACCATAGAGAACTAAACTGTCTGGCATTTCTACATGTCTTCCAGTATCATGCCTTTTTAAGATAGTCTTATAACTGGAGTTGGCATGTGTTCTCTGTGTTGGATCACAAGCTCTCAGTATGGAATATGCAGGTTCAGGCAGCTTGATGGAAACTCGTACAGGTTATAGTAATGTTCTGTACTGGGCGGCTCTAAAGCCAGCTGTTTCCACTCTGTTCCCTCAGCCTTGGCATAATGAGGACATACAAGACTGGGGTCACATTTAGCCCTTTTCACACAGCTGAGGTGAAACGAGCAGTAGGCCTACTGTGCTAGTACGGTTTAGGTCGGCATGATGGTGCGAAACACTGCTCACTGTGCCCCTAAAGCTGATTGGCATTAGCCAACCTTCAGACCACACAAACCGATCTAGACCAAGAGGGCTCAAACTGCACAGGCTGACATGCCAAAACATCAAATGATTAAGGACATTTATTTATTTATTTATTTTATTTTTTTGAATTTTTACCCCTTTTTCTCCCCAATTTCGTAGTATCCAATTGTGTAGTAGCTACTATCTTGTCTCATCGCTACAACTCCCGTACGGGCTCGGGAGAGACGAAGGTTGAAAGTCATGCGTCCTCCGATACACAACCAACCAAGCCGCTGCTTCTTTAACACAGCGCACATCCAACCCGGAAGCCAGCCGCACCAATGCGCCGGAGGAAACACTGTGCACCTGGCCACCTTGGCTAGCGTACACTGCGCCCATCTTATCGCATGTATGTCTTCGCTCAGTCTCTCAGAACACATTTTCTAATAGGGGTTAGTTTTCTGTTAACCCACTGTTCCATAGTAGGGTGGCCTTGGCTGAGCCTGAAGCATGACAACAGAGGTAATGAAGAGGTCAACAGGAGAAGGTGTCTGTTTGGGTTGGTTTGGACCCGGTGGACAAGGCATGTGGCCTCCCAGAGGAAATGGTGGTTGATTTTTAAGTGACTACAGAGCTGTCTGCCATTAAAGAGAAGCACTGTGGTAGATCCCCAGTGGGAGGGTGGGCAGACTGGGTCTTGGGGGCTTTCATTTCCTAAAACAAAGTCATCCTTGTTGAGTATTTTTGACGAAACGGCCCTCACACTGAGGAAGAACAATTTCCTGTTTTCTTCTGTTTGTGTTGGTTTGAGAAACAAGCCGATTGGAGTATGAAGATCATAGGTTAGAAGGTGAGTCAGCATCAAATTGTATTTGTCACATACACGTGTTTAGCAGATGGTATTGCGGGTGTAGCGAAATGCTTGTGTTTCTAGCTCCAACAGTGTGGATAATTCCCCTTGTTAACATCGATGTAACAAATAAGGACAAATGCATAGCAGAACGATTCATTGACTGTATAGCCTACCCATTTAACTTTTACTGCCAAGGTCCTTCCCTCCTTAAGCTCCAGCATGGGGGGATACATGGGCTGTGTGCCCGACTGCCTGTAGCATGGTGAGGAGGGTGGTGAAGGGAGGATCTGAGCTTGTATTCCACAAGGGTTAACAGTGGAAGTAGTGTTGCATATTATCTGCCTGTGCCATACCCCTCCACAGGAAGGACTTCCTGCCTGACTGACACCAAAGATGATCTACTATATTGACAAGATAAGAGTGACTGCTCTAACAATGGAAATGCATGTCCTCAATGAATGCGAGAACATGCGTATCTGCCCTCAAGCCAATGAGAGGGCAGATATGCATGTAAACAGGTACACCTAAATAGTTTTTTTTTAAAGTGTCCAGAAAGCCACATGCATCAACTTGTATCAGTAAGTTGATCAACTAAGCCTCATGTAATGCAACACACTCCTAGAACTCCATACAAAAATGGGAGAATCTCACATGGGCAGATTTTGGCCTGAGTAAATCCTCTCGCTTTGCCTCTGACACACCGGCAACACCACATGCCCTGCTTTGTCAGTGATTTAGGATGTGAATAGTAGATAGCCTTGTTCTGCTCGGTGGTCGTGGATCATGGCTAGACTACACAGATCTGAAGGTCAGATCAAATCAAAGTTTATTTGTCACATGCGCCGAATACAACAGGTATTCATATAGTGAAATGCTTACTTACAGGCTCCAACCAATAGTGCAAAAAAGGTATTAGGTGAACAATGGGTAAGTAAAGAAATAAAATAACAGTAAAAAGACAGGCTATATATAGTAGCGAGGCTATATATAGTAGCGAGGCTACATACAGACACCGGTTAGTCAGGCTGCTTGAGGTAGTACTGTATGTACATGTAGATATGGTTAAAGTTACTATGCATATTTGAACAGAGAGTAGCAGTAGCGTAAAAGAGGGTTTGGCGGGTGGTGGGTGGGACACAATGCAGTTAGCCAATGTGCGGGAGCACTGGTTGGGTCGGCCCAATTGAGGTAGTATGTACATGAATGTAAAGTGACTTTGCATATCTGATAAACAAGAGTAGCAGCAGCAGCGTAAAAGAGAAGGGTTGGGGGGGGCACACAGTGCAAATAGTCCGGGTAACCATTTGATTACCTGTTCAGGAGTCTTATGGCTTGGGGGTAAAAGCTGTTGAGAAGCCTTTTTGTCCTAGACTTGGCACTCCGGTACCGCTTGCCATGCGGTAGTAGAGAGAACAGTCTGTGACTGGGGTGGCTGGAGTCTTTGACAATTTTTAGGGCCTTCCTCTGACACGCCTGGTGCAGAGGTCCTGGATGGCAGGCAGCTTAGCCCCAGTGATGTACTGGGCCGTACGCACTACCCTCTGTAGTGCCTTGCGGTCAGAGGCCGAGCAATTGCTGTACCAGGCAGTGATGCAACCAGTGCTCACGATGTTGCAGCTGTAGAACCTTTTTGAGGATCTCAGGAGAGAGACTAAGTGAGAGACTTCTTTCTCAGGCTAAACTAAACAGTTGTAGGCTAGATGCCATACTATGTCCCAGAGAAGGGATGTGGCTATATGATGTAGGACCTAGTTTCTTCTCCCTTACCTGGTTGCCTCAACAACACTGTATTTCATCTGAAGTTAAACAGACTATTTGCCAAATCAGATGTAAAAGGAGAGGTGATTTGAGTTGTTGAATAACAATGTATTAATCTAGTCAACCGAGAGTTAGGGCTGGGTGATAAGGCGTAAAACTCATATCTCTATGTTTTTCAGACTTATGGGTGATTCACAAATATATCTAGATAAATGTTTTCTCTAAGCTTTGTTGTACAATTTTAAAGGTCAAATACACAGCCTTTAAAATGGTCAGCAATAAACGAATGAATTCAGAGCTTGTGTAATTATACCTTGGTGGAATTATATGCCTTCCACAACCGTAAGACCCACTACTAATTTAATATTTTATCAAAATAGTTTTACCTGCTTTTTTTTGTGATCACTTGCATTCAGATCCGTCTATAAAAATGCAATTTTTCTAACAAATGTAACCAGAACCATGAATAATGCACATTCACGAATAATGTAGCAGGCATTAGTACCGGTCTTATAAACGATCTCTCCAGCACAAGCTAGTGAGTAGCCAGCTAATATTACATATTTAGCCAACTTAAATCTAGGTATAATTTCACAAGCTCTGAATTCAGCTAACAAGGAAAAACAGTTGAATTGATATGAACACAACCTTGTCTGTCTCCAACTGTTTGAACAGCATGCTAGCCTTTCCACTTTGTTCAGATGTTGAAATCAAGTGGCCTACCTTCTCAGAATGATAACGATTTGCCAATCCATTTATATAATTGGTTTATTCTTATTGCACATTTTATTAAAGACTAAACCGCTTGTAAAACCATCTTTATTTTACTAAAATGCTGCTAGTGATATGTGGTACCGTAATGCGCACGTGACATTGAGCATTTCATTTTCCAGAATGAATGTTCATTGGTACATCTGTTTTAGTCTGCTCAAATTTTGAGTTTAAATATAAACAGGATATGGTTCTAAATGTTAACTTCTCTATTACAGTAAAATAATATCTCCATGTGTTTGTGTCCATATGACAGATTTCTGTTTAACCAAACCTCAAATGCAAAGAGCGTGTTGAAACCGTTTGTCAGAGCGGAACACGTTGATCCCTCATCTTTGTTGTTTTGAGGGGGAGGGGCTTGGGAGACAGAGGCGAATGAGGGATCACGTGTGAAGCTTAATGCATTTCTATGCGCTTGTTGCTTATTTTGAACCTAAACTTGTCGCCTGCCTTCCCGCGTTTGGGACAACGACTCCCATTGTTTGGGCGGAGACATGAGCATCTCGTCGTATACAGATCTCTGGTGTGAATGGGAAGGTGCACAGACCTAAAAGACGTGAGAACAAGCGGCCATAAACACTCATAAAAACTAAAAATAACAATATCCTTGATTCTGCGATACAGGCATTTGGAAAATCGCGCAAAAACATTAATTCGAACCCACATGACAGTTTCACACCTGTCTGCACACAATGTGGTTGTTTTTGTCTTTGTATTCAATGACAATGATGGCAGCATTCACTTTTCTGTTGCAAGGGGTACTATAGGCTTAGTTAATAAACTAAGACCGTGGCCCAGTTTTGTGATTTGTTATGGACAATTCCATGGTAACGGAAATACACCTGAGACTCGGATTGTTCACTTTAAAATGTATACCAAACAAAAACGATTGAAAAACCAAAGTTTAACCAACCATACAACTCTATGCAGAAGGATTACTTTTCATTTCCACCACATTTGACAAACTCATTTACAGGAGTTGTATGGTTTTAACTTTGAAATTATTGTTTGGCATCTATTTTAAAGAGATGAGACTGCGTAATTCTGTTAGCAAGGAATTGCCTTTAGCAGGAGGATATCTTTGAAAACTAGGTTACTGCTTATTGTCCTCTCAGATGTGACTTCACTTGTAGCTGTTAAAAATACATGTTGTCCAAAGTGCCCTCATCTGTTAACAGATTTTATTCCTGGGTGTGAATTTCAGCTGAACCAAGTCCCTGACTGTTTTATATTTGAATTGGACATGTATTATTTTCGTTGGGAAATGGGACTTAAGTAGGTGACCTATTCAATGGATGAAAGATGGTTCTTGTATTTCTAAGTTGTTTGATAGTTGGCATAATGGAAGATGAAAGAAAAACAAATGAAATGTGATGAGGTGTGAGCCTTGTGTGACGTGTTATGTCAAACATGTTCATGTGCTACGGTGGGGCTTAAATAAATATCCATGTTTATGTCTAGATATCTGAGGTTATTTGAGGATTACCATTTCTCCCTGCCAAGCATTTTATCTCTTGGTTTTAATAGACTGTGATTACACTTTAACCTTCATGGCAAAGCCTATGCTAACATTATTTTCCAATCCAGGAATTCACTCAGGGAGGCTTTGGTTGCCCTGCTTTGCTATCATCTCTTTTTGTCTTGCTCTCTCGGCTTAATTTCTGTCTACTCTGTTATTATTTAGTTCCTCATTGCCTGTGTATGAGGAAGTACACAATAGCAAGTGTAGGCCTAATTCTGGTGGTGGAACAAAGGAATGATACAGCTGAGCTATGCTCATTGCTCAACTCTAGATAATTGGCGCCCATGCTGGCACATGTCTGCTGAATGTCAGCCTGGTTGTGTGTCAGAGGGATGGGGAAGGAGGGTTAGTCTGATCTGTCATATGGCTCCTCTCTCTGGCTGTACTATGCTGCTGTAGAACCTTACCGTAGTGATGTCCCAAATGGCGCCCTATTCCCTATATAGTGCACTACTTCTGACCAGGACCCATAGGGAATAGGGTGCCATTTGGGATGCATGCTTAGTCTGACTGAGGCTGAGCCTCACATCTGGGAGGGGAATGTGTAAAGGGCTCAGTCACACATGCAATCAATCTGTCTTGCAGAGTAGCAGCCACAGCTAGGGGACAGGACGTTCAAGGCACCCATGTCTCACAAGCAGTAAACACGTATACATGAGAGCTGCAGCCTTTCTACTTCTCAGCCATGTAGCACCTTGTGAAATGCTGTTTTTTTCTTTGTTTCTTTAAAGAATTGTCATTTGAGATGTTACAGGCCTAAAATCCCTGACTGCTTGGTTTTGTCTTTTCCCTTTGATTGTGAGTGACAGTTTCCAAACTTAAACCCCAACTTTTCTCCCCTCGTCCACTATCCAGATATGTTCAGGCGAGTTGTGCGAGCGAGCAAATTCCGTCATGTCTTTGGCCAGGCGTTGAAGAATGACCAGTGTTACGATGACATCAGAGTGTCACGGGTCACATGGGACAGCTCGTTCTGCGCCGTCAACCCCAAGTTTGTCGCCATCATCATAGAGGCCAGCGGGGGCGGGGCCTTCCTGGTCCTCCCTCTTAACAAGGTGAGTCAGATTATTGACTATAACAACTGCATTGCATAGATCTGTCAGTGGGTTTCGCAAGGAAACTGTAATGTCAAGCAACAGAGGTTTATACATTCATATGTGCTATTGCTGCCTGAGCAGATTTGGGCTTTGGCCTAGTTTGACCTGTCCTTCTGTGGCTTTGACACACACTTCCCACACACACACCTCCCCCTGGGGACATGACGGAGTGTGTGTGTGTCTGCGTGGCTTTGGCCTGGGCCAGCCCCCCTCCTTCCCAGAGTCAGTTTCAACACGCCCTGTTTGCAGGGAACAACCAGGCACGTCACACACAACGAAATTTACTGCTCAGACCCACACACATCCAGGGGAAATCACACATTGGCCACCTACAAATCCCAACCCTGCAGTTATATATTTTTGTGTGTGTGTTCGAGAGCCTACATACAGTGCCTTGCGAAAGTATTTGGCCCCCTTGAACTTTGCGACCTTTTGCCACATTTCAGGCTTCAAACATAAAGATATAAAACTGTATTTTTTTGTGAAGAATCAACAACAAGTGGGACACAATCATGAAGTGGAACGACATTTATTGGATATTTCAAACTTTTTTAACAAATCAAAAACTGAAAAATTGGGCGTGCAAAATTATTCAGCCCCCTTAAGTTAATACTTTGTAGCGCCACCTTTTGCTGCGATTACAGCTGTAAGTCGCTTGGGGTATGTCTCTATCAGTTTTGCACATCGAGAGACTGAAATTTTTTCCCATTCCTCCTTGCAAAACAGCTCGAGCTCAGTGAGGTTGGATGGAGAGCATTTGTGAACAGCAGTTTTCAGTTCTTTCCACAGATTCTCGATTGGATTCAGGTCTGGACTTTGACTTGGCCATTCTAACACCTGGATATGTTTATTTTTGAACCATTCCATTGTAGATTTTGCTTTATGTTTTGGATCATTGTCTTGTTGGAAGACATATCTCCATCCCTGTCTCAGGTCTTTTGCAGACTCCATCAGGTTTTCTTCCAGAATGGTCCTGTATTTGGCTCCATCCATCTTCCCATCAATTTGAACCATCTTTCCTGTCCCTGCTGAAGAAAAGCAGGCCCAAACCATGATGCTGCCACCACCATGTTTGACAGTGGGGATGGTGTGTTCAGCTGTGTTGCTTTTACGCCAAACATAACGTTTTGCATTGTTGCCAAAAAGTTCAATTTTGGTTTCATCTGACCAGAGCACCTTCTTCCACATGTTTGGTGTGTCTCCCAGGTGGCTTGTGGCAAACTTTAAACGACACTTTTTATGGATATCTTTAAGAAATGGCTTTCTTCTTGCCACTCTTCCATAAAGGCCAGATTTGTGCAATATACGACTGATTGTTGTCCTATGGACAGAGTCTCCCACCTCAGCTGTAGATCTCTGCAGTTCATCCAGAGTGATCATGGGCCTCTTGGCTGCATCTCTGATCAGTCTTCTCCTTGTATGAGCTGAAAGTTTAGAGAGACGGCCAGGTCTTGGTAGATTTGCAGTGGTCTGATACTCCTTCCATTTCAATATTATCGCTTGCACAGTGCTCCTTGGGATGTTTAAAGCTTGGGAAATCTTTTTGTATCCAAATCCGGCTTTAAACTTCTTCACAACAGTATCTCGGACCTGCCTGGTGTGTTCCTTGTTCTTCATGATGCTATCTGCGCTTTTAACGGACCGCTGAGACTATCACAGTGCAGGTGCATTTATACGGAAACTTGATTACACACAGGTGGATTGTATTTGTCAACATTGGATCATTCAGAGATATTCACTGAACTTCTGGATAGAGTTTGCTGCACTGAAAGTAAAGGGGCTGAATAATTTTGCACGCCCAATTTTTCAGTTTTTGATTTGTTAAAAAAGTTTGAAATATCCAATAAATGTTGTTCCACTTCATGATTGTGTCCCACTTGTTGTTGATTCTTCACAAAAAAATACAGTTTTATATCTTTATGTTTGAAGCCTGAAATGTGGCAAAAGGTCGCAAAGATCAAGGAGGTCGAATACTTTCGCAAGGCACTGTATTTCCCTTAGTCATTCATGAGGAGAAAGCAACAGCATTTTGTGTATCAGTAGCAGCATCACATAGACGTGTTTTCAGGTTGTGGACAGATGGTGATTTTTTGCTGTGTGAGATTGGATGGATTCTGGGTTGCTCAGCATTGCAGGCAGCAGTACATACTGGTGGTGGTCAATGGAGAGAGAGACTGCAGTCTGACTGGCCCAGATTCACTATTCTGAAGATCATAATAAGTGCCATCTTTGTATCAATTAAATGGTTTGTTAGTAACTCAAGTCTGTGTTCACCTCTCCTATATTTTGAACAGAAAGAAAGCAAAAGCCCGTCAGCTCAGCGGTAGTTGTTTTAATGACCTTAAATTAACCAGCTGTCAGATTTACAGTTCATTATTGTCATTTATCTTCTTTTAGTGAGGGACAACACAGTACCATAGAATGCTGTAGCAGCTACTATATCCTCAGTGGCCGGGTGATGGTGTACTCACCGTGGCGATGATGTAGGAGGATAATATTACTTGAAGGGATACTATGGGATTTTGCTAGGGAAGCCATTTGTCTACTTAGAGTCCGATGAACGTGTGGATACTATTTTTATGTATCTGAATTCAGTATGAAAGTTAGAGGTAGTTTCACGAGCCATCGCTAACTAGTGTTGGCGCATTGACTGGACATTTATGGTAATAGCTTTAGTTTCGCTAGTTAGCCACGGGGCTGGCGCTAGTTAGCCACTGGGTTGTGGACACCCCTTCAAATGAGTGGATTCGGCTATTTCAGCCACACCCGTTGCAGACGTGCATAAAGTTGAGCAGACACCCATGCAATCTCCATAGACAAACATTGGCACTAGAATGGCCTTACTTCTTCTGAAGATCTTAGTGACATGGCATCGTCATAGGATGCCACCTTTCCAAGAAGTCAGTTTGTCAAATTTCTGCCCAGATAGAGCTTCCCCGGTCAACTGTAAGTGCTGTTATTGTGAAGTGACAACATCTAGGAGCAACAAGTGGTAGGCAAGCTCACAGAATGGAACAGCTGAGTGCTGCAGCATGTATAAATTGTCTGTCCTCTGTTGCAACACTCACTACTGATTTCCAAACTGACTCTGGACGCAGCGTCGGCACAATAACTGTTTGTCGGGAGCTTCATGAAATGGGTTTCCATGTCCGAGGAGCCGCACACAAGCTTAAGCTCACCATGTGCAATGCTAAGTGACAACTGTAATTCTTGCCGTCGTTGGACTCTGGAGCAGTGGAAATGCCTTCTCTGGAGTGCTGACAGTCTGAAGGACGAATCTGGGTTTGGCAGATGCCAGGAGAACGCTACCTGCCCCAATGCATAGTGCCAACTGTAAAGTTTGGTAGAGGAGGAAAAAATGGTCTGGGGCTGTTATTCATGTTTCGTGCTAGGCCCCTTAGTTCCAGTGAAGGGACATCTTAGCGCTACAGCATACAATAACATTCTAGATGATTCTGTGCTTCCAGCTTTGTGGCAAAAGTTTGCGGAAGGCCCTTTCCTGTTTCATCATGACAATGCCCCCGTGCACAAAGTGAGGTCCATGCAGAAATGGTTTGTCGATCGGTGTGGAATAACTTGACTGGTCTGCACAGAGCCCTGACCTCAACTCCATCGAACTCCTTTGGGATGAATTGGAATGCCGACTGTGAGCCAGGCCTAATCCCCCAACATCAGTCTTTGACCTCTAATGCTCTGGTGGCTGCAGCAATATTCTAACTTCTAGTGGAAAGCCTTCCCAGAAGAGTGGAGGCTGTTATAGCAACAAACTGGAGACCAACTCCATATTAATGTCCATGATTTTGGAATGAGATGTTTGATGAGCAGGTGGCCACAAACTTTGGTGTGTAGTTTGCATGCAGTTTGAAGGAAGTTACTGAGACACACACACATGGTATCCACAAGTTCATCTGACTAGTGGGAAGTAGAAAAAGGGCTTCATTGCCAAAGTCCCAAAGTATCCCTTTTTGGGTATTAA
The DNA here is from genome assembly GCF_057628025.1 of Oncorhynchus mykiss. NCBI lineage: Eukaryota > Metazoa > Chordata > Actinopteri > Salmoniformes > Salmonidae > Oncorhynchus > Oncorhynchus mykiss. The sequence goes on along the minus strand of NC_143032.1, from coordinate 62,331,563 downwards.
ATGTTATTTTTAGAGGAAAGCATCCAAACTGGCTTCCGATATTTGACACAAGCAGGACATGGAACCTAGGAGGATAGGGTGGGTAGTGTTACAATGCCTTTGGAAGCTAGGCTGTTCCTGATGATGGCAAAGGCCAGCCAGGCAAGCCTTTTTTTCTTCAGCTTTGTCCCTTTTAACAGCAAGGTTGTTTTCCAGTTAAAATGAGGACAAACACTGTTAGTGTCTGAGCAACTGGGATGATTGTGTCTGCTCTTCCTGAGTGAGGTTTCCCAACCCTCACTATAGGCTGGCAGGCTATCTCGGTTATTATAGCATTGTGTACAACACAAACTAAACCAAAGGCCTCTGGGGACAGGACCTCTCTGTGCTGCTCCGCTCCATATAAGGGCCTTAAAGCGCTCAGACCACTTTGCTCTACCCTCAGCTTGGAGATTAACAGCATTTGGACAGTGTTTGGTTGTAAACAGTTGACTGAACACCCACTCCTGGGGTCATGCAGGTTGGCATGCTTTCTCTCTATATATTCAGCTATTAATTGGCTACATTAGGTTATGATGTATGGAAAAAATGGTGTAACGTAATTAAATGCAAGTCATTAGCCTATTCTTGCATTGACTTAAAAAAAAAAAAATGTAAGTATGTAATTTAGATTTTTTTTTTTACATCAAAATACGACTGTCTTAAAGGGGAAAACGTTCCAAACGAGACATTGACTGGCTAGCCCCAATGCTAGGTTTCTTTTTGCTTTGGATGGCTCACGTGTGCAGTGTGAAGGCATCAACTCATGTAGGCTAGTTTTTGAAGTTATGACTTGCGGCAGCGTGAATGAAAGGCTGATCATAATGCTCATACAAATATCATGACTTTTCTGTCTTTAGTCTACAATGGTAGACTGACAGAGCAGGTAATTGTTGAACTGGAACGTTACAGCCAGTGACTAACGAGATCCACTGGCATGACATGTTTTTACTGGCCCTAGGACAGCGGAACATTAATGTCGGACCAAACCCCCCCTCATAATTAGTTGAATTAAAGTGTAGAAGGTCAGACACTCCTTGACGCCAACGGGGTCTCTGATCTGTGATGTCCCTCAGTAACAGCATTAGTTGTTATTAGTGTCATAAGTGGTCAGTAGTAGATGTCTGGCTGCAGCAGACGCGTGCATACACACAGCCTGGTGGTGTTCCTGTATGTCTGGTTCTGCGGGGCCCCAATGTCAGCCAGCCATGGCCTGATATACAGTAAGTTCTGCCTGTCTGGTTTTGACAGCTTGTAACCAGAGCAGGCCATTGGTGGACCGTGTCATTTAACTCCGCTATGATCTTGGGAAGCCGATCCTCTGGCCTGTCATCACACAGCCACAGCCATGCACCTTACTCAATACAGCCACCGCCTGCCTGGCCCGCTACCAGACCCTGGCTGTGTCTCAGGGATTTATTTAAAAAAACAATTATTTCATATTTTATTTAACCAGGTAGGCTAGTTGAGAACAAGTTCTCATTTGCATGACACAGTAGAGATGACACAGTAGAGATAAGAAAGTGTATATATACAGTGTGTGCAAAAGGCATGAGGAGGTAGGCAATAAATAGGCCATAGGAGTGAATAATTACAATTTAGCAGATTAACACTGGAGTGATAAATGAGCAGATGTGCAAGTAGAGATACTGGTGTGCAAAAGAGCAGAAAAGTAAATAAAATAAAACAGTATGGGGATGAGGTAGGTAGATTGGGTGGGCTATTTACAGATGGACTATGTACTGCTGCAGTGATCGGTTAGCTGCTCAGATAGTTGATGTTTAAAGTGATGAGGGAAATAATAGTCTCCAACTTCAGCGATTTTTGCAATTCGTTCCAGTTACTGGCAGCAGAGAACTGGAAGGAAAGGCGGCCAAATTAGGTGTTTGCTTTGGGGATGACCAGTGAGATATACCTGCTGGAACGTGTGCTACGGGTGGGTGTTGTTATCGTGACCAGTGAACTGAGATCAGGCGGAGCTTTACCTAGCATAGACTTATAGATGACCAGGAGCCAGTGGGTCTGGCGACGAATATGTAGCGAGGGCCAGCCGACTAGAGCATACAGGACGCAGTGGTGAGTGGTATAAGGGGCTTTGGTAACAAAACAGATGGCATTGTGATAGACTGCATCCAGTTTGAAAATACTTATGTCATGCAATAAAATGCAGATTAATTACTTAATCATACAATGTGATTTTCTAGATTTCTGTTTTAGATTCCATCTCTCACAGTTGAAGTGTACCTATGATAAACATTACAGACCTCTACATGCTTTGTAAGTAGGAACACTGCCGATTTTGCAGGTTATCAAATACTTCTCCCCACTGTAGGTCTGTAACAGTTTGGGTCTAGGGTGTCACCCCCTTTGAAGAGGGGGATGACCGCGGCAGTTTTCCAATCTTTATACCAATGATTTATATATACACTGACGGGGCGTGATTTTGAATCCACCGCGCCTCCATTTGGCACTCCCCCAAGCTATAGAATGTATTTAATGTCTACATTTTGTTTTTGCTTTCTATTAGACACATTAATGCATATGTTTAAATTATATTATGTTACGGGAGGAATCGACTGTACCTTCCTGCGCTAAACAGTTGTTAGCTCACGAACGTGAGGAGAGTTGTAGCTAGTACACCCGATCAGTTTATAGAATTTACTTAGTCTGCCTACTATGATCGAAATCAACACTGGTAGGCTGCAATTGTTTTCAAATATGTAGCCTATTTGACTGAAATACCTTCTTACATCCCAATACACATCTATCTCTATGGCAGCGTGGAGAATACTACTCCTCAAACAGGAATGTTACACTGCATTAATTAACATTGCAGTATCAGGGTTTCAGGGTTGTCTTCTGCAACTGCAGCCTTTTAAAATGACTTTGTGCCATAGATTTGGAGACTACTTCCTGATTTTACAGATGACCTTTCTGATTTTAATGAGGCTATGGAGCTCTAGGTATTCTGATCATGGCTTAGCTGAGTGTTTCTTCTGGTGGTCTATCCAAGATGCCGTAGCAGTCAGACATGTACACGGGACATGACGTCTTTTTTTCTTCGTGTATATATTTTTAACCTCAATTTCAACATACTCTCCTGCAACCTGCCTCACCCAATGTGGTATGGATCTGCTATTTTCTATACTTTACAACCGGAACCCCCAACAGAAGCTGGCCAGCTAACTATCTACTAGCTAGTAGTCAGCCACTGCTAGCGGTCATCAGCTAACCTCAGCCTGGTCAACTCCTGCCAGTCTGCACAGTGCGATTCAACCCAGAGCATATCGGACTGCTTTTTCTCTACCACATCTCATCTCCGGATTCCTACCGCAAGCTCTGAACCTTTACACCGGCTCATCGCAGCTAGCTAGCTGCTATCCGAGTGACTACTCCTGGCTAACGTCTCTGTCCCGACGCAAGCACCAGTTAGCCTCGAGCTAGACCTACCTCCCGGCTAGCTGAAGAGGTCCATCAGCCAATTTCTTGGGCTACAATACCTATTTTGCCAATTGGCCTGGACCTTTTTACTGCCTACACGGAGCCCTGCCGATCCATCATGACTGGTCTGCCGACGTAACTGTTCGAGGGGGCTTCAACAGACTCTTCCTTTGCGACGTCCCCCTAAAGCCCTTCTGCTAGCCCCGGTCTGCTAGCTGTCTGAATTGCCGTTTCTCCAGCTTGCCTAGCTACTCACTGGACCCTATGATCACTCGGCTACGCATGCCTCTCCCTAATGTCTATATGCCTTGTCCATTGCGGTTTTGGTTAGTGATTATCTTATTTCACTGTAGAGCCTCCAGCCCTGCTCAATATGCTAAGGCTAGCCCTTTTGTTCCCCCTCCCACACATGCGGTGACCTCACCTGGTTTAAATGGTGTCTCTCATATCAAGGCGGCAGGATAGCCTAGTGGTTAGAGAGTTGGACTAGTAACCGCAAGGTTGCAAGTTCAAACCCCCGAGCTGACAAGGCAGTTAACCCGACGTCATTGAAAATAAGAATTTGTTCTTAACTGACTTGCCTAGTTAAATAAAGGTAAAATAAACTCAATGCCTAGGTTTACCTCCACAATATTCACATACCCTTGTTTGTACATTTTGCCTTGAATCTATTCTTCCACGCCCAGTCCTACCCTCTAGTAAACTCTCCTTCCAGACTCACATTAAGCATCTCCAATCCAAAATTAAATCTAGAATCACAACCAAGCCTCCTTCGTAAAACTGACCATCCTTCCGATCCTTGACTTCGGCGATGTCATTTACAAAATAGCCTCCAACACGCTACTTAGACTTCATCCAGTTTGCTATCACAGTGCCATTTGTTTTGTCACCAAAGCCCCATATACTACCCACCACTGCGACCTTTATGGTCTCGTTGGCTGGCTCTCGCTTCATGTTCCTCGCCAAACCCACTGGCTCCAGGTCATCTATCTTTGCTAGGTAAAGCCCCGCCTTATCTCAGCTAACTGGTCACCATAGCAGCACCCACCTGCATCACGTGCTCCAGCAGGTATTTTTCACTGGTCACCCCCAAAGCCAATTCCTCATTTGGCCGCCTATCCTTCCAGTTCTCTGCTTCCAATGACTGGAACAAATTGCAAAAATCACTGAAGCTGGAGTCTTATATCTCCCTCACTAACTTTAAGCATCAGCTGTCAGAGCAGCTTACATATCATTGCACATAGCCCATCTGTAGATATCCCATTCCTACTACCTCATCCCCATATTGTTATTTATTTGTATCTGACTATCTGACTGAGCGGTGGTAGGCAGAAGCGGGCATGGGCGCGTTAACATTCATTCAAACAGCACTTTCGAGCGTTTTGCCAGCAGCTCTTTGTTGTGCCGCCAAGCATTGCGCTGTTTATGACTTCAAGCCTATCAACTCCCGAGATGAGGCTGGTGTAACCGAAGTGAAATGGCTGGCTAGGTAGCGCGTGTTAATAGTGTTTCAAACGTCACTCGCTCAGAGCCTTGGGGTGGTTGTTTCCCTTACTCTGCATGGGTAATGCTGCTTCGATGGTGGCTGTTGTCGTTGTGTTGCTGGTTCGAGCCCAGGGAGGAGCGAGGAGAGGGACGGAAGCTATACTGTTACACTGGCAATACAAAAGTGCCTGTAAGAACATCCAATAGTCAAAGGTTAATGAAATACAAATGGTATAGAGGGAAATAGTCCTATTAAAAACGACAACCTAAAACTTCTTACCTGGGAATATTGAAGACTCGTGTTAAAAGGAACCACCAGCTTTCATATGTTCTCATGTTCTGAGCAAGGAACTGAAACGTTAGCTTTCTTACATAGTGTAACAGTATAACTTTAGTCCGTCCGCTCGCCCCGACCCGGGCTCGAACCAGGGACCCTCTGCACACAACAGTCACCCATGAAACATCGTTACCCATCGCTCCACAAAAGATTGAGGCTAAATTGATTTTATTGATGTATTATATTAAGTTAAAATAATTTCATTCAGTATTGTTGTAATTGTCATTATTACAAATACTTAATTTTTTTTATATTTTAAATCTGCCGATTTAATCGGTATCGGCTTTTTTGGTCCTCCCAATAATCGGTATCAGTGTTGAAAAATCATAATCGGTCGACCTCTAGACTGTACGTTTGTTTATTGCATGTGTTTGTCACACTGCTTTGCTTTATCTTGGCCAGGTCACAGTTGTAAATGAGAACTTGTTCTCAACTGGCCTACCTGGTTAAATAAAGGTGAATTTTTTTTTTTCTTTCTTGATGACTCAACCCCCAATGTCAACGTAGCCTGTAGCCTCATAGCAGGGCACAGCGTTCAGATCAATGTGTCTTCGCATGTCTGTCTGACTCTCTCTGCCATGTCTTCTCTCTCACACACACACACACACACACACTATAGCCCATGTGAGGGTGGACAGGCCCATCTGCCCATGCTGTGCTGTTCACAGCCTGTTTGGGCAGCCAGCTGCTCAGAGCCTTTGTCTCTCGCTCACTCCCAGCCAGGCCCTTTGTCACAGCAGCATTCGGCCTGCTGAGGGGGGGCTGGATGTGGAACGAGGGTGCTGCTCCTTGAATCCAACCCCCAAAATATGTCCCGTACTGTGGCCCTCATTTTATCTTCATATGTTCTACCTCCCCTATCCACATCCAGCACTGTTGGTGTTAAGTCCGAGAACCACAGAAACCACAGAAACCCTCCATGTAAGTGTAGGTTTGAACTTTGACTGAAGGTGTCTTGAGATTTTGTCTTGATATTCACCCTTCATACTTTCCTTGCACTTGCCTATTATCCTGTGTGTGTGCTTGGACACGTTGGCCTATGCTTGAGCTTGTGGAGCGGTGTGTGTGTGTGTGTGTGTGGCCATAAGGTGCTTGTGGTATTGGTCAGTCAGTATCACAGAGATGAGCTGGGTGTGTCTCTGTGTAGGAGGTGGTTCCTGTGGCAGGCCAAGATGACTCAGCGCCTCGCCTCATTGTTGCTGCCTGCATGTTTGGCTGCGTCCTGTCAGGACCGAGAGGGATGTGTGGAGGTGTCAGGTGTCTGACTGAACGCATGTCGTCTTCAACCCTCATGCTTTCAATCTCCTTTCTCTCTGTGCGCCTGACGCAATGTAATATATTCCCTAATTTCCATATGAAGGAAGCAGTGGGAGACTGCATGCTGTAGCAACTGCACTGAGACATTCCTGCTTTGGCCTCTAAATCTGCCTGACCCAACTCTGTGGAGGGGTGGGGGGGGTCTCAATAAGGAAAAAATAAATAAACCACTCTTTATGATTTATATTCTCATGCCTTGAAAGCCCTCATTTGAGTCAGTCAAGCATGAAATTGTTGAATTCTTCATGATGACTGGCTGGCTCAGTAGCCTCTGTCTTTATTTCCCATATGTAGTCACCATGTGTTGATCAGTGTGTTACAATAACGTTATTCTGACGGAGGCAGTAGGTTTCTTCTGTCTGTTCTGGGACTCTTTTGGGATAAAAGTACAGCCAGGACACTGTGTGTACGAGGTCATGTTCTAAACCAGTGGTTCAAAAACTCTTTCCAGTAGAGGAAAATCAGATTTGGCCATGTTGTCTTTGGACCAGTCCTCAATCCCTCATTCATCCAGAGCTCACCCTTTTGGCTGAAGAGATCCCTGGGTGTGTGTGCGCGCACACGGTCTTCCCCACACACACACACACACACACACACACACACACACACACACACCAGGGTTTCCGTTAGTGGTACCTGACAGATTTTACCGGCAGCATTTAAATTAACTGGACATTTGAAATGTACCAGACCCATGTGCATTAGGTGTGTAATCTTCCTCCTTACCGAATTCCGATGTGCACTTTGAAGATGTTAAAGCTGTTCCTTTACTTTTCCTCAGCCAACAAGACAAGTAGAACAGCAAAATCACTAGCCTATGTCAATCTACTATCCCCTATAGTGGAAAAGTATACCTATTCTATTGGTCAGCTTGTTGTTCTCTGCAAGAAAGAAATGGCCAATTCCAAACAGACTCTGGGACAGTTGTGGGATGATGGATCCCAAATTCATAGAACCATTAGGCTACATTGTTATAAGTAGCGAGGCTGATGCAACCGATCAGAACGTTTAGCTTAAAATGTTGATAAACTATAAGCGCACTAATGTGCACAAGGCAGTAAGTTATACTCGAATGTTCGGTCCATAATGCAATTAGCAGGGGAAAAAGCGCCCGGCACGTGATGGAGATGATAATTTCTGTTGCCGCCACGTTTCTATGGTCTGGTTTTTACTAGGCTACTTCGAAGCAAGGTAAGACATACCTCATAATAAACTCAGCAAAAAAAGAAACGTCTATTTTTCAGGACCCTGTCTTTCAAAGATAATTCGTAAAATTCCAAATAACTTCACAGGTCTTCATTGTAAAGGGTTTAAACACAGTTTCCCATGTTTGTTCAACAATGAATGAACATGCACCTGTGGAACGGTTAAGACACTCACAGCTTACAGACGGTAGGCAATTAAGGCCACAGTTATGAAAACGTATGACACTAAAGGTCTTTCTACTGACTCTGGGGAAAAACACCAAAAGAAAGATGCCCAGGGTTCCTGCTTATCTGTGTGAACGTGCCTTAGGCATGCTGCAAGGAGGCATGAGGACTGCAGCTGTGGCCAGGGCAATAAATTGCATTGTCCGTACTGTGAGACGCCTAACTGTCCGCAATAGGCTGAGAGGCTGGTCAGAGGGCATATAGGCCTGTTGTTTGGCAGGTCCTCACTAGACATCACCGGCAGCAACATCACCTATGGGCACAAACCCACTGTCGCTGGACCAGACAGGACTGGCGAGAAGTGTCGGTTTTGTCTCACCAGGGGGATGGTCTGATTCGTATTTATCGCAGAAGGAATGAGCGTTACACTGAGGCTTGTGATCGAGGTGGAGGATCCGTCATGGTCTGGTGCGGTGTGTAATAGCATCATCGGACTGAGCTTGTCATTGCAGGCAATCTCAACGCTGTGCGTTACAGAGAAGACATCCTCCTCCCTCATGTGGTACGCTTCCTGCAGGCTCATCCTGACATTGACCCTCCAGCATGATAATGTCACCAGCCATACTGCTCATTCTGTGCGTGATTTCCTGCAAGACAGGAATGTCAGTGTTCTACCATGGCCAGCGACGAGCCCGGATCTCAATCCCGTTGAGTGTGGCTGGGACCTGTTGGCTCGGGGGGTGAGGGCAAGCCCCCCCCCACAGTATCGTCCGGGAACTCGGTGAAAGAGTGGGATAACATCTCACAGCAAGAACTGGCAAATCTGGTGCAGTCCATGAGGAGGAGATGCACTGCAGTACTTAGTACCTGGTGTGGCCACCAGCTGCATTGACAGGTACTTTTGATTTTGGCCCTCTTTGTTCAGGGACACATTATTCCATTTCTGTTAGATGTATGTGGAACTTGTTCGTAGAATCTTGTGTTCATAGAAGTATTTACACATTATGTTTGATGAAAATAAACGCAGTTGACTGTGAGAGGACGTTTCTTTTTTTGCTGAGTTTATGATATGAAGTTAAACGTTGTGGTTTCAAACATTAAGTATGTTTTCAAAATGCATACTCCCTTCACTGGTGTGAGGTGCTAAAGCCTCCCTACCGTTGCCTGTGCACTTGGATGGTGGATGGGAAGCATGCTTCAATTACCTGTTGAGAAATAAAAATACTAGCTATTTTTAATTGTGGCCATCAACTTTTATCACACGATTGCATTTAGGATTGTTGCACAATGATTCGACTAGTAAAAAAGCACATTTCACTCCAGCAGTAACGAACGAGCTGTTTGAGGCAAGGTAGCAGCAGCTCTCACGCTGACACATTTTCCACTCAAACTAGGCTCTGTATCTGTACGCTGTGCGGGTATACATAATGACCAACAAAAATACACACGCTGCAATTAATTCCACTAAATTTTGCAAAATGACCTATACACCGATAAGCATGACCGGTCAAATGTATTTATCAATGAATGGGCTAAAAAACAGTATTTTTCAATGGATTTGTATTTATTCTCACTGACACATTGCCTGCGCCAAATGTTTTTAATTTATCTGCTTTTCTTTTAATTTATTTATTTTGCCTAAAGCCAGCTCTTTCTGGCTGACTGAAACACACACACACACACACACACACACACACACACACACTCCCTACTTAACTCTTAAACATGCAAGAGGGGGGTATTGTAATGGTCTTTGCCCACTCTGCTCAATCTGTATTCCAGGAGCCCTATACTGCCTCTGCTACTGCTTTCACCACTGCTGCCACTGAGTCCTGCTGACTGCAGATTTTACCATATATGGCCATTCACTGCACCCTGCCTGACAGCCTTACAGGACCATTTCCTCCCTGCCTCGTCATTGGCTGCCAGCACTGCCAGTTCCCGGTGATTTCAGGGATAGGCTAGAGATGAGAGGCCTGGAGGAGAGGGAGATTTTTTTTTATGTCAAGTGTTGTATGTCAGACATTCTCTGTGCATCTCATTGCCATGTTCTGTTTGTTATTAGTGCCATAGATTTTCTAATTAAAGATTAGGACTATGCTTGCTTGGTGCAGGTTTTCATTGTGTATAATTTCCATATTTGTTTCTGAAAGGCAAGGAAATGTATGGAACATTGTGAATGAACCAAGTAGAATTTCTCCTCACTAGTGGTAGTGTTTTGCTGGTTGAGTGACAGTCATGTCCCTCAACATTTTGTTAATGAGGTTTGTAAGACATGCTGGGCCCAGGATTCATTCCTCTTTTGATCTCTATAAAAACATTTTTTCCCTAGGCAATAGTTTCCCCCTCTGTGTACCTGAAGGCTCTCCTAACCTAACTGGGCCTGGGCAGCCACATGTTGGTCTTGGCTCCTGCCCTGTCATCACTAATTTCTGACCACTTGCCCTCTGATCTACCCCTCTGATCTACCCCTCCATTCACGTGTTGAAGCTGGAGCATATCTCCAGCCATGTACAGTCAGAGTAGAGTGCCTCACAGTGGTGTCCAGGTTGCCTGTACTGTGCCTCTCCTCTCATTGTGCTGCATTTCTCATGGAGACCAGCCCAGGGTCTGACCGGTATGCAGCCTCAGCCGTGCTCTCAAGGCCGTACACTCACAAAGGGAAGAGGAAAGGTGGACATTTCCATGGTGCCCAGAGGGGAAGCATGCGTGTAAGAGCCCTCCCATCGTGTGTCAGATGTTTTGCTGTAAGGATGTTTGTGCGTGATGCCTCTTGGGTTTTACGGATTCAAAGTGATAACCTCTTTGGGCTGAGATCTCTCTAACGTGATCGTTATAACAGCCAGTGAAAGTGCAGGGCGCCAAATTCAAAACTAACAAATCCCATAATTAAAATTCCTCAAACATACAAGTATTTTACACCATTTTTAAAGATACACTTCTTGTTAATAACACCAGTGTCTGATTTCAAAAAGGCTTTACAACGAAAGCAAACCAAACGATTATGTTAGGTGAGTGTCTAGTCACAGAAACACAGCCATTTTTCCAGACAAAGAGAGGAGTCACAAAAAGCAGAAATGGAGATAAATGAATCACTAACCTTTGATCTTCATCAGATGACACTCCTAGGACTTCATGTTACACAATACATGTTTTGTTTGATAAAGTTCATATTTATATACAAAAATCTCAGTATACATTGGCGTGTTGTGTATCCAACAGAAGTCAGAAATAGCATTATAAATATTCACTTACCTTGGATCTTCATCAGAATGCACTCCCAGGAATCCCAGTTCCACAATAAATGTTTGATTTGTTCGATTAAAGTCCATAATTTGTCCAAATACCTCCTTTTTGTTTGCACGTTTAGCCCAGTAATCCAAATTCATGACACGCGATCACTAGGTGCAGACAAAGTCAAATAGTTCCATTACAGTCTGTAGAAACATGTCAAACGATGTATAGAATCAATCTTTAAGATGTTTTTAACATAAATCTTCAATAATGTTCCAACCGGAGAATTCCTTTGTCTGCAATTCTACAATGGAACTCAAGCTAACTATCACGTGAAAGCGCGTGGTCAGCTCATGCCCCTCTGGCAGACCTATGACTCATTCCCCTCTCATTTGCCCCCACTTCACAGTAGAAGCATCAAACAAAGACTGTTGACATCTAGTGGAAGCCTTAGGAAGTGCAATTTGACCCCATAGACACTGTATTCGATAGGCAAAGAGTTGGAAAAACTACAAACCTCAGATTTCCCACTTCCTGGTTGGATTTTTTTCTCAGGTTTTTGCCTGCCATATGAGTTCTGTTATACTCAGACATCATTGAAACAGTTTTAGATACTTCAGAGGGTTTTCTATCCAAATCTACTAATAATATTCATATATTAGCAACTGGGCCTAAGTAGCAGACAGTTTACTCTGGGCACCGTATTCATCCAAGCTACTCAATACTGCCCCCAGCCATAACAAGTTAACTTTGCCATCGTCCATTTTGTTTTGTTGTATCTTATGAGGTTTGGACATAACTTTGTGTAGCTTCACTTATTGCTATCCAACAGGTCTGCTTGCTTGACACATTCTCTCATAGGATATCATACAACACATAGCCTTGTCAAGGTCCTTAGGTGTTCTGGTCATTTACAGTATCATGTATAACAATCCAATGAAAACTGTATGTTGGGGACGGAGTCTGCTTTGGATTGCTTTATTCAATTCAGGCTTTAGCCTACTTATTTGATGGGTTGCCTCAATTGCGTATGATTTTGACCGTGCTATTCAGCCTTTCTACTCAAGTCAGTGGTTTGCTCAACTGTCTGTCGCATGTCTCAACTCCCACCTCCTTGTCTACATGAAACACACTCCTACCCAGTCTCCTGTCTCTCCCACTGGACTGTTTGTCGTGGAGATTATGACCAGTGGTCTGGTCTGCCATTCCTTGCTTCTTTGCTGGTTTGATCTGTTTCAGGAGCAGCGCTTTAAAAAATTTTAAAAAAAAAAAGGTTTGGGGGCTGAAAGTGTTCTGTGATGTCACTCAAGGCAGGCATGTAAAGGGGCTGTGCCAATTAGCTAACAGTCTTTTCACTGTGTTTATACTTGTCGCCAGTCCTTGTACTCTGCCTGGTCTTTAGCTTAGAGCACTATTCTCTGTACTTACAAGCATCATTTATCAGCGCTTATCCTCTTATCTTCAGCTTTAGCAATTGTTCACCTGGCACCTTCTCCGGAATGGTTCCAGTTCAATACAGTTCTGTGGTTACCGAATTACATGGGGGTGAATTTTATGACACTAATTAGAATCAAGGCCGGCCGTATCTTTTGGCTACGTTTACACAGGCAGCCCAATTCCAATCTTTTTCCTACTAATAGTTTATTTTGACCAATCACATCTTTTCTCACCACATTTTTCCGAGCTGATCTTAATGGTCAAAAGTCCAATTAGGGAGAATTATTTTTTTTTTAGCAGAATTGGGCTGCCTGTGTAAACGCAGCTATACATACCTGCCTCAGGCTGTGTCTCAGGGAGGAGCAAGTCAGTCAGAGCAGAGGCAGGTTGCCACAGGCCAGGCCTCCTATTGCTCTTCACTATCTCTGAGAATCTAGCTTAGTTACCTGTGTTCACCTGAATCAAAGAAGTTGGACTCTGGATAAGAATGTCTACTAAAAGGGTTATGCATTGAGAAGTTGTGGTGTAAAAGAGTGTGTCGTCTGTTCTCCTCATAAACAGCAGCATGGTGGTGCCTGCCTTGGAAATGTTTGAGCAGTTTGGCTAGGATCTGTTTATTGACAGTCCTTTCCTAACCATCAGTGACCTCACCATACACAACATTCCAGCCTTTTGTAGATGATCACAACGCTATCAAATAATATTTATTCAGGCTTGAAGCGAGATCCTCTCTTGTACTTCTCTCGGACCGTGGAATTCCATATTGTGTATAGCAAAGACAAACACGATTAACACCTCAGTGGTGCGTTTAACACTCCCGCCCCCTCTCTCTCATTAGTCACAGCCCTATCAGAGCTGCCTGGGGTGTGGGATGACTGGAACGACAGTCCCGCTGGACGGCATGTCAGCAGCCCTATGAGCTGTGTGTAAACAGGCCTACAGCAGCCGTGTGAACTGTTAACAGCCAGGCCTACAGCAGCCCCTCACTGCTGTTGGGCTCTGTCCCCTCTTCACAAGTCAACCATGTAGATTGTTGGTTGGGGGACAGTCTGTACTGTCCACCTCCTAGTTTTTTTGGTGAAGAATAACTAAGCGTATCAATTGAACTGGTGTGAGAGATGTGTGTAACAGAGTTTCCATGTGAAATGTGAGTCTCCTGTAGAGTGCCGAGGTCCTCCCTAGACCCTGTGCACATGTTCCTAGTCTGCGAGTACGTACCAAATGTAACCCTGTCCCCTATATAACGCCCTACTATTGACCAGAACCCATAGGGCTCTGGTGAAAAGAAGTACACTATATAGGGATTAGGATGCCATTTGGGGAACTGTCTCTAATCTCTCTGGGGTCTGTGAACCAGGCAGTAGTTAGAGAACATGACACTGCTGATGTCAGCGGGAAATACCACAGACAGGCAGGCAGCAAATACCACTGAGACGGGCAGGCAGCAAATACCACTGAGACGGGCAGGCAGCAAATACCACTGAGACGGGCAGGCAGCAAATACCACTGAGACGGGCAGGCAGCAAATACCACTGAGTGAACAAAACATTAGGAATGCTAATATTGAGTTGTCCCCTTTTTGCCCTCAGAACAGCCTCCATTCGTCAGGGCATGGACTCTACAAGGTGTCGAAAGCGTTCCACAGGGATGCTGGCCCATGTTGACTCCAATGCTTTCTACAGTTGTCAAGTTGGCTGGATGTCCTTTGGTTGATAGATCATTGTTGTTAAACATGGGAAACAGTGTTTGACACTCAACCCGTTGTGCCTGGCACCTGCTACCATACCCCGTTCCAAGGCACCTAAATATTTTGTCTAACCCATTCACCCTCTGAATGGCACACAATCCATGTATCAATTGTCTCGAGGCCTTCTTTTAACCTGTCTGGATTTAACAGGTGACATCAATAAGGGATCATAGCTTTCAACTGGTCAGTCTGTCATGGAAAGAGCCTGAAGTTTTGTGCGCTCAATGTATTGGCCTATGTACTACACACACCCAGATCCTAGTCTGCCATCTGCACACCTTTTGTTGTCCCTGTGAAGAAGGTCTGCTGAAAACCTGCAACTCAACATGTCACAATCACATGAAGCCAGGGAAACCACACCTCTGCTGACATTAACGACATTATACATCCAACCACCCAGCCTGATGAAAAACATTGGGCGTGTTCCACATTGCAGCCGACTTTAAAGGCGAGTCAAAACTGACTGTACAAATCACCATGCATCATAAATAACTACTCAATAATATCAGTCAGTCACAATTTCCCCATGATGCATCAGTTTGATGCTCTCGAACACAGCCGCCAGCTAGCTGTATGTTGTTGATCTGAGCAAGGCCGAAGCAGCTAAGAGGAAATGCTAGTACTGAGCAGTATCCTGTGCTATTATAGGCCTAGCCTACATTGCTCTGTCACACCTGGTCCTCTGCTGCTATAGCCTAGCTAGCCTACACCCCCTCGACACTGAAATGTCTTTCCTGCTGCACATCCTGCTGCTAACAGGCCACTCCCCCCAACAGCGGGAGATTGAGAATCACTTTCAGGCCGCTGCTGCAATATGGGCTGCTGTTTGTGACCACGTCAACCTTTGTCTCATTCCAGAAACTGCTCACCTCCCTCTCTGGCTATGTATTCCGAGGAGCCTATCCTTCCGTCCCGGGTCCAGAACAACGGCTGATTATTCTATGTTAGATTTCCGGGAGTGTTCTCTGGACAGGGCGAGGCATGGTCATGTGATTTTTAGATTCATATACACACGCAGGTATAGTACACTCAGACTTTGATCACTGATGTTGGAGTTTGTCACGGCCCAACGCTGCTGTAGGGAGGGCAGTGGGTTGTGGTGTGAACCAATTGACTGTCTTCTATGACCACAATCCCCATGGCCATGTCTGGCACTCCCAAAATGAAAGATTCATTTTAGTTTGTGTTGAACTACTGTGACTCACTGACCACTATCGTAATCAGGTTTTAACCTAACACTGTGTGGTGTATTGTGACGTGAGCAGCAGAGTTGAACTGGCCAGTCCTTTTTTGGCCCAGTGCCACAGCAGGCAGGGAAGTAAGGGAAGTAATAGAGAAATATGGAGGAGACTTCAGACAACATACTGACTCATATCCTGGTCTGAAATGGCTGTCTGAGTCCTAGTGGCCAATCCACTGCCTGCTGTTACACAAGCATTTAGACATAAGGCCTAGACCGCCCACTCAGGTTCATCGTTTGTTACCTCCCTCTGTCCACATACGCCTCGATTACATGTCCATGAGGACAGAGCTTCTTCATACCTGAATATGCTTGTTCTCTCGGACTTCACGCTCTTAGGTTATCTGAATGGTCATTCTAAGCATTTATCTTGAGTTTGAAGTCAACACTAAAGGCTGGTGTGCCTAATGCTTACAGGCCCTGTTATTATGTTTTTCTAATGTCTACAGTAAAGACCTGGAAAAGCTCTTCTCTCCCTGTGACTGAATATGCAGCACTTATATTTAGCCCCTCTGAAACCATTGTTGTCATGGTGCCCAGTCTACTGCTAGAATGGCTGTGGGCATTGAGTGATTTTTCATGAGGCAGACCATTATGCTTTAAATATGGCTGCAGCCAGCAGGGCTCTGTCTCGGTGACATCATCTGACTGTCGGGCTCTGTGGTGGTCTGGTTGGGCAATCAACTGACAGGAGCATGGAAAAGGGTGCGTCATTCTCCCGAATCCAACCCTTACCCCCCTCAGCATCTTCAGAATTCACACCGTGGAGAGCACCTGATTTTCCAATCACGATAGGGTCAGAGGTCAAGATAGTACCCGCCTTCAGACCAGACTGATGTCATCAGGAAGTCAGCTGATGGGGTGGGAAAGCCTTCCCTTTGTCTGGCTCCTTTGTTTTGTGTGTGTGATGGCTGGGGAAGTGATTTCTGGCCATCTGGCCTGTGTGTTGTATAAGGGTATTATATAAGAGGCTCAGATTGGAGGTTAGCTCAGGGTTTCACTTTAAAGAGCAAAAAATAAGCTTCTGCTGGTGTGCGTCTGACGTCATCACCACCAACATGCCATCATTTACATATTCAACAAGGGTAAGCTTTAATCTAAATGAGTCCTAGGATATAGCTATGCAGCAGAATTGTAAACAGAAATGGTTTTTAGAGGCTATGACAGTGCTAGGCTGGTGAGTCTCTCTGTTTGTGTCTCTGTTCCCCTCTATGCTCTTAATGCATTAGTGGACTGTGTAATTTGGTTGAAAACACAGATTTAAATACAGGTAGTCAAATGTGTCTGGTTAATGTTTGACTGAGCTCCTCCTCCTCGGGATGTTGCCCTCTGCTCACAGGGAACATCTCTATTGCATACTCCTTGTTTTGTACATGGTCTCTGGTTGGTCGGCCTAACCCTGTGATTTCATGGTTTAAGTTAAACTCAGGTCAAGTTGTTCCCTCAGATCACCAGGCATCATAGACATCCGTGACTGATCTCATGTCTGTATCTGCTTGTTTCTCCACAGTCGGGCCGCATTGACAAGGCCTACCCCACAGTGTGTGGTCACACAGGCCCTGTGCTGGACATCGACTGGTGCCCCCACAATGACCAGGTCATCGCCAGCGGCTCGGAGGATTGCACAGTTATGGTATGGTTACGATCACCCCTCTCCCTGACACACACCTCAGCAGAGACTGTGCCTTTCAGTGGAACTGTACAGCAATGTTTGTTCATACTTAACCTGTCCATCTACACACACCCTCTCACCGATGCCAACCGACAGGAGATGACAAGTTTTGGTTGTGAAAGGCCAGATACTGATAGCGTAGGGAAGGGTGCTGATTCCGAAAGTGATAGGGTAGCTAAGCATGGGTGCAGGCAGGGCTCGCCCTCTAGTCTGGATTAGATTAGACGCAGAGAGAGACAAGTCGTATAGGAATCAGCTCTGGGGAATGATTTAGCCTTTTTTATATGGCTGAGGTCACTAACTTGTTTGAGGCTGGTGCTGTACTTTTCTCCATATGTCCTTATTTGGGCTGTGAACGGCAGTGATCAGTGTGCGCAGTGTACTTTGGTATGCTTCTACCACTTCCCCACCTGTAGGCGTTGACTTCCCCATGCAACTCTCTCAACACCAGAAGACCTGTCTGTGAAATGGATGCAGTGCTCCGAGTGCATTTACAGAAGTTGAACCGCCAAAGGTTCCTCTCTCTTCAGAACATTTCATATTGCTGCTAGAAATACACACCGAATTGGTTCCCCAAAAGTAATGTTGACTTTAGATTACATTTCCTGATGAGCTGCTGTTGCTGTTGACTGCTGTATCTGTAGTGACCTATTGCAGCTGGAGTAGGAGCTCTGATTAGTGTAGGGGTTCAGTAGTAATGCAGTGGTTTGACTACTGAACCACATGCCTTTCATAATGTCAGTCTACTGCTGTCGGCGATCATAGAGATAATGACTTTTACCTTTAGTCTTTATTTCCATAGATGAATGTTCTGATTCTGCCATCTTTACTGTATTTGTATAGTCTACTGGCTGTATTGTCAGTGGGAAGTAAGCTACTCAGGCTGTACGTCAGTATGGTGAGTGACTTAGATCTCTGCCGCCCCCTTGAGTCATGGTTGTGTGATCTACTAACTTCCTGTCACAGTAATGTCAATCTAGAAGAGTTTTTGACAAGTTTGTTCATGTGAATGTACTGCGTTCTGCGGTCGATTTAGTTTAGTGCTTTACGACACGTAACAGCAGGGGAACTGCAGCCATAGTCTGACACTTTAACTCTACCTACATGTATATATTACCTCGACCAACCGGTGCCCCCGCACATTGACTCTGTACCGGTACCCCCTGTATATATCCTCGCTATTGTTATTTTACTATTTGTTACTTTTATTTTCTATTTTTTCTTAACATATTTTTCTTACAAGCCCTTAAACCAACAATGCAGTTAAGTAAGCATTTCACTGTAAGGTGAAATGTATTTGGCACGTGACAAATATAATTCAATTTAAATTCAGTATGTGATGCATTATTGACCCTAGCTATGCCCTGACCTCTGACCCTTATCTCTGTCTGCAGGTGTGGCAGATCCCTGAGAACGGACTGGTTACTGGCCTGTCTGAGCCTGTGGTGGTCCTGGAGGGACACTCCAAAAGGGTTGGCATCATCACATGGCACCCCACAGCACGCAACGTCCTGCTCAGTGCCGGTGAGTGGTATCCTCTAGTGTTGCATGGTATACCAAAACGTCTGTACCTTTTCGATACTAGAACATAAATGGTTCGGTACTATCATTTTTGTTACTTTTGCTACGTCTATCAAATTTCTCACGGATGAAGTCTGTATCAGCGCCACTGAAGGTCCCCCTTAGTGCGAGCGCACTGTGCCTGCTCCACTTAGTCACTTTATCCTGGCGCCGGGTCTGCTGCACTGGGAGTCTGGGCTGCATCAGGTTTAGCTCCCCACAAATGCTGCACAGAAGTTTACACACTTGAATAATGCGACACGGCATGTAGAAATGTTGAACCTGTTAATTACTGGTCGCAAAACAATGTCTATACAGGCTAGAACACTTTACAATGCAATAACATTCCGTCAGCTTCCTGCTTTGTAGGCTAACTTTCCTTGCTAGCTTACAGCTGACGCTAACATCAATTCACTACTACCTGAGTACTTTGTGATAATATGCAAACCTTAATACAAAATATGCTGATTTCAAAGCTGATTGCCACAAACTTTATTCATTCACTTAATCGGTCTCATGTCTCTCCCAAAGATGATCTATTGCCTTAGCGAACTGACTGTGTGAGTAAGGCTCAGATGGACCGCCCCCCTCTTGCCTCGTGAATGATGTCGTTAAAGAGACAGCGCACACTTATAAAATAAATTACCTCTATGCAAATGTTGTTGATCAGTACGGTACAATATTAGATCAAAGTTTATTTGTCACGTGCGCCAAATACAACAGGTATTTCACCTTCACCTTACAGTGAAATGCTTTTAAGTCCCAAATGGAAGGGAAACAGATGAAATCCGCCAAAACCAGCTCAATTACTCAATGCATGCACACACACATTGAATATGCGTTCATCTGTATTGCGAATAGGCCTAGATTACATCTTGATTTACCCAGTTTATCAAAGGAGGTTTACCATTCCAATTAAAAAATGTACATTTTAGTTATTCAGCAGACTCTTATCCGAAGTGTCTCACTGCTTGAGTGTATACATTTTCCTACTAATAAATTATTACTATTGTTTTGTACTTGTTTTAACCAACAAAGTCAAATTTGTTGTATAATTGATTCATTAATGCGTACATGTCTGTCTCTGACGTCAAACATTGCCAATGTAATGATGAACTCAGAAGATGCCTAACGATTGAACAGAGCAGTAGTGAAGTTTGTCTCCATGCCTTTTTTTGCCGTGGTATTGTGATGGTATCAACAGTTTAAATTCTGGTATCGTGACAACACTAGTGTCCTCCTGTCCTTATCATTATAGTTCTGGTTCAACCTGTGTGCCTCTGCTTTTGTGGTTGTATTCTCGGTCGCCATCAGCTCACTCGCTCTCATCCCCTCCTCGCCCTGAGAAAAGTGGTAACCTGCTGTGAGCTTGTCACTGTTACCCTGTGGCATAATTTTCCCCAAACACTGAGATGTCTGATCAACGCACATCTGTCCCCATTGACACACTGACAATTGCCTTAAAGGGATACTGCAAGATTTTTGCTATTGTGCTGTTTTTCTACTTACCCATTGAACTTACCCATTAGTCCATTGAACTTGTGGATGTCATTTGTTATGTCTACATGCAGAAGGAAGAGGTAGTTTCGCAAGCCAATGCTGACTAGCATTAGCACAGTGACTGAAAGTCTACAGGTACGCTAGCGTATGCTACTTTACCTATAGACTTCGTCATTGCTTAATTGCCAGAATCTCGCAGTATCCCTTTGAGAATGACCATATTCACAGTGTTTTCCCCCTCCATGTCAGAACCAAACCAGAATGAGCTAAGAGTTGTAGATGATATTATCTTGCCACATCAGTGATATTATGTCCATGCTTCTCTTGTGTATTGTGTGTTTGTTAAATGTGTGTAATCCTCAGGCTGTGACAACCTGATCATCATCTGGAACGTGGGGACGGGCGAAGCCATGATTCAGCTGGAGGATATGCACCCTGATGTCATCTTCAGCGCCTGCTGGAACCGCAACGGCAGCCTCATCTGCACTGCCTGCAAGGACAAGACCATCCGTGTCATCGACCCCCGCAAGGAGGAGATCGTAGGGGTGAGCACCACTGACAATAATTTTCACTAACAAACCTGCTGTATAGGGTTGTCAAATTCCGCAAACTTAACCTAAAAAAAATCTAATTTGAAGGAATCTCGGAGGTGAAAATTTAGGGTGTACGTACCTTATGTTGACCCTCTGTGTCACAGGAGAAGGAGAAGGCCCATGAGGGGGCACGGCCCATGAGGGCCATCTTCCTGTCGGACGGCAACGTGTTCACCACGGGCTTCAGCCGTATGAGTGAGAGACAGCTAGCCCTGTGGAACCCGGTGGGTCACCCCGTCCTCACCATCACAACTCTTGGCTGAGTCACAAACGGAACCCTATATTCCCTATATTAAAGATGTTACTGGACTGCTCAGTAACCAACTATGTCAATGTTTCATTTACAGCAAGCCATGGATGAGGCCATCTCAGTGCATGAGATGGACACCAGCAATGGAGTTCTCTTGCCCTTCTATGACCCAGACACCAATGTGGTTTATCTGTGTGGTAAGGTGAGTGGAGTTTTTCCCGAAGATTACATACATACACACCCATTTGATCTGCTGTGCAAGTGACTTATAACAAGTCTTACTTTGATCCATGAAGTTCTGCATGGTGAAGTGTTATCCATGAAGTCATTACTAAAACATTATACTGTATCTTAAACTTTATTCTATTGCTGCTCATTGAGTCATTAAAAAAATGTATGAATTCAGACAAGCACTAAAAGGCCGTCATCTTGTCTCTGTGGTTTGTAGGGTGACAGCAGCATCCGCTACTTTGAGATCACGGACGAGGCCCCATTTGTCCACTACCTCAACACCTTCACCACCAAGGAGCCCCAGAGGGGGATGGGATACATGCCCAAGAGAGGTCTGGATGTCAACAAGTGTGAGATTGCCAGGTAGGGCTGGCTGGATAGAGAAATGGATCATCCATTTTAGGACTGCTCTATCATATCTGAATATCATGTCTTGTTGGGCACACCCCTTATTCATTTCAGCAAGGTCTAGTGGGAAGGTCTAGAACCAAGTGGGGTAGTTCTTGGCCGGGTCTATGAGGTGGCCCTAAACGGAAGATGACTTGTAATGTGGCGCTATTACCTGTCCATGTCCACCAGGAGGCAGCACATAACCACATGTTGGAGGAGAGCTCTCTCCTTATAAACGGATTAACTCCAGGCCCTGCCAACCAGAATTGTGTACCATGCAGTTATTCAACTCCATGTTTACTGAGGCTGCCTGACTATTGCCAGTGTCCTGGAAGTAGAAGTGCATTGGGCTGGGCTGCAGTGTTTGTAAAAGGATGTTAGACAGTGGGCCTGTTATGTGATGTTTTGAATAATACACTTATTTTTGCTTTTATGTTGGCAGGTTTTATAAACTGCACGAAAGGAAGTGTGAACCTATCATCATGACTGTGCCCAGAAAGGTGAGCTTCTTCATTCTGATCTAGACAGTCGATATATGAATGATTTCAACAATTAATGCAACATTTAACTGAAACGGTCTATTTTGACA
Organism: Oncorhynchus mykiss; assembly: GCF_057628025.1. Lineage (NCBI taxonomy): Eukaryota > Metazoa > Chordata > Actinopteri > Salmoniformes > Salmonidae > Oncorhynchus > Oncorhynchus mykiss. Next base: position 62,309,152 of record NC_143032.1, on the reverse strand, counting down.
GATAGAAAATGTTAGGGTGTTTTACTAGACACATATTAAGAAAGCAAGATCAATGAAGAATATCCATAGAGAATGCTTTTTTTGTTCAGGATTGTTTAATCTGTGTCCAGGTAACGGGCCCTATGTGTTTGGTACAGCGTTCTCTAACAGCAGTCTCTGTGCCGCTCTGCAGTCTGACCTGTTCCAGGATGACCTGTACCCAGACACGGCAGGACCAGACTGTGCCATCGAGGCAGAGGATTGGTTCGAGGGGAAGAATGGCGAGCCCATCCTCATATCCCTGAAGAACGGCTACGTCCCTGGCAAGAACCGCGACCTCAAAGTGGTCAAGAAAAACATCCTGGACAACAAGCTGAGCAAGAACACAGAGAAAAGGGGCCCAGCCAACAAGTCTGCCTCGCCCACTCCATCCAGAGTGAGGACTGCTGTCTCTGTCTGGGGAGGACTCTGACTGGGTTGTATGGGAGAGACATAGTCTCTCTCCACTCCAACTCCAGTCCTAGAGTATCCTCAACGGCACACATTTGTGTTGTAGTCTTGACTAGCATACCTGATTCAACTCAGAGGGCCTGATGATTAGTTGACAAGTTGAATCAGGACTACAATAAAAATATGTACTGTTCGGGTACTAGAGGACAGGAGTTGGGAAACACTGCTTTATTTTATGTAAACAAGTACTACTCACCAGACACCAGGATATTATTCTGTATGTGCAATGTACCACTAGTGTTTTGATTGAAAGTTGACTGGATCAATATATCAACATTACAGTATGTATCTCCTTGGGTATGTACAGTGCTTTCCCAGGGCTAGTCTGATTGCCACACCCACCACCACAGTCATCAAATGGCCTTTAGTTCAGCCCTGGCCTTGAGATATTGCAGCTGGGGCCTTGGAACATGAAGAGTTTGTTGGCTGGGTGTGTTTTAGAAGGGGGTGGCTGCCTGACTTCATAAGGTGGTTACTAGAAGTCTCCACCCCCATCGCTCTCTCTGACTCAATGAGGGGCGGTTGCTGCTCCTGCCCTACCTCACCCACAACACAGCTGCCCACGCAGGGCCCAGCCCTGGCCTCCACTTCGATCTGCAGCTCTGGCCTGTAATCATGGCAGACTGGGCTGCTGCTCTGCAGCCTGCAGGCGCTCCATGTTAACCCTCAGGGTGCTACGGGATACTGGAGCCCTGCATGTCTGCAGCGTAGAATGCCTGCAGGGATAGAATGGACCTCCGTATTAAAAATAAACACACACACAGTGTGTAGACCAGGGATCATCAACTAGATTCAGTCACGGGCAGGCGATCAAGGGGCTGGTACATAATTACAAATATTTTGTAGACTGTAAAATGACCGCAAGAAGCTCAAAACCGATATAATATTTGAAGAAAACATTTGGAACAGAATTCCAAAATAATAATTTGGAGCTGATTTGCTGGTGTTTTTACAGGTTTTTTTTTAATGTCCAACAATAAAAATAATGTATTATAATAAAAATATCTATAATTGCTCATTTGGGGGCCAAATAAAATCACCTACAGGCTGCCAGTTATGGAACCCTGCTGTAGACCCTGAATTTACAGTCATTTTGTCTTGGTGCAAAAGCTTTAACTATACTAGGACTGGTACCAACATCTCCAGAAAGGGCCTCATGTCTTGCTCCTGTCTCTGTATTCCTCAGAAAAACGAAGCCAAGCTGGATGAGGTCTTGAAAGAAATCAAATCCCTCAAGGACCTGGTCAGCAGTCAGGAGAAGCGAATCATCCAACTCGAGGAGCAGATGTCCAAGATCGCCATTTAAGGACCCTCCCCCCAAAATTCAGGACGATCCATTGGCTAGGAGCTGGGCGGGACCCGTCACTGCCAATCTCAATGACAGCGTTCTGCCTGAAACCTGCCTAGCAATGATCCCAAGCAACATTCCGATATTAACTTTTCTTAGCCAGCCCCTAACCCTCAGTTAACATGATGGAATAAGAGAGAAATATGGCAAACTATTCCATTCCTTTTAATAAGTGGCGGTTTATTCTTGTATGTTGTATGAAAAAGTCTTGCATATTCCTTTTGCTTTTAAGATTGTGACCAAGAAAATTCCAATGTGAACCATTTCTATTTGGGTAAACCCAAATGTTTTATATGTAGGTATCAGTATATTGTCTTCCCCAACTACTTATGTTGCCAAATTTTAAAGGAGTTATGTTTACACCTCCTTGACAGTATTTTTCTTTAAAAAAAAAATGTTTCTCTTTGTTTTCCAGGAAGACTCAAAATACAAACTATAAGGGACAATGCAATAGGCTGGAAATGCGAGGAGGGGGATGGCAGATTTCAATAATCAAACAATTACTGTAAAAGACAATGGAGGAGAACCAACTCATTATGGGAAAATATCAAACACTCAAGCCTGATTTATCATAGTACTTCTGTTGTCTTTGCTGAAAAGCTCTGAGGTGGTGGTGTGATTCTTGCCGCCTGACTTTTCTGAACCTCTAAATTCTTCCCTCTCCTCCCATCTTAACAGGACCATTGTCTGTACACTTGTTAACATCTCCTGATTCTGGCCAGAGTTAATACATTCGTGTATATTCTACTCAAGAGATTTGAATTTCCACTGTTTATTCTCCATCTTTAATCTCTCTTACTCTAGCTTGTTTTACTAAGCAAGCCGCAAACATGCAGTCCTTACATATCATTTAATACCTGGTATAACTTATGTTTGCAACTTGAACAATGTTTTGATCATCTCCATCAATTTTGTGGAACAGAAAGGGTATGAGTGGACTCCCCTAGGCTTTGTAGATGTCACCCTGCACCTTGTACTTCTCGTAGCCTTAGATGTTCACTTGAACTGTTTTTCTTTTTTGGAGTTGTTTACAATGCACATGCCCAATCCCAAAATCATTTTCAATCATTTAGTTGACCTCTGCCATCAGCATTGTTAGCGTTCCTGTCATTTAGGTGACCTTGGCTACCATCAGCATTGTTGGCGTTCCAGTCTTATGAAACAAATGTGCCATAGTTTGCTACTATGTTCCTTGTTTGTCATTGTCCCCCTCTGGCCCTGTGACACAGATGGTATGTGTGTACTGTAATAAGCTCTGCACTGTAAGTTACAGTTCTGCTGACTCATGACATGGAGCCACCTGGGTGGCTTGTACGGGTTCTTGTGGCAATGTCCTGTGTGCTGCCCAGAGAAGGACCAATGGAATTGTGTTCTATGTAGCTGGTAAACATTTCCAGACTTTTAGCAGTGTATCAGCCTTGTTCTGCCTTTGATTTGAGGTGTTTATGCTGTCATAAACCCCAATGTTGAATCGTGCCCTTGTGTTCAGGGTGTGTGTGTCAGGATGTTCACTATTCACCACTTCATTGGCCCATATCCATACAGCCAACCAGAGGGTGAGTAACAGGGGTGTGTCTGAGACAACAATTTTGACTGTTGGTTGACAAGAAGTAACATGGAGAAGGAAGGCTTTCAGGATGTGTGAATTTGTCTCGTATGTATTTGGCCTCGTTGGAGTTGTTTACAATGCACATGCCCAATCCCAAAATCATTTTCAATCATTTAGTTGACCTCTGCCATCAGCATTGTTAGCGTTCCTGTCATTTAGGTGACCTTGGCTACCATCAGCATTGTTGGCGTTCCAGTCTTATGAAACAAATGTGCCATAGTTTGCTACTATGTTCCTTGTTTGTCATTGTCCCCCTCTGGCCCTGTGACACAGATGGTATGTGTGTACTGTAATAAGCTCTGCACTGTAAGTTACAGTTCTGCTGACTCATGACATGGAGCCACCTGGGTGGCTTGTACGGGTTCTTGTGGCAATGTCCTGTGTGCTGCCCAGAGAAGGACCAATGGAATTGTGTTCTATGTAGCTGGTAAACATTTCCAGACTTTTAGCAGTGTATCAGCCTTGTTCTGCCTTTGATTTGAGGTGTTTATGCTGTCATAAACCCCAATGTTGAATCGTGCCCTTGTGTTCAGGGTGTGTGTGTCAGGATGTTCACTATTCACCACTTCATTGGCCCATATCCATACAGCCAACCAGAGGGTGAGTAACAGGGGTGTGTCTGAGACAACAATTTTGACTGTTGGTTGACAAGAAGTAACATGGAGAAGGAAGGCTTTCAGGATGTGTGAATTTGTCTCGTATGTATTTGGCCTCGTTGGAGTTGTAGAGGATGTACTTTTTAGTTTTTTGTGTTTTTTTTTTCTCCAGATAATGCGAGGGGATTTTTAGATTATATGGATTCACCATAGGGTGTGACCAAGGTTTTGGCCTATGATAACAGAATTGGGTGGTATGGTGATGTTAATATACTGTGCGTTTTATCCTGTGCTTCCTTCTCCGGCTCTCCCGTTGCAGATATCCCACTATGTACTTCCTTATCAGGATTTTAAATAGTTTCCCCTTAAATACATGGTCACATCACTAGAGAATCAGAGGAACAAGGAGTCGTTTGGATTGTCCGACTATTTGATGGTGTTGCCAACTGCGATAATGGTTCTGTTGTCATGCTATTTTTGTTATGCCTTTTTTTTCAGCGGGAGGGTGGGTTAGGTTTACGGTTCAGAGTTTGTTAGCCTTTAAAGTTTGTTGCCACTGAAGAGATCAGAAATGCCAGAGTTGTGCACAGGAAGTGCTTAATGATGACTGCGGTTTGAGAATGGTGTGAGTTATTTAGCAGGAGAGAGTGGATAGGCACCCTGAGAGGAACTTTGACAGTGGGTTTTGGGCATAGAAAGCACTGAGAAATGTATGCTTATATCAATCACTCCATCCTGGCCTCACAATCTAAGATTACATCAGAGGATGCAATTTTACTCTAAATATGCATCGTCTGGTGTTCTGTAATATTTTATTGGGGTTAAGAATTACTTCAATGTGTTCTACTGTGCTGTAGAGATATGAATCTTGTCAGGGGAGGATGTCTTGGACTTTGTCCTGTACTGCCCTGTAAATGCTTCTCCTCAGCCTCCTTGGTCTACCCAAGGCAGCGAGACCTGTGATGTTTGGAATATTGGTGAATAGCTATTTAAAGGGACACTAGGTTGGAGAAATATGCTGTAGAGAGATGTATGTGATGTTTGAAATAAAGGCCTAGAAAATGATTTAAAGCTTTGTAAATATTTGTTTTCATTTTTTTCATTTTTTTTTGTATTGTTGTTTTGGGCTGCAGTGTGTTTGGGAGTTGGGTTCTGGTGGGTTTTGAACGTTACCTCTTGTCTGCGTTCCTTGCCATAATGCGTCATGACTGAACAGAATCTCCATTCTATCACAGGTATTATAAATACAAAAAGAGAAGTTAATAACAGAAGAAAAACAAACAAGGATTCAGCCTCTTGTGGAGGTCTGTAGAGCATTTTTGTTCATTTTTTTTTCTGCTTCAAGTATCAAACTTATCGATTATCAGAAAAATGAATAAAGAAATAAAAATAATAAGTATTCTGTTGTCAAGTTAATGAGTGATGCAGAGGACTGGGCAAACATGAGATGACCATCTTCAAACAAGCAATATCTGAGACTCAGTGCCTTAGGAAAGTATTCAGATCACTCAACTTTTTCCACATTTGGTTACGTTACAGCCTTATTCTAAAATGGATTGAGTCGTTTTTTCCCCTCAATCTACACACAATCTACACACAATACCCCATGAAAAAGCACCAAACAGATTAGTAGAATTATTATTATTTTTTTTAAATACATTTGCTAAACTATCACATTTACATAAGTATTCAAACCTTTTACTTTGTTGAAGCACCTATGGCGGCGATTACAGCCTCGAATCTTGGATATGACGCCAAGCTTAGCAAACTTGTATTTGGAGTTTCTCTCATTCTCTGCAAATCCTCAAGGTCTGTGGTTGAATAGGGAGCAATGCTGCACAGCTATTTTCAAATCTCTCCAGATGTTCGATCGGGTTTAAGTCTGGCCTCTGGCTGAGCTACACAAGGACATTCAGAGACTTGTCCTGAAGCCACATCTGTGTTGTCTTGGCTGTGTGCTTAGGGTCGTTGTCCTGTTTTGGAAGGTGAACCTTCGCCCCAGTCTGAGGTCCTGAGCGCTCTAGAGCAGGTTTTCATCAAGGATCTCTCTACTTTGCTCCGTTCATCTTTCCCTCGATCCTGACTAGTCTCCCAGTCCCTGCTGCTGAAAAACATCCCCATAGCATGATGCTGCCACCACCATGCGTCACCTTAGGAATGGTGCAGGTTTCCTCCAGATGTGACGCTTGGCATTCAGGCCCCAGAGTTCAATCTTGGTTTCATCAGACCAGAGAATCATCTTTCTCATGGTCAGAGTCCTTTAGGTGCCTTTTGGCAAACTCCAAGCGGGCGGTCTTGCCTTTTACTGAGGAGTGGCAGGGCGGCCAGTTCAGTTGGCCGGGTGGCAGGCTCTAGGAAGAGTCTTGGTGGTTCCAAATATCTCCCATTTAAGAATTATGGGGGCCACTGTGTTCTTGGACCTTCAATGCTGCAGACATTTTTGGTACACTTTCCCCAGATCTGTGCCTCGACACAATCCTGTCTCGGAGCTTTACGAGGAATTATTTCGACCTCATGGTTTGGTTTTTGCTCTGACATCATATACTGTCAACTGTGGGGAATTATACAGACGGGTGTGTGCCTTTCCAAATCCGGTCCAATCAATTGAATTTACCACAAGTGTACTCCATTCAAGTTATAGAAACAACTCAAGGATGATCAATGGAAATAGGATGCACCTGACCTTAATTTTTTGTGTCATAGCAAAGGGTCTGAATAGTTATGTAAGGTATTTCATTTTTACCTTTTTTCTTTACATTTGCACACATTTCTAAACATGTTTTCGCTTTGTCCATTATGGGGCATTGTGTTTAGAATAATACATTAATTTTAGAATAAGGTTGTAACGTAATAAATGGGAAGGTGTCTGAATACTTTACTAATGCACTGCATGTCAAGTTACGTGTACGCTCATATACTTTTGCTCTCACATACTTGCTATTCTTTATCAAGAGATTCTAGCTTTCCTTGTATCTGAAACCCATGTATGCCACCATTCCTCATTTGTAAGTGTAACACTTGTCAGTGTTTTATTTTTTTAAACAGCTTCACTTCTGTGAAAGGCAGCATGCTTCCTGTATTCCTCACAGATCAGCCAATGTCTCGCTTCTTGCTTGACGGTGAACAATCTGCTGGTTGAGGGGCCAATGTACCACAAAACAAGACTTCTCCTCCAGCATTTGGGTAAGTGTCATAGCAGTGGGGTGATCAGTAGTGTTGGGCTGCATGAGCTAGTATACAGTTTCTACAAAGTCTCCACTTTCTAAAAGAACCTGTAATTAGATTGATTCGGTTTTTTTCTGAAATGCTGAGGAAGCGTTGCAACATCACTGATGGGGTGGATTTAGATGTATTACAGATCATTATCTGTCAGTCACTGTCACTAACATTTTTTGTAAAGGAAATTGATCCCTTTACACAGGCTCAAAGTGATGTTGATGAGCAACACCATCTTAAATATTAAGCCAATGTATACCGTGTTATTACAAGTATTGGGTATTTGTGCTGCCATTTCGGTGCAGTGTTCTGTAATGTATCACACTAGATTACAGAAGGCCAAGTTACTTTTCACACTTTGTCTCATAGCACTTATCACATTGGTTCTTCCTTAGCGCATGCTAAGGTAGTGTAAAACAGGAAGGCTTGAATTGGGCATAGCTATGCCTCATAGTTTTGTGATGAACGTCTGCGTTGTACCACTGTTTCCTTGAACATAGTCTTTACATTTTTGCTGTTATCATTTCCCTTCGCAGATTTGCCACCATGTTTACCCCAAAGCCTGGGAGATATCTAGCTCTTGTGTTCCTTCTGGTTCTGTCAAGCAAGGCGGTCTCAAGATGTCTACTTAGCCATGGGGAGGTAGCAACCCATGGAACCCAGGAGTCGAACCTGTCTGAGCTACCACCTCAAACAACGCCCCCTGTAGCCCTCACCAAAGACCTGACCAAGAACGCAAAAGAAGTCTCCGTTACCCAGCAAACAATGAGAACTGAAACCTCAGAGACAGACCATGAGACTGAGCTCTCCCACACCACTGTGAGAGTTAAACAAACACCTGTCCCATCCGCCTTGCATCCACCTAACCTTACCAGTGCCATCAACTCCTTCACAGAAGGGACAGCAAAATCCTCCATTCCAGGAAGCGTCAGTGTCTCGAACAGAGTGACATGCCCGACCATGACCCCTAAGGGGAGAGGGCTGGTAGGTCAGTGCCTGATCATCATGGCTGTGCTGGCTGCTGTGATAACAATGTTCATTGTCAGCACCGTCATCCTCTTGACCAAGCTGAGGGGCAGCAGATACAGACACAGGGCCCAGCAGCTGCAGGGACAGGGCACAGAGATGGTGTGCATCTCAGCAGTGGTCCCCACCAGAACCACTTATGGTGGCCAGGGGAGATACAGATGCCCCACAAGCAACATCACCCTAATGCCCAGCACAGAGGACAGCGAGGGGGACAATCTCACTCTCAACAGCTTCATCCCAGACGTTGACGGATGCTTGTAACACTTCAGTCAAACTCGCAATTCACAATAGCACACTTGCGCTTTGTCAGCTACGTAGCAAATGTTTTGTACTTATACAGAAAAAGTGCCTTGCTTATCTCACTTATTCTAATGAGAAATACACATCTATCACTATTGCTGTACATACTGAATAAAACATTTTAAAAATGTTTCTGTCGTACTGAATTCTTCAACCTCTATCGAATCTTATTACAACAATGCTGAGGCAAGAGGTGCTCCAAACAGCCATGGGCAAAACAGAAGCCCTGCAGTGCCAGCAGGGATGTAAGTTCTGAGGCACATGTTTGTAGCTGACTGTATATTTTCTGTTAGGTTTGTACATGTGTGATATGATGAAAGACCTATCTGTGAGCTGGTCTTGTAGGCTGTGTGGAGACGGGCTGTAATCTGGAGCACATAATTAGAGATCTCTGTGAGAAGCAGGGGGAAAATAGGGACTCGCCCTGTGGAGAACATAAATACCCACTAACTGTCAACGCACAAAACGTGGTCTTGTCCATTTTAGAGAATACTGATTCAACTGTGTGTAATGGCAAGGGCGAAGTAAGTACTTTGTCTTTGATATTGAAGAAAGTACTGCAAATGTTGTGCTACTCCAGTGCTTTAATCCTGCACTAACATTGACCACATTTCGGCTGAATTTTGTATTTGACCTAATCGCTCAACTTTCAGGATTGCCACGTGAACCGGTAACTCGGTGATTGTGAACAATTAGGAAATATCAATATGTAGTGGACAAAGATGTTCCCCTCATAAATATCTCCATCATATTTAAGGTTTAGGAGCAAACAAGGAAAATACATGCAGTACGGCAGCCCCTAACTGTCCCTCCTTTCTAGACTGGCCAAAGCATCCACCATGATCCCACTTCTGGGAGAGGAGGATTTTGGGGGGAGTTATGTAAAGCGGTACGGGGAGGGGATGGAAATGTAGAGGGATGGACGTCTTTCTGAAAATCAGCAGGCTTTTTTAGAACTGGAGAAACAACTTTCAGTATACTGGAAGTTACAGGAGAGGGTGGCAACTTGGACGCTCCCTCTTTTCCCCCCCTCAATTTTCTTCTGCTCTCTCTCTCTCTCCCTCTCTCTGCTGTTAGAATCCCTCTACCATTCAGTCCAGAGGAGACACTTCAGCCAGACAGCATCTGTAAGTACAGACCTTTTCTTTGTTGGTTTAATTCCTGGTTAGGACACTAGTCAAAAGTTTGGACACCTACTCATTCAAGGGTTTTTCTTTATTTGAACTATTTTCTACATTGTAGAATAATAGTGAAGATATCAAAACTATGATATAACACACATGGAATCATGTAGTAACCAAAAAAGTGTTAAACAAATCCAAATATATTTTAGTTTCTTCTAAAATAGCCACACTTGGCAATGAAGACAGCTTTGCACACCCTTGGCATTCTCTCAACCATCTTCATGTAGGAGGCTTTTCCAACAGTCTTGAAGGAGTTCCCACATATGCTGAGCACTTGTTGGATAGTTTTCCTTCACACTGCGGTCCAACTCATCCCAAACCATCTCAATTGAGTTGTCGGGTGATTGTGGAGGCCAGGTCATCTGATGCAGCACTCCATCACTCGCCGCCTAAATAAATCAGTGTCACCAGCAAAGCACTATCCCACCTTCTCCATGCTTCACGGTGGGAACCACACATGCGGAGATCATTCGTTCACCTACTCTGCATCTCACAAAGACAGCGGTTGGAACCAAGAATCTCACATGGACTCATCAGACCAAATGACAGATTTCCACCGGTCTAATGTCCATTGCGTGTGTTTCTTGGACCAAGCAAGTCTCTTCTTATTATTGGTGTCCTTTAGTAGTGGTTTCTTTGCAGCAATTTGACCATGAAGGGCTGATTCATGCAGTCTCCTCTAAACAGTTGATGTTGATGTCTGTTACTTGAACTCTGTGAAGCATTTATTTGGGCTGCAATTTCTGAGGTTGGTAACTCTAATGAACTTATCCTTTGCAGCAGGTAACTCTGGGTCTTCCTTTCCTATGGCGGTCCTCATGAGAGCCAGTTTCATCATAGCGCTTGATGGTTTTTGCGACTGTACTCAAAGTTCTTGACATTGTCCCAATTGACTGACCTTCATGTCTTTCTCTTTGCTTATTTGAGCTGTTTGTGCCATAACATGGATTTGGTATTTTACCAAATAGGGCTGTCTTCTGTATACCACCCCTACCGTGTCACAACACAACTGATTGGCTCAAATGCATTAAGAAGGAAAGAAATTCCACAAATGAACTTTTAAAATGCATTCCAGGTGACTACCTCATGAAGCTGGTTGAGAGAATGCCAAGAGTGTGCAAGGCTGTCAAGGCAAAGGGTGGCTATTTTGAAGAATAATCTAAATATATTTTGATTTGTTTAACACTTTTTTGGTTACTACATTATTCAATGTGTTATTTCATAGTGTTAATGTCTTGACTATTATTCTACAATGTAGAAAAAAGTAAAAATAAAGAAACCCTTGAATGAGTAGGTGAGTTCCAACTTTTGACTGGTACTGTATGGGTGACAAGAATAAATGGTAGTTTTGATTGCTGTAGACTTTGTACGGTACGACAAACCTGTCAACTTAAGGACAAGAAACGGGGACAATGGGGAATGTTTCTGTTTTTAGGAAATTAAAGTTACAGGTACTGTCACGTTTCATTTGTCATACAAGATCAGTTGTGGTCTTATATTTTTGATGAAGACATAAGAAAAGGTTTCAAAAGGGTAGATTAACATAGATGGATATCTTTTGGTTTTGAATGATCGAGTCCATTTGTTTAGAAATATCAAAGTTTGAGAGGTTGAGTCCTCCAGCTAATAGAATGTTTAAAAAGATGATTATGGTGAATGTCACATTAGAAAGTTAGTCTTAATATTTAGAGGGGTAAAAGTCACAATAACATGGTGGTGATTGGAGCTTGTAGGTGAAGATGGCTGGAGGAATTCAGGATGATTCTTTTAGTGTTTTTCAGTGGATGGACTGTAGAGATGATGATGACCAACCAGGAGACTATTCCTGAAGATGTAATTATGTCTGGTAAATACCAAGGTCCAGTCACAGCGCACATGGCTCTGTAGCTTTCCTGACTGAACATACATCGGTGAGGAGATCAAGCTAACCATCCATTTTAGTATGACTAAAGTACATACATACTGTATGCATAACCACACGAGAGACATGATGGGCACATTTACAGTAAGGAGTAAGGCTTCAGAGGTTGAATGTAACAAGGCTGATTAGAAGCCAGCCATTCTCACCAGAGTAGTAAGCAGCACTGTGTAATTACATGTATTTCCAGACGGAGTGAAGCTACAGATTTAGAGTTTGGGCTGTGAGATACTGGTGTGTAATATTATGTTAGGAGAGAGAGACCGTTTTGAACTGCATTAGCTGCTTCTTGAGACTGACTCTTTCTCTGTAGGGCATACTGTAAGTGCACCCGTTCCTAAGGCAGGCTGAATGCAGGCTTTCCCTATGAGCAGAAATACCCCATCCGATCCCTGCCGCAGCCTGTTGTTAGCGTGCTGCAGCCCAGTGTAAATGGAGACCACAGCCACAAGTATCCTACGCCTCTCTGCTCCCTGTGGCATTTATAGCTTTCTCCTCTCTTTGGTGTGGTGGATGGGTGGCCTCTCTCCACTACACATTTAAACCATGACCAAACTGCCGGCCTCCACCCCATATAAGTAATGGCTACAGACAGTTAAAATAGATTTAATACAATATGTGAAATGGGAGAACTATTGTGGATGTACTTTTCTGTAGTGATTGTATAACTAGATGGATCTGGTAATTGGGAACATGAGCAACACCTGAGAGGTTTCTACTTTGTTCTGAGTTATAATAACACAAAATCCATCCTCTGTACTGTCAAACCATTGAATGTTTCTTCATTCTAATAGTAGAAACCCAACTGCCCATCCATCCTTAGTAGAGAGAAAGGAAGACTCGGCACACCCTCATTTCAACATGGACAATTGGGTAGTATTGTAATGCTCCGGGTGTCGTGGGTGTGGAGTCAAACGCAGGAGACAGAGAGTGCAATGATGTGCTTCTTTAATAGCACCAACGCACCACAGGGTGCTCACAATAGTAACGGCCCCAAACACAGGGAATCAAAATGTACAACTGAAAATGCATGACCAGGCACTAACACGTACCTCTACAACAGAGCCGAAGGTTACAATAAATAATCCCGCACAACAACCAGGCGGGCCGGCTGTCTAATAAAGACAAACTAATCATTCATAAACAGGTGCTACCAATAAACATACAAGGAGGGGGAGGAAAGACGATCAGTGGCAGCTAATAGGCCGGTGACGACGACCGCCGAGCGCCACCCGCCCGGGAAGGGAAACCACCCTCGGTCGGACTCGTGACAACTATTTGGTAGATAGGTTGGAATCTCAACGTATTTTCACACACTCAAAAACACAGCCAAAAGTTTGTTGAATTCCCCCCAATGTGCTGTCACTGTGTTTTCAACCATATAACTACACAACCAGATTTGAATGAAAAATCAGTCTTAATTTTAACTTAATGTGTTATCACTGTGCTTGATCTAAAAGCACAACCAAATGATCTGGCTTGCATTACATTGAGATTACATTAAAGTACCTGGTGCAAGTAATCAATGCCTTTTTCAGATTCTGTGCAGATTCTTTTAACATATGTGAAGATTTCCACAGACCTGCGACCCTGATTTTAACCTCCATATTCATCGTCTCCTGTGAATACAGTGCGTTTCTATGATCTGCGGTTGAAAAGGTCTATAAAAATGCTTTTGTGACATCACAGGGAAGGATTAAATGGAAAGAAAGTGATTTTCAAAACTTGCTACGAGTTTCTAGCTCAAGGGAGCGTATTTTCTTGCTCCCAACGTCACAGCCAATGTGTGTTTTGAAAATCACATATTTTTAATATATTTTTTTATGTCATTGGGGAGAACTTTTTAACTTTATATATTTTTTTCTACAAAACATAGAAATGCACCATTTTCACATGTTGACACTGGTATTGTGCTGGAGATTATGAAAATTAGGTTGAAAATGGTGGAGTTGCCCTTTTTAAGGTTGAATAAATACTGTTACATTAGTTTGTAAGATAGTAAATAGCCTAATGTACAAAAGTGATATTGTGTTTGGTTGACAATGCAACCAAATATTAACATTAAAAGGATATGTATCTACTGCTTGGATAGTTTAATCTGAGCCACTGGCTTACTCCTATTCTTTAACTAATTTTTGGTTGAGGGAAATGTGAATCCAACAATTTCTTAACTTGTCGACAAATTAATAGGCTATTTACCGTATTACAAAAGTGATATTGAATTGTTTGTTTGTCACACAACCAAATATACACATTTTAAAGGAGATGCTTCTTCTGCTTCGACAGGTCCAACTGTGCCACTGAGTCTGGCTTCAATTCCTGTTTGGCTACAAATGAATAATTGATATGTTGGATTTATCTCCATTTCAATCAAAACTCTTTTAGAATCAAATAGAACTTTAAAAACAGTTTGATTTGACTTAATTCTATTCTAATTATATTATTTAACTTGTATTTTTGGTTAAGAGGGAGACTCCAACATATGTATTAAAAACTATAAATCCCATTTGAAATTTGGGGACATGGGGACATGAGAATTACAGAGGAGGCAACTTAAATGAACTGCTTTTAAAACATTTTACATTACAAATAGCGAACATTATTTTTCATGACACGAGAGGTAAAATGGGTTTTGGAATGAAACAGTCCATAACTGAGAGGTGTCGGATCCTGTTCCGGCAGTGTCCAGCTCAAATCAAGCACTGGACACAGGCAGTAATGCTGACACAACATTGGCAGTACAGTACACTGTTTCTCAGCCATTTCTGTACCAGTGACTGGCAAGACATTGTCCTCTTTTTATTTTTTTACAATATTTATTTTCATAAGCAATATCAACCATATATAAACAAAAGACACACACTCATATTTTTTTAACCAGCTCATGTTTAAAACAAATAGCATATATAAAGGAGGCTAGGAAACACTGTCACCACTGATAAATACACGATAATTGAGAATTTCAAGAAGCATTTTTCTACGGCTGGCCATGCTTTCCACCTGGCTACCCCAGTCAACAGTCCTGCACTCCCCACAGCAACCTGCCCAAGCCTCCCCCATTTCTCCTTCACCCAAATCCAGATAGATGATGTTCTGAAAGAGCTGGAAAATTTGGACCCCAACAAATCAGCCGGGCTAGACAATCTGGACCCCCTTTTTCTATAATTATCTGCCGAAGTTGTTGCAACCTCTATTACTAGCCTGTTCAACCTCTTTCATATCGTCTGAGATTCCCAAAGATTGGAAAGCTGCCGCGATAATCCCCCTCTTCAAAGGGGGAGACACTAGACCCAAACTGCTACAGACCTATATCCATCCTACCCTGCCTTTCTAAAGTCTTCGAAAGCCAAGTTAACAAACAGATTACCAACCATTTCGAATCCCACCGTGCCTTCTCCGCTATGCAATTTGGTTTCAGAGCTGGTCATGGGTGCACGTCAACCACGCTCAAGGTCCTAAACAATATCATAACCGCCATCGATAAGAGACATTACTGTGCAGCTGTATTCATCGACCTGGCCAAGGCTTTCGACTCTGTCAATCACCACATTCTTATCGTCAGACTCAACAGCCTTGGCTTCTAAAATGACTGTCTCGCCTGGTTCACCAACTTCTCAGACGGAGTGCAGTGTGTCAAATTGGAGGGCCTGTAGTCCGGACCTCTGGCAGTCTCTATCAAGGGCAATATCATTAAGGACATTTTAAGGTTGCAGTGACACATCCATAACCTGAGCGGAAACCAGATTGCACACCAGAGAGAATAATATAGACAGTTGATTATTGACAAGTATTTCCAACACTTTTGGTAAACGGGGCAAAATAGAAATAGGCCTATAACACTATCAGCTTGATCTCCCCCTTTTTAAATAAAGGACGAACCGTGGCTGCCTTCCAAGCACTGGGAACCTCCCCAGAAAGGAGAGATGGGTTAAAAAGGTTGGAGATAGGCTTGGCAATGAAAGTTTCAGGAGCTCCTCTAGGACCTCGAACTCAGTGACTGCCTGCAGGGAGAAATGTTGTAGTGGGGCAGGGGATAAATAGGGAAAAGCATCGGGGATAGTCACATTAGAAGGGGTGGGAGATGAGGAAATGTTGGACGGGCAAGGAGGCATGGCTGAGTCAAATAGGAATCCTGACTTAATGAAGTGGTGATTAAAGAGCTCAGCCATGTGCTTTTGTCAGTAACATCCACATCAAGGGACATGGGCAGTTGTGAGGAGGATAGTTTATTCTCCAAGTCTAACTTTTTTCCAGAACTTCTTGGGGTTAGACCCACAGAGAGAACTGCTCCTTAAAGTAACTAATTTGGCCTTCCGGATAGCCTGAGTGCACTTATTTCTCATTTGCCTGAACGAGAGCCGGTCAGCCTGAGTATGCGTGTGCCGAGCCTTTCGCCAAATGCAATTTTTGAGGTGGAGTAACTGCAAGTTCACGGTCGGACCAGGGACTGAACCTGTTTTTAATTCTCATTTTCCTTATGGGGGTGGGGTTTGTTAACAATACCACTGAAAATTTAAAAAAATAAGGTCCATGCATCTTAGAAAGAGGGGATCAAGCTGATTCTATACAAAGGCCAATTCATGAAGGAAGGCTTGCTCATTAAAGTTTTTTAGCAAGCGTCTATGACAAATCAGGACAGGTTGTTTCACTGAGCAGCCATTACGAACACAGGCTGTAAAACAGTGATCACTAAGGTCATTACAGAAAACACCATACCTATCAGGATTATTTGTGAGGAAAACATCAAGAAGAGTAGCCTTTTCTGGGTGTTTGGAGTCATACCTTGTGGGATTGGAAATAATCTGAAAAAGATGTAGGGAGTCCCATTGTTTCAGGACTTGGTCAGGTGGTTTAAGCATGTCCCAGTTTAGGTCACCTAGCAGGACAATTCAGACTTGGTGTAAGGGGCCAGGAGAGAGCTATGGGCAGGTAGGGTACAGGCCAGTGCTGATGGAGGACGATGGCACCCAGCAAGAGTCAACAAAGAGCTATTTGAAAGTTTTTAATGCTTAAAACCAGAAAATCAAATTGTTTAGGACAGACTTGGTGGAGACAACAAGGCACTGAAGGTGATCCTTGGTAAAGATTGCCACTCCCCAACCTTTGGAAGATCTGTCTCGCCCAAAAAAGGTTATAACCAGAAGGGTTAACATCGGAATTCAATTCACCACGTCTCAGTAATAACCAACACATTTGGATTGGAGCTGTGAACCCACACTTTCAATTGATCCATTTTAGGTAATAAGCCTCTAGTGTTAACGTGCAGAAACCCCAGATTTTTACGGAAGCAGGAATCAGTGAAGCAGATATCAGAGCACAGGTCAGAATTGGGGCTAGTAACAGTAGATGGGCCAGGGTGTACATGCACATTTCCAGATATCATCAACAGTAATACAATCAAGGCATGGCATAGTACAGGGAGAGCTCTGGTTTTATGACATCTGAATGTGCATCAGATGGCGACAATATCATATTGTACAGCAATTTCATCAGGTAACATGAATTCAAAGCGGGCGAGAGGTGATAGAACGGGATGGGAGGCCAAAAGTCCCGAGTGTGGGAACAAACAGTCTGTCCCACGGTTGGGTAAAGAAAGTTCGTAGTCAACAAAGCATGCAGAAGTCATGAGGCAAATAGCAAAATGCACAAGAAAAAAAATATAATGACTTGGGGCTAGCCGTTGTAAGTTCAGAGTTACTCGCCCCAACAGTGTGTTGTGGAGACGAGTGAATGCTTAGGAGAGATGGGGGGGCGGGGGCAGATCGTCAGGTGGAATCCAAGCAGCAGGCAATGGGAGTAGGTGTCACTCACTTCAGAGAAGCTTTTATTTCTGTAGGAAGATGTCTTGCTTCAAGGCCTCTGGATCGGGGTGACTTCGACACCTCTCGCTTAACACGTCAGTGCTAATTGAAGTTGTATCTCTTTGTCCTAGCAAAGCTTGGTAGCCTGAGCATTCAGTCCTTATTAAGTAAAATATAATTGTAATGTATTTTTCTTGGCTTTTGAAAGTAAAAAAATTGCTTCACACTAAGCATTACTCACTCAGCTCCAGGTTGGATGGGGTTTTCAGGTCTCTGCTTGTTTGCCAGAGCATTTGATGTACAGTTTGGGAATAATAATCCTTGTATAGGAAGCATTCCAAGTAATTCCATCCAAAATCAGGTTGTAGGTTTGCTGTTCAGATTTGGAATGAAGGTTATGTTGTTTAGGGTAGCATCCTGTATATGTACATCCCAAAAAATCTATAAATGTATTTTTAAAAACATGCTGAAAAATGTGGGAGCTCATGACCGCGCTCTCAAGTACCCTCCTTTCCTCTCAAAGTAATTCATAGTGCCATATTGACTTTGAATCTGAGTATACGTGACATCCGCTAGATTATAAAAATAATACAGAAACATAAATATTAGCAGGCTATGGGCCACCGGCCATGTCACATTTTTCATTCATATATATATATATCTCCTGAAAGTATGATTTACATTTTTTGTTTTTAAAATTAGTTATGGATTGTTTTAATTCGCATTGCTTATATTCAGGAGGGAATGACAGCGTGTGCAATTGGGCTAAGCACGTGGCAAATATCAAATACATGATTGTTGAGATGCGACTGTCAGTGAAAAGTGGAGGCCCAGCCAGTCACAATGCAATATTTCAAAATACAATCGCTTGAAAATAGATTTTGCTTTATTTAAAGGTGCATTCCTATGGTGAAAATCTGCTTCCCCAAACTTGAAACTCACATGCTGCCTAAAAAGCAGAATTAATATACTGTATGATTGAAATAATTTGCTCTGTTGAACCTAGTTGTTGGAATTACTTAATCATTCTCACTACATAATTTTGGTAATGGTCAGTGACAAATATCAAAGCTAAGCAGTGCTGGGGTTGGTTTAAACCCTCACTCTGGTCTCAGAGCATTTTGTTACTCTGTACATAAATCCAGTACACTCCTTTTGGTATGATACTGTATGGTATGTATTAATTTGTGGATGTCTATCAATAATTTGTATGATATGTTATGAATTACACTTCGTATTAAATGTTCCGAATTAGCAAAATCTACAATATGCTACAAATTTGCAAAAACGTATATATGTTATGAATTCTAGCTAGGCTTGGAGTTTAGGAGTTCGGTTAAATGGTTAGGGTTAGCTAAAAGGTTTGGGGATGGGTTAGCTAACATGCTAAGTGCACTGAGTAGCACAAAACATTAAGAACACCTGCTCTTTCCATGATATAAACTGACCAGGTGAATCCAGGTGAAAGCTATGATCCCTTATTGATGTCACTTGTTAAATCCACTTCAATCAGTGTAAATGGGGAGGAGACGGGTTAAATGAGGATTTTAAAGCCTTGAGACAATTGAGACATGGATTGTGTATGTGTGCCATTCAGAGGGTGAATGGGCAAGTTTTAAGTGCATTTGAACAGGGTATTTTTTTTATTTCACCTATATTTAAACAGCTAGGCCAGTTGAGAACAAGTTCTCATTTACAAATGCATCCTGGCCAAGATAAAGCAAAGCAGTGCGACACAAACAACAGAGTTACACATGGGATAAACAAACGTACAGTCAATAACACAATAGAACATCTGTATACAGTGTGCGCAAATGAAGTAAGGAGGTAAGGCAATAAATAGGCCGTAGTGGTGAAGTAATTACAATTTAGCAATTAACACTGGAGTGATGGATGTGCAGATGAGGATGTGCAAGTAGAAATACTGGTGCACAAGAGCAGAGAAAAACAAAACAAATATGGGGACTAGGTAGGTAGTTGGTTGGATGGGCTACTTACAGATGGGCTGTGTACAGCTGCAGCGATCGGTAAGCCGCTCTGGCAGCAGATGCTTGAAAGCTAGTGAGGGAGATATAACTTCAGTGATTTTTGCAATTTTTTCCAGTCATTGGCAGCAGAGAACTGGAAGGAAAGGCGGCCAAACGAGTTGTTGGCTTTGGGGATGACCAGTGAAATATACCTGCTGGAGTGTGTGTTGCTATGGTGACCAGTGAGCTGAGATAAGGCGGAGCTTTTCCTAGCAAAGACTTATAGATGACCTGGAGCCAGTGGGTTTGGCGACGAATATGTAGCGAGGACCAACCAACGAGAGCATAAAGGTCGGTAGTATATGTGGCTTTGGTGACAAAACGGATTGCACTGTGATAGACTGCATCCAATTTACTGAGTAGAGTGTTGGAGGCCATTTTGTAAATTACATCGCCGAAGTCAAGGATTGGTAGGATAGTCAGTTTTACGAGTATATGTTTGGCCGCATGAGTGAAGGAGGCTTTTTTTGCGTAATAGGATGCCAATTCTAGATTTAATTTTGGATTGGAGATGCTTAATATGAGTCTGGAAGCAGAGTTTACAGTCTAGCCAGACACCTAGGTATTTATAGTTGTCCACATATTCCAAGTCCGAACCATTCAGAGTAGTGATGCTAGGTGGGCGGGCCCTTGCGGGCAGCGATCGGTTGGAGAGCATGCATTTAGTTTTACTTGTATTTAAGAGCAGTTGGAGGCCACGGAAGGAGTGTTGTATGGCATTGAAACTCATCTGAAGGTTTGTTAACGGTGTCCAAAGAAGGGCCAGATGTTTTCAGAATGGTGTCGTGTGCGTAAAGGAGGATCAGAGAATCACCAGCAGCAAGAGCGACGACATTGATATCTACAGAGAGAAGAGTTGACCCGAGAAATTAACCCTGTGGAACCCCCATAGACTGCCAGAGGACTGGACAACAGGCCCTCCGATTTGAGACACTGAACTCGGTCTGAGAAGAAGTTGGTGAACCAGTCGAGGCAGTCATTAGAGAAACCAAGGCTGTTGAGTCTGCCGATAATACGATGATTGACAAGTTGAAAGCCTTGGCCAGGTCGATGTCTACGGATGCACAGTAATGTCTCTAATCGATGGCGGTTATGATATTGTTGAGGACCTTGAGCGTGGCTGTGGTGCACCCATGACCAGCTCTGAAACCAGATTGCATAGTGGAGAAGGTACGGTGGGATTCTAAATGGTCGGTGATCTGTTTGTTCACTTGGCTGTCGAAGACTTTAGAAAAGGCAGGGCAGGATGGATATAGGTCTGTAACAGTTTGGGTCTAGAGTGTCCCCCCTTTGAAGAGGGGGATGACCGCGGCCGCTTTCCAATCTTTAGGTATCTCAGACGATACGAGAGGTTGAACAGACTAGTAATAGGGGTTGCGACAATGGCGGCAGATAATTTTAGGAAGAGAGGGTCCAGATTGTCTAGCCCAGCTGATTTGTAGGGATCCAGATTCTGCAACTCTTTCTGGACATCAGCTGTCTGGATTTGGGTGAAGGAGAAGTGGGGGGATATTGGGCCAGTTGCTGCGGGGTGTGCAGAACATTTGGCCGGGGTTGGGATAGCCAGGTGAAAAGCGTGGCCGGCCATAGAGAGATGCTTGTTGAAATTCTCGATTTATCGTGGGTTTATCAGTGGTGACAATGTTTCCTAGCCTCAGTGCAGTGGGCACCTGAGAGGAGGTGCTTTTATTCTCCATGGACTTTAGTGTCACAACCTTTTGGAATTAGTACTGCAGGATGCAAATTTCTGTTTGAAAAAGCTAGCCTTTGCTTTCCTAACTGACTGTATATTGGTTCCTGACTTGCCTGAAAAGTTTCATATCGCGGGGACTATTCAAAGCTAGTGCAGTGCGCCACAGGATGTTTTGCTGGTCAAGGGCAGTCAAGTCTGGAATGAACCAAGGGCTATATCTGTTCTTAGTTCTACATTTTCTGAAAAGGGCATGTTTATTTAAGATGGTGATGAAGGCACTTTTAAAGAATAACCAGGCATCCTCTACTGACGGAATGAGATCAATATCCGTACAGGATACCTGGGCCAGGTCAATTAGAAAGGCCTGTGGAGTGTGCTAAAGCAGTGAATTAAGCAAACTTAGGGAGGAGGCTTCTGATGTCAACATGCAGGAACCCAAGGCTTTTCTGGTTACAGCAGTCAACAAGTGAGAGCACCTGGTGGCACACAGGTCCTGGGTTAACCTCTACATCACCAGAGGAGGAGTAGGATGAGGGTACGCCTAAAGGCTATAAGAACTGGTCGTCTAGTGCGTTCGGAACAGAGAGTAAAAGGAGCAGACTTCTGGGCGTGGAGGATAGATTCAGGGCATAATGCACAGACGGGCATGGTAGGGTGCGAGTACAGTGGAGGTACACCTAGGCATTGAGTGACGATGAGAGAGACTGCATCTTTGGAGGCGCCAATTAAGTTAGGTGCGGTCTCTGCATGTGTGGGGGGTGGGGCATGGGAGATAACCGGGGCATGCAGAGCGGGACTAGGTCCTCCACAGTAAAACAAAACAATGAGAGCTACCCGAAACAACAGTATACAAGGCATATTGACATTAGAGGGCGGCATAAAGCAATCACAGGTGTTGATTGGGAGGGCTAAGACAACAACGGGTAAATGGCGATGAATGGGCAGAGAGGATCAGTTAACTACACACAGGCCCTGAGTTTGAGGCTGGGGCCGACAGATCATAGGGTCCAATAAGCAGCAATGGACAAAACATGGAGCTGCTCGGCAGTCGTCACTATGCTAGGCGAGCGTTAGACATGATAGCCACTCGGTAGCAGCTAGCTTGCTGCGATGACCCGGTGTAATGGTCCGGAGCTTGCGGCAGGAATCCGGTGATGTAGTGGAGAGAAAAAAAGCAGTCCGATATGCTCAGGGCTGATATCGCACTGTGCAGAATGCCAGATATTATCTGGGCTATCCGGGCTAAAGCGGCTGGTGTCTGTGCTAAAGGTAAAGACTGCTAGCAGTGGCTAACAATGACTAAAAACCAATTAGCTAATTAACTGGCTAGCTTCTGAAGGCTAGCTTCTAATGGAGGTTCTAGTTATAAGGTCTAAAAAAAATTGCAGATCCATACCACGTTGGGTGAGGCGGGTTGCAGGAAGGTATATTTAACTTTAAAATGGAAAAAGAGATTGATATGTATACAGAAAAACAAAGCTGAATATTTACACAGGACAAAACATGTCTTGCTGCTACGCCATCTTGGAGAAGTATGGTATGGTAGTAGGTGCCAGGCTGACCGACGTGTGTCAAGAATTGTAACGCTGCTGGGTTTTTCACACAACACTTTCCTTTGTGTATCAAGAATGGTCCACCACCCAAAGGACACCCATCGGAGTCAACATGGGCCAGCATGTGGAACGCTTTCGACAACTTGTAGAGTCCATGCCCCGAAGAATTTAGGCTGTTCTGAGGGCAAAAGGGGGTAAAACTCAATACAAAACCTAACATATATACAAAATGGAGTGTCGAATTTACATACATAATGCTCTGAGACCAGGTTGCAGCCCTGAATGGGAGACAGAAGGAATAGCTGTAGATGTATCAACTCTCCAGTAGGAGGTGCTGCCCAGGCAATTTTTTGTTGCTTGTAGTGGAAGCAAATTCAATATATAAAAGATTTAACCAGTTTGTGCTCAGTGGGGAGGCATGTTGTAGGCCTACAGTAGCTGCTGTTATATAGATGCAGAAAATGAAAGCCTATATTCTTGAAATCAGCCCAAATAGTCATGAATTTGACATCAAAACATTTTCTAAACCATCTGCAATTTTGAGAAATGTTGTATTGAATGTCTCGCTCTTGTCTTTACAGGATTCCGAAGGAAAGATGAGTAACCACTTGATTCTTCACTTGGCATGTGTGAGCATGGTTCTCCTCTGGGGTCATGGGTATGCAGTGCATGTGCCCCTGGTCTATAGAATTTCCATGGATGGCAGTGGTGATGGAGGGGAGCCGGATCTCATTATCCCCGTCGATGGCCCCCACCACCCTCTCTCCCCCGTCGATGTCGCCCCAGATGTCGATGTCACCCCCGTCGATGTCGCCCCCGTCGACGTTGCCCCCGTTGATCTTTCCCCCACCACTACCCTAGCCCCCACCCTGGTCAGCACCATCACCAATACCATCACCATCACCATGATCCGCTTCAAGGACTTTATGCTCACCCGGGTGGTGGACTTCCTCCAGGATAATATGCTGATCATAATTGTGGTCACCTCCCTCCTCATCGTCATGATCTTCATCATCTGCTGTGCCGCTACCATGAGCCAAAAGCGCAAGATGGAGGCCTACAAACCCCCTGCCAACCCACCCAGGAAATATATGGGCGACACAGCTGGCGGAGTCGAACCCTCCAGTGAGGTTCAGAGTAGGGTCTCTGACGGGCCTGATTTTGCCAGGAGGGTCCAGATCCAGGGAACCCCCAAGAATCTGCGCACCCCTTCCACCGCACTGGTGGGGGAAAAGGTGGGTAAGGAGCCCAAACCGAAGGAGGTCCAGAAAGTGAGGGAGATAGAGGAGGAGGAAACGCGCAGAGTGGAGTCTAAGCACAAGGGCCAGAAGGCTGAGGAGGTGCCGCAGAGCTCCAGCACCAGCCAGCCCATGGTCTGCACCTGCCACCTGCGGAAGGCAAACCACTAAGTATAGGTTGGGGCTCCAACCATGCAAACTAGCAAAAAAGGAGATTGAGGCCTTTTCTTTTGCAGAGGGAACTCCCTGGGTACGTCAGCTGCTGTGTGCCAAACTTGTCTGTGGAATCTGACTCTGTCGGCACCTTTAGCATACAGATATAACTGGGTCTAGTTAGCATACAAAGGCCTTTAAAACAGAAGGAATTTCAGGTTTGACTGCTAAAATATATATATATATATATATGTCATATGTATATACAGTACCAGTCAAAAGTTTGGACACAACTACTCATTCAAGGGTTTTCTATATTTTTACTATTTTTTACATTGTAGAATTATATTAAAGACATATATTTTAGATTCTTCAAAGATGCCACCTTATGCCATACACTTTGCATACTCTCAGCATTCTCTCAACCAGTTTCACCTGGAAGACTTTTCCAACAGTCTTGAAGGAGTTCCCACATGCTAAGCACTTGTTGGCTGCTTTTCCTTCACTCTCATCCCAAACCATCTCAATTGGGATGAGGTCGGGTGATTGTGGAGGCCATGTCATCTGATGCAGCACTCCATCACTCTCCTTCTTGGTCAAATAGCCCTTACGCAGCCTGTGTGTTGGGTCATTGTCATGTTTAAAAACAAATGATAGTCCCACTACGCGCAAACCAATATTTTAATTCTAAATAAATCACTGACAGTGTCACCAGCAAAGCACCATCACACCTCCTCCATGCTTCATGGTGGGAACCACACATGTGGAGATAATCCGTTCACCTACTCCGCGTCTCACAAAGACACGGCAGTTGGAACCAAAAATATAAAATTTGGACTCATCAGACCGAAGGACAGATTTCAACTGGTCTAATGTCCATTGCTCGTGTTTCTTGGCCCAAGCAAGTCTCTCCTTATTGGTGTCCTTTAGTAGTGGTTTCTTTGCAGCAATTCGACCATGAAGGCCTGATTTCATGCAGTCTCCTCTGATCAGTTGATGTCTGTTACTTGAACTCTGTGAAGCATTTATTTGGGCTGCAATTTCTGAGGCTGGTAACTCTGAGGCAGTGGATAAGTTGATTAGAGTTAACTCTGGGTCTTCCTTTCCTGTGGCGGTCCTCATAAGAGCCAGTTTCATCATAGCGCTTGGTTTTTGCAAATGCACTTGAAGAAACTTTCAACGTTCTTGAAATTTTCCAGGTTTGACTGACCTTTGTCTTAAAGTAATGATGGACTGTCGTTTCTCTGTTTTTGCCATAATATGGACTTAGTCTTATCTTCTGTATACCGCCCCTACCTTGTCACAACACAACTGATTGGCTCAAATACATTAAGAATGAAAGAAATTCAACAAATTAACTTTTAACAAGGCACACCTTTTAATTGAAATGCATTTCAGGTGACTACCTCATGAAGCTGGTTGAGAGAATGCCAAGTGTGCAAAGCTGTGAAGGCAAATAGTGGCTACTTTTAAGAATCTCAAATGTAAAATATATTCTGATTTTAAAACTTTTTTGGTTACTGCATGATTTCATAGTTTTTTTTTTATTCTACTTTGTAGAAAATAGTAAAAAAGAATAATTTAAAAACCTGGAATGAGTAGGTGTCAACTTTTGACTGGTACTGTATAAATTATTCATCCTATACTTCTCTTGATGTATAAAAGGGTCATTGTGAAATGAGATTGCTTAATCAATTGTTGATAGTAAAAAAAAAAAAAAGACATACAAAGACAGTATTTATAGGATGTTTGCATGTTGTTATTACCGTTGGGAAATTTTACTGCTCAGTTTAGCTTTACTAAAGAGATGTAGAGGTAAATGCCAAAATAAAGGAAACACTTGAGTAAATGAAGGCTCTGTTATGGTGTGGGGTGCATTTTCCTGGCATGGTTTAGGTCCACACAACCCCTTAGAGGGAAAGGTAAACGACAATAAATACACAGCCATTCTGAGTGATCACCCAACCAATGGTGAATCAGTTCTATCCTGATGGGAGTGGTCTCTTCCAGGATGACCATGCTCCCATCCACAGGTGGTCATTGAATGATTTGATGAGCATGAAAACATTGTAGACCATGTGCTATGGCCGTCTGTCATCAGATCGCAACCCGGTTTTACACTTATGGGAGATTCTGGAGCGTCGCCTGAGACGGCGTTTTCCACCACCATCAACAAAACAGCAAATTATGGAATTTCTCGTGGATAAATGGTGTCGCATCCCTCCAACAGAGTTCCAGACACAAGTAGAATCTATGCCAAGGTGCATTGAAGCTGTTCCGGTGGCTCGTGGCCCTATTAAGACGCCTTATGTTGGTGTTTCCTTTATTTTGTCTGTTACATTTAGATCACACAGAGAAAAGAAAGTTGGCATCTCTGAAGAGAGAAAGCCAAACATAATTCTCTACTAACTCTACTCAATTAATTGATGGGAATTTTATGAGTGGAATTAGACATTTTGAAATTACATGCATTTTCATACATGTCACACTGGGTGATTTATGGATTATTATTTTAGAGAATTTGCAAATGCTATATGGGTAAAGCAGCTTTTTTTTTGAAGTGTGATTTGCAGGTTCAAGTGTGGTTTAAGATCCGTGCATACTAACTTTTTATTAATACTGGTACTTATTTAATTCTAAAGTCAAGTAAAATCCAAAGATTTCTCCTGAATCCCTTTATGGATTGTTTTACCATGACCCTCAGTTCTGCTGTAGATTGTGGTAGTTATTTTATTTTTGTCCAGCTTCAATAAAGAGGTATGGTTGATATATTTGTTTTTATTGAAATTGTAAGTGCAAAAGTCTGAGTATGAGGAAGAGATTTCACAATTTTCCCTTTATAACAAATTGCAATGTGGAGTTTGACTATGCCCGAATGTTAGTGCTGCCAATTGGGCCACAGGGTGTGTAAAAACATTTTGATACTACTTTGGAGCCCCTCATTTTCATAACTTCAGTAGCCTATGTTTGAAGAAAAGCTGTCTGGTTTGTTAGGCCTGTTTTCAAATGTTAAAAAAAAAAAGAAAAAAAAAAAGACTAACGACAATTATAGTGACATGCATACTACTGCATGTACTTTGTCTGTGTTGACAGTTGTATTTTTAGGTTCATATTATATAAGCTATAATAAATATTTCCATGACAAACTTTGAAATACCCTGCCCACTCACACATTACAGGGGAAAATATGGCTGTAGTGTCACCTGATTGGCCAGGGACAGGAGGCTGGCACCACTATGTAATGTCATGCCCAAACACAAAGCCAGTGAAAGGCACCAGAGCCTTGAGATGACGAGAGAGCTCCTTTGTCTTGTTCCCTTGCTTCCTTACAAGATGCGATCAATATTTCAACAGCTGTCAATCCAACTACACGAAGTACTTTGCTCTGAAACTGGACATGAGTGTATTTGAAAACAAGACACACTGATTTGTCCACATGCCCATATCAAGTCAGGTTACTTGAAGATAAATCACTTATCTGATTTTGTACCAGGGATATGTAAAGATCGGCCTATTTCCTGAAAAGAAAATGTAAGCTATTGGTTAAATGGCATGCAATTGCTGCCCTCCTGCAAACATTGTAAGTATTGTGAGAGGATGTAGCAGCTGTTTGTTGCAAGAAACAATTAAAACCAGACCCTAAAAAACTGTTGATGCCTTAATATGAAAATGCCTATAAATAACGGTGCAGAAATAATTGCAATATCTGTTACAGAAAAAATAAAGTATTGATTGCCATCTTTATTGTTTATGATTTAATTATAAAATATCCGATTGCTCTTTTTCACAGGAAGGGGAGGCATGTATATCATAAATACCAATTTGTTTTCAAAGTGAAAACGAAGTTTGATCCCATGGCAGAAGGCCAGTTATTCAGTCACGTTAAGAAAGAACAAACATCAAAGATGAAGGCAGAACAGCCCAAAAGCAAGTGAAGCCTTGTCGTGCCTGAAAGGTGAGCCCTGAAGGAGCCTCGCACCAGGATCTGATTCCCTGCTCTTTTGTCAACAAGGTGCTAAATAATTCTGGAATAATACTAGCCCTGCACTCTAACTCTGTCCACCTGGAGAACAGAAGGCACACAACCACAGGACAGGACCACCCAAAGTGTCTCGGGCTGTCAATAACACTGACTTGGCTTCATTTAATCGTACTTCGCAGAGTGACAGGATGCTAAAGGATGCCATATGACCTGGAGGATAACCGTAGAGAAGACGCTACCAGAGGGAGATCTGCTCCTGAAAGAGACTATTGCTGTGTTTCTATTTTGAGACTTCTGTGTTGTCCATCTGCCCTTAAAGGAATAGGAACATTAAATTAATTTGGAAGATGAAGAGGATACAAAACCGGTAACAGAGCACCTTAAGGGTTCATTAAACTTTGATGGGCAGCTGGTTGGAATTGTCAAAGACTGTGGTTTCTGGAGAGAGTCAGTCACACAGTGGATCATAGCCGTCTTGGCTGGTCAGCTTCTTGGGAAGAGCGGATGAAACAGAGCCTTGGAAGAATGGTACAGTAGTAGCTACAGGTTGTGCATAAAAATGTATGCCAATTACTTTGTGATTTACAATGATGGCTGTTTTTTCAAAAATGTTTATTTATTCAGTTAAGTCATTGAAAACATTGGATTCACTATATCAGCACGGCCTTATCTTTTAAAACATCCAAGCTTCATATGGAATAACAGCTCTGAATAGTCTGAGTGACTCCCCTTCCTTATAGTTATATCCATCCAAATGGACATCAGCCTCTGAAACTGCCTTCGGTATCAGAAACTAAATGCCTTGCATGCTGCTGTAGTTTTTATCCTGATTAGTTAGTCATTAGTAGCTAGGCACAAGCTGCAATCTACCTATCTCCATGTCTAATGTTGCATTGTCCTTTCTTCTTCCTCTTCCTCCAAGTGAGCCATGCTGTGGTGCCTCTATGGTCTCCTACTGGTTCTCTGTGTGTCTCCACTGGCCTGCCTTGTGACATCCCCCTGTCCAGAAGGCTGCTGCTGTCCTCACCCTGGGCTGCTGGTCCTCTGTGAGTCCCTGGGCCTGAGGTCCTTGCCAGGCTCCGTCCCTCTCAACACATCTGTCCTCTCTGTGGCCCGGAACCAGCTCTGTAATGTGGACCACCTACTTCGGCCCTTCTCTAGCTTGCAAGAGCTCAGCCTCAGCCACAACCAACTGGCTCACTTCCCCCGGGGCCTGCCCCCCAGCCTGGAGATCCTGCAGCTGCAGAAGAACCGCATCACCTACATCACCACCGGGGCCCTGCGCCAGTTGGGCAACCTCACCCGCTTAGACCTGGAGGACAACCGCATCCGTGCCATCCAGCCAGGGGCTCTGCTGGGCCTGGGGAGGCTGCAGGTTCTGACACTGAAAGGGAACCGACTAACCAGCCTGCCTCTGAACCTGCCAGCCTCCCTCACCCACTTAGACCTATCAGCTAACTGCATCTCTGCCCTGGACCTCCCCTCGCTGAATGCACTGGTCAACTTGCAGGTCCTGAAGATCAACAGCAACTGCCTGCGCTCAGTGCCAGAGAGCGCCTTTGACGGGCTGCCAAGTCTCCATTCTGTGGAGCTGGCCAACAACCTGTGGGTGTGTGAGTGTGACATCCTGTACCTGTACCGGTGGCTACTGAATGGAAGGCTGAAGATGGCCACTGACCTGGTGTGTGCCGAACCAACACACCTTGCACATCACATGCTCCTAACCCTATCTGTCATGGCTATCTGTCCACGGGTTCTAAAGCCTAATGAGAAAGTCTCTCACCTTAGTTTCACCACCAAGCCAGAGAGACAGCTGGGTACCTTCACAGTGAAAACCCTTGTGCCTGGTTTTCTATACTCACCCATCAAAACCAGGGATTTTGGAAGTATCTCTGGTTCATCAAAGCAAGAATTGAAGGGAACATTTCACAATGCAGAGAGCCCCACTCAAGCACCTTATCATCACCAAGATACTGCTCTGTTTCAGCTTCTTTCTGACCACTACACTTTACAGGATCTAAGCTATGAGGACTGCTTGTCTCTGAATTCAACACCATCTGTAGCCCCAACCAAGGAGCCTTCCACCACTTCTTTACCAATTGAGGAGCCCAGGTGTTTAGACAATTCTACAGGCCAATACCCTCCTGGTAATTCAAGTGCTGTAGAGGCAACAAGTTCCACAAACAAGGCTAGCTCCTTACCTGCGCCCACTCCCAGAACCCTCACTCAACAGGGCTTATCAGCAGTTATAAGCCTGTTGGCTGTGTTGTGTGTGCTGGTGGGTCTTCTCATGCTAGCAGTGCTGCTGATCCTGAAACGGATCCTTGTGCATAACCAGAGGGTGGCCCCATTTCAGCAATCATGAGAGTAAAATGTATTTAAAAATATCAAAATGTTAACTGCAACACACAGATGGATGAATCACACTTTCTGTGATTTGAGATCAACAGTAGGGACCATGTGTCCCCCAGAGTGACAAAGATCAGTATTTATATTTTTGTGCAATGGCACTATCCGTTCAATTACTGAAATGTAACTACCTCAATTGTCTAGTTGTAACTTGCCACCAGAAACATGATGCTGTCTTTAGAGCCAACTAAACAAAACTTGATGAGATTTTTGGTAATGTACATCAAAAATGTAGTCCTTTAATTAAGTTTAAAATGCCTTTCTTGGGAGTTGTAAATACAAAATAGGATTGTTTTATTCCATTTCAACATTTAGGATTATCTTATTCCATTTCAACATTTAGGATTATCATTTGAGAATTGTCATACATAACGGCAAACAAGCAATTCTTAAACATCTGCCATAACTTTAACAGTAAACACTCTCCAGCAGTTCTGATACGGTTTAAACTGAAAGCATCAATTACACATTGGCGAACTTCGCCATGACTGTTGACCTGTCATGTTCACCTTTTGAGGCCTGCATCACACAGGTGGTTAGGATGTCAGAGCAAGGCGATTGGGAAGAACCGGGACTGATTTGAGTTTTGCTACCACCTCGTTTCCTTCTGTTTGACCCTGTAGTCTGCCAAGGCTGCCTTTATTCAATGACGGCCTGTTCCTAGGCCGTCATTGAAAATAAGAATTTGTTCTTAACTGACTTGCCTAGTTAAATAAAGGTAAAATAAAAAAATAAAAAATAGCATCCTCTGCAAGCACTAAATGGAGATGAATAACAGAGGGAGAAATAAAACGTCACCCCAGGTAAAATAAAATCTTGCGCCAACATCTGGGATATACAGTGGCTTCAGAAACAAAGTCTTTACACGTTGTTACAGCCTGAATTTCAAATGGATTAAATTGAGGTTGTCACTGGCCTACGCACAATACCCCATACGGTCAAATTGGAATTGTTTTGAAACATTTATGAATAAATAAATAAGCTGAAATGTCTTGAGTCAAGTATTCAAGTAAAGTAAAAATGTTAAGTTGCATGGACTCACTGTGTGCAACATGATTTTTGAATGAGTACCTCATCTCTGTACCCCACACACAGAATTGAAAGGTCCCTCAGTTGAGCAGTGGATTTCAAACACAGATTCAACCACAAAGACCAGGGGGGTTTTCCAATGCCTTAAAGGAAAAAAAACCTACTGGTAGATGGGTCAAAATAAAACAGACATTGAATATCACTTTGAGAATGGTTTAGTTATTAAAATACACCCAGTCACAACAAAGATACAGGTGTCCTTCCTAACTCTGTTACCAGAGAGGAAGGAAACCACTCAGGGATTTCACCATGAGACCAATGGAGACTTGAAAGGCTATGATAGGAGAAACAACACTAACCTAAATGACAGCGTGAAAAGGAAGCCTGTACAGAATTGTATTTTTTTCCAGAACATGCATCATGTTTGCAAAGAAATTAACTATGTGCTGAATACAACAGCACGGAGTACCACTTCATAATTTCAAGAATGGCGGTGGCTGCATCATGTTATGGGTATGCTTATCAGCAAGGACAAAAATAATAGAGCTAAGCACAGGCAAAATCCTAGGGGAAAACATGGTTCAGTTTCCTTTCCAATAGACATTGGGAGTCAAATGCATCTTTCAGCAGGACAACCTAAAAACACAAGGCCAAATGTACACTGGAGTTGCTTACCAAGGTGGCATAGGTAGTTTTTACTTAAAATTGGCTTAAATGGCTCTCCAGAAATGATCAACAACCAACTTGAAAGTTCTTTAAAAATATACAAATATTGTACAATCCAGGTGTGCAAAGCTCTTAGACTTACCCAGAAAGACTCACAGCTGCCATCGCTAATTCTAACATGTTTGACTCAGGGTTGTGAATACTTTTACAGTATGTATGTGAGATATCTAATTTAATACATTTGCAAACATGTTTAAACTTCCATCATGGGGTATTGTGTGTAGATAATGGATTAAATAGTTTGCTCACTTTGAATTCAGGCTGTAACAAAATGTGGAATAAGTCGAGGGGTATGAATACTTTCTGAAGCAAGGCACTGTAGGTATTAGACCATGTCCCTATAGTAGTATCGGTTTGTTTGACTGACTAGAGCAATGAAGCTTGACTGGTGGAAGGCAGAGTTCTTTGGCAATATCAGTGTTCTTGATCTTAAGAGCTTCGTCAATCTGCAAGTGGAAACATATAGGAGAATAAACCTAAACCCCAATCCTACCAGCATGATGCAGAGAAGAGTAGTGTGTCACATTTGGGCTGATCAATTTACAGATTTGCACTTTACCCACTCTGTTACTAGAGAACTGGAAGCAATGGCTGAGCCACAGCCAAAGGTCTTGAATCTAGTGTAACCGATGTGAAATGGCTAGCTAGTTAGAGGTGGTGCGCGCTAATAGCGTTTCAATTGGTGACGTCACTCGCTTTGAGACCTTGAAGTAGTGGTTCCCCGCGGCTTTTGTGGAGCGATGGGTAATGATGCTTCGTGGGTGACTTGTCTGTGTGTGCAGAGGGTCCCTGGTTCGCGCCCGGGTCTGGGCGAGAGGACGGATTAAAGTTATAATGTTACATTGATGCTGTTGACCCGGATCACTGGTTGCTGCAGAAAAGGAGGTCAAAAGGGGGGTTGAGTGTAACCAATGTGAAATGGCTAGCTAGTTAGCGGTGGTGTGCGCTAATAGCATTTCAATCGGTGACGTCACTTGCTTTGAGACCTTGAAGTAGTGGTTCCCCTTGCTCTGCATGGGCCGCGGCTTTTGTGGAGCGATGGGTAACGATGCTTCGTGGGTGACTTGTCTGTGTGCAGAGGGTCCCTGGTTCGAGCCCGGGTAGGGGCGAGGGGACGGTCTAAAGTTATACTGTTACACTAGCATCCACTATCTTTCCCTTTTCATCCACTTGGATCTGCAGCTAAGCAGATATTTAACAGTTGCACATGACTGAAAAGACTAATACTTATGAACTTAGTATCAAACCCCAGACAAGGAAAAACAAATAATACCAAAAGGATTACAAAACAATCCACTGCACATTTATTTAATTTGGCAAATATGTTAAGAAAAAATTCTTACTTACAATGACGGCCTACCAAAAGGCCTCCTGCGGGGACAGGGATTAAAAATAAAACAAATAAAAAATATAGGACAAAACACAAGAACACACAGGAGACCCAAGACACAACATAGCAAGGCAGCAACACAACACATGGTACAAACATTATTGGGCACAGATAACAGCACAAAGGGAAAGACACAAAAGGCATAAGCAAGATTTTGAACTGACATACCTGGAGTTTCATAACGTCCCCACATGCAGGTGCACCCACCAAGCCAGTCCCCACATTCTTGGCGTTCTTGTCTAAGGAACCCACATTTATTGGGTTCTCATAGTGGTCCACTACCTGCGAATGGCACAGAAAAGACACAATACAAGGAAAGGGACATTCAAGACATGGAAACAAAGCATACACATGGGGACAAAAGCTATTCGTAGCAGTATGGCATAAGGATCAAATATATAGCAGCCAGTGAAGATGAAGCAACTGCTTGTTAGCTAACTCACTTTTGTACATCGCGCTGTAACATACAAGTTACCTTATTTTAGCACCCAAAAAACGTAATAGTTCCAGGTCAACTGTAATATGAATACCATTGTAAAGTACAATTTCTTCCCTTTCCAGCAAAATCATTGACGAGACCTTCATGGTGCCCGTCTCTGCATGTTTAAAGGATCTGTCGGGTCTTTTTAAAAATAGCGGATTGGGAAGAGAAACATACTGCATGATAGGGAATGGGGGAGATTAGCCGTGGGGGAATACGCCTTTTCCCCCCGATCTGTCCAATTTATCACATCTAAAATATTATTTAAACTCTTTATAAAGAATTTTATTTACGTGTCAGTACATACCTATTCGAAGGTTTGTGTCGAAGTTGAATCAGGTTTTTAGGGCGTCGCTTAAGTTATCTTCTGAAGTAAACAGCGGCTTTTGAGAATCATGATGGCTTGCAGTGATGACACATTCAGTTGTATAATTGACTAGGTATCCCCCTTTACCCTGTCCCTTTTGTTTCTAATCTGCGAGAGAAACTGTACGACACAGAATGAGTTGCATTATACGTTACTTCATGGTACATCACAATTTAACGTAAAACATCAGAGTCCGTTTTTCAATTTCTCTTCAATACTATCCGGCCATTACCATGTAAATAAATCAAACCTTGAATAGAAACGTAGTTCACACCTCAGGATTTTGATGCCAACACAGTTAGTTCCATTAATTTTCACTGCAGCCTCGTTTGAATGCTGCGGTTGCGCAAATTTGTACGGAATGGTGTTAGTCAACAGTACTATAGTTAGCTAGCACTGGACAACTTTAGCTACAACTTGAAGAAAAAAAATAATGATTTTATTTTATTATGAACACAACAAATACAAAAAAACAAATCTACAAACAAGAGTACATAAACCTAACAGACAGATTAATTT
Source organism: Oncorhynchus mykiss (assembly GCF_057628025.1). Taxonomy (NCBI): domain Eukaryota; kingdom Metazoa; phylum Chordata; class Actinopteri; order Salmoniformes; family Salmonidae; genus Oncorhynchus; species Oncorhynchus mykiss. The sequence goes on along the minus strand of NC_143032.1, from coordinate 62,274,095 downwards.
TCAATTGGTTAAATACTTTTATGGTGCGTATTGCTTTTTTGTTTTTACATTTACTTATCATTTCAAAATAATATTTACATTCTATCTTAAATAATGTGGAAAGGTGTTTGTTCTCTGCCCACTTCATTTTATGGACAAATAATTTTCCATGAAAGATAAATAAATGAACAATGAAAGTTAAATCAGGGTCCATATCATTTGGTTCAAAATAAAACATAATATCAGAGTCTTTCAAATTAACATTAATAGTTGTTTCTTTTAAAATAAAATCTTCTAACTCACACCAAAATCTTCTGACATAAGAGCAGTCCCAAAATAAATGGTCAAGAGTCTCTGGGTCACAATCTCAAAATACACATTTATTATCAATAGCTATTTTAAATCTGTGTATAATAAAGGTCTTCACAGGGTAGGTTCTATGAATGAGTTTGTATGATACTTCTTTCACCTTATTAGATAATCATTATTTACCAGATAACAATGAAACTTTGTTCCAGTTCACTTGTCCTAGGGCTGCACTCCAGTACATTTTCGCAGAGGGAATAGTAACATATGGACATAGTTTCCTTATATACATGTTATTACATTTATAGTTTAAAATGTTCATACCTTCTAGTTGTATTGAGGCTACAAAATCCTCAACAGTTGCACTTGGAGTACTGTTATCTCCTCAAAGAAGAATAGCACCTTTAGGGACAGCTCTAACAACAATTTGATACTCCTCAGGAGTGAATGTAACATTGTGTGTTCTAATAAATTCTGGATAATCATATAGTTGTCCATCATTATTCATTAATTGTTTAACCCAAATAATGTTGTTGTCAAACCAGTTCTGGAAAAACAAAGACTTGTTTTTGTATTTTATGTCTTTATTATTCCAGATTGTATACCTGTGAGGGGAAAATTGTGTTTGTACATGAAGTTCCAAGTTAGAAGTACTTGTTTGTGAAAGTTTGCAAGCTTAATAGGGATTTTACCTATATCAAAGTTGCATTTGAGTAAGAATTCAAGACTACCAATTTGTTGGAATATTAAATTAGGGATGATACTCCAGATGCAATCCTTATTTCTTAAATATTATATTAGAGGTTTTAAAATCCAGAGCATTCAACCCTCCCTCACCTTGGGTGCTACATATTACCGCTTTTCTTAAATAATGAGGTTAATTCCTGCATATGAAGTTAAATCATTTAGTATCAACCATTTCAGAGACTGTAACGTTCTTTGCTTCACGGAAACATGGCTCACTCGAGACGCTAACGGGATCGTTGCAGCCAGCTGGTTTCTTCACGCATCGCGCCGACAGAAACAACCATCTTTCTGGTAAGAAGAGGGGCGGGGGGGGGGGGGGGGGGGGGGTGTATGCCGTATGATTAACGAGACGTGGTGTGATCACAACAACATACAGGAACTCAAGTCCTTCTGTTCACCTGATTTAGAATTCCTCACAATCAAATGTCGACCGCATTATCTACCAAGGGACTTCTCTTCGATTATAATCACAGCTGTATATATTCCTCCCCAAGCAGACACATCGATGGCCCTGAACAAACTTTATTTGACTCTTTGCAAACTAGAAACATCTCCTGAGGCTGCATTCATTGTAGCTGGGGATTTTAACAAGGCTAATCTGAAAACAAGACTCCCTAAATTGTATCAGCATATCGATTGCGCAACCAGGGCTGGTAAAACCTTGGATCAGAGGTTGAAGAGGCGCTGCGGCGCCTTCTTCATGACGCTGTCTGTGTGGGTGGACCAATTCAGTTTGTCCGTGAAGTGTACGCCGAGGAACTTAAAACTTAATACCCTCTCCACTACTGTCCCATCGATGTGGATAGGGGGGTGCTCCCTGCTGCTTTTTCCTGAAGTCCACGATCATCTCATTTGCTTTGTTGACGTTGAGTGAGAGGTTATTTTCTTGACACCAGACTCCCAGAGCCCTCACCTCCTTCCTGTAGGCTGTCTCGTCGTTGTTGGTAATCAAGCCTACCACTGTTGTGTTGTCTGCAAACTTGATGATTGAGTTGGAGGCGTGCATGGCCATGCAGTCATGGGCGAACAGGGAGTACAGGAGGGGCTGAGCACATACTCTTGTGGGGCCCCAATGTTGAGGATCAGCGAAGTGGAGGTGTTGTTTCCTACCTTCACCACTTGGGGGCGGCCCGTCAGGAAGTCCAGGACTCAATTGCACAGGACAGAGTTCAGACCTAAGGCCTCGAGCTTAATGATGAGCTTGGAGGGTACTATGGTGTTGAATGCTGAGCTGTAGTCAATGAACAGCATTCTTACATAGGTATTCCTTTTGTCCAGATGGGATAGGGCAGTGTGACGGCGATTGCATTGTCTGTGGACCTTTTGGGACGGTAAACAAATTTAAGTGGGTCTAGGGTGACAGGTAAGGTGGAGGTGATATGATCCTTGACTAGTCTCTCAAAGCACTTCATGATGACAAAGGTGAGTGCTACGGGGCGATAATAATTTAGTTCAGTTTGCATTCTTGGGTACAGGAACAATTGTGGTTTCTTGATGCACGTGGGGACAACAGACTGGGATAGCGAGATTGAATATGTCCTTAAACACACCAGCCAGCTGATCTGCGCATGTCTTGCGAGGGTTAACACATTTAAATGTCTTACGCACGTTGGCCACGGAGGAGTAGACCCCACAGTCCTTGGTAGCTGGCCGTGTCGATTGCACTTTATCTTCCTCAAAGAGGGAAGTTTCTGCCTATCTTCGTACTGTAGTCTTTGATCAGATAGGGCCAAAGTACTGGAATAGTGTTTAGGTTTTAATGGGTGCAGGGTTAGTTTGTAGGATTTTTTTTTTTTTTTCATAGTGTTATTAATTCATACTTCATCTAGAGAATTGTAGGCTGTTATACAGCCAACACTGTAGGTGGCAGCATGCACCTATATTTGTTTGTGGACCGTCATAAAAACCAAAGAAGAAGCGTAATGGAATACGTCACAAACACATGACAGTTTCGACTTTTTTGGGGTTCGAGAAGAAAAGGCGGTTGTCTGCTGTTTCAAATATTTTTGGCAGTATGCTGTGGCCCCAAACAACAACTTTTTTGTGCATTCAAAATAACAAATTCTGATCAATTGCAACATGTCTATTAAGTCTCATCTGCACAATAATGTAACGTAGCATTTTGCCGCATTAGCATATAAACAGGAATCAATTACTTCTGACACGTATAGGAACAAATAGGTCTACATTTCCCACTTTGTTTTTTACTCACATATGTACGACGAAGTGCATAACAGTACAATAGGCTGCTTATGTGCTTCTCATCATTACACAGCATGCACAGGGACGTCGGCCATTAAAATAGACTCCTTTACAGGAGTCTCTCTTTAATTGCTGGGATATTCGGTATCCGCTCTTTTCAGGAGGAATCTTAGCAAATGCAATATATGGTGGTTATAGCTGTTATTGTCCAAGTAATATTAATACATAGTTATTTGGTTGTGTTCTTGCCATGTAGGTAACATATTACGTGACGTTTCGAATTTAGCATAGTAGAATCAGGGGGTGGGTTTGCCTGCCAGGCTCTACCTTGGACAGCGCTCACTGCTGTTACCAGGCAGACATAGTTCCAACATGGCAGCAACGGGGAACGCAGAAGAGACGCAGTTGCAAGAGATGGAGGAAGAGGCAGGGATGGAGAGAGAAATGGATTCAGATGAAGAGGAGGGTATGGGAATCGAAAATTCCGACGATGAAGAAGACGATTCGTCAGAAGATGATAAAGAGAATGAAGCCGAAATTCAGCGTTTGGAGGAGCAGGTACGTTAGCTAAGCTAACTGTTTGAGAAATGAATGGAAACCTAGCTAGCTATTTTAATCCACAGTTACAGCTAGCCATTTATAACGTTTGATGTCAACCAGCTAACAGCGTTGTTTGTTACATTGATTTAAAAGCAAACAACACATCACAAACAAGTTGGCTTGTTTGCAGACTTGCACCGCTTGTACTGCAAAGAAAGCTAGCTAGCTACTTAGCTAACGTTAGCTCGCATGCTAATAGTTTGCTAGCTATTAGCTGATGCCTCATTATGTAACTATCCAGTCAACTAGCATGTTACCCAGCCACAATTCTATAATACGTGTGAAAAGAATACCAGCCAACGTGCTTGCAGTTGTATTACAAACTGAACACGCGCCCTTTCGGCGGGCTGCAGTTGAGAAAGGTAGGTAGGTAGCCAGCCAGTCAGCAACAACATTTAACAGTCAAGCTATCTGGTTGATTTCACAAGCAATACTCATTACAGTATTTGGTTCACTTACATATTATATTTGTTTGCTAATCAAAAACATATGTAAACACACACACAAGGTTGTTGGTCTGACTCCTCTTCTATGCTTTCTCTGTGACTTTCAGCTGTCCATCAATGCTTTTGACTACAACTGTCATTTGGACCTCATAAAACTCCTGAGGCAGGAGGGGGAACTGCCTCCACTGCGTAAGGCAAGGCAGAAGATGAGTGAGCTCTTCCCACTGACTGAAGGTTGGTGTCTGATGGCCTCTGGAGATGCAGCAGACTTTATGCTTTGCCACTTTTATGATTGAGCTGATGTGCTTTGTGGTAGACTAGATTAAATATAATACTTGTTGCAACGTCTGCTGCTTCTTTTGTGATTAATTGGTGTGAAGAAGTCTTATGTATGATGATGATTCAGTAATTTGAAACAAGGTTTACTGTTTCATCATTACTGTGAAAAGTGATGGTTTCATTGATGTAAACATACTGAATGTTATTGTGAACTGTATACAAATCTGACTTGTCCTTTCTTGCAGAGATATGGCTGGACTGGCTCAAGGATGAGATCCGCCTAACCGAGGAGGAGCAGAACCGGGAGAAAGTCTACGAGCTCTTTGAGATGGCTGTGAAAGATTATATCTGTGAGTTCTGTCCCTACTTATTGGATTGTGTTACGATTATATGTAATGTGATGTTATTGTAAAGTAAACATTGAATTTCTTGTGTGGCCTTCAGGCCCTGAAATCTGGCTGGAGTATGCCCAGTACTCTATCGGGGGCATGGGACTGCCTGGTGGGATGGAGAAGGTGAGGTCCATCTTCGAGAGAGCCCTGACAGCCGTGGGGCTGCACATGACCAAGGGGGCGACTCTGTGGGAGGCCTACAGGGAGTTTGAGAACGTCATACTGGCAACTGTTCAGGTGAGCGCCCCTGAAGAATAATGATCTCTAGTAGCTGCAACATGCTGCTCATTCTTCTATATCTCTGCATGTCTATATTTCTTGGTGTTTTGTATAAGACCATCTGCTAAATTAATGATGGTAGATTTTCCTTATATTTTCAGTATTGGGCAGAAATGTTGAAAAAGCATGATTGAACGCAATCTGATATTACACAAACTAGGCTCTTTGCTGGATATTGTCTGTTTTCTCTCTCTTCTTTTTGTTCAGCCTCCTCCTGGCAGCGTCCCCACCTGCGAGCAGCAGGAGCTTCTGAACGCTCAGCTCGAACGCATCCACACTCTTTTCCGCCGCCAGCTGGCCATCCCCTTAATGGGTAAGGTTCTCCCTGCTCCATTCTGGAGGGGATGCTGTAGAGGGTAGGGGGGAGGGATTTGGTTGGATGGAACAACATGTCCTTGAGAGGCTATTATGGCACACTTGGGAGGTACCCATCGCAATGACCTTTTCAGGACCAAGTCGTGGAGAGCCAGTGCAATGTCAAATCAAATTTGATTGGTCACATGCTTCATAGACAACAGGTGTAAACTAACAGCGAAATGCTTACTATCAGCGAAATGCTTACTTACAGGTCCTTTTCCAACCATGCAGATTTTAAAGATAAGATCAACAATCTAAAAATGAAAACTCACACATTGAGTAACAATAACATGGCTATATATAGGGAGTAGAAAATAACATTGCTATATACAATGAGTACCAGTACCGAGTCGATGTGCAGAGGTATGAGGCAATTGAGGTAGCTATGTACTGTACATATAGGTAGGGGTAAAGTTACTAGCAGCAGCATATGTGGTGAGTGTAAAAGGTGTGTGTGGCGTCAGTATGCGTGTGCATTTTATGTGTGTGATTGTGTGGGCAGAGTCCAGTGTGGCAACAAAGGGTCAATGCAGGTATTCCGATTAGCTGTTTAGAAGTCACATGACTTGGGTTAGAAGCTGTCCAGGGTCCTGTTTGTTCCAGACTTGGTGCATTGGTATTGCTTGCCGTGCAATAGCAGAGAGAACAGTCTGTGGCTGGAGTCTTTGACCATTTTTGGGCCTTCCTCTGACACTGCCTGGTATAGAGGTCCTGGATGGCAGGGAGTTTGGCCCCAGTGATGTACTGGGCCGTACGCACTAACTTCTGTAGAGCCTTGCGGTCTGATGCCAAGCAGTTGCCATACCAAGTGGTGATGCAGCCGGTCAAAATGCTCTCGATGGTGCAGTTGTAGAACTTTTGAGGATCTGATGGCCCATGCCAAATCTTTTTAGCCACCAGTTTTCGTGCCCTCTTCATGACTGTGCTGGTCTGTTTGGATCACGATAGATCCTTAGTTATGTGGACACCGAGGAACTTGAAGCTATCAACCTACTCCACTACAGCCTCGTCGATGTAAATGGGGGTGTGCTCGGCCCTCTGTTTCCTGTAGTTCACAATCAGCTCCTTTGTCTCACTGACGTTGAGGGAGAGGTTATTGTCCTGGCACCAGACTGCCAGGTCTCTGACCTTCTCTCTATAGGGTGTCTCATTGTTGTCGGTGATCAGGCCCACTACTGTTGTGTCGTTGGCAAAATTAATGGTGGTGTTGGAGTCGGGCCCATCAGGAAGTCCAGGATCCAGTTGCAGAGGCAGGTGTTCAGTCCCAGGAACCTTAGCTTAGTGATAAGCATGGAGGGCACTATGGTGTTGAACGCTGAGCTGTAGTCAATGAACAGCATTCTCACGTGTTTCTTTTAGGGCTGACCCCATTTAGTTGACTGGTCGATTGTTTGTTCGATAGGTTATTGGTCTACCAATAATGTTTTATGGCACGTCTTGATTGATGCCTGTCTCAATGGACTAATCCATTGCGGAGGACGCGGATGACACCAGTATTACCAGTAGTACTTGTACCATTTAATTCCCATAATTTCTAATCTACAATGTTTGTTTGGTTACTGTAATTTATGTTAATGCATTCAAAATTTTAGTTGAAATCGTTCCTCAATGTAGCCTATTTGAAAAATCTTTATAGCACTCTCCTTTTCGGTAACCACTTGTCATGAAAGGGAAAAAATGTCATGCTCTGATACAGTAGAAACGTCATAAAATAGGCCTATCTGATTTACTTCTTATCCCTTCCTCAAATAGCCTACAGTTATGTCTGTCTGGAGTTTACTGGCACGGGAAACTCTTAGGGTCCAGAATATTTATACAATGTTGCAAGTTTGTTAGCACAAGCTTTTGGCTGGACCAAGTTGATAGTTGATGCAATGTTTGAAGTTCCTTGCAGACAGGCCATGCGTAGCCAATGTGCTTTATTTTTATCAGGATATTTTTTACCTGCAGGCTGCAATGTTTTTATTTGTTGCCTTTATGTAGGCTATTTTTACATAGTTGGCAATGGAAGTTCATTTTAGATTTGTGTAATTTTAATTTAGATATAATTGTATTAATTACATGAATGATTTTGAGATACGCCAACTTTATTATTAAAGAAATGAAACTTCCACGAAAATGTACATATGAAAATCATAACGGGCACGGAGATCGGTAGAAATGTTAATTTGGCACTCCAAATCAGTGGTGTTAAGGAAGTAAAAATACTTCTAAGTTCTACTTAAGTTGTATTTTTTTGTTATCTGTACTTTACTCTGCTATTTATATTTTTGAGAACTTTTACTTCAGTAAATTCCTAAAGAAAATAATGTACTTTTTACTCCATACAGTTTCCCTTGACACCCAAAAGCACTTGTTACATATCGAATGCCTAGCAGGACCATAGCAGTCCATGGAGAATAAGAGGACCTCCTCCCAGCTGCCCACTGCACTGAGGCTAACACTGTCACCACCGATAAATCCACGATAATCGGGAATTTCAATAAGCATTTCTCCATGCTTTCCTCCTGGCTACCCTAACCCCGGCAAACAGCTCCGCACCCCCCACAGCTACTTTCCCAAGCCTCCCCAGCTTCTACTTCACCCAAATCCAGATAGCAGATGTTCTGAAAGAGCTGCAAAACCTGGACCCGTACAAATCAGCTGGGCTAGACAATCTGGAGCCTCTTTCTAAAATTATCCGCCTCCATTGTTGCAACCCCTATTACCAGTCTGTTCAACGTGTCTTTCATATCGTCCAAGATCCCTAAAGATTGGAAAGCTGCCGCGGTCATCCCCCTCTTCAAAGGGGGTGACACTCTAGACCCAAATTGTTATAGACCTATATCCATCCTGCCCTGCCTCTAAAGTCTTCAAAAGCCAAGTTAATAAACAGATCACTGACAATTTCGAATCCCACCGTACCTTCTCCGCTGTGCAATCCCGTTTCCAAGCTGGTCACGGTGCACCTCAGCCACACTCAAGGTACTAAACGATATCATGACCGCCATCGATAAGAGACATTACTGTGCAGCTGTATTCATTGACCTGGCCAAGGCTTTCGACTCTGTCAATCACCGTATTCTCATCGGCAAACTCAACAGCCTTGGTTTCTCAAATGCCTCGCCTGGTTCTTCAACTACTTCTCTGATAGAGTTCAGTGGGTCAAATCGGAGGGCCTGTTGTCCGGACCTCTGGCAGTCTCTATGGGGGTACCACAGGGTTCAATTCTCGGGCCGACTCTTTTCTCTGTGTATATATCAACGATGTCGCTCTTGCTGCTGGTGATTCCCTGATCCACCTCTATGCAGACAACACCATTTGGTATACATCTGGCCCTTCTTGTACACCTTGTTAACTAACCTCCAAACGAGCTTCAATGCCATACAACTCTCCTTCTGTGCCCTTGAACTGCTCTTAAACGCTAGTAAAACCAAATGCATGCTTTTCAACCGTTTGCTGTCCGCACCTGCCCGCCCGACCAGCATCACTACTCTGAGCGGTTCTAACTTAGAGTATGTGGACAACTACAAATACCTAGGTGTCTGGCTAGACTGTAAACTCTCCTTCCAGACTCATATTAAACATCTCCAATCCAAAATTAAATCTAGAATCAGCTTCCTATTTCGCAACAAATCCTCGTTCACTCACGCCGCCAAACATACCCTAAAACTGACTATCCTACCGATCCTTGACTTCGGCAATGTCATTTACAAAATAGCTTCCAATACTCTACTCAGCAAACTGGATGCAGTGTATCACAATGCCATCCGTTTTGTTACCAAAGCCCCTTATACCACTCACCACTGCGTCCTGTATGCTCTAGTCGGCTGGCCCTCGCTACATATTCGTCGCCAGACCCACTGGCTCCAGGTCATCTATAAGTTGATGCTAGGTAAAGCTCCGCCTTATCTCAGCTCACTGGTCACGATAACAACACCCACCCGTTGCACGCGCTCCAGCAGGTATATCTCACTGGTCATCCCCAAAGCCAACACCTGCTTTGGCCGCCTTTCCTTCCAGTTCTCTGCTGCCAATGACTGAAACAAATTGCAAAAATCGCTGAAGGTGGAGACTTAGTGAGGGAAATATAACTTCAAACATCAGCTATCTGAGCAGCGAACCGATCACTGCAGCTGTACATAGCCCATCTGTAAATAGCCCAACCAATCTACCTACCTACCTCATTCCCATATTGTTTTATTTACCTTTCTGCTTTTTTGCACACCAGTATTTCTACTTGCACATCATCATCTGCTCATCTATTACTCCAGTGTTAATTTGCTAAATTGTAATTACTTCGCTACTGTGGCATATTTATTGCCTTACCTCCTCACGCCATTTGCACACACTGTATATCGACTTTCTTTCCTATTGTGTTATTGACTGTATGCTTGTTTATTCCATGTGTAACTCTGTTGTTTGTGTCACACTGCTTTGCTTTATCTTGGCCAGGTCGCAGTTGTAAATGAACCTTTTCTCAACTAGCTTACCTGGTTAAATAAAGGTGAAATAAAATAAAATACAAAGGACAAGAAAATGGTCCAATTCACACACTTATCAAGAGAACTTCCCTGGTCATCCCTACTACCTGATCAGGTGGATTCACTAAACACAAATGCTCCGTTTGTAAATTATGTTGGAGTGTGCCACAAGCTATCCATAATTTAAAAAAAAGAAGGAAGACGGTGCTGTCTGGCTTGCATAATATAAGGGTTTTGATACTTACAGTGCCTTTGGAATGTATTCAGACCCCTTGACTTTTTCCACATTTTGTTACATTACAGCCTTATTCTGAAAGGGATTAAATAAAAACATTTCCTCAGCAATCTACTCAAAATACCCCATACTCACAATACCCCTTATTTACATAACTATTCAGACCCTTTGCTATGAGACATGAAATTGCGCTCAGGTGCATCTTGTTTCCATTGATCATCCTTGAAATGTTTCTACAACTTGATTGGAGTCCATCTGTGGTATATTCAATTGATTGGGCATAATTTGGAAAGGCACACACCTGTCTATATAAGGTCCCACAGTTGACAGTATATGTCAGAGCAAAAACCAAGCCATGAGGTCGAAATAATTCCCCGTGGAGCTCAGAGACAGGATTGTGTCGAGGCACAGATCTGGGGAAGGGTACCAAAACATTTCTTCAGTATTGAAGGTCCCCAAGAACACAGTTGCCTCCATCATTCTTAAATTGAATAAGTTTGGAACCACCAAGACTCTTCCTAGAGCTGGCCGCCTGGCCAAACTGAACAGTTGGGGGAGAAGGGCCTTGGTCAGGGAGGTGACCAAGAACCCAATGGTCACTCTGACAGAGCTCTACAATTCCTCTCTGGAGATAGGAGAAACTTCCAGAAGGACAACCATCTCTGCAGCACTCCACCAATCAGGCCTTTATGGTAGCGTGTCCAGACGGAAGCCACTCCTCAGTAAAAGGAACATGACAGCCCGCTTAGAGTTTGCCAAAAGGCACTTAAAGACTCTCAGACCATGAGATTCTCTGGTCTGATAAAACCAAGGTTGAACTCTTTGGCCTGAATGCCAAGCGCCACGTCTGGAGGAAACCTGGCACAATCCCACGGGGAAGCATGGTGGTGGCAGCATCATGCTGTGGGAATGTTTTTCAGGGACTGGGAGACTAGTCAGGATCGAGGGAAAGATGAACGGTGCAAAGTACTGAGAGATCCTTGATGAAAACCTATTCCAGGGCGCTCAGGACCTGACTGGGGCGAAGGTTCACCTTCCAACAGGACAACAACCCTAAGCACATAGCCAAGACAACACCGCAGTGGCTTCGAGGCAAGTCTCTGAATGTTCTTGGGTGGCCCAGCCAGAGCCTGGACTTGAACTTGATCAAACATCTCTGGAGAGACCTGAAAATAGCTGTGCAGCAACATTCCCCATCCAACCTGACAGAGCTTGAGAGGATCTGCAGAGAAGAATGGGAGAAACTCCCCAAATACAGGTGTGCCAAGCTTGTACCCAAGAAGACTCGAGGCTGCAAAAGGTGCTTCTACAAGGTACTGAGTAAAGGGTCTGAATACTTATGTAAATTTAATTTAAAAAATGTATAAATTAGCTGAAAATTATTAACCTGATTTTGCTTTGTCATTATGGGGTATTGTGTGTAGATTGATGAGTTGCAAAAAAACTATTTAATCCATTTTAGAACAAGGCTGTAACGTAACAAAATGTGGAAAAAGTCGAGGGGTCTGAATACTTTCCAAAGGCACTGTAAGTACATTTTAGCACTTACATTTACTTTTGATACTTAAGTGTATTTAAAACCAATTACTTTTAGACTTTTAATCAAGTAGTATTTTACTGTGACTTTTACTTGAGTCATTTTCTATTAAGTTATCTTTACTTTTCCTCAAGTTTGACAATTGAGTACTTTTCCCACCACTGCTCCAAATTGAAAAGGTTGCCAACGCCTGGTGTAGCCAGGCAATTTCAGGAGCATAATGGCACAATCTGCGAAGGCCAGCAGCAGTGGGAGGAGGTGGTTCGTCCACAGGTTTTTTTCTTCTGGTTAGGCTATCTTGATCTCTGGCTCCCTCTTGAGTCATTTGTGTGAATTTATTAATCACATTGTACTTAAAGCTTCAGACAAGATGATTTTATTTAAACACATAGGGTGTGTCTATATATGGGAAAACATTTTTAGTCGGGACAACCCTAGTTCCTTTTGTCCAATTGGGAAAGGACAGTGTGGCGTGCAATAGGGATTATGTCATCTGTTGGAGTGGTATGCAAATTGGAGTAGGTCTGGGATGATTGTGTTGATGCTCTGAGTACGCGTCCTGGTAATCCGTCTGGCCTTGAATGTTAACCTGTTTTAAAGGTCTTACTCACATTGGCCACGGAGCGCTTTGAGGCAGTGTTGCTTGCCTCGAAGCGAGCATGGAAGGCATTTAGCTCATCTGGTAGGCTTGTGTCCCTGGGCAGCTCATAGCTGGGTTTCCCTTTGTAAACCGTGATAGTTTGCAAGCCCTGCCACATCCAATGAGCATCAGAGCTGGTGTAGTAGGATTAGATGTTAGTCCTGTATTTATGCTTTGCTTGTTTGATGGTTCATCGGAGGGCGTAGAGGGATTTCTTATAAGCGTCTGGGTTAGTGTCCCGCTCCTTGAAAGCGGCAGCTCTAGCCTTAAGCTCAGTTGTCCCCCCCAGTTGCACAGGCGACATGCTGGTAGAAAATAGGTAAAATTGATTTGTTTTCCTGCATTAAAGTCACCAGCCACTAGGAGAGTTGCTTTCTCTTACTATGTTGCCTTTCAAAGACTCAATAGCGGTTTACAGAGAAAGCACTCATTCTCACCAGGCCCAGTAATGTGGTCCCTGACCAGCCTTTCATCCAAGCGCAGGACTCGCCAAGAGATAGCCAGATGGTCTGGCATTGTCTGCTGCCTTTTTTCAGGTCTGGCTGAAAGGCCACCGGAGGCATTTCTGGAATGGCTAAACCCATCTCTCGCTTCTATGACCTGTGCCAACCATGGTGCCAACGCTCAGTGTATAATCCCTCCTTATCTACAGCCTGTCAGTCACTGTTTTCTACCTCCACAAGATAATGGCACATAGAAAAAGAAAACAGGCTGAAGCATTTACATGGCTGTGTGTTATTGCTAAAAGGAGGGGACACTTAAAATGTCAAAAGCCAATATCCTTCTGAATGAGATTTTAACCTTTTGGTGTTCCTCCCTTTTAATTTACTGTAATAAATGCACAGGATGCTTTTTTATATAATCACCTTCATTTTAAGCCACACTTAGAATGTGAAAAATGTTTCTCCTAATGATAACTGCTGTTTTACAGACATGGAAGGAACATATGCAGAGTATGAGGAGTGGTCTGACCAGGGGGTGTCTGATACAGTCTCCCAGAAGTACAAGAGGGCCCTGCAACAGATGGAGAAGAGCAAGCCTTATGAGGAGACTTTGGTGCTTACCTAGATTGTATTCTACCCTGGTCATTTTGTACCATGTTGTTTGTTTTGGAAGAATTTTCAATGGATTTGAAGCATTCAATTCTGATTGCACTGCCTAGAAAGTAGCAGTAGATTAGTAGGAAAGTTTTGTCATTTTAAGCATTATGTGCTTAAGCAAATTGATTGCTTTTTCCTACGTGTACCTCTGAAATCATTGCGAGTCTGTATGCTAGACATGGTCATCTGCTCAATGCCTTTAACATGCCAACGTTTGTGTTTCAGATGGCAGCCGAGCCACCCAAGCTAGCAGAATATCAGACCTATATTGACTATGAGCAAAAGGAGGGTGACCCGGCACGGATCCAGATCATCTTTGAGCGGGCACTGGCAGAGAACTGCCTGGTACCAGACATGTGGGCCAAGTACACCAAGTACCTGGTGAGTGTCAACCCCCCCTCCACTGCACAGGGTGACGTGCTGCACTGGGCTCATTTTAATTACTCGCAGCCAGCCGTCTCTCGCTCTCTCCTGCAGCTCCTGAAATTTATTCATGGCCTTTTAATTGCTTTAATGGGATGGTAATAAGATGCTGAGATCGCAACCTTAAACACGGACAACATCCAGTAATTCATCAGAGCCTGGCCGTTTCACCAGTTTGGTGAAGAAACAAAAGTTTAATCTTGTTGTTCCAAACCTGTGATCCATTAGGCTCTTTTTAAAAGCCACGTTTTGGCCTTCTGCATATACTAAAGGAAATGATTAAATTGATGGAGATGCGATTTAACTGCATTATTTGCTTCCACACATGAATCAAATTATGACTTTGCCCAATGGTGTTGGGCAGTATAATATTCCTTGTGCAGCGTTATGATGGGAATTGAACGCTATCCTACAGGTTCACCTTTCTAGCAATGAAGTAATTTATCACGCAGGTAGAAATGACTGTAGATTCACCGTTTTTGAGTACCTTGTCAATGTGGGTTGTGATTGATTGTTGGATTGTTTTATTATCAAGTCTTTTGCTGTTGCCTCAGGATCGTCAACTAAAAATCAAAGACCTGGTCCTGTCCTCTCACGACCGTGCGGTCAGGAACTGCCCCTGGACCATGGGCCTGTGGAAGAACTACCTGCTTGCCCTGGAGAGGCATGGGGCTGACCACCACACTATCTCAGGTAAGCACTGGACCACAGGTGAGTTATGGAGGTAGCACTCATATGTGTCATGTATGGTGTGGACGTAAACAAGGAGATTTTAAACAAGAATGAAATGTACAGTATATCACAAAAGTGAGTACACCCCTCACATTTTTGCAAATCATTTTTGTAAATATTTGAGTATATCTTTTCATGTGACAACACTGAAGAAATGACACTTTGCTACAATGTAAAGTAGTGAGTGTACAGCTTGTATAACAGTGTAAATTTGCTGTCCCCTCAAAATAACAACACACAGCCATTAATGTCTAAACCGCTGGCAGCACTCACCAGAGCTTCACAGGTTGCCACTGAAGTCCTCTTCCACTCCTCCATGACGACATCACAGAGCTGGTGGATGTTAGAGACCATGCACTCCTCCACCTTCCGTTTGAGGATGCCCCACAGATGCTCAATAGGGTTTAGGTCTGGAGACATGCTTGGCCAGTCCATCACCCTCAGCTTCTTTAGCATGGCAGTGGTTGTCTTGGAGGTGTGTTTGGGGTCGTTATCATGTTGGAATACTGCCCTGCGGCCCAGTCTCCAAAGGGAGGGGATCTCATGCTCTGCTTCAGTATGTCACAGTACATGTTGGCATTCATGGTTCCCTCAATGAACTGTAGCTCCCCAGTGCCGGCAGCACTCATGCAGCCCCAGACCATGACACTCCCACCACCATGCTTGACTGTAGGCAAGACACACGTGTCTTTGTACTCCTCACCTGGTTGCCGCCACACACGCTTGACACCATCTGAACCAAATACGTTTATCTTGGTCTCATCAGAACACAGGACATGGATCCAGTAAAAACCAGTTAAACCGCTGTATGGTCTTGGCCACCGTGCTGCAGCTCAGTTTCAGGGTCTTGGCAATCTTCTTATAGCCCAGGCCATCTTTATGTAGATCAACAATTCTTTTTTTCAGTGAGTTCTTTACCATGAGGTGTCATGTTGAACTTCCAGTGACCAGTCAGTATGAGGGAGTGTGAGAGCGATGACACCAAATTTAACACACCTGCTCCCCATTCACACCTGAGACCTTGTAACACTAACGAGTCACATGACACCAGGGAGGGAAAATGGCTAATTGGGCCCAATTTGGACATTTTCACTTAGGGGTGTACTCACTTTTGTTGCCAGCGGTTTAGACATTAATGGCTGTGTGTTGAGTTATTTTGAGGGGAAAGCTAATTTACACTGTTATACAAGCTGTACACTCACTACTTTACATTGTAGCAAAGTGTAATTTTTTCAGTGTTGTCACATGAAAAGATATACTCAAATATTTACAAAAATGTGAGGGGTGTACTCACTTTTGTGATATACTGTATGTTTCAATGAAAAGGGGTGAACTTGGTTAAAGATGTTGTATTGCCCCTATTATTGGTACTGGGACTGGGGAATCATGAAAGACCATCTATTTTTTTTACCCCTCCACAGACGTTTTTGAAAAGGCCCTGAATGCCGGATTCATACAAGCTACAGATTATGTTAATATCTGGGAAGCGTACCTCGATTACCTGAGGCGGCGTGTCGATTTCAGCAAAGGTGAAAGCACCTTAACATTGGGTAATGCAAAGTAACATAAGTAATAAGATCATATTTGTGGTGTGGAGAAAGTCAAATGTATGGATGAATGTATGGATGAATGACGTCCTCTATTGATAATGGTGTTTATTTTCCAGAGTCGAGCAGAGAGCTGGAGGAGCTGCGGGCAGCCTTCACCCGTTCTCTAGACTATATGAAACAGGACGTGGAAGAGAGTAAGTGGACCTGCGACCTGTGTACAGTACTCTTCATCTTGGTCCTTGTGTGTTTGTGTTGGAGACTCACTACGGTGTATTACTCCTGTCTAGGATTTAGTGAAAGTGGAGACCCTTCCTGTACCATCATGCAGGTCTGGGCAAAGATAGAGGTAAGGGTGACGATCATGACAAACTTGACTTGTTCACTTGCTTCTTTCATTGCAGATACAAGTCAGTGCAAAAATTGCATCTATACAATTTAAAATGTGATTGTATACCATTTTCTCCCTCCTCTCTCTGACCAGGCCCTGCATTGTAAGAACATTCAGAAAGCTAGAGAACTGTGGGACAGCATCATGACAAAAGGGAATGCCAAATTCGCCAACATGTGGCTGGAGTACTATAACCTGGAGAGGTCAGTGAGGCCACTATAACCTGGAGAGGTCAGTGAGGCCACTATAACCTGGAGAGGTCAGTGAGGCCACTATAACCTGGAGAGGTCAGTGAGGCCACTATAACCTGGAGAGGTCAGTGAGGCCACTATAACCTGGAGAGGTCAGTGAGGCCACTATAACCTGGAGAGGTCAGTGAGGCCACTATAACCTGGAGAGGTCAGTGAGGCCACTATAACCTGGAGAGGTCAGTGAGGCCACTATAACCTGGAGAGGCCAGTGAGGCCACTATAACCTGGAGAGGCCACTATAACCTGGAGAGGTCAGTGAGGCCACTATAACCTGGTGAGGCCACTATAACCTGGAGAGGTCAGTGAGGCCACTATAACCTGGTGAGGCCACTATAACCTGGAGAGGTCAGTGAGGCCACTATTTAGTGGTCACCTGTGAACTGTTGATTTGATGGCTCGAGAGATATGTATCTATGACAAATCTGATGGTGGTTGTGATATGGTTTGACTCTTTGCAGGTCGTACGGAGATGCTCTTCACTGCAGAAAAGCCCTCCACAGGGCCGTCCAGTGTACCTCCGACTACCCTGAGCATGTGTGTGAGGTCCTGCTCACCTTTGAGAGGGTTGAGGGTGAGTCTTTTTTTTTGGATAGAAAAGCCATGAATAAGTGGACAGGTGTCAGTTGGGGATATTGATTGGCTGATTTGTAGAAAACAACACTGAATTGAGAGTAAAGTGAGTTTCAGTGCAGTTTGTTGTGTCGCCACCAGGGTCTCTGGAGGACTGGGATGCAGCGGTGCAGAAGACTGAGACGAGGCTGAACAGAGTCAACGAGCAGAGGGCCAAGGTAAGCTGACCCCGCAACACTCACAACACTGCTGCTAGTTAGGCCTGTGAACATAGAACGTTGATTATACTGGGCAGGGGAGGATGGAATGGGATTTTATTGTTTTTTTTACATTGGAGAGCAACAGTTGTAGATTTTTTTATGACAGAATTGAAAGGAAAAAACACAGCTTTGCTTGTGCAGCTGTCTGTTTCTGTGCTGTCTTGTTCATAACTTCATCCCAGTCCCTCTCTCAGGTGGCAGAGAAAGAGGCTCATCTGGTCCGACAGGAGGAGGAGAAGACTGAACAGCGGCGGAGGGCCAAGGCAGACAAGAAGAACCAAAAGAAGGGACAGAAAGGCAGCGGGCCTGGGGAGAAGCGGAAGGCAGAGGATGAGGATAACGAGAATGAGTGGGGGGAGGAATCGGGTAAGGAGAGACATCAGGAATCGGGTAAGGAGAGACATCAGGAATCGGGTAAGGGGAGACATCAGGAATCGGGTAAGGGGAGACATCAGGAATCGGGTAAGGGGAGACATCAGGAATCGGGTAAGGGGAGATGACATGACGATCCTACAATTTTTTTCCCCTTTAATAATTTTTTACATAGGAATGTTATTGCCTGGTCTCCACTTATGCTAACAAAATGGCAAGTATAAAAGTCATCCTGTGTGTTTGCTAAAGCTTTGTGTCACCTCTGTGCAACAGTAAGTAAGTAGCCTTGAGCCAGAACAGGCTCCTGCCCTATGAGCTATCTCCTGATTTTGTAGTGTGAGGCAGCTTTATGTACAAGTACACCCCCTGGACAGGACACCAGTCTATCGCAGGGCCTTACACTCAATTTATCTTTTGTGCAACAGAGCAACCTCCAAAGAGGCACCGAGGGGAGGGCAACCAGGGCAGCTTCAGGGGAGGAGGTGCTGAGGAGTACATGGAGACAGAGAGTGGACTGTTTGGGAGGAGAGCCCCCCCTTGCCGCAGACAGGAACCCCCTGGTGCTAAGAGGGGCCAACAGATGGCACCAGCCACCGTACGGAAGACCCAGGAAGACAACCCCGAACAACGCAAGGATGACTGCAGTGTGTTTATCAGCAACCTGGCCTTCAGCATGGAGGATCCAGAGAAGAGACTGAAGGAGTTGTTTGAGCCCTGTGGTCCTGTCCAGTCGGTGCGCCCCGTCTATGCTGCCAAGGGCTTCAGAGGGTACTGCTACGTACAGTTTGAGGGCAAGACGTCCGTGCCCGAGGCCCTGAAGATGGACCGGCGTGAGGTCGATGGCAGGCCAATGTTCGTATCGCCTTGTGTGGATAAAAACAAGAACCCTGATTTTAAGGTGAGACCAATCTACACTGAACAAAAAATATAAACGCAACATGTAAAGTGTTGATTCCATGTTTCATGAGCTGAAATAAGATCCTAGAAATGTTCCATACACATGCTTATTTCTCTAAAATGTTGTGCACAAATTAGTTCAGATAATCCATCCACCTGACAGGTGTGGCATAGCAAGAAGCTGATTAAACAGGTGCACCTTGTTCCACTCTAAAATGTGCAGTTTTGTCACACAACACAGTACCATAGATATCTCAAGTTTTGAGGGAGCGTGCAGTCAGCATGCCAAATGCAGGAATGTCCAAAAGCTGTTGCTAGATAATTTAATGTTCATTTTTCTTCCTTAAGCCACCTCCAACATTTTAGAGAATTTGGCAGTACGTCCAACCGGCCTCATAACCGCAGACCATGTGTATGGCGTCGTGTGAGCGAGCTGTTTGCTGATGTCAACGTTGTGAACAGAGTGCTTCATGGTGGGTTTATGATATGGGCAGGCATAAGCTATGGACAACGAAAGCAATTTAAGTTTATTGATGGCAGTTTGAATGCACAGAGATACTGTGTGAAGATCCTGAGGCCCATTGTCGTGCCATTCATCTGCCATCACCTCATGTTTCAGCATGATAATGCACGGACCCATGTCGCAAGGATCTGTACATAATTCCTGGAATCTGAAAATGTCCCAGGTCTTCATGGCCTGCATACTCACCAAGCATGTTTGGGATGCTCTGGATCGACGTGTATGACAGCATGTTCCAGTTCCTGACAATATCCAGCAACTTCGCACAGCCATTGAAGAGGAGTGGGACAACATTCCACAGGCCACAATCAACAGCCTGATCAACTCTTTGCAAAGGAGATGTTGCCCTGCATGAGGCA
Source organism: Oncorhynchus mykiss (assembly GCF_057628025.1). Taxonomy (NCBI): domain Eukaryota; kingdom Metazoa; phylum Chordata; class Actinopteri; order Salmoniformes; family Salmonidae; genus Oncorhynchus; species Oncorhynchus mykiss. The sequence goes on along the minus strand of NC_143032.1, from coordinate 62,254,211 downwards.
AAAGGCTTTCGACTCTGTCAATCACCACATCCTCATCGGCAGACTCGACAGCCTTGGTTTCTCAAATGATTGCCTCGCCTGGTTCACCAACTACTTCTTTGATAGAGTTCAGTGTGTCAAATCGGAGGGTCTGCTGTCCGGACCTCTGGCAGTCTCTATGGGGGTGCCACAGGGTTCAATTCTTGGACCGACTCTCTTCTCTGTATACATCAATGAGGTCGCTCTTGCTGCTGGTGAGTCTCTGATCCACCTCTACGCAGACGACACCATTCTGTATACTTCTGGCCCTTCTTTGGATACTGTGTTAACAACCCTCCAGGCAAGCTTCAATGCCATACAACTCTCCTTCCGTGGCCTCCAATTGCTCTTAAATACAAGTAAAACTACATGCATGCTCTTCAACCGATCGCTACCTGTACCTACCCGCCTGTCCAACATTACTACTCTGGACGGCTCCGACTTAGAATACGTGGACAACTACAAATACTTAGGTGTCTGGTTAGACTGTAAACTCTCCTTCCAGACCCATATCAAACATCTCCAATCCAAAGTTAAATCTAGAATTGGCTTCCTATTTCGCAACAAAGCATCCTTCACTCATGCAGCCAAACATACCCTTGTAAAACTGACCATCCTACCAATCCTCGACTTTGGCGATGTCATTTACAAAATAGCCTCCAATACCCTACTCAACAAATTGGATGCAGTCTATCACAGTGCAATCCGTTTTGTCACCAAAGCCCCATATACTACCCACCATTGCGACCTGTACGCTTTCGTTGGCTGGCCCTCGCTTCATACTCGTCGCCAAACCCACTGGCTCCATGTCATCTACAAGACCCTGCTAGGTAAAGTCCCCCCTTATCTCAGCTCGCTGGTCACCATTGCATCTCCCACCTGTAGCACACGCTCCAGCAGGTATATCTCTCTAGTCACCCCCAAAACCAATTCTTTCTTTGGCCGCCTCTCCTTCCAGTCCTCTGCTGCCAATGACTGGAACGAACTACAAAAATCTCTGAAACTGGAAACACTTATCTCCCTCACTAGCTTTAAGCACCAACTGTCAGAGCAGCTCACAGATTACTGCACCTGTACATAGCCCACCTATAATTTAGCCCAAAGAACTACCTCTTTCCTTACTGTATTTAATTAATTAATTTATTTTGCTCCTTTGCACCCCCATTATTTTTAGTTCTACTTTGCACATTCTCCCATTGCAAATCTACCATTCCAGTGTTTTACTTGCTATATTGTATCTACTTTGCCACCAAGGCCTTTTTGCCTTTACCTTTTTGCCTTTACCTTATCTCACCTCATTTGCTCACATCGTATATAGACTTGTTTATACTGTATTATTGACTGTATGTTTGTTTTACTCCATGTGTAACTCTGTGTCGTTGTATGTGTCGAACTGCTTTGCTTTATCTTGGCCAGGTCGCAATTGTAAATGAGAACTTGTTCTCAACTTGCCTACCTGGTTAAATAAAGGTGAAATAAAATAAAAGGTGGTCATCCAGATACTGACTGGTTTTCTGATCTACGCCCCTAACTTTTTTTTAAAGGTATCTGTGACCAACATATGCATATCTGTATTCCCAGTCATGTGAAATCAATAGATTAGGGCATAATGAATTTATTTCAATTGACTGATTTCCTTATATGAACTGTGACTCAGTAAAACCTTTGAAATTGTTGGCTGTTGCGTTTTTTTATATTTTTGTTCAGTATGTTTGTTTTGATTTAGGGGTGGATGAATGGATTGGTGGTTTCACCATATAGATAGTGAGTTACTCTTTTCATGTCTCTTCCTCTAGGTGTTTAAGTACAACACAAACCTAGAGAAACACAAGATCTTTATCTCGGGCCTGCCCTTTTCCTGCACCAAGGAGCAGCTGGAGGAGCTGTGCAAGGATCAAGGCACCATCAAAGACATCCGCCTGGTCACCAACCGCTCAGGCAAACCCAAGGTTAGGAGGCATAACTCTGGGAGGTTGGTCTGTACAGGGCTGGGAGGTTGGTCTGTACAGGGCTGGGAGGTTGGTCTGTACAGGGCTGGGCGGTTGGTCTGTACAGGGCTGGGCGGTTGGTCTGTACAGGGCTGGGCGGTTGGTCTGTACAGGGCTGGGCGGTTGGTCTGTACAGGGCTGGGCGGTTGGTCTGTACAGGGCTGGGCGGTTGGTCTGTACAGGGCTGGCCGGTTGGTCTGTACAGGGCTGGCCGGTTGGTCTGTACAGGGCTGGGAGGTTGGTCTGTACAGGGCTGGGCGGTTGGTCTGTACAGGGCTGGGCGGTTGGTCTGTACAGGGCTGGGCGGTTGGTCTGTACAGGGCTGGCCGGTTGGTCTGTACAGGGCTGGCCGGTTGGTCTGTACAGGGCTGGGAGGCTAAGTATTTTTCTCCATCCAGATGTTAGGTTTAGAGTATTAATTTGCTCTTGAGCTCTCCAGTTGAGTAATAAGTTAGTAACTTATATTTGTTATGTGTAATCTTTGTAAAAATCCAAACGGATCATTTGAATCATACATGTAGAAGCTCCATTGACTTATACGTAAAATGGATAGCGCTCATGTGAGTTGCTGCTATAATGTGCTGCTGTGGCGTGTCTCTGCAGGGTCTGGCGTACGTGGAGTTTGAAGATGAGGCTCAGGCCTCTCAGGCCGTGCTGAAGTTGGATGGCACGGTACTACAGGAACACACACTCTCTGTTGCCATTAGCAACCCACCTCGCAGAAATGCAGCCGACAAGCCTGACTTCAGCAGGCCCATGGGAGCCATGATGCCCCGGGCTATGGTCTATGGATCGTAAGTTTCCAACACTAGTAATAATACTCTTCTAACAAGGAAAGATGTTAGTTACCCTGATGAAAGTACTCATTACAAATATCCGATTAGCTATGTTTCTCCAACTCATTAAACATAAGCTGCCTTTTAAATCGGGCTATTCTCACATGTTCACAGAAAAAATATATACATGTGAATGAGAGCTTTGATTCCATTGGTTTTCCTTTTCAGGAGGGGAAAAGGGCGAACCCAACTCTCACTAATCCCTCGTTCCCTACATCGGCAGACTGGATCAGAAAGTAAAGCAGAAAATGGGACTGCACCTAAACCCACAGGGGGTGCATCCGGAGACGCTGGGTTTGAAGCACAGGCCAAGCCCATGTCCAATTCAGACTTTGCCAAAATGCTTCTCAGAAAGTGAAAATTATGGAAAAACGAAAGTAAATCAAATGACTGCCTTTTGTATGGAAAGCCTTCTTGGGTCCTTGAGAAGAAATGGCAGATCTTGTGCTGTTTGACTCCCCTTTAATCACTCCCATGGCCTCATACTCCTTGTCACTTTTTGTGAGAAAGCCTTAATCTCCCTGGCTCCTTCGACTGGCCCCAAACTCCATATTACCATCGTTTTGAACAATGATTGATTGATATTCCTTTTGAACAATGATTGATTCATATTCCTTTTGAAAAAGTGTGAGTGACCAATTTCGGCTTGCTTTTTTTTAGATTGGAAAAGGTGTTTTTATAGAAGACATAACGTGTAAATATTTTTTTTCTGAATTGAGAAAAGGGTTCTGAGTTTAGTATTTTTTTTTGTTAACTGCTAAAACAACCCAGCTTGTGAATTATGTTTCTTGTTGTTTTTAAAAAAGTATATGCAAGAGCTTGACATTTGAGATGTGTTATAGATTATGTATTACAACAATGAAAATAATTTCCCCCTATTTGTGTTTAAGTTTCACACATTTTGAATATATTTTTTGTGTATCTAGAGTGATATTCTATCAAATCCTGGTGTAATTTCATGTTTATCTGAGCTATGCGCCATTCAAGCAGGCAGAAATACAGCCGGTATGATGCATTTTGCGTCAGATGCACAAAAGCAATAACATTTAGAATGGGTGAATCTTTCCTCTAAGGTATCTTCAATGTCAACATGCCACTAAAATCTTTTGCGTCCCTTACAGGGCAGCTAACATGCAACGATATTTGTTCCCAAACAGTGAAAGACTAATGCTTCGCTTTACAGAATATTACCTTAAACGGCAGTTGTACAAATAATTTATTTGCAGATGTACTAATTCCTTACCTGTTCTGTGCTCACATTTACAATGTAGTTTTCAAAAGTCTCTGTTCATAGGAAACAAAAAAGGAAAGGCATGTATCATCTATAGCTGTTAAAATCCTTTATCCTTCATCTATAGCTGTTAAAAGGTTTATTGCTGGCACTATAATTTAACAGGTAGCATGTCATTAACCCAGCGCCCCATTTTGTTTGCTTATCATGTTTAGGCTGTCTTACCTGAAATGATTGGAGGACATTTTTGTTGTACATTGTATGTCATATTTTCCTTAGATTGTTTCCAATTTACTTCCAGGTAAGTTAGTTTATTAAATACCTTAACCATCTGTGGAAGTCTTGAGATGGGTAGGGAATGGAGAACTGACAGTTTGGAAAATCTGTCATCCTAGTATTGTAATGAGTACTGTCCACAAGTGAATCAACTGTTGTTGGAAGAAAAATCTATGCAGCTGTTTGATTGCAAGAGCCCTCCATCAAATCTGCCCTACAATATATGTTCAGTATGTGATAACATCATGGGAATGCAGGTTTATACTTAATTCAGAACTGTCTCCTTTTCCTTTCAAATCAATCCTGTTTGGATGAGTGGGGAACGTCAAATGTGTGTTCAGACTCCGTGGTTGACCATAGTTTTGTAATACATTTGTTATATCTATCAATGTTCTATCACCACAGTGGCCTAATCCAGGGTTTCCCAAACTTCATCCTACCCCCCCGGTGCACATTTGTTTTCTCTCTAGCACTACACAGAAGATTCAATAACCAACTCAAGCTTTGAATCAGCTGTATAGTGCTAGGGGGAAAAAACAAAATGTGCACCCAGGGGGGCCCCAGGACCGGGTTTGGGAAACCCTGGCCTAATCTAGTTAGAGACTACAAATGTTTGATCTTTAGAAGTCGCTTTCTGTTTCGTCCAATACAAAAATATGGGGGGTGTGGTCATTTTAAAATGTTGTCATGGTGTTTATTTTATTAGAACAAATGTAAACTAGTGGGTTTTAACTAAATTATCAATGCAACTTTCTGAGATTGTACGTTGTCTTTTTCTGTGATTTTATTTACTACTTATTTGGATGTTGTAAAATTGCCATCTTGTGGTTTGTTGCTGTTTTGGCCTAAAGTTTATTAAAACAATTCAAATAATGTTTGAGGTTTTTACACTAAGTCACATTCAACAGATAATACGTTTATTTTGTAGTAAATCAACTCAAATACATGAAAGACTGTATGACCCAGTTGGATAAGCTACATTACAACACCCAACAGGTGATCTACTGCGCACGGCCAATCTTTAGATGTTTCTCCCCCATGGATAAGACGGACCAATAATCAGAATCACAACTCAGACAGGTACACATACTGTATTACCCAATTTGTAACACCTTCAGTTATGAGTTTACTCAAAACTACTGATAATAGATGGGTGAAATGCAGTTTAGGCCTAAATGTCCTTTAGAAACGGCACTAAAAACAATAAGTAGCATGGCCAAGAGTATAAAACAGCCCCATTTGAGTCAACAAATTCATGACCCTTTATGATAACACATTTTCAGCTGTAGATTGTTTTTCTAAATCACAACTCAGCATAATTAGTTCAAACACCTGCACCACAGGAGGTAGGTGGCACCTTGATTGGGGAGGACGGGCTCATGATAATGGATGGAGTGGAATGGTATCAAACACATGGTTTGATGCTATTATTATGAGCTGTCCCTCCCCTCAGCAGCCTCCACTAACCTGCACCTCTACCAGGTATGAGGAAATCTTAAACCATGAGAATATTTGTTTTATGTAAAGATGCACATTTCTACTGGGAAATTGCAAGGTCATGCTATCATTTTGACACAGGGCTGCTATTAGTAATATGTATATCAACTGACATATCTTTACACTTAAAGCAGGATTAACCCCAAATTAATTAATGAATTAAATCCAAACAGTCATGTGCCCAGCTCACTCCCGTCCCCTCTCACTGTTGTGGACAGGTATGGTTTGTTTGCAGTTTGGACAGGCTTGGTGGTGGCTGGTGCCAGGCAGCCCCACAGGGTGCTCAGTGGTGGCGATCAGCAGGGTATCCAGGGTGATCTCTGTGCATTTGGCTATGAAGCGGATGAAGGGGCGGACGTCACCTTCGTTGGCTGTGTCCAGAACGGCGTAGTACTCGGACCTTTGCTCTTTGCGGATGGTGATGGGTGGGTAGCGTGCCTGCATGAGCACCAGGTTCATTAGCAGCCGTGATGTGCGTCCGTTCCCATCCACAAAGGGGTGCACGTACACCAGCTTATAGTGGGCGAGTGCTGCATACTCCACGGGATGCAGCTGCAGGGCCTCCTCTGAGTTGAGCCACTGCACCAGGTCCTGCATGTGGCGCTCCAGGTCCTGTGGGTGGGGTGGGATGTGGTGGCCTACAAACACCTGGCTGGTACGCAGCCGCCCACCCTCCACAGGGTCTGCATAGCCCAGCACGCGCCGGTGGATCTCCAGGATGTCATTGACGGTGATGGCCCCAGCTCGGGACAGCAGCGTGGTGTTTATGTACTTCATGGCCGCGTCCACACCAATGACCTCGTTCTGCTCCTGCAGGCTCTTGCCGGGCACGGCATAGCGAGTCTCAATTATATGGCGGATCTCAGACAGAGTGAGTGTGTTGCCTTCTATGGCCACTGTGTGGTAGATGTGGTGGTAGTACGTTTCCTCCATGACACGTCTAAGAGCAGAGTTACCCTTGGGGATGGACATCAGCCTGCGTACTTTGCTGTCGATAACCCCAAAGTGGCGTTGGTCGATCTCCTCCACCAGGGGGAGTGTGCGGTCACGGCTCACCAGGGCCCTCTCGTTGCATGGTGAGATGGCCAGGGCCTTGGTATACAGATGGTCCGCCTGGACAACGTCCTTCTCTTCCAGAATGGTCCCCAGCTCCGTCAGAGCTTCCACAAAGTCTGGGTTCATGTTGAGTGCATGCACCAACAGCTTGTGGGCCTTCTCTCTCTTCCCCTGCTTCTTCATCTCTACAGCCTGTTGCAGCGCTGCCTTGGCCTCCAGCTGGGTCTCTGCAATCAGCACACACCAAATACATTGCATAACTAGGCTGTGCTGTCCAATACATGTATTAACCCAATCAAAAAGGTGATTTCATATTTGTACTTGTAAATATGACTCATGAACCCAAGAGTATGGAGGGTATTATCCTCCCACCCTTAACACACTCTGGAAATGAATTCTCTCTATTAACTGAACGCTGTATTTTCATTTTGAACAGTGCTCTACCACCGACAGTTGATTTAGAGTCTTACAACCAGAAGTATATATTTCATGAGAACTTCGCTTACCTATACTGGGCTTGGCCCTAAGGGGCAGGAGGTCTAGGGCTGTAAAGGGGACAGTGAGGCTGGTGGACTGGACAGTGGGGCGATGAGTTTTACCCCATAGCTGGCAGTGCAACTGAGCAATCCCCTTTAGAGTGATACAGCATTGGTCCTCCACCCCCACCATTGGCATCAACAGCGCCACCAGAGAGCCCAGGAACAGGCAGAGCAGCGGTCCCCATCCGCCAAGGAGATGGCCACTTGTGTAACGCCACCACACCGTTAATGAAGCCATCATCACTGATGATAGTATCCTCCATTCTCAAGTGACACGTCCCCCATCTATTCGAGTTAGGCTAGCCGAGGAACAGCTGTGTAGGAGAGAGGCAGAATCAGAGGCAGTTTTCACACAGAATTTATGGTCGTTTCATTTTGACAGCTGGCAGTTTTGTACATGTCAAACTAAAAACTGCGGAGGCAGTCTTTAGCTAACGTAGAGCTTAAGTGTTAAATTGAGTAACTAAATAACCCATACAAAACTAGTAAGCCTAATTAGCTATATGGCTAAATATAATCACCCAATACACAGGATACATAGCTAGCTACTGGCAGTATTTTCGACAAGCCAGGCACGTACTGCAAAAATGGCACTGACAGCTGCTAGCTAGCTAGCAAAGCATCTTCACCAGCGTACTCACCTCATTACACCATTATTGACTAGAAATCAAACAAGCTACGTGAAAATGTTAAATAAAAGTATCAGTCTCTAAGTAACCACTATCGTTTGTAGACTAAAGATACATTAAGTAGCTAAAGCGCTGCTTAGCTAGCTATGAACCTCTTGTAAATACACATCATCAACTTCCTGGGAAAACAAGCCGGTATATGTGCTGGAATATGATTGGTCACAACAAGATTGTTCGTTGCTGTTCATTGGCTCAGATCTCTACAAAGCGTGCTTTTATTCAGCAAAACAAACACCGGTTCGTAGCCCTTATTGATTGGATGTTGGATACAAATTGTGCTCTCTATGCCTGATGAAAATGTAGGCCTATTATCTATTAACTGGAGTTAACAGTATATAATGTAATAACTGTCATTATGACAATATAATTTGGTTAGTAAATCGTTATGCATTGATTAAATAGGTCGACCTGTATTGTATAAGTAGCAACCTAGCCTAGACTGCAGCTTATGTTGACAGTCAGCACTGAATAACTAACTTGGTGATCATGCAACACTTCTAACACTACTCCTAAATTGCAAATTGGCCTATAGATATTCCCATTTTCTTTTACCATGACAGTACCATGAGTCAGTGCTGGGAAGCATCTGGGAAGCACCAGTTTAAGCAGGTGGGTAATTTAACTAAATGAGTCCCTTTTGGGTAGTGTAACTTGGTGATAAAAAAAAAACCTGTTTTATTTCACCAGATTTTTATATTCTGTCATGAGCACATGCTCAATTTATTTAAAAAAAACATGTTTTCTTATCTCAAGAGGTTAAATAAAGACATGACTTAGTACCAAATCAGTCATGAATCCACTTGTGACAGGGGAAGCTTGTTACATGGAGGGGCAATTGAATGCAAGCTTCACCCCAGAAATGTTTAGCATTAAAACATTTCTAGTCTGTCTATCTATGCGTAACAGGGTTAACGTTTTTTTTTTTTTAAGGAATAGTTTCACCATATTAAAATGAGAGTTAATTTCACGTAACAGGGTTGACATTAAAATGAGTCCCAGATTTTTTATTTTTTATTTTTTTTACCTTAAAGTGAAACACTAATCACATTAAATAAATAATACTTTTCAGCTATGACTTTGTCAAAGCAACAAAATAACTAGGGCTGTGGAGAAGTGGTGAAAACTTGGAGAAATGTTTGTGTTAAGTGAATTCAAATCTTCCTAGAAGTCACAGAGAGTACACAGAGGGACATGTCAAAATGCTGAGTTTATTTAATTTTCCTAGGGCACTTCATTTAATATAACAGGCTTTTCAAATGTAATATTGCTGCACAATTTCTCCTTAAAGGGACTCATTTCGTGGAACGACCCAATATCAACACTCAGAGGAGACAACTACTAGCAAAGAAATCCTTGCCCCCAGAACACTGGATAATTAGTTTCCATGATCTCTTGATTAATTATAGATCCAGCAGCTATTACAGAGAATTAAAACACATCAGTATATTCTGTCCCCTGGCATCCTGCAAGCTTTGAGATCAACTGTGACAAGGCACAATTGTGTTATGAGCTGGACAGTTCACTCTAACTTTCATTCAAACATATCCCACTGAACAGATAGATACAGTGCCTTAAGAAAGTATTGACTTACTATTTTGTTGTGTTACAGCTTGAAATCAAAATGGATTAAATATATTTTATTTCTCGCCCATCTACACACAATACCACATGACAGAGTGAAAACATGTTTTTGTCAAATTTGTGCAAATGTTTTGAAAATGAGATACAGAAATATCTCACAACGCTGAGTCAATACATGTTAGAATCACCTTTGGCAGTGATTACAGCTGTGGGTCTTTCGGGTAGGTCTCTAAGAGCTTTGCTCACCTGGATTGTACAATATTTGCCCATTATTATTTTAAAAATTCTTCAAGCTCTGTCAAATTGGTTGTTGATCATTGATAGACAACCATTTTCAAGTCTTGCTATAGAATTTTAAATAGATTTAAGTCCAAACTGTAACTCGGCCACTCAGGAACATTCACTATCTTCTTGATAAGCAACTCCAGTGTAGATTTGGCTATGTATTTTAGGTTATTGTCCTGCTGAAAGGTGAATTCATCTCCCAGTGTGCCAGGTTGGTGGGTGTAGCTGGTGTAGAAAGTCAGGCGCAGGAGAGCAGAGATGAGTGAAACAACGCACTTTACTCAACAGCACAAAGTAAACAATTTACAAAGTGCAAAAAGAACGGTTGCTACAAAACAAGGGTGATAAACAGCACCCGGTACAAACAAGCCGGAACATTCTGACCTGAACAAAATAACAATCACACACAAAGACATGGGAGAAACAGAGAGTTAAATACATTACCAATAATTGGGAAATGAAAACCAGGTGTGTGGAAAAACGAGACAAAACAAATGGAAAATGAAAAATGGATCGGCGATGGCTAGAAGAGCGGTGACGTCGATCGCCGAACACCACCCGAACAAGGAGAGGCATCAACTTCGGCCGAAGTCGTGACACAGTGTCTGATAGAAAGCAGTCTGAACCAGGATTTCCTCTAGGATTTTGCCTGTGCTTAGCTCCAATCCTTTTATTTTTTATCCTGAAAAACTCACCAGTCCTAAACGATTACAAGCATACTCATAACATGGTTGCAGACACCACTCTGCTTGAAAAAAGGAGAGTGGTACTCAGTAATGTGTTGTATTGGATTTGCCCCAAACGTTACACTTTGAATTCAGGACAAAAAGTGAATTACTTCGTCACATTTTTTGCAGTTTTACTTTAGTGCCTTGTTGCAAACGTTATTTACATTCTTTGCAGACTTTCTTCTTTTCACTGTCAATTAGGTTAGTATTGTGATGTTACTACAATGTCGTTGATGTATCCTCAGTTTTCTCATTTCACAGCCATTAAACTCTGTAACTGTTTTAAAGCCTCATGATGAAATCCCTGAGCGATTTCATTCTTCTCCGGCAACTGAGTTAGGAAGGACGCCTGTATCTCTTCAGTGACTGGGTCTATTGATGCACCATCCAAAGTGCAAATAATAACTTCACCAGCCACCCGGACAGCTGATGAAACTGAGGAGTATTTCTGTCTGTAATAAAGCCCCTTTGTGGGGGAAAAACTCGTTCTGATTATCTGGGCCTTGCTCTATGCTGTCCCAGGCCCACCCATGGCTGCTCCCCTGCCCAGTCATGTGAAATCCAAAGATTAGGGTCTAATTTATTTATTTCAATTGACTGAGTTCCTTAAATGAACTGTAGCTAAATAAATTATTTGAAATTGTTTCATGTTGCAATTATATTTTCGTTCTGTATAATTACTTCCCCATGCTCAAAGGGCTATTCAATGTCTGCTTTTTAAACATTTTAAACCATCTACCAATAGGTTGCGAAGCATTGTAAAACCTCCCTGGTCTTTATGGCTGAATCTGTGTTTGAAATTCAATGCTTGAGTGTGGGACCTTGCAGATCATTGTATGTGTGGGGTACAGATTCAAAAATCATGTTAAACACTATTATTACACACAGAGTGAGTCCATGCATCTTATTATGTGACTTGTTAAGCACGTTTACTCCTGAACTTATTTAGACTTGCCATAACGAAGGGGCTGAATACTTATTGACTCAAAACATTTCAGCTTTAATTTTTTATTAATTTGTTTACATATTCAAAAACATGATTCCACTTTGACATTATGAAGTATTGTGTGTAGGCCAGTGACACAAAATCTCAAGTTAATCCAATTTACATTCAGGCTGTAACATAACAAAATGTGGAAAAAGTACAGGGGTGTGAATATCAGTGTAGGCCTATCAGCTAAACCAATATTTTCTCGACCCACTGATAATCCAGTCATTGTTGCATTGAGTAGGTGTTCATTGCAAATTGAAGGGCTTTTTCTTTCCGGAAAATACAGTGGATATTTGCAATTTTTGGGTATTAGCATATAAACATCTATAGGCAATACTGTGTTTTAAGATAAACCCCTCAAGTGTCATGCTTAGCTCTCTCTCCCTGTTACAGCTCAATTAGAGTACAGGCATTGTGCAGGGCCTCAGAGGAACACCAGCCAGCGGTGTAATGCAGGAACAGGCTTTGCTTGTAATTAGACTGGCACAAGCCAAAACCCTGGGGGAGCAGTTGATTCTGCTCATTTTGATAGGTTAATGAGAGCCCTGTTCTGTAGATCCCTGCTACTGGAGGCTATGGAAGGAAATTCATTAAATGGCAGAGAGCAAAATATGCATTTGCAGAGAAATATACTTAAAATGTCATACTACTGATGACTATTTAAATCACTGCTTAGCCTGATTGAGGTGACAGCTAGTTATAGGCTTCAGATTGATCTGCAGCCGACCAAAAGGAATTCCCCATAATTCAGTCTTTGTATTTTCATTTGATCTGAATGCTTACATTCTAATTTATACAATCACCTTTTAGTCAGTCACTGTAAAGCCATATAAAATGTTAATATTCTGATGTATAATATGTTTTTTTCACGAGCTGTGCATTTCTCTGTAGTTTCACTTATAAACAGGGGAGGGCAGTATTGCCATATTCCTTACATTTTTCAGACCTGAATTACTGTGAGTTTGATAACAGCAACATCAATGAACAACAAGAGAAACACTACTGCTGCCATAGTGTTACTGCATCATTGCCATTTTGAAATACGTTGCCTCTTGTTTTTCCCCACACTGATAAGATCATTGTGATTATTACACCAACAATTTATCATTGGTTTAGTAATGCATCCCTCCCTATTTAATTCGATTTTAGGTGTACTCTTTTGGACCTCCTGGGGTACTACTCCCTGAGGATTCATCACTCCGTGTTCACAGTTAACATTGCATGATGGGTTAGGGTTAAGGGTTATGTTAAAGGACTAAGGTTAGGGGAAGGGTTAGCTAACATGCTAATGAGTTGCAATGTAGCTAAAACGTAGTAAGTAGTTGCTAATTATCTAAAATGATAAAGTTGTCCGTGATGAGATTCGAACACACAACCTTTGGGTTGCTAGACATTCATGTTATAGTTAAGGTTAGGGTTAGGAGTTAGGATAAATGGTTATGGGAAGGGTTAGCTAACATGATAAGTAGTTGCAAAGTAGCTAAATAGTAGTAAGTAGTCGCAAAGTTGCTAAAATGCTAAAGTTGTCTGTGATGAGATTCGAACAAGCAACCTTTGGGTTGCTAGGCATTTGCGCTGTATAACCACCCTTCTTTTGTTTTTGCCTTAAGTAACCTTCTGTCTCATGTAACCATACCAAACGTAACATATCATACTTATTTGAGTATCCCGGAATTACGTTTACCACACACACACACACACACACACACACACACACACACACACACACACACACACACACACACACACACACACACACACACACACACACACACACACACACACACACACACACACACATGCAAGAGTAAACACATCCGCATAAATAAACACAGCCTTCCCAACAGGCTGAGACCAGCTAAGACTGCAGTTGTCTGTGTCTTCTGCGGGGCCAAGGAGAAAGTGTGATTTATAGCATGAGAGAGCTCTCCTCTGCAACCCCAAGCAGTTCTAGCAGCCAAGTGTATTTACTATAAAGGCTCCATCCTGCTCACTCAATTGAATAGGGGTGGAGGTGTACGAGAGAGAGAGAAAAATATAGTTAATTTATGTAATACTTCATATACTGTACATTGCTTTGCCAACATTGGCAACCACCCATTCTTGCCAATAAGCATTTATTAGAGAGAGAAAGAGAAGTATCAATCCCTGAGAGAACTTTAATCAAAATGTTACAGATAAAAGCATTATATCTGCTGTAGAGAGATAAAATGCTGTTGAACTTTCAACCCCCCCTTGCCCTCACATACTGTACGCTACATATGGCGGGTTTGAAGATAGAACCCTCAGTATATACAATTCTTTCTTCGCCGGCACACATATATTATTACATGTGTGCATTGGAGGAGAAGGCCTTCCACAATTCTTGAAACAAGTCAAGGTCTTATATTGCTGACCCATGGTAAACAGATTTTCTGAGAGAAAAAAACTACCCCAAAGGCTCATCCTTTCATGTGACAATTCAAAGCTTTTATTCCCTCATCTGAAGAAATGTCAGAGGGAGAAAAGAGGTGCCTCTTCACCCCATTTCCAGTAGACAGTCTACTTAGTATGCCATCTAGGTGCGCAACGCCATCCCACGCATCCAAACTGCGTGTTTGAGGCTATTTTTACCTTGGCTGTGTGTTACGGTACTTCTACAGAGTAGCAATAAATCAGAAGGCCTTCTTCCATCTGTTGTACAGCACATCCTGCTTGATATTGTACAGGGGTTTATCTGATTATGATCACTTGAGCAGAGATAATTCAGAGTCTGAAACCTGTATAGTAGGAAGCCGGTTATTATCAATCTCTCATTGATTCTGTGCTTATGAGATTACTGTAAGATCCACTCATGTTGTTTTTAAACTAGCCTGCCATACTGTGCAGTTTATGTGTCTGCAAGGTAGACTAATCTTGTCTGCACCACTCATAAAGGTGTCTGCTTTTGATTGCCTCAGATGTACAGTATATCCCATTTTTTCCCCTGTGTTATAGTTCAGACAGTGTGTGTGTGTTAGCCATAATGTTTGTATTGTCTAATAGTGATGAGGCCAAACCATCCATCAGCCATGGTGGTTCCCAATAACACCTCTGAGATAATATTTAGCACTACAAGAGCTAGGGTCTATTTTCCTGAATTTCCGCCTTACTGACGTGCCCAAAGTAAACTGCCTGTTACTCAGGCCCAGAAGCCAGGATATGCATATAATTGGTAGCATTGGATAGAAAATACTTTGAAGCTTCTAGACATGTTAAAATAATGTCTGAGACTATAACACAATTGATATGGCTGGCAAAATTCCTAAGAAAAACCAACCAGAATCTTTTTTTTTTGAGCTCCCATGCTCTTATAATGGAAAGCAATGGGCTCTATGTTATTCCAGCTCCCATATTGCAATTCCTATTGCTTCCACTAGATGTCAACAGTCCTTGTACATTGTTTCAGGCTTGTTTCTTCAAAAACAAGCAATAATTTTGAGTTTTTGTACAAAGATTCCCAGTTCAAAAATCAGTCTGTTGGCGCGTTACTAATTTTACTTTTCCATTGAACATACTTCTTTCCATATGAAATATTATAGTTTATTTACCATTTAGGATACCTGAGGATTAGATAGAAATGTAGTTTGACTTGTTTGAACAAAGTTTAGCGGTAGCTTTTTGGACTCCTTTGTCTGCATGTTGAACAAGTGGATTACTGAAATCGATGGTGCTAAACAGACTTTCTGGGATATAAAGAAGGATTTTATCTAACAAAACAACAAAACAACCATTCATGTTGTATCTGGGACCCTTGGGATTGTAAACAGAGGAAGATTTTCAAAAGTAAGTGATTTATTTAATCGCTATTTGTGATTTTATGAAGCCCGTGCTGGTTGAAAAATATGTTGATGTGGGGCGCCATCCTCAAACAATCGCATGGTGTGCTTTCGCTATAAAGCCTATTGTAAATCGGACAACGCAGTAAGATTAACAAGAATGTAAGCTTTTAAATGATATAAGACACTTGTATGTTCATGAATGTTTAATATTACGATTATTTATTTGTGTTGCACGCCCTCCAATTTCACCGAATGTTGTCAACAGGTGTCCTGCTAGTGGGACGTCTATCCCTAAGTAGTTTTTAAGTCCTACAGGTAAAAGCAATATTTCAAAGTTGTTACTGATGCAAAGTCAAAGTTTTACTTTGACTTAAGTTACGGCCATATAAAACTGATTTGGTCAGCTCTAACATTTGATCTCTGTACCAACATCACATGTTATCTAAAGAACTAGAATGATTGTACTGGTAAGTCAATGATAGGGGAAAGTGGGTACATTGAGTCATTTTTTACATTCTGCATCACTCAGTCAAGGGAAATACAGTATTCTTTCTAACAAAGATATCTACGTATATTTCAGGATGTTGTGTTTCCCTGGAAATAATCAGAATTCACGTAAACATGACAGTTTTGAAAACATAGCTTGTCCAGAAAAAGTGGTGCACAACTTACCCTGGGTGTGGGGTAAATTGAGCCGCGAGATAGGGGAAGTTAAGCCGCCTACAAATTTCTGGACTGAATTAATTAATATTTCCATTAGGTTTTTAAAATGTCTATCTATATTTCCAGAACACAATTCAACACAATCACAATCATTTTTTTGCCCTTTACGTATATTGTAACACAGGTTTAAAGGCTTAACACCTAACAAACACTTTTTTTTTACACTTTTAACATAGGCCTGGCCTGTTACCTCATATCCCAGCGATAATGCCTGCATTACACCTGGGAAGAAAACGCTTACATTTGCTCAACTTGTCACTGGCTCAACCATTGGCTCAACTTACCCCATGGCCATTGGCTCAACTCACCCCATGGCCATTGGCTCAATTTACCCCAAGGCAAACAGTTTGACTATATTAGCTCACATAGCAACAATGATGCGCTTTCATGGTAGGGTTAGGTCCTTATATTGAAGGTTATATCAATCTTTAAATGATCTACTTTGAGTCCTTAGGACTCGACTTCGAGTCCTTAGGAAACTATGCAGTATTTAGTTTTTTATGTATTATTTCTTACATTGTTAACCCAGAAAATCTGAAGTCTTATTACATACAACCGGGAAGAACTATTGGATATAAGAGCGACGTCAACTTACCAACATTACGACCAGGAATACGACTTTCCCGAATTGGATCCTCTGTTTGGACCACAACCCAGGACAACGGATCTAATCCCAGAAGCCGACCCAAAACAACAGCGCCACAGAAGGGGCAGACGGAGCGGCCTCCTGGTTAGGCTCCGTAGGCGTGCAAATCGCCCACCGCTCCCGAGCATACTACTTGCCACTGTCTAGTCTCTTGACAACAAGGTAGATAAAATTCGAGCAAGAGTTGTCTTCCAGAGAGACATCAGAGATTGTAACATTCTCTGTTTCACAGAAACATGGCTCTCTTTGGAAATGTTGTCGGAATCGGTTCAGCCACCGGGCTTCTCCATGCATCGCACCGACAGAGATAATAACCTCTCTGGGAAGAGGAAGGGTGGGGGTGTATGCATCATGATTAACGACTCATGGTGTAATCATGACAACATACAGGAACTCAGGTCCTTCTGCTCACCCTACCTAGAATTCCTTACATTGAAATGCCAACCATATTACCTCCTAAGAGATTTCTTGTCAGTTATGTACAGTTGTGTACATTCCCCCTCAAGCAAGACGGCCCTAAAGGAACTTCATTGGACTATATGTAAACTGTAAACCATATATCCTGAGGCTGCATTTCTTGTAGCTGGAGATTTTAACAAAGCAAATTTGAGAACAAGGCTACCTAAATTCTATCGCATATTGATTGCACTACGCGCGGGGTAATACACTCAATCACTGCTACTCTAACTTCCGCAATGCATACAAAGCCCTCCCTCGCCCTCCCTTTGGCAAATCCGACCACGACGCCATCTTGCTCCTACCATCTTATAGGCAGAAACTCAAACAGGATTTACTGGCTAAAAGGCCGGTGACGTCGACTGCCGAACGCCGCCCGAACAAGGAGAGGGACCGACTTCGGCGGATGTCGTGACAGTACCCCCCCTTGACGCGCGGCTCCAGCAGCGTGCCGTCACCGACCTCGGGGACGACCCGGAGGACAAGGTGCAGGGCGATCCGGATGGAGACGGTGGAAATCCCGCAGCAACGTAGGGTCCAGGACGCCCTCCACCGGAACCCAGCATCTCGCCTCCAGACCATACCGCTCCCACTCCACGAGGTACTGAAGGCCCCTCGCCTGGCGCCTCGAGTTCAGGATGGCTCGAACAGCGTACGCCTGGGCCCCCTCAATGTCCAGAGGGTGCGGAGGAACCTCCCTCACCTCAGCTTCCTGGAGCGGACCAGCCACCATCGGCCTGAGGAGAGACACATGGAACGAGGGATTAATACGATAATCTGGAGGAAGCTGTAACCTGTAGCATACCTCGTTTAGTCTCCTCAGGACTTTAAATGGCCCCACAAACCGCGAACCCAGCTTCCGGCAGGGCAGGCTTCAGGTCGAGAGCCAGACCCGGTCCCCTGGTGCGAACACCGGAGCCTCGCTGCGGTGGCAGTCGGCGCTCGCTTTTTGCCACCTCACGGCCCGTTGTAGGTGCACATGGGCGGCGTCCCAGGTCTCCTCCGAACGCTTGAACCATTCGTCCACCGCAGGGGCTTCGATCTGGCTCTGATGCCACGGTGCCAGAACCGGCTGATACCCCAGTAAGCACTGGAAAGGAGAGAGGTTAATGGAGGAGTGGCGGAGTGAGTTTTGGGCCATCTCTGCCCAGGGTATGAATGTCGCCCACTCCCGCGGACCTGGCAATATGACCGCAGAAACCTACCCACATCCTGGTTCACTCTCTCTGCCTGCCCGTTACTCTCAGGGTGAAACCCTGAGGTGAGGCTGACGAGACCCCCAGACGTTCCATGAATGCTCTCCAGACCCTGGACGTGAACTGGGGACCCCGATCAGAAACTATGTCCTCAGGCACCCCGTTGTGCCTGAAGACGTGAGTGAACAGGGCCTCCGCAGTCTGTAGAGCTGTAGGGTAGACCGGGCAAAGGGAGGAGACGGCAGGACTTAGAAAACCGATCCACATTGACCAGGATCGTGGTGTTACCCTGTGAGGGAGGAAGATCCGTCAGGAAGTCCACTGACAGGTGCGACCACGCGACCGTTGTGGAACGGGTAGGGGTTGTAATTCCCCTCTGGGCAGGTGACTGGGAGCCTTGCACTGGGCGCACACCGATCAGGAGGAAACATAAGCCTTCACGTCCTTGGCCAAGGTGGGCCACCAGTACTTCCCACTAAGGCAACGCACCATCCGACCGATGCCAGCATGACCAGAGGAGGGTGACGTATGGGCCCAATACATCAAACGGTCGCGGACAGCAGACGGAACGTACAGGCGCCCAGCTGGACACTGGGGGGGAGTTGGCTCTGTGCGTAACGCCCGCTCAATGTCCGCGTCCAGCTCCCACACCACCGGTGCCACCAGGCAAGAGGCCGGAAGTTTGGGAGTGTGATCCATGGACCGCTCCTCTGTGTCATACATCCAGGACAGTGCGTCCGCCTTAGCGTTCTGGTCTGTAGGATAGAGTGAAAACAAAACGGGTAAAGAACATAGCCCACCTTGCCTGGCGAGGGAAAGGTGAGCTACGCCGCCTGGATGGTCTCCTCGCCGCCTGGATGTACTCCAGATTGCGGTGGTCAGTCCAGATGAGAATAGGGTGTTTAGCCCCCTCAAGCCAATGTCTCCACGCCTTCAGAGCCTTGACAACAGCCAACAGCTCCCGGTCCCCCACATTATAGTTTCGCTCTGCCGGGCTTTCTTCGAAAAGAAAGCACAGGGACGGAGCTTTGGTGGCGTGCCTGAGCGCTGAGAGAGCACGGCTCCTATCCCAGCCTCGGCCGCGTCCACCTCCACTATGAACGCCAAAGAGGGATCCGGATGGGCCAGCACGGGAGCCGAGGTAAACAGAGCCTTCAGGTTTACGAAAAGCCCTGTCCGCCTCAGCCGACCACTGCAGCCGCACTGATCCCCCCTTCAGTAGTGAGGCAATGGGAGCTGCTACCTGACCAAAACCCCGGATAAACCTCCGGTAGTAATTGGCAAACCCCAGAAACCACTGCACTCCCTTTACCGTGGTGGGAGTCGGCCAATTACGCACGGCTGAAATGCGGTCACTCTCCATCTCCACCCCTGACATGGAAATGCGGTACCCTAGGAAGGAGACAAGCTATTGGAAGAACAGACATTTCTCAGCCTTGACGTACAGGTCATGCTCCAACAGACGACTAAGCACACGGCGCACCAGTGACACATGCTCGGCGAGTGTAGCGGAGTATATCAGAATGTCGTTGATATACACCACTACACCCTGCCCGTGCTCGTCCCGGAAAATCTCTTCAACAAAGGCCTGGAAGACTGATGGAGCATTCATCAACCCGTACGGCATGACGAGGTACTCATAGTGTCCTGAGGTGGTACTAATTGCCGTCTTCCACTCGGCCCCCTCCCGGATACGCACCAGGTTGTAAGCGCTCCTGAGATCCAATTTTCTGAAGAAGTGCACACCGTGCATTGACTCGATCGCACTGGCAATGAGAGGCAGCGGGTAGCTGTACCTCACAGTGATCTGATTGATCCCACGATAGTCAATAAATGGGCGCAGACCCCCATCCTTCTTCTTCACGAAAAATAAACCCGAGGAGGAAGGTGAAGTGGAGGACCGAATGTATCCCTGCCCCAGGGATTCGGAGACATATGTTTCCATAGCCACCATCTCCTCCTGTGACAGAGGATACACGTGACTCCTGGGAAGTGCTGCGTCTACCAGGAGATTTATCGCACAATCCCCCCGCCGATAAGGTGGTAATTGAGTTGCCCTCTTCTTACAGAAGGCGAGAGCCAAATCGGCATATTCTGAGGGGATGCGCACGGTGGAGACCTGGTCTGGACTTTCCGCCATAGTCGCACCGATGGAAACCCCCACACACCTCCCTGAGTACTCTCGTGACCACCCCTTAAGAGCCCTCTGTTGCCACGAAATAGTGGGGTCATGACAGGCCAAACATGCTAAGCCCAGCACCACGAGAAGAGACTGATTCTCTCCCCGTGAGCCTCCTGCGTAACCATGCTTCGTGGAACGGTGGCCTCCCAAATCAGCCCTGACCGAAATGGTCGACTATCTAGGGTGTGCACAGGGAAGGGCATATCCACAGGAACAAGGGGAATCCCTAAACTATGGGCAAATGAACGGTCAATAAAATTCCCATCTGGGCCTGAATCTACTAGCGCCTTATGCTGGGAATGCCGGGAAAACTCAGGAAATGTAATAAACACATACTTGTGTACAACATGGGGCTCTGGATGAGCCTGGTGCTGACTCACCTGGGGTGACACGATAGTACCCTGCCTGCTGCCTCAACTCCTTGAGGAACCCCCCCAGGACCGACCAGCAGTGTGCCCTTTGCGGCCACAGATGGTGCAGGGAATGGCCCCTCCTCCGGTCACCCTAAGTGCAGCACCTCCCAGCTCCATGGGCGTCGGAGCAGAGGTGCTTTTGGATGGAAAGGACAGGTCCTGATCCGGACGTCCGCGGGCAGTCAGCAGGTTGTCCAGCCGGATAGACAGGTCCACCAGCTGGTCCAATGTGAGGGGGGTGTCTCTGCAGGCCAACTCCCGACGGACGTCCTCGCGCAGACTGCACCTGTAGTGATAGATCAGGGCTCTGTCGTTCCATCCTGCGCTGGTGGCCAGGGTCCTGAAGTCCAAGACGAAATCCTACGTTCATCCGCCGCTCGACCCTCAGGCGGGTGGTCGAACAATGCCCAAAAACGGCGGGTGAACTTTGCGTAATGGTCCAACGCCGCGTCTCCATCACTCCATATGGTGTTGGCCCACTCCAGGGCTTTGCCTGAGAGGCAGGAGGAGACAGCTCTCACTCCCCGAAGGAGCCGGGTGGATGGTCGTCAGGTAGAGCTCCAGCTGGAGTAGAAACCCCTGGCATCCGGCAGCCGTCCCATCATACCCCCTCGGGAGTGCGAGTCGAATCCCGCTGGGACCAGATGAAAGAGGGGTAGACAGTGGGACCTGCGGTAGTGGGGCTAGTGGAGCCGCTGGAAATCCTCCTCCTCTCTCCCAACAATCCATCGTCTGCCGCACGCGATCCATGGCTGTGCCCAAATGTTGCAACATGGTCACGTGCTGCTGAATGCGCTCCTCCACTGCAACTGCTGACTTCATTCTTCAGGTGAGTGATTCTGTAATCGGCCTGTGTGTAGCTGGTGTAGGGAGTCAGGCGCAGGACAGCAGATATGAGAAATTGAAGTACTTTACTCAAAAAATACAAATATACAAGGCAACAATGATAGCCCACAAACACGGACCGAATTACAACAAACAAACAATCACCCACGAACACAACATGGGGAACAGAGGGTTAAATAATAAACAAGTCATTTGTTGAGTGAAGCCAGGTTCAACTTACCCCTATGGCTCAACTCAGCCCACTATCCCCTAAGTCTTACAATAAATGTATCTAATTCAGATGGTTAACAAAAGACATCTGAGGACAATGATAATTAAATCTCCATCACATAGTGGCAGAGCATTCAACCCGTGTGGCCTCTTCAGACATTTAACAGTGATACTGGCATGGCTAAAGCCCCTGCTACGCCTCAGTGTTGACTTTTATAAAGAGCTCATCAATTCAGACTAGAGGGCCAATGTAGAGGAATAAACTGACAGGGCCAGGGAGGTTGCTGGGGGACAGGCAGGGACAGGCACTGAAGTAAGTCAATGGACAGATTTGGCACAATGACTTGCTGACAAAAACGACTTTGTCTGAATTTGTTTTTAATTGCGGGATAACAGATCATCTAATAACCCAGGAAATGTGAGTGTTCACTAGTGGTAGTGTACCTGTTTCAGTTGAATGGCAAGGCTACCGAACCCAAGACAAGTCGAGGAACCTACTGTAGTCTGTTGATTAGAATGTTCGTTTTTTTGGGGGGTGGGGGTCTGATATTTATTTCCTGGATTGAGCTATTGTACAAATCCCCCAAAGTGTGTGTATATATATACAAACAAATGGACATATCTTGGAATCATTCAAGTTATCAAGACGGACAAGACAGGGATGCCCTTTGTCTAGATATTTACTTTCTTTATCCACAGAACCTCTAGCATCAATAATTAGAACTCATGGCTCAATCCGGGGCGTAGAGATTGGTTGAGATCAACGTGTGATATCATTGTTTGCAGATTACATTTTACTTTACTTATCTGAACCAGAATAATCTCCGTCATCTATTTTACTACTGTTAGATACACGTGGTGCTGTATCAGGATTCAAAGTGAATTGGGAGAATTTCTAATTATGACTTCTCAAGTTTAGAAAGTAAATTTAATTAAGTGTAAATGAACATAGAAACGTATGAAATACCTGGGTGTACTGATACCATGCAATCTGGAGGAGGCATATAAAATCAATTACTTTCCTTTTAAAAGATAAGATTGAATCCGATGTTCACAGATGAAGAAATCTCCCTATTTATTTGTTAGGTAGGTTCAACATAATCAAAATGAATATATTACCAAGGTTGATGTATTTATTCCAGGGCCTGCCAGTTTCAATTGCATCCAACTTTTTAAAATAAAATAAATGGTCTGCTCTCAAACTTTATTTGGAATGGAAAGAGCTAGAGACAAATTGACTGCTTAACACTCACCCTATAAATATGGAGGTTTTGGACTACCTCATATGAAGATCAAACCAAATCAAATGTATTTATATAGCCCTTCTTACATCAGCTGATATCTCAAAGTGTTGTACAGAAACCCGGCCTAAAACCCCAAACAGCAAGCAATGCAGGGGTAGAAGCACGGTGGCTAGGAAAAACTCCCTAGAAAGGCCAAAACCTAGGAGAAACCTAGAGAGGAACCAGGCTATGAGGGGTGGTCAGTCCTCTTCTGGCTGTGCCGGGTGGAGATTATAACAGAACATGGCCAAGATGTTCAAATGTTCATAAATGACCAGCATGGTCAAATAATAATAATCACAGTAGTTGTCGAGGGTGCAGCAAGTCAGCACCTCAGGTGTAAATGTCTTCTGGGTTGCACAACTGTGTTCACTTAAACAATGGACAGCAGATCATCCTTGAGCAAAGAGGAGTGTCAAAGCCACAAAAGTAAAACCTTAAAATATATGAACTTCTTTGTGTCCAAGTTGTTGAATAAAAAAACAGACAATCCAATGATTCTCAATTCCATTTGTATTAGAGAAAATGTACATAAATTCACAAGGTGGAAAGAACCAACATCGCCAGGCACCCTTATTTGGAATAACCCCACCTTACCACCAGTGTTTAAAGACAGCACCTTGAAGTCCTGGTTTCAAAGTTGCATCATGAATTTTGAACATGTGAACTGGTGTACGGGTCAGCTGTTTGTTCACCTGCACCCGCCCGCAATTGCTACTCCATCTGCAACCGTCCGACTATACAGTGCCTTCAGAAAATATTCATACTCCTTGACTTATTGCACATTTTCTATTACAGCCTGAATTCAAAATTGATTAAAAATACCTAATAATAACAAAGTGAACACATGTTTTTATATTTTTTTGCAAATGTATTGACAATGAATTACAATTTTCTTTTTTACTTAAGTTTTCACACCCCTGAGTCAATAATTTGTAGAATCCCCTTCGGCAGTGATTACACCTGTGAGTCTTTCTGGTTAAGTCTAATAGTTTTCCACTCCTGGATTGTGCAATATTAGCCCATTATTCTTTTCATTATTCTTCAAGCTCTATCAATTTGGTTGTTGATCATTGCTAGACAACCATTTTCAGATCTTGCCATATATTTTCAATTACACTGAACAAAAATATAAACGCAACACAATTTCAAAGATTTTACTGAGTGAGTTTTGGGCCATCTCTGCCCAGGGTATGAATGTCGCCCAATCCCGCGGACCTGGCAATATGACCGCAGAAACCTACCCACATCCTGGTTCACTCTCTCTGCCTGCCCGTTACTCTCAGGGTGAAACCCTGAGGTGAGGCTGACGAGACCCCCAGACGTTCCATGAATGCTCTCCAGACCATATAAAGAAATCAGTCAATTGAAATAGTTTCATTAAGCCCTAATCTATGGATTTCACATGACTGGGAATACAGATATAGTATGCATCTGTTGGTCACAGATACCTTCAAAATAGGTAGGGGCTAGGATCAGAAAACCAGTCAGTATCTAGTGTGACCACCATTTGCCTCATGCAGCACAACACATCTCCGTCACATAGAGTTGATCAAGCTGTTGATTGTGGCCTGTGGAATGTTGTCCCACTCCTTTTAAATGGCTGTGCGAAGTTGCTGGATATTGGCGGGAACTGGAGCACACTGTCGTACATGTCGGTCCAGAGCATCACAAACATGCTCAATGGGTGACATGTCTGGTGAGCATGCAGACCATGGAAGAACTGGGACATTTTCAGCTTCCAGGAATTGTGTACAGATCCTTGCGACATGGGGCCGTGCATTATCATGCTGAAACATGAGGTTATGGCAGCGGATGAATAGCATGACTATGGGCCTCAGGATCTCATCACGGTATCTCTGTGCATTCAAATTGCCATTGATAAAATGCAACTGTGTTCATTGTCCCTAGCTTATGCCTGCCCATACCATAACCCCGCCGCCCCCATGCAACACTGTTGACATCAGCAAACCTCTCACCCACACGTCGCCATACACGCTGTCTGCCATCTGCCCTGTACAGTTGAAACCGGGATTCAACCGTGAAGAGCACACTTCTCCAGCATGTCGGTGGCCATCAAAGGTGAGCATTTGCCCAACAAAGTCGGTTACGACGCCGAACTGCAGACAGTTCAAGACCCTGGTGAGGACGACAAGCATGCAGATGAGCTTCCCTGAGACGGTTTCTGACAGTTTGTGCAGAAATTCTTTGGTTGTGCAAACCCACAGTTTCATCAGCTGTCTGGATGGCTGGTCTCAGATGATCCCACAGGTGTAGAAGCTGGATGTGGAGGTTCTGGGCTGGCGTGGTTACACATGGTCTGTGGTTGTGAAGCCGGTTGGATGTACTGCCAAATTCTCTAAAAGGACATTGGAGACAGCTCATGGTAGATAAATTATATTAAATTCTCTGGCAACAGCTTTGGTGGACATTCCTGCAGTCTTCATGCCAATTGTACACTCCCTGAAAACATGAGATATCTGTGGTATTGTGTTGTGACAAGATTATTGTCCCCAGCACAAGGTGCACCTGTGTAATTATCATGCTGTTTAATCAGCTTCTTCATATGCCACACCTGTCAGGTGTATGGATTATCTTGGCAAACGAGAAAGGCTCACTAACAGGGATGTAAACACTTTACACATCGCATTTATATTTTTGTTCAGTGTATGTTCGGCTATGCACCTTTAGTAAAATAACCAAAGCCCTTGTTGTCTAATGTTATCTGCAGCTATTCTCCCAGTCACTTTGACTGAGAACACAGTCAAAAGACCTCTGATCTGCAGAACAGTGGCATCATATAGCTAACCCTCTGGGTGAGAATTCACAACAACACTCCAGTTGAAAATAGAGCATGATTGAAAGGGAATTCACTTTGAGGCAGGGAAACATGAAGTTATGAGATGGATGACCCTCGGATCATAATGTGGGCTAATTCTGCGTCCATCTGGCATATGCTGAGCAGAAACCTCCTGGCTGCAAGAATAGGATACAACTGTGTGGGTGAAGTAATGAAATCTCTGATAAGTGCTAATTCAGAGCGCTTAGTGCAGATGCAATTAAATGCTTATGTCACTTTGGCATTATTTTTGAAATGAAAGTCTTATAAAAACAGGTTAGGCGCCTGTCATCTGTTATCTTCCAGATTAGTCGTGCCACGTTATTGCTATGCATGGTACGTGAACAATGGGCCAGCGATTAGAGAGACAGGCATACTGTACATACCTCTCTGACCAGGTAAATTGTTTTAATGATGTCTCTTACGTATAGGCACAAGTGTTTGTATGATCTGTATAGGGATGAATCAATGATGTGATATCTGCACTATGCTGGTATAAGATAGACAATTCCTCATGTCAGGTATCATGTGTGTGCTCACAACACAGGCCTGTGAACACAGAAGCAACAGGAGATTCCCCTCCAGACTAAGACAGATAGAGTGCTCCATTACAGACAATTAAAAAACACACTGGTCTCAGGGTCACTTTCAGGGTATTTGCTTCAAGAGATAGGGAATCCATCCAACCACCGGGAGAGCAAAAAGGGAGAGCTATCAGGGTCAGTGAACAAATCTTTCTAGCACAGACACACACACTCTCTCTTTCTCTCAGTCCCTCTCTTTGTCACCCTATCCCCAGACTCTCTCTCCTTGGCCCAGCTTTTAAGAGCCGTGCTCCTGTCTGTGGAGAGGCTTTGTTCTGGGTGACAGAGCTGGGTGTCATAGATAGAGGGACTGTCACAGGGAGAGAGAGGGGAGTGAGATGGAGGGATGGCCACTCTTTTCACTCTGAGTATGGATGGCTCAGAGGACAGGGAATGGGGTGAAAGATGGATGACAGTGTGGAGAGGAGAGGTACTGGAGGGAGAGAAGGCCTCCCTGATGTATTATTTGAAAATACAACGTTTTTCATTTCAGTGTCCAGCTTTGCCTCTCGCTCAAAATGAGAAGTAGCTGCCTGCTATAGTGAACATAAATTAACATGTAATATATTGCATTGTACTGTATAATCCCAGAGGAGCATACAACTCATTGTCTTGATACAAAATGCTTTTACAAACAGTTTATGATTGTGTCCTTTTCAAATAATTTCTGAACTCTAACCCTACTCCAAATCCCACAATTGTGTACCAACTGACCCTGCCTCGTTCGTGTTCAGCGTGGTTAAG
This sequence comes from Oncorhynchus mykiss, assembly GCF_057628025.1. NCBI lineage: Eukaryota > Metazoa > Chordata > Actinopteri > Salmoniformes > Salmonidae > Oncorhynchus > Oncorhynchus mykiss. The sequence continues at coordinate 62,226,574 of NC_143032.1, read as the reverse complement.
TGAGAACTATTGCATCAGCTTTGTGGATAGCCTCTCTGCAGAGAGGCTGGGTGGATGGATAGGGAAGAGAATCACTGTTAATGCTGCGCCCTTCCAAAATGAAACAATTAGGCCTGAGGGAGAGGGACTTTTTTCCACATGACTTTCTGTCTATGGTCATGATTAATTCACTTGATGCTCTTATCCATCCTTCCTCTTTACCTCATTGACAGCCCCCTGAGGGGAGCTATTCACATTGAGGCATCCTTTATGAATGACTGAACACAGAGGATACTCTCCCTCTCTCTTTCTGTGGGCATACAGTAGCTGTGTGTGTGGGCCAGGGACAGCCAACCTGGACTCAGGAGTAGATGTAGCATAGTAAATGTTAATCCAGGACACTCCAATTAGTATGGTATGTATTCATTTCTGAATGTCCATCATCCATTTTGTATTATATGTTACGATTTATTTTGGGTTAAGGTTAGGAGTTAGGTTGAAAAGTTAAGGTTAGGGATGAGATTCGAACACGCATGCTTTGAGTTGCTAAACATTTGCGTTATACACCCACCCAGCCACCCCGACCAACCACCCTAGTTTTACTTTTGTGTTAAGTTTGATTTATTTTCATTTTTTATTTCACCTTTATTTAACCAGGTAGGCTAGTTGAGAATAATTTCTCATTTTCAACTGCGACCTGGCCAAGATAAAGCATAGCAGTGTGAACAGACAACAACACAGAGTTACACATGGAGTAAACAATAAACAATAAATAAGTCAATAACATAGTAGAAAAGATATATATACATTATGTGCAAAAGGCATGAGGAGGTAGGCAATAATTAGGCCATAGGAGTGAATAATTACAATTTAGCAGATTAACACTGGAGTGATAAATGATCAGATGAACATGTGCAGGTAGAGATACTGGTGTGCAAAAGAGCAGAAAAGTTAATAAAATAAAAACAGTATGGGGATGAGGTAGGTAAATTGGGTGGGCTATATACCGATGGACTATGTACAGCTGCAGCGATCAGTTAGCTGCTCAGACAGCAAATGTTTCAAGTTGGTGAGGGAGATAAAAGTCTGCAACTTCAGCGATTTTTGCAATTCGTTCCAGTCATAGTCAGCAGAGAACTGGAAGGAAAGGCGTCCAAATGAGGTTTTGGCTTTAGGGATGATCAGTGAGATACACCTGCTGGAGCGGGTGCTACGGGTGGGTGTTGCCATCGTGACCAGTGAACTGAGATAAGGCGGAGCTTTACCTAGCATAGTCTTGTAGATGACCTGGAGCCAGTGGCGACGAACATGTAGTGAGGGCCAGCCGACTAGAGCATACAGGTCGCAGTGGTGGGTGGTATAAGGTGCTTTAGTAACAAAACGGATGGCACTGTGATAAACTGCATCCAGTTTGCTGAGTAGAGTATTTGAAGCTATTTTGTAGATGACATCGCCGAAGTCGAGGATCGGTAGGATAGTCAGTTTTACTAGGGTAAGTTTTGCAGCGTGAGTGAAGGAGGCTTTGTTGCGAAATAGAAAGCCGACTGTAGATTTGATTTTGGATTGGAGATGTTTGATATGAGTCTGGAAGGAGAGTTTGCAGTCTAGCCAGACACCTAGGTACTTATAGATGTCCACATATTCTAGGTCGGAATCATCCAGGGTGGTGATGCTAGTTGGGCGCGCGGGTGCAGGCAGCGAACGGTTGAAAAGCATGCATTTGGTTTTACTAGCGTTTAAGAGCAGTTGGAGGCCACGGAAGGAGTGTTGTATGTCATTGAAGCTCATTTGGAGGTTAGATAGCACAGTGTCCAAGGAAGGGCCAGAATTATACAGAATGGTGTCGTCTGCGTAGAGGTGGATCAGGGAATCGCCCGCAGCAAGAGCAACATCATTGATATATACAGAGAAAAGAGTCGGCCTGAGAATTTAACCCTGTAGTACCCCCATAGAGACTGCCAGAGGACCGAACAACATGCCCTCCGATTTGACACACTGAACTCTGTCTGCAAAGTAGTTGGTGAACCAGGCAAGGCAGTCATTAGAAAAACCGAGGCTACTGAGTCTGCCGATAACAATATGGTGATTGACAGAGTCGAAAGCCTTGGCCAGGTCGATGAAGACGGTTGCACAGTACTGTCTTTTATCGATGGCGGTTATGATATCGTTTAGTACCTTGAGCGTGGCTGAGCTGCACCCGTGACTGGCTTGGAAACCGGATTGCACAGCGGAGAAGGTACGGTGGGATTCGAGCTGGTCAGTGATCTGTTTGTTGACTAGGCTTTCGAAGACCTTAGATAGGCAGGGCAGGATGGATATAGGTCTGTAACAGTTTGGGTCCAGGGTGTCTCCCCCTTTGAAGAAGGGGATGACTGCGTCAGCTTTCCAATCCTTGGGGATCTCAGATGATGCGAAGGAGAGGTTGAACAGGCTGGTAATAGGGGTTGCGACATTGGCGGCGGACAGTTTCAGAAATAGAGGGTCCAGATTGTCAAGCCCAGTTGATTTGTATGGGTCCAGGTTTTGCAGCTCTTTCAGAACATCTGCTATCTGGATTTGGGTAAAGGAGAAGCTGGGGAGGAGTGGGCGAGTAGCTGCAGGGGGGGGAGCTGTTGGCCGAGGTTGGAGTAGCCAGGAGGAAGGCATGGCCAGCCGTTGAGAAATTCTTGTTGAAGTTTTCGATTATCATGGATTTATCGGTGGTGACCGTGTTACCTAGCCTCAGTGCAGTGGGCAGCTGGGAGGAGGTGCTCTTGTTCTCCATGGACTTTACAGTGTCCCAGAACTTTTTGGAGTTAGAGCTACAGGATGCAAATTTCTGCTTGAAAAAGCTGGCCTTTGCTTTCCTGACTGACTGCGTGTATTGGTTCCTGACTTCCCTGAACAGTTGCATATCGCGGGGACTATTCGATGCTATTGCAGACCGCCACAGGATGTTTTTGTGCTGGTCGAGGGCAGTCAGGTCTGGAGTGAACCAAGGGCTAGATCTGTTCTTAGTTCTGCATTTTTTGAACGGAGCATACTTTTAAAGAATGGGAGATGGATGATAAGAGAGGTTGTATCTCTGGACATGCTGGTTATAATGGGTGAGGTCACCACATGTGTGGGAGGTGGGACAAAGGAGGTATCAGAGGTGTGAGGAGTGGAACTAGGGGCTCCATTGTAAACTAAAACAATGATAACTAACCTGAACAACAGTATACAAGGCATATTGATATTTGAGAGAGACATACAGCAAGGCATAAAGTAATCGCAGGTTGGGAGAGCTAGCTAAAACAACACGTGAGACAACAACAGCTAGTCAGCTAACACAACAACAGCAGGTAAAATGGCGATGACTAGGGAGAGAGGGTCGGATTAACTTCTATTTTATGTAACCATACCAAACGTAACATATCATACTAATTTGAGTATCCCCAATGTATATTTACTATGTTAGGTCTAGTCTATGAGACCAGTCTGGCACAGCAGGCACTTTCTGAGACCGAATCTGTGTAGAACATTGAAGTAAATTAGGACCTTCACAATTTATTAAATGTTTTCTTATGATTACTCCACTCCCCTGTTCATCAATTATATATTCATTGATCAGATCTAGAGTCTAAGGAACACTTTAGCTATGTAAATGTGGGACAAAGAACCTCTGCATAACAATCACTAGAATTTTTTTTCTACATAGCAATCTTTATATAACGATCAATAACATTGATGTTTTCTGTCAGATAACCTAATGTACTGTAGGCTAGCCACAGTGCCAGTCTCCTGTGGTGTGGTAGCTAGCAGTTCCTCTGAGATAATTGGATACTAATGGACTCCAGCAGTGCCACCAGCTGATGAAGTGGTGTATGGGCTACAGAAGCGTGCAGAGTGACAGGAGATAGAAATAGCCAAGAACAGAAGCCTCGTTCCTCTGCTGTAGAGCAGCAACTACCAGAGACCTCCAAGGGACTCCTGTTTCACTTACCAACAAAAATCACCATCCGACATCTGCTTTCTCCAATACAGGCAAATGAACCATAAATGCATCCCAAATGGCACCTTATTACCTTGTTAGTGCACTACTTTACAACCATAGGGCTCTGATCATAGGTAGTGCACTATATAGGGAATAGGGTGCCATTTGAGATGCAAACCAGGAGTCAAGCTAACAGGGACATGTCTCAGTACACAGAGATCACTCTGCTTCTGTGGGTGGCAGGAAAACATAATCTTATCATACACAGAGAGAACGTGAGGTGGTTGTCTGGTGGGTTGACTTGATTGGTTGTTATCATACTTGCCTGAAATTTACTGGAAACCATAGATGAAAAAGAACAGTATGAGTGAAAATATGAAATGCAATTCCCTTGTATATCAGCTATACTAGGTGGATTCAGAGGGGCTTGTTCACCTAAAAAAAACTAAGGAAGGGACACTAATCTCAAAAATCCTCCCTGTAACATTATATTTGATACTAAGCAATGTGGTCATAATGATATACCAGTATTTTTTCCTGTCCAGTTTCTATTTCATGTTCTGTCTATGTTTGGTCAGGGAAGGGAACTAAGTTGTGTTATACCATGCCTCAGATGTAATGCTTTCCTCGAACACAAAGATCAGTGGATATAAAATTATCTGAATAAGATGGCAGCAGGTGGGGGGGTTAGAGGGGGCTGGGGGCACCAATGGCATCGTGATTCGATTAATCATCACAGTCCCATATGGCGGTTAAGCATGGAGCTCCCATCTGGCAACGTGCTCCTTGTAACATCGCTAGTGAGTACTATCAAAACAAAAAGCCAGAGGCACTCCCAATCCCTCAAGCACCACATCTGCAAGGCCTATGAATAGTTGACGTGCTCAATCCCCCAGAACCAGGGTGTCAAAGCTTCAGCAGCATATTCACTCTAACAGTTCTGTATGCTTCAAAGGAAATTGGCCTCAGCCCAACTGCTCCACGGGCCTGCATGACTTGAAATATGACAAGGAAAGTTTTGCGGGAAGTTTCCAGTCCCTTTGCTCACTATTTGCAGCATAATGATAATGCACATACAGTTGTGCTTATGCATGGGATGGCAGAGTATTCATGTCAAACCAGAAACACAGAAATGCCTGAGGAGCATGTGTAATTTGAGTGTGTGGGTATTAATCTGGACCACTGGGAATTGAATCTCACTGTGCTGGAAGTCAGAGGACATTGCTGACTAAGTAGCGGATTACATGTATGATGTTCAGAAGAATAGGATATGAAAATAACTGAATTAAAATGGGCAAAAACAGCTTTTAGCAAAAAAACATTCCTCAAGCAAGAATTTTAGGGTGTGTTTCTTTTTCTCATTCTGCTTTCTTGAATGGCACATTTCCATGTTGCTTTTGAGTGGTTTGTGGAGAATGTGCTGAGACTGGGAGGTGTAGAAAACTCTCCTGTGAGAGGCATCTGCTGTGAAGAAGCATCTTTCCTTTAATTCAGGAGCTGTTTTCACCCTGCCCCCACAAAAACTGTCTCGTTAGAAGCACAACCAATGGATGGAAGATACACAAAATTAGAGCAGGGGGAAATGACAGCCACCACAGTTATGTATAGGATAACATCTCACATGCCACATTGTTCTGCCCTCAAAACATCTGATATGTCTGCAAATCAAAACAATTTGGAACCTCAGTTGTGTGGAGGCACAGGGAAAATGTCATAATCTGAACAGCACAAAACCCCCAGCAGGGTGGGACTACTGGGTTAACAGGATCCCACTGTGATTACAGTGGGGCAAAAAAGTATTTAGTCAGCCACCAATTGTGCAAGTTCTCCCACTTAAAAAGATGAGAGAGGCCTGTACTTTTCATCATAGGTACACTTCAACTATGACAGACAAAATGAGAAAAAAAAATCCAGAAAATCACATTGTAGAATTCTTAATGAATTTATTTGCAAATTATGGTGGAAAATAAGTATTTGGTCACCTACAAACAAGCAAGATTTCTGGCTCTCACAGACCTGTAACTTCATCTTTAAGAGGCTCCTCTGTCCTCCACTCGTTACCTGTATTAATGGCACCTGTTTGAACTTGTTATCAGTATAAAAGACACCTGTCCACAACCTCAAACAGTCACACTCCAAACTCCACTATGGCCAAGACCAAAGAGCTGTCAAAGGACACCAGAAACCAAATTGTAGACCTGCACCAGGCTGGGAAGACTGAATCTGCAATAGGTAAGCAGCTTGGTTTGAAGAAATCAACTGTGGGAGCAATTATTAGGAAATGGAAGACATACAAGACCACTGATAATCTCCCTCAATCTTGGGCTCCACACACACGGGGGGACCTAGTGAATGACCTGCAGAGAGCTGGGACCAAAGTAACAAAGCCTACCATCATTAACACACTACGCTGCCAGGGACTCAAATCCTGCAGTGCCAGACGTGTCCCCCTGCTTAAGCCAGTATATGTCCAGGCCCGTCTGAAGTTTGCTAGAGAGCATTTGGATGATCCAGAAGAAGATTGGGAGAATATCATATGATCAGATGAAACCAAAATAGACGAAGGGACCAGGACGACTGATCCGTGTAAAGGAAAGAATGAACGGGGCCATGTATCGTGAGATTTTGAGTGAAAACCTCCTTCCATCAGCAAGGGCATTGAAGAGGCTGGGTCTTTCAGCATGACAATGATCCCAAACACACCGCCCAGGCAACGAAGGAGTGGCTTTGTAAGAAGCATTTCAAGGTCCTGGAGTGGCCTAGCCAGTCTCCAGATCTCAACCCCATAGAAAATCTTTGGAGGGAGTTGAAAGTCTGTGTTGCCCAGCAACAGCCCCAAAACATCGCTGCTCTAGAGGAGATCTGCATGGAGGAATGGGCCAAAATACCAGCAACAGTGTGTGAAAACCCTGTGAAGACTTGCAGAAAATGTTTGACCTCTGTCATTGCCAACAAAGGGTATATAACAAAGTATTGAGATAAACTTTTGTTATTTACTGACCAAATACTTATTTTCCACCATAATTTGCAAATAAATTCATTAAAAATCCTACAATGTGATTTTCTGGATTTATTTTCTTCTAATTTTGTCTGTCATAGTTTAAGTGTACCTATGATAAAAATTACAGGCCTCTCTCATCTTTTTAAGTGGGAGAACTTGCACAATTGGTGGCTGATTAAATACTTTTTTGCCCCACTGTACATGGAGAAATTGTCCCTGAGCCCAGCCAGGTCTGTCTGTGGAGCTGTGGCACTAATTGACCTCAGCGTCATTGGATGTTTCTGAATGAATAACAGGATTTAGATTCATGGCCAAAGCCAATAGAGTAATCTCATAAAACCTCAGGCCCTCTGAGTCTGCATCTTATTGGTTTAATTTCATTAATCCAAATGCTTGCTTTTTCCCCATGTTTCAACTCACTGTCTAATTGGCTTGTTCAGATGAGAGAGAGAGAGTAGATAAGATATTGACTTCTTAATCCTGTATGATAATAATGATAACAGCAATGTGTCCCTCTGTCGTACCATGTCATTGGAAATTCAGAGAACAGCATCTGTAATCCCCACTTGGATCACTTGAGTTACCCTGTAGATTGGTTGCTACGGCAGGCAGCCAGCTGGTGTGGAAAGGAAGATAACAGTGAGACCTATTATTATGGTGAAGGACATATTTATCTGTTTTGCTATTTGAATTTTATTGCTGAGCATGGTGCCAACAGATTAGATATTTCTACTTTACATTCCCAAAGCCAGGCAGAAAGGCAAGTCCTTTGCTAAGTGTTCTGTTCCAGACAAATGTGCTATGAATTATGTTAAAAACACCCATAAAATTGTCGGCAGTCTTCTTGACAATATGGCCATTTTAGAGCCAATGGTCTTACCCAATTCCATTTAAGTTCTTTCCAGTCATGTCCCCATGCTCATGCAGTTACCTTCTTATTCATCTTCTCCCCACTATCCTACTGTATCCTCTCCTTTCTCCTCCTCCCTTCTCCTCTCCTCTCTCTACACATCCCCTCTCTCCTCAGCTCAGAGATGGGGATGCAGGGACCATGGCCATGCTGCTGGGTTAAACCAGGTCAGACCACTCAACCAGACTGCTGTGCCACGCTTCGTTTCCAGTCTGACAGGCTTCTGACTTTCCAAATGCCTCTGTTCCAGGCGAGATGTCCCCCTGGCTAATGCGTGACCTTCCCTCCAGAGTTGGTTCGTACAGCACTGCAGTTATTTATCTGGATGCCTCTCTGCCTCTCTGTGTATCCCCTAGAAGCTCTCGCAGCTGTCTTAAACACCTCTTCCACTCTGCATCTCATATCTGGTCTTATTATTTGTCAGCAATGTAAAGAGAACACCTCATTTCTAGTGCACAGATATCTGTGAATACATTTTCTGCAGTGCCTAGCTCCACTCCCACCCCGCAGGTGCTCTAATTTGTTGACTTCTGTCAACGTAAAAGCCTTGGTTTCATGCATGTTAACATTAGAAGCTTACTCCCTAAGTTTGTTTTACTCACTGCTTTAGCACACACTGCCAACCCAGATGTCTTAGCTGTGTCTGAATCCTGGCTTAAGAAAACCACCAAAAACCTTGAAATTTCCGCCAAGATAGAACTGCCAAAGGGGGCGGTGTTGCAATCTACTGCAAAGATAGTAATACAGAACTCTGCAAGCTATCTAAGTCTGTACCCAAACAATTTGAGCTTCTACTTCTAAAAATTCACCTTTCCAGAAACAAGTCTCTCACTATTGCCGCTTGCTATAGACCTCCCTCTGCCCCCAGCTGTGCCCTCGGCACCATATGTGAATTGATTGCCCCCCATCTATCTTCTGAGCTCGTGCTGCTAGGTGACCTAAATTGGGACATGCTTAACACCCCGGCCATCCTACAAACTAAGCTTGATGCCCTCAATCTCACACAAATTATCAATCAACCCCAAATCAGTAAACATGGGCACCCTCATAGATGTCATCCTAACTAATTCGCCCTCCAAATACACCTCTGCTGTTTTCAATCAAGATCTCACCGATCACTGCCTCATTGCCAGCATCCGTATTGGGTCTGCGACCAAACGACCACACCTCATCAGTGTCAAACGCTCCCTGAAACACTTCTACGAGCAGGCCTTTCTAATTGACCTGGCCGGGGTATCCTGGAATGACATTGACCTCATCCCGTCAGTAGATGATGCCTGGCTATTCTTTAAAAGTGCCTTCCACATCATCTTAAATAAGCATGCCCCTCTCAAAAAATGTAGAACTAGGAATAGATATAGTCCTTGGTTCACTCCAGACCTGTCTGCCATTAACCATCACAAAAACACCCTGTGGCGTTTTGCATTAGCATCGAATAGCCCCCGTGATATGCAACTTTTCAGGGAAGTTAGGAACAAATATACACAGGCAGTTAGAAAAGCTAAGGCAAGCTTTTTCAAACAGAAATTTGCATCCTGTAGTACTAACTCAAAAAAGTTCTGGGACACTGTAAAGTCCATGGAGAATAAGAGCACCTCCTCCCAGTTGCCCACTGCTCTGAGGCTAGGAAACACTGTCACCACCGATAAATCCACTATAATTGAGAATTTCAAGAAGCATTTCTCTACGGCTGGCCATGCTTTCCACTTGGCTACCCCTACCCCGGTCAACTTCCCGGCACCCTCCACAGCAACTCGCCAAAGCCCCCACCATTTCTCCTTTACCCAAATCCAGATAGCTGATGTTCTGAAAGAGCTGCAAAATCTGGACCCCTACAAATCAGCCGGGCTTGACCACCTGGACCCTCTCTTTCTAAAATTATCTGTCGAAATTGTTGCAACCCCAATCACTAACCTGTTCAACCTCTCTTCGTATCGTCTGAGATTCTCAAAGATTGGAAAGCTGCCGTGGTCATCCCCCTCTTCAAAGGGGGTGACACTCTAGACCCAAACTGCTACAGACCTATATCTATCCTACCCTGTCTTTCCAAGGTCTTTGAAAGCCAAGTTAACAAACAGATTACTGACCATTTCGAATCCCACCATACCTTCTCCACTATGCAATCTGGTTTCAGAGCTGGTCATGGGTGCACCTCAGCCACGCTCAAGGTTCTAAACGACACCATAACCGCCATCGATAAGAGACATTACTGTGCAGCCGTATTCATCGACCTGGCCAAGGCTTTCGACTCTGTCAATCACAACATTCTTATTGGCAGACTCGACAGCCTTGGTTTCTCAAATGATTGCCTCGCCTGGTTTACCAACTACTTCTCTGATAGAGTTCAGTGTGTCAAATCGGAGGGACTGTTGTCCGGACCTCTGACAGTCTCTATGGGTGTGCCACAGGGTTCAATTCTCGGGCCGACTCTCTTTTCTGTATACATCAATGATGTTGCTCTTGCTGCTGGTGATTCTCTGATCCACCTCTACGCAGACGACACCATTCTGTATACTTCTGGCCCCTCCTTGGACACTGTGTTAACTAACCTCCAGACAAGCTTCAATGCCATTCAACTCTCCTTCCGTGGCCTCCAACTGATCTTAAACGCAAGTAAAACTAAATGCATGCTATTCAATCAATCACTGACCGCACCTGCTCGCCCGTCCAGCATCACTACTCTGGACAGCTCTGACTTAGAATACTTGGACAACTACAAATACCTGGGTGTCTGGTTAGATTGTAAACTCTCCTTCCAGACTCACATTAAGCATCTCCAATCCAAAATTAAATCTAGAATCGGCTTCCTATATCGCAACAAAGCATCCTTCACTCGTGCTGCCAAACATACCCTCGTAAAACTGACCATCCTACCGATCCTCGACTTCAGTGATGTCATCTATAAAATAGCCTCCAACACTCTGCTCAACAAACTGGATGTAGTCTATCACAGTGCCATCCGTTTTGTCACCAAAGCCCCATACACTACCCACCATTGCGACCTGTACGCTCTCGTTGGCTGGCCCTCGCTTCATACTCGTCGCCAAATCCACTGGCTACAGGTTATCTACAAGTCTCTGCTAGGTAAAGCCCCGCCTTATTTCAGCTCACTGGTCACCATAACAGCACCCACTCGTCTTTCCTTCCAGTTCTCTGCTGCCCATGACTGGAACGAATTGCAAAAATCTCTGAAGCTGGACTCACATCTCCCTCACTAGCTTTAAGCACCAGCTATCAGAGCAGGTTACAGATCACTGCACCTGTACATTGCCCATCTGTAAACAGCCCATCTATCTACCTACCTCATCCCCATACTGGTATTTATTTATTTATTTTGTTCCTTTGTACCCCAGTATACCTGCACATTCATATTCTGCCGATCTACCATTCCAGTGTTTAATTGCTATATTGTAATTACTTCGCCACCATGGCCTATTTATTTCCTAACTTACCTCATTTGCAATCACTGTATATAGACTTTTTGTTTTCTTTTGTTCTACTGTATTATTGACTATGTTTTGTTTATTCCATGTGTAACTCTGTGTTGTTGTATGTGTCGAATTGCTACGCTTTATCTTGGCCAGGTCGCAGTTGCAAATGAGAACTTGTTCTCAACTAGCCTACCTGGTTAAATAAAGGTGAAATTAAAGATAAATAAAAAAAACAGTGTATCACCCTCACAAACTATCATGTTATCACATAACCCCCTCGCTGCAGACAAAACACTCTTTGCTCCAACTCTATTTACCCACAGAATAGTTCATTAGATACTAGCATGGTCTCCCGAGCGGCGCAGCGGTCACTCAGGCACTGCATCTCAGTGCTAGAGGTGTCACTACAGACCCTGGTTCAATCACGTGCTGTATCACAACCAGCCGTGATTGGGAGTCCCATAGGGCGGTGCACAATTGGCCCAGTGTCATCTGGGTCAGGGTAGGGTTTGGTCAGGGTAGGCTATCATTGTAAAATAAGAATTTGTTCTTAACTGACTTGCCTAGTTAAATAAAAATAAAAATAAATACAAAAATACATTAATTACCCTGTTAACTAAATAGCCTCAGGTCATACATATGGACCCCATCTCCCACATGATGTGTGACAGTGCGATTGATTCAATTTAAAATACTTTATTGGCATGGAAAGTTTTACCATTTACATTGCCAAAGCATACAATGGATCTTGCTGTTGCTATTGATCTTGCTCTCTGAACATTGCTGTACATAACAAGACCCAACTCTAGTTAGCTGATGCCGTTTGCCCAGACCCTGTGACCAATGGAAAAAACTCTGGCTACGCTGGTGAGTTTTCACTGGGCTTAGGGGTTGGATTCTTTGTCAAAATGATTTTTCCAGTGAGTGAGGGGAATGCGTAGGGACAGTTTGGCCTGCCAGTAAATGTGTGTGTGGGGCTTGGAAAACTACAGAGGCAGGCAACTATGAGTAACGGCTGTAACGACCGTTGAACAGCACAGACATGTCTGAAGCAATTAATACTGTATCTGGTGAATGACCTTAGTTTAACCTGGAAAAATAGTATTTCTGTGGAACCATATGAGTACCATATGGATTATCTAGAGGAACAACATGCATATATTTGGAATGCACATAGCCACACGCAGATATGCACTCACAAACACACACACACACAGTTTCCCGGTTAACACCCTGGAGGATTAGAGCTGGCAGTGTGCCAACAGTCATAAGCACAGATGGGACAACATGGCTCTGTGTTAAATCTTTACATTAACAGGCTTTATCCACATAGGCAGGGGGGTAGGGAGGGAACCATGGTTCTCCTTTTCTCTCACACACTAATAGTGTGAGCAGTAGGACTCTCCAACCCCTATTCTCTAGTTCTTATCTGACCATTATATTGTGGGCAGTTAACCCACTGTTCCTAGGCCGTCATTGAAAATAAGAATTTGTTCTTAACTGACTTGCCTAGTTAAATAAAGATTTTAAAAAAATGTATATATATATATATATATATATATATATATATATATATAGTGCCTTGCGAAAGTATAAAATATAAATATATTATATATAAAACTGTATTTTTTTGTGAAGAATCAACAACAAGTGGGACACAATCATGAAGTGGAACGACATTTATTGGATATTTCAAACTTTTTTAACAAATCAAAAACTGAAAAATTGGGCGTGCAAAATTATTCAGCCCCCTTAAGTTAATACTTTGTAGCGCCACCTTTTGCTGCGATTACAGCTGTAAGTCGCTTGGGGTATGTCTCTATCAGTTTTGCACATCGAGAGACTGACATTTTTTCCCATTCCTCCTTGCAAAACAGCTCGAGCTCAGTGAGGTTGGATGGAGAGCATTTGTGAACAGCAGTTTTCAGTTCTTTCCACAGATTCTCAATTGGATTCAGGTCTGGACTTTGACTTGGCCATTCTAACACCTGGATATGTTTATTTTTGAACCATTCCATTGTAGATTTTGCTTTATGTTTTGGATCATTGTCTTGTTGGAAGACAAATCTCCGTCCCAGTCTCAGGTCTTTTGCAGACTCCATCAGGTTTTCTTCCAGAATGGTCCTGTATTGGGCTCCATCCATCTTCCCATCAATTTTAACCATCTTCCCTGTCCCTGCTGAAGAAAAGCAGGCCCAAACCATGATGCTGCCACCACCATGTTTGACAGTGGGGATGGTGTGTTCAGGGTGTTGCTTTTACGCCAAACATAACGTTTTGCATTGTTGCCAAAAAGTTCAATTTTGGTTTCATCTGACCAGAGCACCTTCTTCCACATGTTTGGTGTGTCTCCCAGGTGGCTTGTGGCAAACTTTAAACGACACTTTTTATGGATATCTTTAAGAAATGGCTTTCTTCTTGCCACTCTTCCATAAAGGCCAGATTTGTGCAATATACGACTGATTGTTGTCCTATGGACAGAGTCTCCCACCTCAGCTGTAGATCTCTGCAGTTCATCCAGAGTGATCATGGGCCTCTTGGCTGCATCTCTGATCAGTCTTCTCCTTGTATGAGCTGAAAGTTTAGAGGGACGGCCAGGTCTTGGTAGATTTGCAGTGGTCTGATACTCCTTCCATTTCAATATTATCGCTTGCACAGTGCTCCTTGGGATGTTTAAAGCTTGGGAAATCTTTTTGTATCCAACTCCGGCTTTAAACTTCTTCACAACAGTATTTTGGACCTGCCTGGTGTGTTCCTTGTTCTTCATGATGCTCTCTGCGCTTTTGACGGACCTCTAAGACTATCACAGTGCAGGTGCATTTATACGGAGACTTGATTACACACAGGTGGATTGTATTTATCACCATTAGTCATTTAGGTCAACATTGGATCATTCAGAGATCCTCACTGAACTTCTGGAGAGAGTTTGCTGCACTGAAAGTAAAGGGGCTGAATAATTTTGCACGCCCAATTTTTCAGTTTTTGATTTGTTAAAAAAGTTTGAAATATCCAATAAATGTCGTTCCACTTCATGATTGTGTCCCACTTGTTGTTGATTCTTCACAAAAAAATAGAGTTTTATATCTTTATGTTTGAAGCCTGAAATGTGGCAAAAGGTCGCAAAGTTCAAGGGGGCCGAATACTTTCGCAAGGCACTGTAGGTACTGTTGATGTTAATCGTTAGCTGTCTTATCGGCTGCTGTCTGAATAGGTCTATCAGACAATTTTCTTGTGCCACTATACAGTGGGGAGAACAAGTATTTGATACACTGCCGATTTTGCAGGTTTTCCCACTTACAAAGCGTGTAGAGGTCTGTATTTTTTATCATAGGTACACTTCAACTGTGAGAGACGGAACCTAAAACAAAAATCCAGAAAATCACATTGTATGATTTTTAAGTAATTCATTTGCATTTTATTGCATGACATAAGTATTTGATCACCTACCAACCAGTAAGAATTCCATCTCTCACAGACCTGTTAGTTTTTCTTTAAGAAGCCCTCCTGTTCTCCACTCATTACCTGTATTAACTGCACCTGTTTGAACTCGTTACCTGTATAAAAGACACCTGTCCACACACTCAATTAAACAGACTCCAACCTCTTCACAATGGCCAAGACCAGAGAGGGTGTAAGGACATCAGGGATACAATTGTAGACCTGCACAAGGCTGGGATGGGCTACAGGACAATAGGCAAGCAGCTTGGTGAGAAGGCAACAACTGTTGGCACAATTATTAGAAAATGGAAGAAGGTCAAGATGACGGTCAATCACCCTCAGTCTGGGGCTCCATGCAAGATCTCACCTCGTGGGGCAGCAATGATCATGAGGAAGGTGAGGGATCAGCCCAGAACTACAAGGCAGGACCTGGTCAATGACCTGAAGAGAGCTGGGACCACAGTCTCAAAGAAAACCATTAGTAACACACTACGCCGTCATGGATTAAAATCCTGCAGCCCCCTAAGGTCCCCCTGCTCAAGCCAGTGCATGTCCAGGCCTGTCTGAAGTTTGCCCATGACCATCTGGATGATCCAGAGGAGGAATGGGAGAAGGTCTTGTGGTCTGATGAGACAAAAATATAGATTTTTGGTCTAAACTCCACTTGCCGTGTTTGGAGGAAGAAGAAGGATGAGTACAACCCCAAGAACACCATCCTAACCGTGAAGCATGGAGGTGGAAACATCATTCTTTGGGGATGCTTTTCTGCAAAGGGGACAGGATGACTGCACCGTATTGAGGGGAGGATGGATGGGGCCATGTATCGCAAGATCTTGGCCAACAACCCCCTTCCCCCAGTAAGAGCATTGAAGATGGGTCATGGCTGGGTCTTCCAGCATGACAACGACTCGAAACACACAGCCAGGGCAACTAAGGAGTGGCTCCATAAGAAGCATCTCAAGGTCCTGGAGTGGCCTAGCCAGACCTGAACCCAATATAAAATCTTTGGAGGGAGCTGAAAGTCCGTATTGCCCAGCGACAGCCCCGAAACCTGAAGGATCTGGAGAAGGTCTGTATGGAGGAGTGGGCCAAAATCCCTGCTGCAGTGTGTGCAAATCTGGTCAAGAACTACAGGAAACGTAAGATCTCTGTAATTGCAAACAAAGGTTTCTATACCAAATATTAAGTTCTGCTTTTCTGATGAATCAAATACTTATGTCATGCAATAAAATGCAAATGAATTACTTAAAAATCATACAATGTGATTTTCTGTATTTTTTTCTTTAGATTCAGTCTCTCACAGTTGAAGTCGACCTATGATAAAAATTACAGACCTCTACATGCTTTGTAAGTAGGAAAACTTGCAAAATCGTCAGTGTATCAAATACTTGTTCTCCCCACTGTAACTACAACTATTTTTCCAATTGGATTGGTCCCCTCTACCACACGGAACCCCACTAATCTACCGACGGAAACGCACGAGTTGGCTAAAAACAGTCCGCCATTGTCTGCCAGCTTGCTACCCATGTCCCGGCTAGCCTTCTGAATCGCCGTGACCCCAACCACTCACTGGACCCTTATGATCACTCGGCTAAGCATGCCTCTCCTTAATGTCAATATGCCTTGTCCATTGCTGTTCTGGTTAGTGTTTATTGGCTTATTTCACTGTAGAGCCTCTAGCCCTGCTCATTATACCTTATCCAACCTTTCAGTTCCACCACCCACACATGCGATGACATCACCTGGTTTCAATTATGTTTCTAGAGACAATATCTCTCTTATCATCACTCAATACCTAGGTTTACCTCCACTGTATTCACATCCTACCATACCTTTGTCTGCACATTGTACCTTGAAGCTATTTTATTGCCCCCAGAAACCTGCTCCTTTTACTCTCTGTTCCGGACATCCTAGACGACCAATTCTCATAGCTTTTAGCCGTACCCTTATCCTACTCCACCTCTGTTCCTCTGGCGATGTAGAGGTGAATCCAGGCCCTGCAGTGCCTAGCTCCACTCCTATTCCCCAGGCGCTCTCTTTTGATGACTTCTGTAACCATAATGTGGTTTCATGCACATTAACATTAGTAGCCTCGCCCCTAAGTTTGTTTTATTCACTGCTTTAGCACACTCTACCAACCCGGATGTCCTAGCCGTGTCTGAATCCTGGCTTAGGAAGACAACCAAAAACTCTGAAATCTCCAATCCATATCTACATTTTCAGACAAGATAGAATGGCCAAAGGGGGCAGTGTTGCAATATACTGCAGAGATAGCCTGCAGAGTTCTGTCCTACTATGCAGGTCTGTACCCAAACAATTTGAACTTCTACTTTTAAAAATCCTCCTCTCTAAAAACAATCTCTCACTGTTGCCGCCTGCTATAGACCATGCTCTGGACACCATATGTGAACTGAATGACCCCCATCTATCTTCAGAGCTCGTGCTGCTAGGTGACCTAAACCAGAGAAATGCTTAACACCCCAGCCATCCTACAATCTAAGCTTGATGCCCTCAATCTCACACAAAATATCAATGAACCTACCAGGTACCACCCCAAAGCTGTAAACACGGGCACCCTCATAGATATCATCCTAACCAACTTGCCCTCTAAATACACCTCTGCTGTTTTCAACCAAGATCTCAGCGATCACGGCCTCATTGCCTGCATCTGTAATGGGTCAGCGGTCAAACGACCTCCACTAATCACTGTCAAACACTCCCTGAAACACTTCAGCGAGCAGGCCTTTCTAATTGACCTGGCCCGGGTATCCTGGAAGGATATTGACCTCATGCCGTCAGAGGATGCCTGGTTATTAAAAAAAATGCCCCATTCAAGAAATTTAGAACCAGGAACACATATAGCCCTTGGTTCTCTCCAGACCTGACTGCCCTTAACCAAAACAAAAATATCCTGTGGCGTTCTGCATTAGCATTGAACAGCCCCCGTGATATGCAACTTTTCAGGGAAGTTAGAAACCAAACTACACAGGCAGTTAGAAAAGCCAAGGCTAGCTGTTTCAAGCAGAAATTTGTTTCCTGCAACACAAACTCAAAAAAGTTCTGGGACACTAAAGTCCATGGAGAATAAGAGCACCTCTTCCCAGGTGCCCACTGCACTGAGGATAGGAAACTCTGTCACCACCGATAAATCCACTATAATTGAGAATTTCAGTAAGCATTTTCCTACAGCTGGCCATGCTTTCCACCTGGCTACCCTACCCCTGTCAACAGCACTGCACCCCCCACAGCAACTCGCCCAAGCCTTCCCCATTTCTCCTTCTCCCAAATCCAGTCAGCTGATGTTCTGAAAGAGCTGCAAAATCTGGACCTCTACAAATCAGCCAGTCTAGACAATCTGGACCCTTTCTTTCCAAAATGATCTGCCAAAATTGTTGCAACCCCTATTACTAGCCTGTTCAACCTCTCGTTCGTGTTGTCAGAGATTCCCAAAGATTGGAAAGCAGCTGCGGTCATCCCACCCTTCAAAGGGGGGGGGGGGGGGGGGACACTCTAGACCCAAATTGCTACAGACCTATATCTATCCTACCCTGCCTTTCTAAGGTCTTCGAAAGCCAAGTCAACAAACAGATTACCGACCATTTCAAATCCCACCGCACCTTCCCCGCTATGCAATCTGGTTTCAGAGCTGGTCATGGGTGCACCTCAGCCACACTCAAGGTCCTAAATGATATCTTAACCATCATCGATAAGAAACAATACTGTGCAGCCGTATTCATCGACATGGCCAAGGCTTTCAATCACCACATCCTCATCGGCAGACTCAATAGCCTTGGTTTCTCAAATGATTGCCTCACCTGGTTCACCAACTATTTCTCTGATAGAGTTCAGTGTGTCAAATCGAAGGGCCTGTTGTCCGGGCCTCTGGCAGTCTCTATGGGGGTGCCACAGGGTTCAATTCTTGGGCCGACTCTCTTCTCTGTATACATCAATGATGTCGCTCTTGCTGCTGGTGAGTCTCTGATCCACCTCTACGCAGACGACACCATTCTGTATACTTCTGGCCCTTCCTTGGACACTGTGTTAACAACCCTCCAGACGAGCTTCAATGCCATACAACTCTCCTTCGGTGGCCTCCAACTGCTCTTAAATACAAGTAAAACTAAATGCATGCTCTTCAACTGATCGCTGCCTGCACCTGGCAGCCTGTCCAGCATCACTACTCCGGACAGTTCTGACTAAGAATATGTGGACAACTACAAATACCTAGGTGTCTGGTTAGACTGGAAACTCTCCTTCCAGACTCACATCAAACATCTCCAATCCAAAGTTAAATCTAGAATTGGCTTCCTATTTCGCAACAAAGCATCCTTCACTCATGCTGCCAAACATAACCTCGTAAAACTGACCATCCTACCGATCCTCGACTTCGGCGATGTCATTTACAAAATAGCCTCCAATACCCTACTCGATAAATTGGATGCAGTCTATCACAGTGCCATCCGTTTTGTCACCAAAGCCCCATATACCACCTACCACTGCGACCTGTACGCTCTCGTTGGCTGGCCCTCGCTTCATACTCGTCGCCAAACCCACTGGCTGCAGGTCATCTACAAGACCCTGCTAGGTAAAGTCCCCCCTTATCTCAGCTCGCTGGTCACCATAGCAGCACCCACCTGTAGCACGGGCTCCTGCAGGTACATCTCTCTGGTCACCCCCAAAGCCAATTCCTCCTTTGGCTGCCTCTCCTTCCAGTTCTCTGCTGCCAATGACTGGAATGAACTACAAAAACACATCTCCCTCACTAGCTTTAAGCACCAGCTGTCAGAGCAGCTCACAGATTACTGCACCAGTACATAGCCCATCTATAATTTAGCCCAAACAACTACCTCTTCCCCTACTGTATTGATTTATTTATTTTGCTCCTTTGCACCCCATTATTTCTATTTCTACTTTGCACATTCTTCCACTGCAAACTTACCATTCCAGTGTTTTACTTGCTATATTGTATTTACTTCGCCACCATGGCCTTTTTTTGCCTTTACCTCCCTTATCTCACCTCATTTGCTCACATTGTATATAGACTTATTTTTCTACTGTATTATTGATTGTATGTTTGTTTTACTCCATGTGTAACTCTGTTTGTTGTATGTGTCGAATTGCTTTGCTTCATCTTGGCCAGGTCGCAATTGTAAATGAGAACTTGTTATCAACTTGCCTACCTGGTTAGGTGAAATAAAAAAAAGGTGAAATTAAAAAAAGGTGTATGACTCCAGTGGTCATGACACCATCCCAGAGTTTCTCTCACAACTCATCTCTCTCTCTTATCTTTTCCAGGGACCTCTGTGACTGTGGAGTGGCTGGCAGTCCAGCAGCAAAAAGGGGGCACAGATTTTGTGCTGTTTGCTACTGCACACAGTCTTACGCTCTGCAGAGATGAGGAACTCTCCATGGCACAATACCTTCAGAAACATATTTTCTCTTTTTTTCGGCTGGGCGCCTCGCACCATTTTCCAGTCCCGATTCCAGTCCCCGCCCCGGGTCCAGGCCTCCCAAGGTGTCGAAACCCTACACAACAGAGGTCACCATCCACTGCTTCTGCCGGAAATATGTGAGAGAAAGTAAGGAGGTGGCCTGGTGCAGAATATGTGGCAAGCATTTTCATATGTCTTGTTTGTCTCATGTCATCATTGTGTGTGAATTTATCTGTCCATCACCTGTCATCTGTTTTGTTTGATGTTTTCCCCACCCTTGTTTTCACTGCTTGGCCAGCTACCCCTCATAAGACAGTAGGTATTTTATTACATTACATCTTGTTGTTAATTGTATGTTATTGTAAATGAGGTGGGGAGCCAGCCAAGCAGTGAAAACAAGGGTGGGGAAAACATCAGACAAAATAGATGGTGTTGAGGATCAGCGAGGTAGATGTGTTGTTGCCTACCCTCACCACCTGGGGGCGGCCGACAGGAAGTCCCGGATCCAGTTGCAGAGGGAGGGGTTTAATTAATCCCAGGGTTCTTAGCTTAGTGATGACCTTGGAGGGCACAATGGTGTTGAATGCTGAGCTGTGGTCAATGAATCCCATTGTGAAGTAGAGAAGGACACTTTTGGCTGGGGGACATTATTTGGCATGACAGGCCCTCAGATCCTCAAAAAGTTATATAGCTGCAGAATTGAGAGCATCTTGACTGGCTTCATCAATGCTTGGTATGGCAACTGCTTGGCATCCGACCACAAGGTGCTACAGAGGGTGTACAGCCCAGTACATCACTGGGGCTGAGCTCCCTGCCATCCAGGACCTCTATACCATGATGTGTCTCCATCCACCCAAGACATACTGTTCTTTCTGCTACCGCACGGCAAGAGGTACCAATGCACAAAGTCTGAAACCAACAGGACCCTGAACAGCTTCTACCCCTAAGCTATAAGCTGCTAAATAGTTAAATAAATTGTTTTGTGGTATTTTATTAGGATCTATATTAGCTGTTGCGAAAGCAGCAGCTACACGTCCTGGGGTCCACACAAAACATGAAACATGGCACATATCAATACATACAACAACAAAAAATATCTAGGTGAAATAGGGGAGAGGCGTGGTGCAGTGAGGTGTTGCTTTATCTGTTTTTTTTTAAACCAGGTTTGCTGTTCATTTGGGCAATATGAGATGGAAGGGAATTCGATGCAATAATGGCTCTATATAATACTACGAATTCTTGAATTTGTTCTGAATTGGGGACTGCAAAAGACCCTTGGTGGCATGTCTGGTGTGGCAAGTGTGTGTGTCAGAGCTTTCTATAAGTTGACTATGCAAACAATTTGGAATTTTCAACACTTTGTTTCTGGTATGCATAGTATTTATATTAGCCCTCTGATTACAATGAAGAGCAAGATGTGCCGCTCTGTTCTGGGCCAACTGAAGCTTGACTAGGTCTTTCCTCGCAGCACAACTGGACAATAATCAAGATAAGACTTTTGGAGTGTATTGCCATAAAAGCAGAGCATCTCTTTATTACAGACAGACCTATTCCCATCTGTACAACCATTGAATCTACATGTTTTTACCATGTCAGTTTACAATCCAAGGTAACACCAAGTGATTTTGTCTCCTCATTACCAGATTCAGTTGAGGTCTAGATTTAAATTAGTACCAAATACAATGCTCTTAGTTTTAAAGATGTTCAGGACCAGTTAATTACTGGACACCCAGTCCAAAACAGACTTGAACTCTTTGTTAAGAATTTCAGTGCCTTCTTTAACTTTGGTTGCTGATACGTATATGGTTGAATCATCAGCATACATAGACACACATACTTTGTTTAATGCCAGTGGCAGGTCATTGGTAAAAATATAAAAGAGTGGAGGGCCCAGAGAGCTGCCCTGCGGTGCACCACACTTTACATTTTTTACATTAGAGAAGCTTCCATTAACTTCTTATGGCTGGGGGGCAGTATTGAGTAGCTTGGATGAATAAGTTGCCCAAACTAAACAGCCTGCTCCTCAATCTCAGTTGCTAATATATGCATATTATTAGTATTGGATAGAAAACACTCTAAAGTTTCCAAAACTGTCAAAATATTGCCTGTGAGTATAACAGAACTGATATTGCAGGCAAAACCCTGAGGAAAATCAAACCAGGAAGTGGCTTCTATTTTGAAAACTCCATGTTCCATAACCTGCATTTGCTCCATTTAAAGGGATATCAACCAGATTCCTTTTCCTATCGCTTCCTCAAGGTGTCAACAGTCTTTAGACATAGTTTCAGGCTTTTATTTTGAAAAATGTACGAGAAAGACAACATTGCGTCATTGTATGGCCGGGTGCCAGCAGCGTTTTGTATGCGTAACAGAGTTTGGGCAGCCATTGACTTTCCCTCTCTGACTGAAAGACAGTTGCGGTTGATATATTATCAATTATATATTTTAAAAACAACCTGAGGATTGATTAAAAAAACTTTGACATGCCTCTGTGGACATTACGGATACTATTTGGAATTTGTCTGCTTTGTCGTGACCGCTCTTTCCTGTGGATTTCTGAACATAATGCGCCAAACAAACAGAGGTATTTTGGATATAAAAATAATCTTTATGGAACAAAAGGAACATTTAATGTTGTAACTGGGAGTCTCGTGAGTGAAAACATCCAAAGGTAAACAATTAATTTGATTGCTTTTCTGATTTTCGTCACCATGCTACTTATGCTAGGTGTACATAATGTTTTGTCGAGCGATCGATAAACTTACACAAGCGCTTGGGTTGCTTTCGCTGTAAAGCATATTTTCAAAATCTGACACGACAGGTGGATTAACAAAAGGCTAAGCTGTGTTTTGCTATATTGCACTTGTGATTTCATGAATATAAATATTTTTAGTAATATTATTTGAATGTGGGGCTATGCAATTCAGTGGTTGTTGATGACAATTATCCCGTTAACGGGATGTCAGCCATAATAAGAAATTAAAGGAAACCTCTTGAGTTTTATTAGATCGATAGCTCTGAATCCACGATATGGCAGAGGTTGAATAAACACTGCATTAGATCAAACGACTGCCTTATAGTTAACTCAGGGTAGCAAGACTGTGATCAAATGTATCCTGAACAAAAATATAAATGCAACAATTTGAAGGGGGCTGTGCTTTTTTACTGATTGGTTCTCCGTGCCTTTCTCACGCAAAAACCCACATGGACAGCCATCCACAGTCCCTGTGCACCTCCTCTTTCCAATACAACTGTTGGATTTTGTTTCATATCCAAACAACGACAAGTCTCAACCCAACATGACAAAAAAACATTTGAGAGAACCAATAAAGGCTCAGCACATTTCTGTGTAAATACTGCATTTACACCAGACTCCTGTCCAAAACCAGTGTGTCAGCTCTCCCTTGCTGACCACGTGAGTCGTGTCAGCCAGGCTAGCACTAGGGAGCTTCAGTGCAACAGGTAAAGAGGAGATAGCCCAGATGATCTTCTAATCAGGAGTAGATCTCTCATCCCTGAGGGAGATAAGAGTATTCCATAGGCACTGTACGAGTATTCCATAGGCACTGTACCATTCACCCACCCACTAGTCATTCCATCCATACTGTGAACCACTGCAACAAATATTTATGCCTAGATCAGATCAAGCCTTAACTGACGACACCCGACACTCACATAGCTGATGTTTTAGCGGTGTCAGAGGTGTAACTTAAGCAGTTGATAATTGTCAGGAAGCCACACCTGTCCCACTCGCGTAAAAAGTTCAGAACAAGAAAGTGTAGGCTAAATAGAAAAAATGACACTAAAGTAAAAAATAAGAAAAATAATAAAAAGTAACACAATAAGAATAACAATAACGAGGCTATATACAGGGGGTACCGGTACTGAGTCAGTGTGCGGTGGTACAGGTTAGTTGAGGTAATTTGTACATGCAGGTAGAGGTGAAGTGACTATGCATGGATGATGAACAGCGAGTAGCAGCAGTGTACAAAAGGGGGGGGGGGGTGTCAATGTAAATAGTCCGGTGGCAATTTTATTAATTGTTCAGCAGTCTTATGGCTTGGGGGTAGAAGTTGTTGAGGAGCATTTTGGTTCGAGACTTACTGCTTGCCTTGTGGTAGCAGAGAAAACAGTCCATAACTTGGGTGACTGGAGCCTCCGGCAATTGTATGGGCTTTCCTCTGACACCGCCTATTATTTAGGTCCTGGATGGCAGGAAGCTTGGCCCCAGTGATGTACTGGGCCATAAGCACTACCCTTTGTAGTGCCTTACAGACAGATGCCCGAGCAGTTGCCATACCAGGCTGTGATGCAACCGGTCAGGATGCTCTCGATGGTGCAGCTGTAGAACCTTTTGAGGATCTGAGGACCCATGCCAAATCTTTTCAGTCTCCTGAGGGGGAAAAGGTTTTGTCGTACCCTCTTCACGACTGTCCTGGTATGTTTGGTATGTTATCTGAAATTCATCCAGAAATCCGAAATTCCTTTTTGATACTGTCGCAAAGCTAACTAAAAAGCAACATTCCCCAAGAGAGGATGGCGTTCACTTCAGCAGTGATAAATTCATGAACTACTTTAAGGAAAAGATCATGATTATTAGAAAGCAAATTATGGACTTCTCTTTAAATCTACGTATTCCTTCAAAGCTCAGTTGTGCTGAGTCTGCACAACTCTGCCAGGACCTAGGATCAAGAGAGACGCTCAAGTGTTTTAGTACTATATCTCTTGACACAATGATGAAAATAATCATGGCCTCTAAACCTTCAAACTGGACCCTGTTCCAACTAAACTACTGAAAGAGCTGCTTCCTGTGCTTGGCCCTCCTATGTTGAACATAATAAACGGCTCTCTATCCACCGGATGTGTACCAAACTCACTAAAAGTGGCAGTAATAAAGCCTCTCTTGAAAAAGCCAAACCTTGACCCAGAAAATATAAAAAACTATCCGCCTACATCGAATCTTCCATTCCTCTCAAATTTTTTTAGAAAAGGCTGTTGCGCAGCAACTCACTGCCTTCCTGAAGACAAACAATGTATACGAAATGCTTCAGTCTGGTTTTAGACCCCATCATAGCACTGAGACTGCACTTGTGAAGGTGGTAAATTACCTTTTAATGGCATCAGACCGAGGCTCTGCATCTGTCCTCGTGCTCCTAGACCTTAGTGCTGCTTTTGATACCATCGATCACCACATTCTTTTAGAGAGATTGGAAACCCAAATTGGTCTACACGGACAAGTTCTGGCCTGGTTTAGAGCTTATCTGTCGGAAAGATATCAGTTTTCTCTGTGAATGGTTTGTCCTCTGACAAATCAACTGTAAATTTCGGTGTTCCTCAAGGTTCCGTTTTAGGACCACTATTGTTTTCACTATATATTTTACCTCTTGGGGATGTCATTCGAAAACATAATGTTAACTTTCACTGCTATGCGGATGACACACAGCTGTACATTTCAATGAAACATGGTGAAGCCCCAAAATTGCCCTCACTAGAAGCATGTGTTTCAGACATAAGGAAGTGGATGGCTGCTTTCTTCTTTTAAACTCGGACAAAACAGAGATGCTTGTTCTAGGTCCCAAGAAACAAAGAGATCTTCTGTTGAATCTGACAATTAGTCTTAATGGTTGTACAGTCGTCTCAAATAAAACTGTGAAGGACCTCGGTGTTACTCTGGACCCTGATCTCTCTTTTGAAGAACATATCAAGACTGTTTCAAGGACAGCTTTTTTCCATCTACTGCAAAAATCTGAAACTTTCTATCCAAAAATGATGCAGAAAAATTAATCCATGCTTTTGTCACTTCTAGGTTAGACTACTGCAATGCTCTACATTCCGGCTACCCGGATAAAGCACAAAATAAACTTCAGTTAGTGCTAAATACAGCTGCTAGAATCATGACTAGAACCCCAAAAATTGTATCATATTACTCCAGTGCTAGCCTCCCCACACTGGCTTCCTGTCAAGGCAAGGGCTGATTTCAAGGTTTTACTGCTAACCTACAAAGCATTACATGGGCTTGCTCGGATTTGGTCCTGCCGTACATACCTACACGTACGCTACGGTCACAAGACGCAGGCCTCCTAATTGTCCCTAGAATTTCAACGCAAACAGCTGGAGGCAGGGCTTTCTCCTATAGAGCTCAATTTTTATGGAATGGTCTGCCTACCCATGTGAGAGACGCAAACTCGGTCTCAACCTTTAAGTCTTTACTGAAGACTCATCTCTTCAGTGGGTCATATGATTGAGTGTAGGCTGACCCAGGAGTGTGAAGGTGAACGGAAAGGCTCTGGAGCAACGAACCGCCCTTGCTGTCTCTGCCTGGCCGGTTCCCCTCTTTCCACTGGGATTCTCTGCCTCTAACCCTATTACAGGGGCTGAGTCACTGGCTTACTAGGGCTCTTTCATACCGTCTTTAGGAGGGGTGCGTCACTTGAGTGGGTTGAGTCACTGATGTGATCTTCCTGTCTGGGTTGGCGCACCCCCCCTTGGGTTGTGCCGTGGCGGAGATCTCTGTGGGCTATACTCGGCCTTGTTTCAGGATGGTATGTTGGTGGTTGAAGATATCCCTCTAGTGGTGTGGGGGCTGTGCTTTGGCAAAGTGGGTGGGGTTATATCCTTCCTGTTTGGCCCTGTCCGGGGGTGTCATCGGATGGGGCCACAGTGTCTCCTGACCCCTCCTGTCTCAGCCTCCAGTATTTATGCTGCAGTAGTTTATGTGTCGGGGGGCTAGGGTCAGTTTGTTACATCTGTAGTACTTCTCCTGTCCTATCCGGTGTCCTGTGTGAATTTAAGTATGCTCTCTAATTCTCTCTTTCTCTCTCTCTTTCTCTCTCTCGGAGGACCTGAGCCCTAGGACCATGCCTCAGGACTACCTGACATGACTCCTTGCTGTCCCCAGTCTACCTGGCCGTGCTGCTGCGGGATTTCTTATAAGTGTCCGGATTAGTCTCCCGCTTCTTGAAATGGGAGCTCTAGCCTTTAGCTCGATGTGGATGTCTGTAATCCATGGCTTCTGGTTGGGATATGTATGTACAGTCACTGCGAGGATGACGTCGTCGATGCACTTATTGGTGAAGCTGATGACTGAGGTGGTGTACTCCTCAATGCCATTGGATGAATCCCGGAACATTCTGGGTGAGCATTTTCGTCTTTGCTTGTGGCCTTATAGAGTTGGTTGAGAGCGGTCTTAGTGCCAGATTCGTTCTGGGGTGGTGTTACGAATCCCTTTTGGCCCGACAGTCTAGGGGGGATGGTAATGAGACCTGTAACATAACTCATGCAAATTATAATTGTGACAAAGTAAAAGTGAGAACGAAATAACCAGGACAACTGAAATCTACCATCAAACTCAAGGTTTATTTGAAAACACGGTAATGGGGGGGAGCAGGAAAACAAACACAAACACAATAACCAAAAACAATACTCACAGGTGATGACAAAGTGCTATTTAGGTGCTCAAACAAAAGGGAGGTTAATACACAAAGAGAGAGTGAAACACAGAGACCTACAGACATGGCATTTACAGAGAGATTGAGCTCTAGAGCAAACTACTGACAAGGTTTTTAAACCAAGGGAAATGAACTGTGATAGGGTAGGAAACAGGAGTAGGTGTGTCTTCTGATTGATGATTGGATTGGTGACTGATTGGGGAGTGATGATTGGGGAGAAGGAGAGAAAAGAACACAGGATACACACACAGGATACTGGTATCCGTAACACTCCCACCCTTAAAAGAGCAACCCTAGGGATTGCGACTACAGTATTTCAATGAATAACCCACAAGATCAACAACAAAGTCAACCTCACAAAACATACAAAAATCATTTTTACACACGAGACAAAGCATCTGCCAAAACATTATCAGAACCCTTTTTGTGGCGGATCTCCAAATTATAATTTTGTACAATCAGCGCCCACCGCATAAGGCGCTGGTTCTGGTTGTACATCCGGTGGAGAAAAACTAAGGGGTTATGGTCAGTATATACAATCACTGGTAGGGCACTGGAACCAATATATACTTCAAAGTATTGCAGAGCCAACAACAAAGCAAGAGCTTCTTGTTCTATTGTTGCATAGTTTGACATTTATTAAATTTACGGGAAAAATAACAAACAGGATGATCCACTCCACTCTTGTCCTGCTGCAGTAGAACAGCACCAGCCCCTCTGGCACTAGCATCTACCTCAAGCTTGAACGGTTGTTCAAATTCCGGAGCAGCAAGTACAGGGGTACTACATAAGAGTGCTTTTGCAGATTCAAAAGCTCTCTTACAATCAGGGGACCACACAAATGATTTAGCCGGACTGAGCAAATCGGTCAATGGAGCAACTACCACAGAGACATTTTTACAGAAGCTACGGTAGTAGCCAACCATCCCTAAAAAGCGGCGTAGCTCTCGTCTGGTGGTAGGTGCAGGGAATGCAGTTATAGCCAAGACCTTGGCATCAACAGGGCGCACCTGTCCATGGCCAATCTCTTTGCCGAGATAGGTAACAGTAGCCTTCCCAAACTCGCACTTTGCCAAGTTCAGGGTTAGAGAAGCAGCTGCCAACCGTTCACATACTACCCTTAGAGAGTCAACATGATCTGACCACTCAGACGAATAAATCACTAGGTCATCAAGGTATGCACTACAATTAGGAACGCCAGCTAATACGGAGTTAACCAGTCGTTGGAAAGTGGCTGGTGCATTTCGCATCCCAAAAGCCATGACTGAGTACTGTAGGAAGTTGTCTGGGGTCACAAAGGCAGAAATCTCAGAAGCACGTGAAGTTAACGGAACCTGCCAGTAACCTTTTAAGAGGTCCAACTTAGTTACATACTTAGCAGCACCAATAGTGTCTATACAGTTGTCCAGTCTGGGTAACGGGTACGAATCTGGCATTGTGACAGAATTTACCTTTCGATAATCCGTACATAACCTGGACGTACCATCAGGTTTAGGAACCAGAATGCAAGGAGAACTCCAAGGGCTTGAACTTGGCGTAGCCAGGTCATTCTCCAACAAATATTTCACCTCACCCCTCATTATCTTCCTCTTGGAAGCGTTGATACAATATGGGTGTTGCTTGATAGGTGTAGCATTTCCAACATTAATATCATGTTCCAACAAGTTTGTGCGAGTAGGAACGTCATTAAAGAGACATGGAAAACTGTGTAGTAGCCTCACAATATCATTGGCCTGTCCATCCGTTAAATGAACCAGACCTGACTGGATAGACAGCAGCATTTCTGAGTTGGGCAATCTAACACACTGCTGTTGAGTATTGCGCAACTCCAATCCATCAACATCATCAATATGACAGTCCACTATGATAGCAGTAGTAGCAGAGGAGACAGCAGTACCTTCCTCTGTTTTTGAACTCTCTAACTGTGTGATGGGTCAGGTGTGGTAAGCTTTCAACATGTTAATGTGACACACACGAGATTGGCGTTGTCTATCAGGAGTTTGAAGCACATAGTCAGTTTCACTTATTTTATTTTCAATTAAATAAGGACCAGAGAAACGAGCTGACAGTGAAGATCCTGGAACAGGTAATAACACCAGTACTTGGTCACCTGGCTGTAGTGGACGAGAAACAGCCTCTTTATCATAGTGTCTTTTCATGCTCCTCTGTGAGGAAGACAGAGCTGCCTTTGCAAGAGCACAAGCTTGGTGTAGGCGCTCACGAAAGCGACTAATGTAGTCCAACACATTCTCATCTCCTGTACACAACTCTTGGGACAAGAACTGTTCTTTAAGGACTTTCATTGGTCCTCTCACTGTGTGACCAAACACTAGTTCAGCCGGGCTGAACCCTAGGGACTCCTGCACAGTTTCACGTGCAGCAAACAAAACTAGAGGAACTCCCTCATCCCAATCTTTCTCAGATTCCAAACAATATTTACGTAGCATAGACTTCAGTGTCTGATGCCATCTTCCAAGCGCACCCTGAGACTCTGGGTGATAGGCGCTTGACACACGGTGCGTAATTGACAAGGATTTTAACACCTGCTTGAAGAGCTTGGATAGGAAATTGGTACCTTGATCGCTTTGTACCACCTTAGGTAACCCGAATGTTGTGAAGAGTTTTATTAAGGCTTTACTCACTACCGGGGCTGTAATCCTTCGCAGAGGAATGGCCTCTGGGTATCTTGTAGCCATACACATTATCGTTAACAAAAACTGGTTACCCGATTTTGTCTTCGGTAACGGTCCGACACAATCAACCACCACATGCTCGAATGGTTCATCTATGACAGGTATGGGACAAAGAGGAGCGGGAGGAATAACCTGATTTGGTTTTCCTGTTATCTGACGTGTGGCATGTCCGACAGAACTGAGCCACATCTTGTTTTAAACCCGGCCAAAAGAAATGTTGAAGGATCCGATCATAAGTCTTTGTGATTCCTAAATGACCAGACCACTGGTGATCATGAGCAAGGGATAACACATTTTGTCAAAAGGCTGTAGGAATCACTATTTGATGAACAGCATTCCAATCTCCACACGCGTCTACATGGGATTTCCATTTACGCATGAGGAGATTACCATCAATGAAGTAAGCCACATTCTTCTTCTTTACCTCTTCCAATGAGACAACACTAGAAAAACATTTAGCAAGCTTGTTGTCAAACATTTGGTTAGCAATCAGCTGCTCAAGAGTGACTGGTAACTGTATTGGATCAGCAATAAGTTCAACGTTCTTTGATTCTTTCCTGGGCTGTTTGTCAGAGGTGATCAGCTTCTCAGAGGTATCACACAATCCATCCTCTTGATCAACCTCTTTGAACAGAACAGTGTTCGACAAATCTATCTCGTCACCCTCTTGTCGTGCCTGAGCACGAGTGACAGCACAAGCGTGGAACACATGTGAATAACTCTGTGCCAGCTCATTCGAGAGAGAGTGGTCACTTTTATCCAATACTTCCAATACGGGTACTACCTTTCCTCCGGAAATATCGTTACCCATTATAAAGGTCACACCTTTCACTGGCAACATAGGACGTACCCCCACTCTGAATATTCCACTGATTAACTCAGAGTGTACTTTCACAAAGTGCAATGGCACTTGGACAAAACCCATTTCAATACCCTGCACTAACACACTGGAACCACAGTATGTATTGTCAGATAAGGGCAACACATCAGACAATATAAACGTCTGCGCCGCACCAGTATCTCTAAGGATTTTAACCGGACGCTGAGACGCTTCGTCATTCGTTAGGGACACAAACCCCTCGAAAATGAATGGTTCATAACTGCGGTCGGGGACTGAGACTTTCAAACTACAGTTACCCTGAGGCACCTGTTTTGTTGCAGACCTCACAACCGTACGAATTAGAGCAACACCTGTTGGCGGCTTGGCACGAAGAGGCATCCCTTGTTTGCGTTTAAGCATGAAGCAATCATTAATCATATGTCCCACTTTATGACAATAGAAACAGGGACGCTCATTCTTCTGGCGTGCTTGATATACTACTGCTGACCGACTAGGGCTAAAAGTAGGAAACTCAGTGGCTCTACTCTCAGTATGAGCCGAAAATACACTCTTGTGCGTCAACACAAACTTGTCTGCCAACACAGACGCTTCTGCCAGGGAGGATACTTTCTGTTCGTTTAGGTAAACTACAATGCGTTCGGGTAAGCAATTTTTAAACTCTTCCAACAAGATTAACTCCCGGAGAGAGTTGAAATCAGTTACCTTACTAGCAGCATGCCATTTATCAAACAGATTTCCCTTGTCTCTAGCAAATTCCACATAAGTCTTACTAGAAGACTTTCTATGAGACCTAAATCTCTGTCGGTATGCCTCAGGCACAAGCTCATAGGCACGAAGAACAGTAGCTTTGACCACTTCATAATTCAAACTGTCCTCCAGAGGTAGCGCTGACAAAACCTCTTGGGCTTTACCAGTTAATTTACACTGAAGCAATAGGCACCATATGTCTTCAGGCCATTTCAATGCTACGGCTATACGCTCAAATACACAAAAATAGGAGTCAACCTCCAACTCTCTGAACAAAGGTACTACGGCAATCTGCCTACTAATGTCAAACGTGTTTGAGGACACAGCAGGTGAGGACGACTCACTAACAGTGACAGCAGGACTGGAGGCTAGCCTCGCTGTCTCTGCCTCCAGTTCCATCTGGCGCATTTTAAACGTCATCTGCCGCTGTTCTTTATCTGCCTCAATTTTACACATCTCCAAATCTAACTGCCGCTGTTCTCGTTCTTTTTCTGCCTCAATTTTACACATCTCCAAATCTAACTGCCGCTGTTCTCGTTCTTTTTCTGCCTCAATTTTACACATCTCCAACTGGAGAGTCTCTCGCCTAATTTGGGCTCTCTCTTCCGCCTCCAGTTGTAACTGTGCTAAACGGACATCCCTCCTGGCATCACCGTTTGACAGTGGGGAGAGTGGATCAAAACGGGACAATGTGGCTGGTGTTTTAGCCTTGCCCTCATTATCAGACACCAATGGGCTTACAGGAGCAGCAACATCCCCTACAGGGGTAGTAGGCTCAGGCAGCGGTAACACAAGCACCTGCTCTTCCAACAATACATTTAACACTAGCTGTTTAACCTCCGCCTTAACTAAACTCTGCGGAATCGATATTGAATAATGGTCAGCCAAGGTCATTAAATCAACTCTACGACATTTATCAAAAACCTCCCACGAAGGGTTATCCAAAAAGGTCTTCAACTCAAAAGTAGCCATCTTAAACTACTTCACAAGAGCCAATGAAAATAGCAAACACTAATGCTACCTCAGCTATAACGTTCAACACTGAACTATACCACTAAAACAATCTGCATGAGCGGCATGGGTGTCAGTAAAGACAGATCCCGGACGAGCCCCCACTTATGTTACGAATCCCTTTTGGCCCGACAGTCTAGGGGGGATGGTAATGAGACCCGTAACATAACTCATGCAAATTATAATTGTGACAAAGTAAAAGTGAGAACGAAATAACCAGGACAACTGAAATCTACCGTCAAACTCAAGGTTTATTTGAAAACACGGTAATGGGGGGGAGCAGGAAAACAAACACAAACACAATAACCAAAAACAATACTCACAGGTGATGACAAAGTGCTATTTAGGTGCTCAAACAAAAGGGAGGTTAATACACAAAGAGAGAGTGAAACACAGAGACCTACAGACATGGCATTTACAGAGAGATTGAGCTCTAGAGCAAACTACTGACAGGGTTTTTAAACCAAGGGAAAGGAACTGTGATAGGGTAGGAAACAGGAGGAGGTGTGTCTTCTGATTGATGATTGGATTGGTGACTGATTGGGGAGTGATGATTTTCACCTGTGAGGGGAGAAGGAGAGAAAAGAACACAGGATACACACACAGGATACTGGTATCCGTAACAGGTGGTAAATAGACGGCTACAAATAATATAGGTGAGAACTCTCTTGGTAGATAGTGTGGTCTACAGCTTATCAGAAGGTACTCTACCTCAGGCGACCAATACCTCAAGACTTCTTTAATATTAGAAATCACGCACCGGCTCACATTCCGATGTTCAAACTTGTAAACAAGGCTGAATGGGATTTATTTTAATGCGACTCAGTGTAGCCAATGGCAATGTCCGCTTTAGGTAAAATGCCAGAAGCCTATGACAATTCTATGCAGTTCCACCTCCGACACCTTCAAAACAACTGCTAGTTGGATGTTGGCTAAAGCGGATCTCCCTACATGACAATAAACACACAAAGGTTTATACAGGTACAGTGCATTCGGAAAGTATTCAGACCCCTTCACTTATTCCACATTTTGTTACATTGCAGGCTATTTCTAAAATGTACTGCAAATGGATTGCAATTTTTTTTTGCAAATGTATTAAAAATGTAAAACTTAAATATCACATTTGCATAAGTATTCTCACTCTTTACTCAGTACTTTGTTGAAGCACCTTTGGCAGCAATTAAAACCTTGAGTCTTCTTGGGTATGACACTACAAGCTTGGTACACCGGTATTTGGTGGAGTTTCTGCCATTGTTCTCTGCAGATCCTCTCATGCTCTGTCAGATTGGATTGGGAGCATCGCTGCACAGCTATTTTCAGGTCTCTCCAGAGATGTTTGATTGGGTTCAAGTCCGGGTTCTGGCTGGGCAACTCAAGGACATTCAGAGACTTGTAGTGAAGCCACTCCTGCATTGTTTTGGTTGTGTGCTTAGGATCGTTGTCCTGTTGGAAGGTGAACCTTCGCCCCAGTCTGACGTCCTGAGCGCTCTGGAGCAGGTTTTCATCAAGGATCTCTCTGTACTTCACCTCAATGACCAAGGCCCATCTCCCCCAACTGCTCGGTTTGGTCAGGTGGCAAGCTCTAGAAAGAGTCTGGGTGGTTCCAAACGTCTTCCATTTAAGAATGATGGAGGCCACTGTGTTCTTGGGGACATTTAATGCTGCAGACAAGTTTTGGTATCCTTCCCCAGATCTGTGCCTCGACACAATCCTGGGTTTTGTTCTGACATGCACTGT
Organism: Oncorhynchus mykiss; assembly: GCF_057628025.1. Lineage (NCBI taxonomy): Eukaryota > Metazoa > Chordata > Actinopteri > Salmoniformes > Salmonidae > Oncorhynchus > Oncorhynchus mykiss. The sequence continues at coordinate 62,191,951 of NC_143032.1, read as the reverse complement.
CAACTGTGGACCTTATATAGACAGGTGTGTGTCTTTCCAAATCACTCAAATTCATCAATTGAATCCACCACAGGTGGACTCCAATCAAGTTGTAGAAACATCTCAAGGATAATCAATGGAAACAGGATTCACCTGAGCTCAATTTCGAGTCTCATTGCAAAGGGTCTGAATACTTATGTAAATACATTTGCAAAAAAATCTGAACTTGTTTGAGCTTTGTCATTATGGGGTATTGTGTGTAGATTGATGAGAATTAAAATTGAATCCATTTTAGAACAAGATTGTAATGTACCAAAATGTGGAAAAACTGAAGGGGTTTGAATAGTTTCCGAATACAGTTTTGAACTGCCTCGTTTTTGGCATTGTATCGGCCCCAGCCATTTGGAAACAAATCATTGACCAGATCTTGCAAGGATTCTCAGGAACCCTGTGTTTCTTGGATGACATTATCATTTATTTTTATTTTATTTATCTGTTATTTTACCAGGTAAGTTGACTGAGAACATGTTCTCATTTGCAGCAACGACCTGGGGAATAGTTACAAGGGAGAGGAGGGGGATGAATGAGCCAATTGTAAACTGGGGATTATTAGGTGACCGTGATGGTTTTTGAGGGCCAGATTGGGAATTTAGCCAGGACACCGGGGTTAACACCCCTACTCTTACGATAAGTGCCATGGGATCTTTAATGACCTCAGAGAGTCAGGACACCCGTTTAACTTCCCATCCGAAAGACGGCACCCTACACAGGGCAGTGTCCCCAATCACTGCCCTGGGGTATTGGGATATTGTTTTAGACCAGAGGAAAAGGTGCCTCCTACTGGCCCTCCAACACCACTTCCAGCAGCATCTGGTCTCCCATCCAGGAACTGCCCAGGACCAACCCTGCTTAGCTTCAGAAGCAAGCCAGCAGTGGTATGCAGGGTGGTATGCTGCTGGCAATCATAACAGGAGGCTCAGACGAAGAGCACCTGGCTAACATGGAAGAGGTCCTATGAAGACTTAAAAGAGTACTATAGACTACTGGGAAACTTACAGAAGTGTGATTTCTTCTGTAGACATGAAATCCACTGCAATGTATTCAGGTACCACAACTGCAAAATGTGACAAGTGAGAACTAATACCAGGTTCAAGTGAGCCCAGACATGATATGGCGGCCTCACATTAACCAAATCCATTCCACAGGAAACAGCACAACAATTGAGAGAGAAAATGCACAGAGAGCTCCTGGGAGTGACACACAGGGAGCTGTAGAGGACAGTGGGGCGGTACAGGGACCCCAGGCTGAAAGAAGGGAATGTGTGGATGAAGGTGCTGCTATAGCAGAAGCTATAATGGAGGATGTGCAGGAGCCTCCAGACAATCCAAGGCGCTACCTGGAATGACAGCGCCGCCCACCAGATTGACTGGATTTATTAACAATCAAACACAACCAAAAACTAAGACCGTTCAAGTTCATGTCCAATAAGAAAATTGACTGCATCAGGTTCTGTGAAATATGATGGGTTGTGGTTTGGTAAAGATTAAGTCTGATTGTACAAGGAAGGGAATGTTGGGTTCTGTTAATTACTGATGTCCTCTCCTCTTCATACTACCCATCCCGGGTCCGGGACGTAATCATCAACTGACACGAATTAGCATAACGCAACGGACAAAAAATATGACTAGAAAATATTCCTATTCATGAAATCACAAGTGAAATATATTGAAACACAGCTTAGCCTTTTGTTAATCACCCTGTCATCTCAGATTTTTAAAATATGCTTTACAGCCAAAGCAAGACAAGCATTTGTGTAAGTTTATCGATAGCCTAGCATAGCATTATGCATCGCTAGCAGCAGGCAACCTGGTCATGAAAATCAGAAAAGCAATCAAATTAAATAGTTTACCTTTGATGAGCTTCGGATGTTTTCACTCACGAGACTCCCAGTTAGATAGCAAATGTTCCTTTTTTCCAAAAATATTATTTTTGTAGGCGAAATAGCTCCGTTTGTTCTTCACGTTTGGCTGAGAAATCGACCGGAAATTGTGGTCACTACAACACCGAAAAATATTCCAAATTAGCTCCATAATATCGACAGAAATATGGCAAACGTTGTTTATAATCAATCCTCAAGGTGTTTTTCAAATATCTATTCGATAATATATCAACCGGGACAGGTGGCTTCTTAGTAGGAAAGAGAGAAACAATTGCCGCATTTGTCCTTTATGCACAAAACACTCTGAGAGACTTCAGCTGACCACTGACGCAATGTTGACTTTCAGGCTCATTTTTCAAAATAAAAGCCTGAAACTATGTATTGTGACAATAGACACATTAGGGAAGCCATAGAAAAGGGAATCTGGTTGATATCTCATTCACTGCTTAATAGGGACGCATAGGAACGCAGAGCTTTCTAAATAAGAGTCCCTTCCTGATTGGATTTTTCTCAGGCTTTCGCCTGCAATATCAGTTCTGTTATACTCACAGACAATATTTTTACTCACAGACAATATTTTTACAGTTTTGGAAACTTTAATGTTTTATCCTAAGCTGTCAATTATATGCATATTCTAGTATCTTGTCCTGACAAAATAGCCGTTTACTTTGGGGACGTTATTTTTCCAAAATTTAAAATAGTGCCCCCTAGATTCAAGAGATTTTAAGGACCAAGCACACTTGGTCGTGCGCAGTGTTACGCCATGTTATTCTTGTATTGCTAACTAGAAACGTCAGTAAATGTCAAGGTCAAGTTCACATCCTTGTATTGGGAGTCGTGAAGACACTACAGAGCCGTTAATGTCCGTGGTGACATTTAAGCTTGATGTGATTTTCTCTGGATGAGGGATTGTGGCTGTCGCACATAGCATACAGATTCACTTAACATTTTATTTAGTCACATGCACAGGGTCATAGATGTAGTTACAGTGTACAGTTAAATACTTAAGCTCCAAACTCCAACAGTGGAGGTGTGAATTAAACAATAATAATAATAAAATGAATACTAATAAAATAATATTAATAATTACAACTGGCAATGATAACTATAAATATACATTTGGGTGTAGGCAGGGTAATTGTCTGTTTGGGGGGGGGGGGTCCAAAGGGGGAGCAGCAGGGGTGATACATGGGGAGTAGGTACTGTAGCTGACTAGTGGTGGCTATTCAGCAGCCTGATGGTCTGTGGTCAGAAGCTATTGACCAATCTGTTAGTTATGGCCATAATGCTCCTGTATTGTCCTCGTCGGAGTGATGGAAGTGGGGGGAACAGGCTGTGGCTTTGGTAGCTGATCCCTGATGATCTTTTTGCCTTCCTGCGACACCTGGTGTTGTAGGTGTCCTGGAGGGCAAGCAGTGTGCACCCAATGATGCATTGCGCTGAGCGTACCACCCTCTGTAGAGCCTTGCGGTCAGAGGTGGTAGAGTTGCCATAGAACACTGTCAAGCATGGTGCTCCTGTAGAACACTAAGGGCCCTCAGGGATAGACTGAATTTCTTCAACCTCTTGAGATTAGAGTCGCTGTTGTTCCTTCTTCAACATGGTGTCTGTGTGGTTTGACCATTTCAGCTCCTCGGAGATGTGCACTGTGATGGCATTTTCTGTTAACCCTTGCTAAACTGGGGACAGAGTAAAGATTATATCCTGTACACCAGTGATAAAGCTGTTGTTCTGTTTGGAGCTGTTGTTCTGTTCTGTTTGTTCTCTGTGTGTGTGTGAAAGGGTTGCACATTTTGGGGAATATTCAGAGGTGGAAACTTTCCGTGGGAATTAACGGGTATATATGGGAATTAACGGAAATATATGAGAATATATTGAGAATATCCGCCAGACTGCCAAGAACCTTGCCCTCATTCAGGCCAAGGTGGCGAGACACGGTAGTGATGACACCATAGGCCTTGTTGATCTAGGCACCAGACAGGATGCTCTTGCTAACATACTTGCGGTCCAACAAGTGCACTGCGGCGTGTATGGGCTTCAGGCAGAAGTCTTCATGCTTTTTGATTTATTTCAGAACTGCAGTTTCCTATGCTTGGAGCAACAGTGAAGTGGGCAGGGCAGTAAGGATTTCTTCTCTTACATCTGCAAGCAGAGTCTGAACATCAGACAGGATGGCATTGTCTCCCTCAATCCGTGCAATGGCTACTGCTATAGGTTTCAGGAGTTTCAGGCTGCTTACCCCTCTCTCCCAAAATACATCATCCAGGTGGATCCTCTTGATTGGGCTGTCCATATCGGCAGACTGTGATATGGCCATTTCTTGGAGAGACTCCTTCCCCTCCAGGAGACTGTCAAACATGATGACAACACCACCCCAAAGGGTGTTGCTGGGCAGCTTCAATGTGGTGCTCTTATTCTTTTCACTTTGCTTGGTGAGGTAGATTGCTGCTATAACTTCATGACCCTTCACATTCCTAACCATTTCCTTGGCTCTCTTGTAGGTTTTCCATTGTTTCAGTGCCATGATGTCCTTGAAGAGCAGATTCAATGCATGAGCAGCTCAGCCAATGGGTGTGCGGTGAGGGTAGGACTCCCACTTCAGACCAAGCAGCCTTCATGTTCGCAGCATTGTCTGTCACCAGTGCAAATACCTTCTGTGGTCCAAGGTCATTGATGACTGCCTTCAGCTCATCTGCAATGTAGAGTCCGGTGTGTCCATTGTCCCTTGTGTCTGTGCTTTTGTAGAATACTGGTTGAGGGGTGGAGATGATGTAGTTAATTATTCCTTGCCCACGAACATTCAACCATCCATCAGAGATGATTGCAATACCGTCTGCTTTCTCTATGATTTGCTTGACCTTCATTTGAACTCTTTTGAACTCTGCATCCAGCAAATGAGTAGATTAATTCAGAAATCTCTTCCAATACACAATGCCCGTGAGCATCAGAGGTGAACGAGTTGCATACACAGCTCGAGCAAGACATTCATCAGCTTTTCTCTGACTACGTTCCTCCATTGAGTCAAAAACACTTCGGATTCCAGGAGGACCATGGGCTGTTGATATCAATAAGGTGTATGATTCATCATTTTCACATCATTTTCACTTCAATATTCCAAGGTAAGTGGTTTTTAGGTTGTAGTTACCTTTGACTATTGGATGTTCTTTAAAAAAATATATATATATTTTTTTTAAAAATTTACCCCCTTTTTCTACCTAATTTCGTGGTATCCAGTTGTTAGTAGCTACTATCTTGTCTCATCGCTACAACTCCCGTACGGGCTCAGGAGAGCCGAAGGTCGAAAGTCATGCGTCCTCCGATACACAACCCAACCAAGCCGCACTGCTTCTTAACACAGTGCGCATCCAACCCGGATGCCAGCCGCACCAATGTGTCGGAGGAAACACTGTGCACCTGGCGACCTTGGTTAGCGTGCACTGCGCCCGGCCCGCCACAGGAGTCGCTGGTGCGCGATGAGACAAGGATATCCCTACCGGCTAAACCCTCCCTAACCCAGACTACGCTAGGCCAATTGTGCGTCGCCCCACGGACCTCCCCGGTCGCGGCCGGTTGCGACAGAGCCTGGGCGTGAACCCAGAGTCTCTGGTGGCCCTTAACCACTGCGCCACCCGGGAGGCGACTATTGGATGTTATTATAGGCACTATAGTATTGCCAGTTTAACAGTATAGCTTCCGTCTCTCTCCTCGCCCCTACCTGGGCTCAAACCAGGAACACATCGACAACAGCCACACTTGAAGCAGCGTTACCCATCGCTCCACAAAAGCCGCGGCCCTTGCAGAGCAAGGGGAATAATTACTGCATGTCTCAGAGCGAGTGACGTTTGAAATGCTATTAGCGCACATCCCGCTAACTAGCTAGCCATTTCACATCGGTTACACCAGCCATTAGGCTGATAGGCTTGAAGTCGTAAACAGCGCTGTGCTTGCGAAGAGCTGCTGGCAAAACGCACGAAAGTGCTGTTTGAATGAATTACGAGCCTGCTGCTGCCTACCATCGCTCAGTCAGACTGCTCTATCAAATCATAGACTTAATTATAGCATAACACAGAAATACGAGCCTTTGGTCATTAATATGGTCGAATCCGGAAACTGTCCTTTCGAAAACAAAACATTTATTATTTCAGTGAAATACGGAATCGTTCTGTATTTTATCTAACGGGTGGCATCCCTAAGTCTAAATATTCTTGTTACATTGCACAACCTTCAATGTTATGTCATAATTACGTAAAATTCTGGCAAATTAGTTCATAATGAGCCAGGCTGCCCAAATTGTTGCATATACCCTGACTCTGCGTGCAATGAACGCAAGAGAAGTGACACCTGGATTTACTTTAGCTAAATATGCAGGTTTAAAAATATATACTTCTGTGTATTGATTTTAAGAAAGGCATTGGTATTATGGTTAGATACAGTCATCCAACGATGGTGCTTTTTTCATAAATGCACTTTTGTTAAATCATCCCCCAGTGCTGCATCGGTTATATGCAACGCAGGACACACTAGATAAACTAGTAATATCATCAACCATGTGTAGTTAACTAGTGATTATGATTGATTGATTGTTTTTTATAAGATAAGTTTAATGCTAGCTAGCAACTTACCTTGGCTTCTGCTGCATTCGCGTAACAGGCAGGCTCCTCGTAGAGTGCAATGAGAGGCAGGTGGTTAGAGCGTTGGACTAGTTAACTGTAAGGTTGCAAGATTGGCTCCCTCGATCTGACAAGGTGAAAATCTGTCGTTCTGCCCCTGAACAAGGCAGTTAATCCACCGTTCCTAGGCCGTCATTGAAAATAAGAATGTGTTCTTAACTGACATGCCTAGTTAAATAAAGGTATATTTTGTCTTTTTTTAATCGGCATGAAAACTTGAAATCGGCCCTAATTAATCGGCCATTCCGATTAATCGGTCGACCTCTAGTTGCTTGTTGTGAGCGCTGAGGGAACTTTATGCACTTGGCCAGATGATTCTGCAGCTTTGTTGCATTCTTCACATTTGATTTGGTACAGTATACAACTGTACACAGCTTTTCCTTCTACATTAGCTGCAGTGAAATGTTTCCACACATCAGATAGTGGCCGTGGCATTTTCCTGTAAAGATAATAAAAAAGAGTAAAAAAACAACAAATACAATTCCATGCCCAAATAAATAGTTAACCAGTTAGATTATACAACCCCATTGTAAGGTAAATGTTTTAAAATGAAACATGTATGGAAACAGGTGAATTAACACTCCTCAGTTAGCAGACTCAAGCAAGCTAAAACCCACATGGTAGCAAAAATGAACTAGCAGAAATTGGTAACAAGTTAGAAATGATTTAAACACACTTTGCTGTAGGCTACTATTTACCAGTTAACAAAAAATAACGTATGTCATATAAATTATATTCACAGTGTTGTAATCAAAACTTACCAGAAAGCATGTAGTCCTTGGCTCAGACAGTGTAGTAGTGTGGGCTCAATAGCATCTCAGTAGTCTGCAAGATCATGAGAATCAGCTTTACATTTCATGGAAGAGTGCCATGCATATGTGATGGAAGAATGCACTGTGCATGCAGAGGGTTGCAATTCCATTGAATTAGGGATAGTTTAATCAAAATATGCCACAATACCTAGAATTGCTTTATGTGTATCTGACAAAAAAAAGGTTCAATGTTATAAGCTAACTTTTTTATGAATTTAAGCAAAATCCCCAAAATTCCAGAGAATAACTTCCCATGAAGAATTTCCGGAAAGTTATCTATATAAGGCTTCCGTATTCTTTGCATGGGGGGCTCTCCCTCCATTCTCTTGTGTGTGGTGCGACCAGCCTCCTTATTGCAATACATTATCAAGAAAAATAATACATTGATTGATTATTGACTTTGCCTCTCCTCATTATTAGTTAAAGGTAGAATTTCCACAACAGTACGCTGAGGAACTGAATGTTTTTGACATGTTGATGAGGATGGGGGCATGCCCAGCCTGGTTCCTCCTGAAGTCCACAATCGGCTCCTTTGTTTTGCTGATGTTGAGCGAGAGGTTGTTTACCTGGCACCATATCGTCAGAGTGCCTCCATCCTCCCTGTGGGCCCCCTCGTAGTTGTTTGTAATCAGACCTACAGTTAAAGGTCTGAAGTTTACATACACCTTAGCCAAATACATTTAAACTCAGTTTTTCACGATTCCTGACATTTAATCCTTGTAAAGTTTCCCTGTCTTTTGTCAGTTAGAATCTCCACTTATTTTAAGATTGTGAAATGTTAAAATAATAGGAGAGAGAATGATTTATTTCAGCTTTAATTTGTTTCATCATATTCCCAGAAGTTTACATACACTCAATTAGTATTTGCTAACATTGCCTTTAAATTGTTTAACTTGGGTCAAACGTTTCGGGTAGCCTTCCACAAGCTTCCCACAATAAGTTGGGTGAATTTTGGCCCATTCCTCCTGACAGAGCTGGTGTAACTGAGTCAGGTTTGTAGGCTTCCTTGCTCGCACATGCTTTTTCAGTTCTGCCCACCAAGTTTCTATAGAATTGAGGTCAGGGCTTTGTGATGGTCACTCCAATACCTTGACTTTGTTGTCCTTAATAAGCCATGTTGCCACAACTTTGGAAGTATGCTTGGGGTCATTGTCCATTTGGAAGACCCATTTGGGACCAAGCTTTAACTTCCTGACTGATGTCTTGAGATGTTGCTTCAATGCTTCAATGCAGGGTAGCCTAGTGGTTAGAGCGTTGGACTAGTTACCGAAAGGTTGCAAGTTCTAAACCCCTGAGCTGATAAGGTACAAATCTGTCGTTCTGCCCCTGAACAGGCAGTTAACCCACTGTTCCTAGGCCGTCATTGAAAATAAGAATATGTTCTTAACTGACTTGCCTAGTAAAATAAAATATCCACATAAATTTCAATTCCTCATGATACCATCTAACTTTGTGAAGTGCACCAGCCCCGCCTGTAGCAAAGCACCCCCACAACATGATGCTGCCACTCCCGTGCTTCAAGGTTGTTCTTCAGCTTGCAAGCATCTCCCTTTTTCCTCTAAACATAACAATGGTCATTATGGCCAAATAGTTCTACTTTTTTTTCATCAGACCAGAGGACATTTCTCCAAAAAGTACGATCTTTGTCGCCACGTGCAGTTGCTTTTGAAGCAGTGGCTTCTTCCTTGCTGAGCGGCCTTTCAGGTTATGTTGATATAGGACTCGTTTTACTGTGGATATAGATACTTTTGTACCTGTTTCCTCCAGCATCTTCACAGGGTCCTTTGCTGTTGTTCTGGGATTGATTTGCACTTTTCGCACCAAAGTACGTTCATCTCTAGGAGACAGAACGTGTCTCCTTCCTGAGTGGTATGACGGCTGCGCGGTACACTTGCGTACTATTGTTTGTACAGATTAACGTGGTACGTTCAGGCGTTTGGAAATTGCTCCCAAGGATGAACCAGACTTGTAGAGGTCTTACAATTCATTTTCTGAGGTCTTGGCTGATTTCTTTTGATTTTTCCATGATGTCAGGCAAAGAGGCATTGAGTTTGAAGTTAGGCCTTGAAATGCATCCACAGGTACACCTCCAATTGACTCAAGTTATGTCAATTAGCCTATCAGAAGCCTCTAAAGCCATTACATCATTTTCTGGAATTTTCCAAGCTGTTTAAAGGCACAGTCAACTTAGTGTATGTAAACTTCTGACCCACTGGATTTCTGATACAGTGAATTAGAAGTGAAATAATCTGTCTGTTAGCAATTGTTGGAACAATGACTTGTGTCATGCACAAAGTAGATGTCCTAACCGACTTGCCAAAACTATAGTTTGTTAACAAGAAATTTGTGAAGTTGTTGAAAAATGTGTTTTAATGACTCCAACCTAAGTATAAATAAACTTCCAACTTCAACTGTACTACTGTCATGTCGTCAGAAAACTTGATGATGGAGTTGGAACTGTGCGAGGCCACGCAGTTGTGGGTATATGGGGAGTACAGGGTGGGACTGAGGACGCACCCTTGTGTTGAGGATCAGTGTGGAGGAGGTCATGTAGCCTACCTTCAACACCTGGGGGCGCCCCTTCAGGTAGTCCAGTACCCAGTTGCAAAGGGATGAGTTCAGTCCCAGGGCTGTGAGCTTTGTGTTGAGCTTGAAGGGCACTATGGTATTAAAGGCCTAGCTGAACAGCATCCTGACATATGCATTCCTCTTGTCCAGGTGGGTGAGGGCTGTGTGCAGTGCAATGGCAATTGTGTTGTCTGTGGATCTGTAGGGTGGTAAGTGAATTGGAGCGGGTTGAGTGTGTCGGGGAGGGAGGGGGTAATGTAGTCTTTGACTAGCCTCTCGAAGCACTTCATGAGGATGGAAGTGAGTGCTACTGGTCAGTAGTCATTCAGTTCAGTTACTGTCCCTTTCTTGGGCACGGGGATGATAGTGGACATCTTGAAGCAGGTGGGGATAACGACCTGAGCTAAAAATAGATTTAAAATGTCCGGAAACAGCTAGCTGTTCTGCACATGCTCTGAGGGGTCGGCTAGGGATGCCCTCTGGGCCGGCAACCTTGCGAAGGCTAACATATTCCAGTCCACGTGATCAAAACAGCCTTGGAGCATGGATTCTGATTGGTCAGACCAGCGGAACATCCCTTGAGTCTTTGTTTGTAGGCGGGAAGGAGTAAAATTGAGTCATGGTCAGATATGCAGAAAGGAGGACGGGAGATGGCCTTATACCCAAGTCGAAATGGCGTGTAGCAGTGGTCTCACGTAGAATGCGAGTTAGATAGTCAGTGTTGATAGTAATTAGGGGGCACGGTTCTCAAATTACTTTCGTTGAAGTCCCCTGTGACAATGAATGCTGCCTCTGTGTACGCAGTCTCCGGTTTGTTCAGGGTCCAATGAAGATCTTTGAACACATTTTTGGTGTCTGCTTGGGGTGGGATGTACATAGCCGTGGCGATAATCCCTGAGAACTCTCTCTCTGAAGATAAAAGTGAGACACTTGATGACCAAGCATTTCAAGTCGAGAGAGCAGAAGCTTGCAAGTCCCTATACGTTTTCTCCATCGCACGACTTGTTATTGGTCATGAAACAGAGCCCGTCACCTTTGTTCTTACCAGAGAGAGCCTTCTTCCTATCCACTTGATGAACTGTAAAACCCGTTGGTTGTATGTAATCAGTTTGGATTTCGTAGGAAAACCAGGTCTCAGAAAAACAGTATGTTGCAGAATCTGATGTCCATCTGGAAGGAGAACCCCGTTTTGAGTTTGTCAAGTTTATTCACTAATGATTGAACATTGGTGAGTAGTATGCAGGCATTGGAGGCTCTGGAACCCAATCTCTCACCTCACACATCACCCCAGTTATACCACATATTAATCATCCTGGAATCCTGGTAATCAAGGGATCTGAGATATAGAACAAATGCAATTATTTTGTTCTGTTCTGTTGTAGGCCTCAGTTGAATGCTTAATAATTGCTTTTTGTCTCAGTTCCACGTCTCGTTGTTCTAGAGTGGGTCTCTGGTGTCGTCAGCCTCTGATATTTTAGGTACTACCTTGCTAAAATATTGTTGTTATGGACAGTGAATTTATGACTGACCAATTAATGGTAATACAGTGCCTTGCGAAAGTATTCGGCCCCCTTGAACTTTGCGACCTTTTGCCACATTTCAGGCTTCAAACATAAAGATATAAAACTGTATTTTTTTGTGAAGAATCAACAACAAGTGGGACACAATCATGAAGTGGAACGACATTTATTGGATATTTCAAACTTTTCTAACAATTTAAAAACTGAAAAATTGGGCTTGCAAAATTATTCAGCCCCTTTACTTTCAGTGCAGCAAACTCTCTCCAGAAGTTCAGTGAGGATCTCTGAATGATCCAATGTAGACCTAAATGACTAATGATGATAAATACAATCCACCTGTGTGTAATCAAGTCTCCGTATAAATGCACCTGCACTGTGATAGTCTCAGAGGTCCGTTAAAAGCGCAGAGAGCATCATGAAGAACAAGGAACACACCAGGCAGGTCCGAGATACTGTTGTGAAGAAGTTTAAAGCCGGATTTGGATACAAAAAGATTTCCCAAGCTTTAAACATCCCAAGGAGCACTGTGCAAGCGATAATATTGAAATGGAAGGAGTATCAGACCACTGCAAATCTACCAAGACCTGGCCGTCCCTCTAAACTTTCAGCTCACACAAGGAGAAGACTAATCAGAGATGCAGCCAAGAGGCCCATGATCACTCTGGATGAACTGCAGAGATCTACAGCTGAGGTGGGAGACTCTGTCCATAGGACAACAATCACTCGTATATTGCACAAATCTGGCCTTTAAGGAAGAGTGGCAAGAAGAAAGCCATTTCTTAAAGATATCCATAAAAAGTGTTGTTTAAAGTTTGCCACAAGCCACCTGGGAGACACACCAAACATGTGGAAGAAGGTGCTCTGGTCAGATGAAACCAAAATTGAACTTTTTGGCATCAATGCAAAACGTTATGTTTGGCGTAAAAGCAACACAGCTGAACACACCATCCCCACTGTCAAACATGGTGGTGGCAGCATCATGGTTTTGGCCTGCTTTTCTTCAGCAGGGACAGGGAAGATGGTTAAAATTGATGGGAAGATGGATGGAGCCAAATACAGGACCATTCTGGAAGAAAACCTGATGGAGTCTGCAAAAGACCTGAGACTGGGACGGAGATTTGTCTTCCAACAAGACAATGATCCAAAACATAAAGCAAAATCTACAATGGAATGGTTCAAAAATAAACATATCCAGGTGTTAGAATGGCCAAGTCAAAGTCCAGACCTGAATCCAATCGAGAATCTGTGGAAAGAACTGAAAACTGCTGTTCACAAATGCTCTCCATCCAACCTCACTGAGCTCGAGCTGTTTTGCAAGGAGGAATGGGAAAAAATTTCAGTCTCTCGATGTGCAAAACTGATAGAGACATACCCCAAGCGACTTACAGCTGTAATCGCAGCAAAAGGTGGCGCTACAAAGTATTAACTTAAGGGGGCTGAATAATTTTGCACGCCCAATTTTTCAGTTTTTGATTTGTTAAAAAAGTTTGAAATATCCAATAAATGTTGTTCCACTTCATGATTGTGTCCCACTTGTTGTTGATTCTTCACAAAAAAATACAGTTTTTTATCTTAATGTTTGAAGCCTGAAATGTGGCAAAAGGTCGCAAAGTTCAAGGGGGCCGAATACTTTCGCAAGGCACTGTATGTTAATAGGACATTTGACACTTCAGCTCTCTCTATATTTCCCTACAAAAATATTGTTTGCTCTTCCTTAGCATGCTCTTCTTTAGCATGGTGAATTTAGCCTTTTCAGGAGTACATTTCAAGTAATTATTTATAGCCTATTACAACGCTTCTCCATGAATTCGGGGAAGATATTGTAGCAAGTTCAAGGGTGTGGGCTTTCCACATCACCATGTTCAATAACCAAACACGCACAAGGAACACAACTAGAATGCAAATGGGGAGTTTATTAGGGAGTTTTGCACACTGGTGAAAAGGGGGGAATTCACCAACCATTTCACAGTCCACAATCTGTTCTCGTTATCTGTTCTGTTCTCCAGGGGTAATCCTAAAACTCGGGTCTTCAGCCAAACCGGTTCGGTACATAGTGGGGGTAATCAGACAGTCGAGGTCACAACAGGTAATCACACAGATATTTCTCTCTCTTCTCACACTATTCATAACACACTCTTCATAACACACTCTTCCCTCTCCATTCTTTGCCCCTTTGTGCAGGTCGCTTCCTCTTTTATCCCCAAGCCCTCCTTGGCTTAACAATCCACAGGGTCGCCTCTGTGGGCAGGAAGGTCATATAAGGCTCGGGGGTGGAGCCAGCGGGCTGCAAGGTATCTCCCTTCAATCACCACTCCCCTCACCTCTCCCTGCCATCTGCCACAATATCTATCAGGTTAACTTCTTATGGGCAGGAGGCGTCTCACCTGGCCAACATCCGGTGAAATTGCAGAGCGCGAAATTCAAAAATAACAAATTCAAATATTTAACATTCTTGAAAATATGTGTTATACATCAAAATAAAGCTTAACGTCTTGTTAATCCAGCCGCTGTGTCAGATTTCAAAAAGGTTTTACGGCGAAAGAAAACCATGCGATTATCTGAGGACAGCACACCGCAAACAAACATATGAAAATCATATTTCCACCAGGCAGGTGCGCCACAAAAGTCAGAAATAGTGATATACTGTAATTAATGCCTTACCTTTGAAGATCTTCTTCTGTTGGCACTCCAAAATGTCCCAGAAACATCACAAAATGTCCTTTTGTTCAATAATGTCCTTCTTTATGTCCCAAAAATGTCCATTTATTTGGTGAGTTTGATTCAGAAATACACCGGTTTCAACTCGCCCAACATGCCTACAAAGTATCTAATAAGTTACCTGCAAACTTGGTCCAAACATTTCAAACAACGTTCCTAATCCAACCTCAGGTGCCCTAAAACGTAAATAATTTATACAATTTAAGACGGAATAAACTGTTTCTAATACCGGATAAAAACAATGTGAAGCGCGCTCCAGTTCACATGCACCAAAACAGTAGTGTCCACCTGGAGTGACACTTATAATGAATAGGACTACTTCTTCATTTCTCAAAAGAAAAACATTGAACAATTTCTAAAGACTGTTGACATCTAGTGGAAGCCATAGGAACTGCAACCAGGTTCCTAATAATAAGGGTATCCCACAGAAAGCAATTAGAAAATCCTATGACCTCAATTTTTTCCACCCTGGATGGTTTGTTCTTGGGGTTTCACCTGCCATATCAGTTCTGTTATACTCACAGACATTATGTTAACAGTTTCAGAAACTTTAGAGTGTTTTCTATCCAAATCTACCAATTATATGCATATCCTAGCTTCTGGGCCTGAGTAACAGGCAGTTTGCTTTGGGCATGCTTTTTATGAATATACTGCCCCCTACCCAAGATAGGTTAAATCAAAGTAGAATGTGAGGAAACCACCACCACCTAACATGTTTTAACATGATAATACTATCTGAAGTGGAGAATAGCTTCAGGCCAAGATACATGTTTATGTAGCAGTGTGATGTTGTTCCCCTAGATTATGCACCAAGTTGCACATAAGGACCAGTTCAAATAGGCCAGGTCAAGAGGGGATGTTAACAATTTTATAATAATTATAATAATTCAGTGTGTTTTTTAAATTGAATTACTGCTGCATAGCTAATGTTATTTTGTTTGTGTACAAACACTTTTTCATATCTACAGTCGCGGCCAAAAGTTATGAGAATGACACAAATATTAATTTCCACAAAGTTTGCTGCCTCAGTGTCTTTAGATATTTTTCTCAGATGTTACTATGGAATACTGAAGTATAATTACAAGCATTTCATAATTACAAGCATTTCATTTACAAGCATTTTCATTACAAGTGTCAAAGGCTTTTATTGACAATTACATGAAGTTGATGCAAGGAGTCAGTATTTTTCAAGACCTCTGCAACCCGCCCTGGCATGCTGTCAATTAACTTCTGGGCCACATCCTGACTGATGGCTGTGCATTCTTGCATAATCAATGCTTTGAGTTTGCCAGAATTTGTGGGTTTTTGTTTGTCCACCCGCCTCTTGAGGAGTGACCACAAGTTCTCAATGGGATTAAGGTCTGGGGAGTTTCTTGGTCATGGACCCAAAATCTCGATGTTTTGTTCCCCGAGCCACTTAGTTATCACCTTTGCCTTACGGCAAGGTGCTCCATCATGCTGGAAAAGGCATTGTTCGTCACCAAACTGTTCCTGGATGGTTGGGAGAAGTTGCTCTCGGAGGATGTGTTGGTACCATTCTTTATTCATGGCTGTGTTCTTAGGCAAAATTTTGAGTGAGCCCACTCCCTTGACTGAGAAGCAACCCCACACATGAATGGTCTCAGGATGCTTTACTGTTGGCATGACACAGGACTGATGGTAGCGCTGACCTTGTCTTCTCTGGACAAGCTTTTTTCCGGATGCCCCAAACAATCGGAAAGGGGATTCATCAGAGAAAATAACTTTACCCCAGTTCTCAGCAGTACAATCCCTGTATCTTTTGCAGAATATCAAGTCTGTCCCTGATATTTTTCATGGAGAGAAGTGGCTTCTTTGCTGCCCTTCTTGACACCAGGCCATCCTTCAAAAGTCTTCGCCTCACTGTGCGTGCTGTTGCTCTCACACCTGCCTGCTGCCATTCCTGAGCAAGCTCTGTACTGGTGGTGCCCCGGTCCCGTAGCTGAATCAACTTTAGGGATGGTCCTGGTGCTTGCTGGACTTTCTTGGGCGCCCTGAAGCCTTCTTCACAACAATTGAACCGCTCTCCTTGAAGTTATTGATGATCTGTAAATGGTTGATTTAGGTGCAATCTTACTGGCAGCAATATCCTTGCCTGTGAAGCTCTTTTTTGTGCAAAGCAATGATGGCGGCACGTGTTTCCTTGCAGGTAACCATGGTCGCAGAGGAAGAACATTGATTCCAAGCACCACCCTCCTTTTGAAGCTTCCAGTCTTTTATTTGAACTCAATCAGCATGACAGAGTGATCTCCAGCCTTGTCCTCCTCAACACTCACATCTGTGTTAACGAGAGAATCACTGATATGATGTCAGCTGGTCCTTTTGTGGCAGGGCTGAAATGCAGTAGAAATGTTTTTGGGGGATTCAGTTCATTTGCATGGCAAAGAGGGACTTTGCAATTAATTGCAATTCATCTGATCACTCTTCATAACATTCTGGGATATATGCAAATTGCCATCATACAAACTGAGGCAGCAGACTTTGAAAATTAATATTTGTGTCATTCTCAAAACTTTTGGCCACGACTGTATATTGTAAATACACTTGATTGTAAAACATGTTATATTTTGGTTTTGTCCATCGTGGGTTATCTGTATTTCTGTACCCCCCTATTGTTCTCTCTTGCCTGACCTTCAACTAGCAAGGTATGTTGTCCTTGGCTCTGCAATTTTTAAATATATAACGTGGTAATGTTACACAATGTGCTGTTATGCAACCATACGTTTTGTTACAATGTGGACAATATAAATATTTATGTTAACAAATTTTAAGGAGCTCGCTAACTAGGGTACCTATTGTAACTTGTGGGTACTTGGGACAGTGTTTGAGTGAGTTTCCATGTGCTCCAGCAGGTGCCTGAGAGCTGTGACTGCGCCAAGGGCTAACATATAATCCAACAAGCAGACCATCAGTTGTGGCAGTGTCCTCATTACACAACGCAGAATGAACCACGCTTCAATTTAAGTTCATTAACATTTCTGTAAATGGGTAGAAATGTTTTGTAATCTAGCACAGTCATTCCTGCAGTGGTAGGTAGGCTACAGGACAGTTAATAGATATCACAAATGTTTCTTCACTTGAGACTGATTTAGAAAGGGAGTCAATGGATTACACCCGAACTACACCAAGTGTAACAACACTGCCCCAACCCTCCAGGATTCCAAGACCCAAAACAGAACCATGTGAGGCCATGTTTGGCTGAGGAAACACTATGAACATTGATATGAAATATGGCAAGCCCTCTTACTGTCTGGCATGTTTCCCAGACAGCCTCCTAAAGAACAGGCCGTTCAAGACCAAGCAGGAAGTCGAGCCTGAATCCCCCTCAAGTTTTCCCATGGTGAGACTGCCTGAAACCAAGCCATTGTTGTGTGTACTGGTTAATTATTTATAGCTAGACCTTCATTGGGAAATCTAATCTGCAGGGTACATGAGGTTACGCTCCCCAGTTTCTGTGTTGTTGTGGGTTTGTATGTATTTATGTGTGTATTTCAGGAAATGGCTTCCTGAAGTCCAAAGCAGCTGATTGGTCGGCCCCATCGACAATTGGAGCTCTGACAATTGGAGCTCTGACCCTGCCCTCTCGTCAGGGGATACAGCTGTCTGCAAATACCGACTCCTTCTGCAGCTTTAAAAGACAGTGTTCCTTTGTTAGGTGAGAGAGCTTCTTGGTATGTCCTGTGTTTTGTTGTTGGTCTGTATAATTGTTGTAAAGTATTTAGTAGACGGTCCTGCAGACGTATGTGTATTTCAAAAGGACTGTTTTTGATTATTGAAATTGTTTGCATTATGTTATTAATTCTGTTTTTTTTCCCAGGGGGGAAGAGGAAGGCACCTTGGGAGTGCTTATGCAAGAGACCTGTGGGCAGACATATACCCGTAGTGTATATACTCAGTCTATGCACACTGTAAGACCTGGGTGGACCATCCCCTGTATTTTGGTTAGCGTGCCAGGTGTCACAAAGAATAGGTAAGTAAAGGTAGGAGAGGGGGTTCTTTAACATTTTCTTTGCTTTGATTCTGTCCAGCTCCTTTTCCCCCACCTTACTGTGTGAAGGAAATAAATTCCCTGTTAATGGTAAACTTCTCTGCCTCTGTCATACCTTACCTGCACCTACAATCACATACCTCTTTCACTCCACGGGGAGTTGAGTGTAGCAGGGTGTTGCGTTCCCTCCAAGAGGTGTGCGCAACACATGAGCAGGTCTCCATGTTCTCTAAAGTTAAAAGTGACTCTGCTGAAGTGGGTCAGAGGCTGTGACATGCAGTGGGCACTGCTGCAGTGAAATAGTTAATGTCATTCACATAAGGGGCACGTGCCCTCTGATTTGTCTTTTTTTCTGTAATACTACTAGCTGCTTAGCAATTTTATGAAGTTGGCTTTAGCTATCCCAGATAGGTACCCAACCTCATTACTAGCTACCAAGAAGCCATTTCAAGCTCAGTCACTTTAGAGTAGCCAACTTGTCTATCTTAGCTGGCATGCCTGCTGTCAAGGTTGGTAGACTTTAGAAAAGCAAGCATAAACTAAGTGTACTGAATATGACACTCCTTTCAATATTTTACACCGATTTTTAGCAGAGATGCAGAAAAGCATTGTTTCTTTTAAAAGAACCACCACAGATGCTGTCCCAGGTTTAGGTCAATGATTTACTTGTGCTGTAGAGACTGTTCCCCCAACCATTAAATATCTGTTAAACTAGTATAGATGGAAAAGGATGTGTTTTTAAAAAAAATATTTTACTAATATTCCAGTTTGGTAACATTCTTAGGCTGGTATTTAAATCAATTGCAGATATGGCTTTGACATATGGGCAGCCACACACTGTACGCTTGGTCAGTATCTCTACCTGCACATTCATTTTCTGCCGATCTACCATTCCAGTGTTTAATTGCTATATTGTAATTACTTCGCCACCATGGCCTATTTATTTCCTTAACTTACCTCATTTGCACTCACTGTATATAGACTTTTTGTTCTACTGTATTATTGACTATGTTTTCTTTATTCCATGTCTAACTCTGTCAAATTGCTACGCTTTATCTTGGCCAGGTCGCAGTTGCAAATGAGAACTTGTTCTCAACTAGCCTACCTGGTTAAATAAAAATAAATAAACATCAAAGAAGTCTTTGTTTTCACTGTTCCCAGGATCTGCAGACCTTCAGTAATATGAAGAACAGTAGTTTATATCAATATAAATACTGCATATAATAAAGGAATGTTTAGCATAAACATTAGATAAATGGGTAATTGTGAATATGTACCATCCAGAACTCCAACAGAATGCAGTCTTAGTGAGAATTTTTTGATGGGACATGCTGAACACTAGAGACTTGTCTGTTAAAACATGTCACAACTCAAGGCAAGTTCATGCATTTTGTTCCCATAGCACAAAGTGCTGCTCTGTCTTAAAGGGTTTTAGGATGAGATCATTCACACAATGTAAATACTGTGGATCCCTATTTTGGGAGTCTGCTGCTCAGCCCACCAAATTAAACTAGCCACTGCATGTGCTCAGTCTCTTACAGTACACAGTTGATGATTAACTTTTTTTAGACTATGACCAACATTATTAAATGTTAGTCATTAAGTCCTGCAGTCTCCACACTAGGGCCTGCTGGTTTCTTTACTACTTGGGTTCCACCAATTCGGTGCCTTTTGAGAAGTGTATCTTAAAAAAATACATATCTATACAGTGGGGCAAAAAAAGTATTTAGTCAGCCACCAATTGTGCAAGTTCTCCCACTTAAAGATGAGGCCTGTAATTTTCTTCATTGTTGGCAATGACAGAGGTCAAACATTTTAAGTTTTCACACACTGCTGGTATTTTTGCCCATTCCGCCATGCAGATATCCTCTAGAGCAGTGATGTTTTGGGGCTGTTGCTGGGCAACACACTTTCAACTCCCTCAAGATTTTCTATGGGGTTGAGATCTGGAGACTGGCTAGGCCACTCCAGGACCTTGAAATGCTTCTTACGAAGCCACTCCTTCGTTGCCCGGGTGGTGTGTTTGGGATCATTGTCATGCTGAAAGACCCAGCCACATTTCATCTTCAATGCCCTTGCTGATGGAAGGTTTTCACTCAAAATCTCAGGATACATGGCCCCATTCATTCTTTCCTTTCCTCGGATCAGTTGTCCTGGTCCCTTTGCAGAAAAACAGCCCCAAAGCATGATGTTTCCACCACCATGCTTCACAGTAGGTATGGTGTTCTTTGGATGCAACATTCTTTGTCCTCCAAACACGACGAGTTGAGTTTTTACCAAAAAGTTATATTTTGGTTTCAACTGATCATATGATTTTCTCCCAATCTTCTTCTGGATCATCCAAATGCTCTCAAGCAAACTTCAGACGGGCCTGGGCATGTACTGGCTTAAGCAGGGGGACACGTCTGGCACTGCAGGATTTGAGTCCCTGGCGGCGTAGTGTGCTACTGATGGTAGGCTTTGTTACTTTGGTCCCAGCTCTCTGCAGGTCATTCACTTGGTCCCCCCGTGTGGTTATGGGATTTTTGCTCACCGTTCTTGTGATCATTTTGACCCCACAGGGTGAGATCAAATCAAATCAAATGTATTTATATAGCCCTTCGTACATCAGCTGATATCTCAAAGTGCTGTACAGAAACCCAGCCTCAAACCCCAAACAGCAAGCAATGCAGGTGTAGAAGCACGGAGATCTTGCGTGGATCCCCAGATCGAGGGAGATTATCAGTGGTCTTGTCTTTCATTTCCTAATAATTGCTCCCACAGTTGATTTCTTCAAACCAAGCTGCTTACCTATTGCAGATTCAGTCTTCCCAGCCTGGTGCAGGTCTACAATTTTGTTTCTGGTGTTCTTTGACAGCTCTTTGGTCTTGGCCGTAGTGGAGTTTGGAGTGTGACTGTTTGAGGTTGTGGACAGATGTCTTTTATACTGATAACAAGTTCAAACAGGTGCCATTAATACAGGTAACAAGTGGAGGACAGAGGATCCTCTTAAAGACGAAGTTACAGGTCTATGAGAGCCAGAAATCTTGCTTTTTTGTAGGTGACCAAATACTTATTTTCCACCATAATTTGCAAATAAATTCATTAATAATCCTACAATGTGATTTTCTGGATTTTTTTCCCCCTCATTTTGTCTGTCATAGTTGAAGTCTACCTATGATGAAAATTACAGGCCTCTCTCATCGTTTTAAGTGGGAGAACTTGCACAATTGGTGGCTGACTAAATACTTTTTTGCCCCACTGTATATGATTTCACCTTTTTTTTTACATTGTCATAAAGTACAAGTTTTCACATCTCAAGATGTTAAATAAAACAAAAGGACTATAGTAAGTACCTAATAAGTGTACCAGTTTGAGCGGATGGGTAATAAGGTCGTTTTACAAAACAAGTCCCTTTTGGGTAGTGTAACTTAGTGAAAAAAAACATTTTAACATTCTGCCATGTAGAGCACATGTTCAACTTAATAAAAACCACGTTATCCTAACTCGAGGAAAAAAGACTAAGTGCCAAATAAAGTAAAAGGGTTGACCATAACAGGGTTGACCATCCCCTTTTGACATGGGGAATTGAAGTGTGTTGTGTGCAACAGGGAATGATAATTGAATGCAATATCCACACATTTTGTTACGTGTTACTCTCGTCCCGCTCAGTTTTCCACCCAAAAACACCAGATAATTGTAAAATAAAGTACAACCAGCTCACCTGCTTTTACACTATGATTTGACTATAGATGTTCAATGTTTCTTTTGAAAAAAAATATTTCTAAGTCTGTATTTCTAGTAAAAAAAAGAGTGAAGTTCATCTACCAGGGTTCTTAAAATGAGGGACAGACAAATGAATCATTAATCACATGAAATGAATAATCTTCAAAAACGAATTTGTCAAAACAACAAAATAACTAGGGCTTTACAATGATGGTGAAAACTTGGAGAAATGTTCATAAAGTAGGGAAAACATCTTCCTAGAAGCACGGAGGGACATGTCAAAATGCTGAGTTTGAGCACTTTACCAAGTCTTTATTCATATAAAACATTTGATTTATTGAATTATCCATGTGGTCTATATTAAAAGGCACTTCATTTAATATAACAGGCTTCAATATTGGTTCACAATTTCTATTTAAAATATTAAAGGGGTGTGAAAGGGACTCTTTTAGTGAAATGGCTTACTGATGTAGTCTGTTCTGCATTACTGGGGCTGGGCTGTCCTGGAATACAGGATGTTCATTTCCTGAAGAATTTACTGTAGTTTGTTTTTTTTTTTGTATGGGGATCAGTGATTAACATCGCTTGAACACTGTTTGGGAAGCTGCACTTTTTCTCTACAGAATATTCTAAATCTGTTCCCTACGGTAAGGTTAAGAACTTTGGTGGAAATCATTACACCAACAGCATGTTTGTCTTGTGTTCCTTTGAACTCTTTTCTTATACCATACGGTATCAGCAACACTTCTGAACTGGAAGCTGTTAACTTCCAGACTTTAGGACCATTGCTATTGCCACTCTCAGGCTACAAACAACTTGTTTGATGGATTGGCTTTACAATTAGCATACCATTCACTAAAACTTAGCATGTTGTTCTTTGTGTTGATTTTTGTGTTGCCTTGAATATATCCAGTAGTGGTCAAGTATAACATGAACAATTTGTAGTATACCTACAGGGAATGATGGAAGTTTTTATTTTAGATCTAGCAACATAAACATTATTTACTGATCAACTGGAATGAAGGAGCATTTATGTACTTTTACTTTTTTAAATGTACTTTTTTTACTTTTACAACGGCAATTAGTGCCGTTTAAGATGAGGGAGGATGATATTTTTTTTTATGAGCATGGCATTATTTATATTACAGCATATTGGATGACTGTCATTCATATTCCATTCACCCAGTTCAATGTAACAGCAATAGGTTTAATCTACGACATAATACTTGAATGTTCCCTATATCCACCATGAGGTTGCTACAACCTAGAATATGAATGAAAGTTTACAATGTAGGTGCATCTAGCTGATATAGGATGTAATCAATAGTCTAACAGTTGCAAAAGAGAGTTTCTATTGGACAAATTCATGTTTATCTCTGTTTTGTTTCTGTTTGCTTTCATTTAAGAAATGTTTTTCAACAGAATGTTTGTTTGCAATTACAGAGATCATACTTTTCCTGTAGTTCTTGACCAGGTTTGCACACACTGCAGCAGGGATTTTGGACCACACCTACATACAGAATCTTCAGGTTTCTGGGCTGTCGCTGGGCAATACGGACTTTCAGCTCTCTCCAAAGATGTTCTATTGGGTTCAGGTCTGGAGACTGGCTAGGTCACTCCAGGACCTTGAGAGGCTTCTTACGGAGCCACTCCTTAGTTGCCCTGGCTGTGTGTTTCGGGTCGTTGTCATACTGGAAGACCCAGATATGACCCATCTTCAATGCTCTTACTGAGGGAACGAGGTTGTTGGCCAAGATCTCGCGATATATGGCCCCATCCATCCTTCCCTCAATACGGTGCATTCGTCCTGTCCCCTTTGCAGAAAGCATCCCCAAAGAATTATGTTTCCACCTCCATGCTTCACGGTTGGGATGGTGTTCTTGGGGTTGTACTCATCCTTATTCTTCCTCCAAACACGGTGAGTGTTTGGAAAAAAAAGCTATATTTTTGTCTCATCAGACCACATGAGCTTCTCCCATTCCTCCTCTGGATCATCCAGATGGTAATTGGCAAACTTCAGACAGGCCTGGACATGCGCTGGCTTGAGCAGGGGGACCTTGCGTGTGCTGCAGGATTTTAATCCATGACGGCGTAGTGTGTTACTAATGGTTTTCTTTGAGACTGTGGTCCCAGCTATCTTCAGGTCATTGACCAGGTCCTGTCGTGTAGTTTTGGGCTGATCTCTCACCTTCCCCATGATCATTGATGCCCCACAAGGTGAGATCTTGCATGGAGCCCCAGACCGAGGGTGACTGACCGTCATCTTGAACTTCATCTATTTTCTAATAATTGCGCCAACAGTTGTTGCCTTCTCACCAAGCTGCTTGTCTATTGTCCTGTAGCCCATCCCAGCCCTGTGCAGGTCTACAATTTTATCCCTGATGTCCTTGCACAGCTGTCTGGTCTTGGCCATTGTGGAGAGGTTGGAGTCTGTTTGATAGAGTGTGTGGACAGGTGTCTTTTTTACAGGTATCGAGTTCAAACAGGTGCAGTTAATACAGGTAATGAGTGGAGAACAGGAGGGCTTCTTAAACCTTTAAGTCTTTACTGAAGACTCATCTCTTCAGTGGGTCATATGATTGAGTGTAGTCTGGCCCAGGAGTGTGAAGGTGAACGGAAAGGCTCTGGAGCAACGGACCGCCCTTGCTGTCTCTGCCTGGCCGGTTCCCCTCTTTCCACTGGGATTCTCTGCCTCTAACCCTATTACAGGGGCTGAGTCACTGGCTTACTAGGGCTCTTTCATACCATCCCTAGGAGGGGTGCGTCATTTGAGTGGGTTGAGTCACTGATGTGATCTTCCTGTCTGGGTTGGCACCCCCCCTTGGGTTGTGCCGTGGCGGAGATCTTTGTGGGCTATACTCGGCCTTGTCTCAGGATGGTATGTTGGTGGTTGAAGATATCCCTCTAGTGGTGTGGGGGCTGTGCTTTGGCAAAGTGGGTGGGGTTATATTCTTCCTGTTCGGCCCTGTCCGGGGGTGTCATCGGATGGGGCCACAGTGTCTCCTGACCCCTCCTGTCTCAGCCTCCAGTATTTATGTTGGGGGGCTAGGGTCAGTTTGTTACATCTGGAGTACTTCTCCTGCCCTATCCGGTGTCCTGTGTGAATTTAAGTATGCTCTCTAATTCTCTCTTTCTCTCTCTCTTTCTCTCTCTCGGAGGACCTGAGCCCTAGGACCATGCCTCAGGACTACCGGGAATGATGACTCCTTGCTGTCCCCAGTCCACCTGGCCGTGCTGCTGCTCCAGTTTCAACTGTTCTGCCTGTGATTATTATTATTTGACCATGCCTGTCATTTAAGAACATTTGAACATCTTGGCCATGTTCTGTTATAATCTCTACCCGGCACAGCCAGAAGAGGACTGGCCACCCCACATAGCCTGGTTCCTCTCTAGGTTTCTTCCTAGGTTTTGGCCTTTCTAGGGAGTTTTTCCTAGCCACCGTGCTTCTACACCTGCATTGCTTGCTGTTTGGGTTTTTAGGCTGGGTTTCTGTACAGCACTTTGAGATATCAGCTGATGTACGAAGGGCTATACAAATAAATTTGATTTGATTTGATTTAAAGAAAAACTAACAGGTCTGTGAGAGCCGGAATTCTTACTGGTTGGTAGGTGATCAAATACTTATGTCATGCAATAAATTGCAAATTAATGACTTAAAAATCATACAATGTGATTTTCTGGATTTTTGTTTTAGACTCCGTCTCTCACAGTTGAAGTATACATATGATAAAAAATTACAGACCTCTACATGCTTTGTAAGTAGGAAAACCTGCAAAATCGGCAGTGTATCAAATACGTGTTCCCCCCACTGTAGTTCCAACCCGTCTGTTGGCCTATCACAGTAGAGGCTAAGCGTGGTTTAGACTTGCTCAGCCTATCGCAGGTCGCTCAGGCTAGTCCCAGCCTCTTGGCGCTTCTTGGAGTCCACCCTCTGTCTATGTATAGATTCTTACTGTTCTGGTATCACACCCTAGTTATAACAGTTGCTGTTCCTAGTCAGTTCCTGCTATTGTGTTGTTCAGTATTTTTCCATCTCAGTTAAACCTTGTGATGACCACCCCTCCCTATACCTGATTAACCACAACTTTGTAACATGCAGCAAGTCACACCATGTGCTCAATATTGTCACACACACAGACAGGCAAGGCAAATGTAGCAAACAGTACACCGCTTTGCAACATGCAAGTCACACTATGTTGCTTAGTTCTTGTCACACACACACACACACACACACACACACACACACACACACACACACACACACACACACACACACACACACACACACACGAAGACAAAGCAGCTGTTCAAACAATTCAATCTTACGTAATATGGTAGCGGTTATAGAGCATCAGCATAAATCCTCACAATTTGCTTGTGGACTTCAATGCATAACACATCAGCCGTATGTGACCAGGTGAAAAAACCTTTCCAAGCCAAACCGCTACACACAGCCTACATCGTTGTCACCATATTAGCTAAATTAGTGTCAGAGTAAGCATAGCTAGTAGAACTAATGCGTTAGTAAACCCGCTACAATCATGCATTAACATTACAGTGTACAGTCAGTAGGCAGTTACATCAATAGGCCCGGTGGCAATAAATTAGTCAAATCAAAAGGTTACCTTGACTTGGAAGAGTTCCAATGTTGTGTTGTGTAGTCATAGCCAGCTGGCTAACATAGTAAGTGAAAAAAACTGTTCAACTATTGTCTTTCAGCACATTTTATGTAGTGCTAGCTAGCTGTAGCTCATGCTTTCAGTACTAGATGAATTCTCTGATCATTTGATTGGGTGGACAACATGTCAGTTCATGCTTCAAGAGCTCTGATAGGTTGGAGAACATCCTCCTGAAGTTGTCATAATTACTGTGTAAGTCTATGGAAGGGGGTGAGAACCATGAGCCTCCTAGGTTTTGTATTGAAGTCAACGTACCCAGAGGACGGAAGCTAGCTGTCCTCCAGCTACACCATGGTGCTACCCTACAGAGTGCTGTTGAGGGTACTATATACCTTTGCAAAATTGTGTGTTTTAATCTATTATTTGGTGACGTGATTATATTTAGTATAGTTTTATCTAAAAATTAGAACTTTTTAAATGTTTAAAAATGTATATTTTTATGAAATTCACTGAGGAGGATGGTCCTACTCTTCCTCCTATGAGGAGCCTCCACTGATGTAAATGCAGTCATTGCATACAGGACCTGTTCTGACAGAATCATTGCATTCCTTTTTTCTTAGGGTAAAAAACAACTGAAATCATGGTTCCCCCAATCAACTCATCTGACTATGATGACTACAATGATTCCGTGGTGATACCATCTCAGTCCCCAGTCATCTATGAGATGTATCAGATGAGGACTGGCTTGAGATTAATGTATGTGTCGGTCTACTCAGCCAACCTTCTACTGGGTCTACTGCTCAACGCTGCCGTCATCTTCATGATTGTCTGGAAATACAGGTCCAAGAAGAAACTGAGTCGACGGATGTTGATCATTGGCTTGGCTGCCACCCACCTCATCTTCTGCCTCTTCACTCCACTTTACTTGATCACAGCCTGGAACTACTTCTCCTGGACATTTGGGAAGGTTGTCTGCAAGCTGGGGTCCTTTGTGATGTTTATGAATATGTTCTCTGCCTCAGTGATGATCACTTTCTGGAATGTGCGCTGGTGTGTCCCCAGATGTTTTGAACATCACATGTCCAGCAGCATGGTTCTGCTATCCTGGTTCACTGGGGCCATACTAAGCGCCCCCTCTTTACTGTCCAGGGAGGTTCAGTATACTGTCAATGGACACGTCTGCCTTGACAACTATGATTATACTGAACAACGCCGGATCTCTAAAGAGGGTAAGGAGAGAATGATGGCTGTGGTGAGCTGTCGCTTAATTTTTGGGCTGCTGCTCCCTTTGGGTGTGACATGTGTCAGCCGTTGCTGCATTAACAGCAGGGGAAATAACCAAGTGAAGTCATTGGTTATTCGACCTGTGACTATTGCCCATTTCCTATGCTGGGCTCCTGTCCTCTGCCTATCTATGTTGCAAATCGCAATGGGGATAGACAACAAATGGTTCAGATACGTATTGCCCACAGCCACTGCCCTGTCAGTCTTAAACAGCTGCATCTATCCTATCATCTGCATCTGGCAAGGAAATAAAGAACTTAAGCATAACTTTCGCTCACAGCCTGAAGAGACCCCTCAGACAGAGGACGAAGGAGAGGAGGGCCATGAGATGACTTGCCTGGATAGGGAGGACAATGTCCTTGAACAGTAATGGGAATACAACATACTTTTCCTGCTTGAAATGTACTTGTTAATGTCATGCAAAATATACAATATTTTGGTCTATAATTTTTATGAATTGTATACTCACAGTATGTACAGTATAATTACACATTGTTCTAAATCCCTCTTGATCAAGGTAACAAATGTCTTATTTTTTAAACTGTATTTATTTTCTTTTCAAATGCTTATTAAATAAAGATTTGATGAAATATATAACCATTAACATTTCTGAAAATATTTCTTTTGAATTAAATGTTACAATATGCGATAGGAAAAATGTCCCTTGCAAGAAAGTGTCATTTTTATTTTCACATGTTAAAATCACATTTTCACACAAAATCACATTTTCACATGTGAAATAACCTTTTCAGAGGTGAAATAGCATTTTCACATGTTGAGCTGAAAAGTGGTCAGTTTTTATATTTACAGTATGTTCACATGTTAACACCACCTTTCCACATGAGGAGAACACATATAATTTCCAGTTTTACATGTGAAACACTTTAACATTTGAAAATCAAACTTTCACATGTGGAATAGCAAGTTCACATGTGCACTTCAAAAAATATTTAGGCTGCTGTTAAGTTTTGCTTTATAATAGTGTGTTAACATTACACCAGGGGTAGACAACTACATTCACCTGCGAGCTGTTTTTTGTCGGAGCGAATGGTCGGGGAGGCGACACATTGGTGCGGCTGGCTTCCGGTTTGGATGCGCGCTGTGTTAAGAAGCAGTGCGGCTTGGTTGGGTTGTGTTTCTGGAGAACGCATGGCTTTCGACCTTCGTCTCTCCTGAGCCCGTATGGGAGTTGTAGCGATGAGACAAGATAGTAACTATTTACTAAATAAAGTATGAAATGTAGAATGTAGTTGTCAACACCTGGGAGAAAAGGGGGTAAAATATATATATTTTTTAAATGTAAAAGTTCAACAGTAGCACCATCGAGAGCATCCTAACCGGTTGCATCACCACCTGGTATGGCAAATGCTCCGCATCCGACCGTTAGGCGCTAACAATTGGATACCAAAAGGCTCCTTAACAGCCTCTACCCCAAAGCCATGAGACTGCTGAACAATTAATCAAATGGCCATCCAAACTATTTACATTGACACCCCCCGTTTGATATTACACTGCTGCTACTCACTGTTTTTTATCTATGCATAGTCACTTTACCCCTACTTACATGTTTAAATGACCTCGAGTAACCTGTACCCCTGCACAGTGACTCGGCACCGGTGTACCCTGTATATAGCCTCTGGAATAGTTTTTTTATTGTGTTACTTTTTACTTTAGTTTTTTAGTAAATATTGTCTTAACTCTATTGAACTGCATTGTTGGTTAAGGGTTTGTAAGTAAGCATTTCACAGTGTTGTATTCGGCTCGTGACAAATAACATTTGTTTTGATTTGAATTAGAGTATCATGTAGTGGCATACAACTAGAGATGTTACATTGAGCTTGGTGTATAGAATATGAATGATAGTCATCCAACATGCTGTAACAGAAATAAGGCCATGCAAAAAATAAAAATAATCTTCCATCTTAAACGGCACCAACCACCACTGTTTGTTTCCTAGTCAATACATGCATTCTGTGTCTGTTCAATCCCTCTCTGTAAAGTGTTGCACCATTGGATTGAGGGGCTGGGCAATGTTTCAGAGTTGAATAAAACGCAAAGTTATTCTACTCACTGTAGATGCTTTTATCCGTAAAAAATGATTAACCTGACAATAATAACGTGAGGGTTTAATTGTGTAACAATGCACAGACCATGTTATGATGATGGTTCAAGATAATCTGATAATTGTTATGAAGGAAACATTTTTAAGTATGAAATGACCAATTAAAATTAAACCTGAGACAACTTGATCAAGCTTATGAACATGTAAAACTGCATAATGATGTCATATTAAAGTGCAGAAACACTGCATGCACCGATTCACACACATTGACACACACTGTCCTCCATTTACACACACGCACGCACACACACACACACGCACACACACACAGGGAAGGAGTTAACAAGTCAGGAACAGCAAATCAACAAATCAGGAACAGCAACCGTGTGCTATTGGCTTGGATTCCAGGATGTGGTCCTCTTGCCTCCTTTTATTGAGTGACTGCTGTTTCTAAGATTGATCAAATAGCTTAACATGCTATTTCAAATGTCTTGTTCTGTGTAACAAGGGCTGTGTGCTGCCCAGTTGACATTTAACTCAATACTGTTATTCTATTCATGTTGTTCCCACAGAGTTGTCCATTCTGAGTCAACCTAGAATCATGACCCCTGACTTGTCCTATTCTAACACTGACCAGCTGCTTTTGGACCTGCAACCCCCCACTAGTCAAGCTCCTGTATCTTTCAAGCCCTTCCTGAGTTGTTTGATCTAACTACTGACTCAGCCAAGGACCGATAGCAGCATTTCCCAAACTCGGTCCTAGGGACCCCAAGGGGTGAACTTTTTAGGGTTTTGCTCTAGCACGACTACACAGCTGATTCAAATAATCATCTCATAATCAACCACTTGGGGTCCCCAGATTCTAGTTTTGGAAACGCTGAACTAAAGAATATGATAAAATGTCAGTAGTGTGGTTTAGCATGTAACTTTAAGGGATTGTTTACTCATGGTGTAAAGGGTGGGCACAGTCAGACAGGATGGATTTCCCACTGTCATGACCAAACACTACTTTACCCCAAATGGCATTTCTCATTTAAATACAGGGAAGAGGAAGGAGTAGGCTAGTCTGTCTGGACTGGCATCATTGTGCTTGGTTGTCATAACATGGTGATGATGACGTTGCTGATGATAATTTTGATCAGCATATTTTTTGTCATGATATTGACGTGATGATTCAAGGATGTGCACAGTGCACCTGTTATGTAACACCATGAGTAAAAAAATGCTATACATTTGTATTGATGCTAATGTTGATCATCAGTATTGTGCATATTTACACTGATGGCTGTCAGCCCATGACTGATGTATTAGCCTATTGTTATTTAGTATCATTATGCATGTGAATTCTATGTTTGTTATTGTAACCGATGTGAAATGGCTAGCTAGTTAGCGATTGTGCGTGCTAATAGCGTTTCAATCGGTGACGTCACTCGCTCTGAGACCCCGAAGTAGTTGTTCCCCTTGCTCTGCAAGGGCTGCGGCTTTTGTGGTGTGATTGATAACGAAGCTTCGAGGGCTTTAGATTAACTAATTTCAAAGTAATGACTCGGGACGTCGGGTTTGATATGAAAGCTTCTTTTAGTAATAATACTTGTTGACGTTACATTTAACAACTTTAGATTCTACAGAGCAATGCAGGTAAGATGCTAGCGGAAAGTCAGCTTAATCACTTAATCACTTTGCACCTGCACATAACTGTCGCGTTATCTCTCTCATTCCTGTCACAAGGCATTCTGGAACTTGCAGTCAAAAAGCGTAATTCAATACAAACCAATACAATTACAAATGTAAATAACTGTAAAGAAATATATTTAGATACAGCTCAATTAATTAACTTAAACATTAACTCTGTAACACATTAAAGTTACAACATCCTCACCCCCCCGATGAACAACTGTTCATCTAGATCTCTAGGCAGTATATCAACTGAATAGGTCTCTTCAACAAAGTCCCTGAAGTAATACGAACTGAACATGATCTAACTAAGCCATCTCGGCCTGGAAACAGTTCCTCAATCTTTCCTAGTTTCCAGGTTTGTCTGGGTATGTTATCTTCTCCAATGAGTACAACGTCACCCGCTTTCAGTGGGGTGGGCTGTGGTGTGTCACAGCGGTGTGCTGACTTTAGATCCAGCAAGTAGTCTCTTCGCCAACTGTTCCAGAAACTGGTCACAAGTCTCTGCCTGTACTTCCATCTGCGTGTCATTTCCCCCTTGTTTAACGTTGGGTGCTGAGTGTCACTTGCTCCAGAATGCATCACCTTCTCATGGTGGTACTGTATCAGCATTTCTGAGTATCTGTACTTATTGGGCAGAACCCATGGGTGCTGCTCTCTGAATGTGAAGTTGGACTGTTGCAGTCTTCCTCCTACACTGAGTAGTTCGTGTTCGTCCAGGAAAGGTTTCAGTTCTCCTATTTTACAGTCATTGTTTAGGCTTTGTCCTGCCTTCAGTTGTTTGATCTCCTGTCCAAAACTCTGTTGTTGTGTTACCTTAATCCAGTACTTTTCTGTATCGAACAGTTCGTCAGCAGTCAGTTCACCTTGCATCTTTATGGTTGTACGAGCATTGGCTATGAATCTCTTTATCCAGGCGGAAACTCTGAAAACTCTTTTCAGTTTGCTGTACCTTTCAAGCTCCAACACAGGTTCAGTGCTGTCTGTGCTGTTTGCTGCGAGTTGTACAGTAACCTGGCAACTGGACTTGAGTTATTTTTTCACCTATTCCGGAACCTTGTTATTATCAGTCTCTTCGGACTGATTGGGTGATTCTGGGTCCATTCCACCATAGCTCGCTTCTTTGTCAAGTTTCGAACAGTTTGTCCTCTTGTAGGGAGGTCAGCTGGATTAGTTTTCCCTTCAATATGTGACCATGACTCTGGATTGGTCAAGGACTGGATCTCTGTCACTCTGTTCGCAACAAACTGTTTCCATTTCTGAGCTGCAAATCCAATGCAGCACGATCATCGAGTCTGTCCACATTTTGATCTGTTTTTCTTCCATTTTCAGTGTGGTCATCAAGTTGTTTGCTAGTCTCGCTCCAATCACAGCTCCCATGAGCTCCAGGCGTGGCAGCGTCATTTTCTTAAGTGGGGCTACCCTGGACTTGGATGCGACTAGACTTGTTGTTTCCCTGTCTTGTGACTCACCTTGCAAGTAAGCTATGCACTGTAAGCCCTTTCACTTGCATCACAGAACACGTGTAGTTTCAGGGTGTGGTTATTCTGTGGCCGCATGTCTGTTCTGTACCACCTTGGTATGGTGAGCTGGTGTAACTGCGGTAGTTCTGAACACCACTGTTGCCATTCTCGTGTCAGATCAGGTGGTAATTCTTCGTCCCAGCTGAGTCCCGTCTCCCACATTTCCTGGAACATGCACTTGATCCTGATGGTGAAGGGAGTTAAGAAACCAAGAGGGTTGAAGATACGTGCAGACGACTGCAGAACACTTCTCTTTGTGTTTTCCTTTTGCTTTAGAATGCTCAGTAGCGGTCTGAGGTCAAACACAAAGTCATCCGTTTCCGGCCTCCATACTAAACCTAAAACCTTCAGCACTAATCCTTGTGTTTGTAACGTCAACGGGTGGTCAGTTGTCGTACTCTCCTCCCATTTTGTTTTCAATTCAGGAGAATTGGTCATCCATTTGCAGAGGTCCATGCCTGCAATCGACAGCATTCGCTTTGCAGTTGTTGTCACAAGGTAAGCCTCTTCAACATTGCGTGATCTTGCAATGAATTCATCTACGTAGAGTGACTCTCTCAGTATCTCTACAACTTCTGGTTGTTCTGTTTCATATTGTTTCAGGTGCTTCCTGATTGTAGCTGCCAGCAACAATGGACTTGGGGAAGCTCCAAATACCACTCTTTTCATCCTCAGCACACGCAGCTCCTCTTCATTTTCTCCCCTTGGTGGGCCTGTGAGCCATAGAAATCTCACGCCGTCTCTGTCTCTCTCTGCTAGGGATATCTGCAGGAAAGATTTCTTGATGTCTGCGATCTCATGTAGTCTGAACTTTATCAGAACGCTGAGCAGATCCGGATTCAGGTTCGGTCCTGTGAGTAGACAGTCATTGAGGGATGGACAGCCATCTTCATGGGACGAGGCATCAAACACCACTCTCAGTTTTGTTGTCACCTTATCTTCTCGGAGTACTGCATGGTGAGGTAAGTAGTATTTTACGTTGTCTGCACTTGATGCGTTGTCCTTGGGCACGTCCTCTGCCATATCTTGTTGTAAGTAGTCTTCTACTACTTCATTGTATCTGCTGTACAACGTCACATCCTTCTTCAGCCTTTTCTTCAGACCTTCAAACCGTTTCTTGGCGATTCTATAGTTGTCTTGGAGTTCTGGCATTTCTCGTTTCCATGGCAACTCCACATGGTATCGCCCATCTTTGAAGGTGGTTGTTTCCTCAAAACTTTGTAGAGCCTCGTTTTCCTCTGGGTTCTGTGTTTTCTCGCTTAGAATACCCAGAGACTCAAGCTCCCAGAATGCATGCAGTTGCTTGGAGACTAATGTGTCTTCATCAAGTGGGATGAACATGCAGGTTGCCTCGGCGACACTTGACATGGACACGGGTCCCTGCACCGACCATCCAAAGGTGCTCTCTAAAGCAACTAGCGTCTCCGTCAGTCGCTCCACTCTGCCTGATACTATCTGTCAGTAGTAGTCTGCTCCTATCAGGACAGAGAGTTCAGGATCATTGTCATCTCCTGGAAAGTCTGCGAGCTGCAGTCCCCTTTTACTGAGCTCATACTGAATCCGTTCACCAGGAACCTTCATCACAGCTGTGCACACTTGTGGGGTTTCAATTGCCTCTATCTCTATTCTCTGCTGTTTGTCCCAGACATTCTTCAAGATGACTTTCACTGTGTTGCGTTGGGATGTTGCTGGGGCAGAGGAGCCAAACGTGTGAAGAGTGAGTGCCTCTTGTCTGATTACTGGTAGCTTCAAGCCCTTCACAAGGTTTTCATGTATGAAGTTTCTCTGACTGCCTCCATCTAGTAAGCAATGAGCTATCTTCCTGCCCGATGGGCCTTCTACCCATGCCTTTGCCGTTTGTAGCAACACAGTGTTCTGTCCATCTGGTTTCATCTTCACTGAATGGGGAATAACTGAGGAAACAACAGCATCTACAGAAACAGTAGGGGGTTGCACCTCACTCCTCTTACTGGTACACACCGCAATGTGATGTCTGCTTCCACATGTTGCACATGACACATCTTTGACCTTACAGAATTTTGCTATCTGGCTGTATGCAGTGCTGCAGCAGAGGGCATGTTGGGTCTTTTTGGTTTAATTTCATTGGAGAAGCATGACTTGTTCCATGGTTTGCTCTCTTTCTGTTGGTTGTATGATCTTGTCATTTGTAGTGCTCTCTCCCTGCTCTGAACCTCTTTCTGTAGGAAACTGATAATCTCAGACACTTTCCATTCATCATCTACTCCCCTCTGACGACTATAGTCAAGAGCTATGTCCTCTGGAATCATCTGCAGTAAGATTGGGCATAGTAGGCTTCCATAGGTTTCTGACACTACACCCAGTGATTCCAGGCTCCTAATCTGAATTTCACATTCATCATATACAGTGCCTTGCGAAAGTATTCGCCCCCCTTGAACTTTGCGACCTTTTGCCACATTTCAGGCTTCAAACATAAAGATATAAAACTGTATTTTGTGAAGAATCAACAACAAGTGGGACACAATCATGAAGTGGAACGACATTTATTGGATATTTCAAACTTTTTTAACAAATCAAAAACTGAAAAATTGGGCGTGCAAAATTATTCAGCCCCTTTACTTTCAGTGCAGCAAACTCTCTCCAGAAGTTCAGTGAGGATCTCTGAATGATCCAATGTTGACCTAAATGACTAATGATGATAAATACAATCCACCTGTGTGTAATCAAGTCTCCGTATAAATGCACCTGCACTGTGATAGTCTCAGAGGTCCGTTAAAAGCGCAGAGAGCATCATGAAGAACAAGGAACACACCAGGCAGGTCCGAGATACTGTTGTGAAGAAGTTTAAAGCCGGATTTGGATACAAAAAGATTTCCCAAGCTTTAAACATCCCAAGGAGCACTGTGCAAGCGATAATATTGAAATGGAAGGAGTATCAGACCACTGCAAATCTACCAAGACCTGGCCGTCCCTCTAAACTTTCAGCTCATACAAGGAGAAGACTGATCAGAGATGCAGCCAAATTGAGGTCCTGTTTCTTCTTTATCACTCTTTGTGCACGGCTCTTCAGCATGATAACGCGCTCTTTGTAATCCTCCGTGCATGCAATCTCTGCCTCCAATCCGTCCAATGGCGTTAACTGTTCAATTCCACAATCGAGTTCAAACAAACTGTCCTCCTTAGCTGATAGCAATTCCAACAATGTACTCAAGTGATCGATATCCGGATTTGACTGGGCTATTTTCACGTCAATCTGATTCAAAATCTGTGTTGTTGCGCCTCGAATGGTACCCCGCTTTCGTCTCATTCTTTCTGCTTCATGCCGAAGTTCCTCCTCAGCCATTTCAGCCACTTCTTCTCAGCCATTTCAGCCACTTCTTCGTCGCAGCTCATATCCCGGGTTTCGGCACCAAATTTTAGATTAACTAACTTCAAAGTAATGACTCGGGACGTCGGGTTTGAAGCAGAAAGAATGAGATGAAAGCGGGGTACCATTCGAGGCGCAACAACACGGATTTTGAATCAGATTGCTCTGTAGTATCTAAAGGTCCCTGTTTCAATCCCGGGTTTCGGCACCAAATTTTTGATTAACTAACTTCAAAGTAATGACTCGGGACGTCGGGTTTGCTATGAAAGCTTCTTTTAGTAATAATACTTGTTGACGTTACATTTAACAACTTTAGATACTACAGAGCAATGCAGAGGTAAGATGCTAGCAGAAAGTCAGCTTAATCACTTAATCACTTTGCACCTGCACATAACTGGCGCATTATCTCTCTCATTCCTGTCACAAGGCATTCTGGAACTTGCAGTCAAAAAGCTTAATTCAATAAAAACCAATACAATTACAAATGTAAATAACTGTAAAGAAATATCTTTAGAGACAGCTCAATGAATTAACTTAAACATTAACTCTGTAACACATTAAAGTTACAACAGAGGGTGGCTGTTGTCGATGTGTGCAGGGCGTGAGGAGAGGGATGGAAGCTATACTGTTACATTGGTGCCATGACCCGGATCACTGGTTGCTGCGGAAAGGAGGCCAAAAGGGGATGAGTGTAACCGATGTGAAATGGTTAGCGGTGGTGCGCGCTATTAGCGTTTCAATCAGTGACGTCACTCGCTCTGAGACCTTGAATTATTCAGCGGTGCTAGTGTCACCCATTATGTGCTATATGATTAAAATAAGTGTTTAATTAATACTTAATTATTCATATTTTCAAGTTCTATCCTCAAGGAAAACATCTTGTGGTATATGTTGTTATGTATTTTACCCAAATAAATGCAGTTCAATTCAATTTCTTCCTCCTGAACCCATACAAGAGGTTTCAACAACTGTAAGCATACAATAGCCACCAGAATCACATTGTTACAAGGACAGCTACCAAGTCCCATTTTAAAGCAACTATTGGAAGTCTGGAGAAGTCTACGAAAGTGTTGTCAAAATGGGACAATTGGCTGTTAATGCTCACTTTTTATTGGCAACAATAAAACATTACATACTCCTCCAGACAGAGTCCTCAAGTCCTTGGGAAGATCTCAATTGAATACTCCTTGCTTCCTCACTCATCTCTTTCTCAAAACCCATCGGAGGACAAGGTTAGAGGGGAGGGACCTCTGGCTTTCAAGGAGAGAGGATGCGAGAAGTATGCAATAGAGGTCTTCCCTTTGTTGCAAATATTTTTCAACTCACTAGGTGACAAAATATTGAATAGAATACAACTGTATTGGCCCTCCCGAGTGGCGCAGCGGGCTAAGGCACTGCATCGCAGTGCTAGAGGTGTTATTACAGACCCGTGTTTGATCCCGGGCTGTATCACAACCGGCCATGATCGGGAGTCCCATAGGACGGAGCATGTCGTCCGGGTTAGGGGAGTGTTTGGCCAGGGGAGCTTTACTTGGCTCATCTCACTCTAGCGACTCCTTGTGGTGGGCCGGGCGCCTGTAGGCTGACTTCGGTCGTCAGTTGAACGGTGTTTCCTCCAACACATTGGTGCGGCTGGCTTCCGGGTTAAGCCGGCGGGTATTAAGAAGTGTTGTTTGGCGGCTCGTGTTTCGGAGGACTCATGACTCAACCTTCACGTCCCGAGCACGTTGGGGAGTTGCAACGATGAGACAAGATTGAAATTGGGGAGACAAAAATGTAATTGGGGGGGTATAATATAGTCAAGAATACAACTATGTTGTCCATGTATTACTGAGAACAAAGAAAGGTGTATCCCCCCTCTCAGACAGCACACAGAAAACTTGTTTTGAAATGTTCCGCAGGAGCATTTACAATATATTTTGAATAAATATATTGACATATTGATTCAAGTTTGAAGTCTATCAGTTGAAAGTATTGTGCTTATCGCCATGATTAGCAAAATCCCATACTACAATCAGACTGTACTATCTCCTAAAAAGAGGCACTTGAACGATACACTGACATTTTAAAACACAGAAGGGAGCCAGGTATCACTGTTTTAATCGCCATAGGACTTGCTATAGTACTTGACATCAGCCCCCAGCCTACTTGAAAGCTAAAAATGCAAGATCATCTTCTATAAGTATACATATTTGGCTGATTTGGACACAAGTTATACCAAACTTCATGTAAGGTTATGCACCCTCTGTTTGACACCTATTCTAATTCGATGTACACTAATCGTCTAACATTACCATTGGTTGAAGAACTGAATGTGCCAATTTTCAGAATGATCCAACTGTTGTGTTTGGAAATTAATTAGTTTTAGACTTTCCATTTACAGTATTTCATAAATTGATAAGACAGCAATAGAAGAAAGGATAATTAGCTAAATAATACATCTTCAAATATAAGTAACTGGAACACAAAAGTACTGAATCAACATCGAAGAGGTAAAACACAGAGGACATAGAAGGCATAGTATGTGGATGTGTGCACATGTATTGTGATGGAAGGTGCAGTGTGTGTTTTTGTGTTCGGAAAAGTGTGGAGTTAAGTGAGTGAAAAAGGTTACTGGTTGCAAAACCCAGAGCCCATGTGTGTTTGTGAGCAGGGATGATGAGAGAGAGCTTTCAATTTTGTGCAGATATGGGATATACATTGTAAAATAAATTATTAATATTTATTATTTTTTTTATTTGTATTGTCCTATCATGATGGAATGGCCCCCAACCCAACCCTAGACACCCACCTGAAAGACCCATACACTAAGGAGAAGTCCTTGTCTGTTTTATTGGGCTACTGTAAGTAGCCTATACAAAGCCAAATCAGAAAGATGAATGTGGTCAGAGACCTACTAAAGCAGCACTGCCCCCTCAAGATTCTGAGCCTGCCTGGCAGGGTTGGTCCTACAAAGCCAAAGCCCCTGGATGGGAGAGTATAATATACAAGTAAATTCTCAAAGCTGCTAATAAAAATCCTTGATGACCTTGTACCTAGCCGGGGGGGATTCCGGTGGGGTGCCCCCACCTAGGCCGTGGCAGTGCTGGCAACACTAGCTGCAGTAACCCATGGGGAGGGGGTCACACTCGGATATTCAGAGAGGGGGCATATTATTGTGGCCCTGGTGGCACAAAATCATCAAAGGTCTGACTGCACAGAGATGCTTGGGAATATGGTCACAACGGGGGACTGCGTGTGGGTGTTTCAGGGGAAGGGGGTATATCTGATCTCCATCACATAGGACGTGACAACGGTTAATCAAATCTCCCCATTGCTGCTCAATTTTGCATGCCTTCTCATACAGATGCAACTGTATATGCATTTGTAAATCAAGGCCTTTCTTGAGTTGGGCTCTGAGATGGTGCAACTGTTGAGCATCTGAATGTATGTTTGTTTGCGGGGGAAAGGGGTTGTGTGTGTATGTATGTATATGTGTGTGTGTGTGTGTGTGTGTGTGTGTGTGTGTGTGTGTGTGTGTGTGTGTGTGTGTGTGTGTGTGTGTGTGTGTATCCCACAACTGTTGCAAGGGAGTAAATATGTTAGGGAAAATATAGGATGAATCACAATAATTGTTTCCTAAAATGATAATTACTTGTCAAAATGTAATTTTTGTAATGGCAATATTGGTAAGAAGTAACAATCCGTTGCATAAACTGCCTACATTACAACAAATATTAATAGTTAATTATGGAAATTAAGATAAGCAGGATTTTTAAAATATATATTTTTTAATAGCTACAGTGGGGCAAAAAAGTATTTAGTCAGCCACCAATTGTGCAAGTTCTCCCACTTAAAAAGATGAGAGAGGCCTGTAATTTTCATCATAGGTACACTTCAACTATGACAGACAAAATGAGGGGAAAACATTTCAGAAAATCACATTGTAGGATTTTTAATGAATTTATTTTCAAATTATGGTGGAAAATAAGTATTTGGTCACCTACAAAAAAGCAAGATTTCTGGCTCTCACAGACCTGTAACTTCTTTAAGAGGCTCCTCTGTCCTACACTCGTTACCTGTATTAACCTGTTAGAGCTCTAGGGGCGCTATTTCATTTTTGGATAAAAAACGTTCCCGTTTTAAGCGCGATATTTTGTCACGAAAAGATGCTCGACTATGCATATTCTTGACAGTTTTGGAAAGAAAACACTCTGAAGTTTCAGAATCTGCAAAGATTTTGTCTGTAAGTGCCCCAGAACTCATTCTACAGGCGAAACCAAGATGATGCATCACCCAGGAATTAGCAGAATTTCTGAAGCTCTGTTTTCCATTCTCTCCTTATATGGCTGTGATTGCGCAACGAATGAGCCTACACTTTCTGTCGTTCGCCCAAGGTCTTAGCAGCATTGTGACGTATTTGTAGGCATATCATTGGAAGATTGACCATAAGAGACTACATTTTCCAAGTGTCCGCCTGGTGTCCTGCGTCGAATTCGGTGCGCAATTGCCAGCTGCTTCTACTTTACCATTTGATTCAGGGGAGAAAGCATGTGTCCAAGAACGATGTATCAATGAAGAGATATGTGAAAAACACCTTGATGATTGATTCTAAACAACGTTTGCCATGTTTTCAGTCGATATTATGGAGTTAATTTGGAAAAAAGTTCGCGTTTTGAGGACTGAATTTTCAGATTTTTTTTGGTAGCCAAATGTGATGTATAAAACGGAGCTATTTCTAATACACAAGGAATCTTTTTGGAAAAACTGAGCATCTGCTATCTAACTGAGAGTATCCTCATTGAAAACATCAGAAGTTCTTCAAAGGTAAATTATTTTATTTGAAGGCTTTTATGTTTTTGTTAATGTTGCGTGCTGGATGCTAACGCTAATGCTAACGCTAAATGCTAACGCGAAATGCTAACGCTAGCTAGCTACTTTTACACAAATGATTGTTTTCCTATGGTTGAGAAGCATATTTTGAAAATCTGAGATGACAGTGTTGTTTACAAAAGCCTAAGCTTGAGATATGGCATATTTATTTCATTTCATTTGCGATTTTCATAAATAGTTAACGTTGTGTTATGCTAATGAGCTTGCTGATAGATTTACACAATCCTGGATACAGGGGTTTTTTCATAGCTAAACGTGATGCAGAAAACGGAGCGATTTGTCCTAAACAAATAATCTTTCAGGAAAAACTGAACATTTGCTATCTGAGAGTCTCCTCATTGAAAACATCTGAAGTTCTTCAAAGGTAAATGATTTTATTTGAATGCTTTTCTGTTTTTTTGTGTAAATGTTGCCAGCTGAATGCTAATGCTAAATGCTACGTTAGCCATCAATACTGTTACACAAATGCTTGTTTTGCAATGGTTGAGAAGCATATTTTGAAAATCTGAGATGACAGTGTTGTTAACAAAAGGCTAAGCTTGAGAGCTAGCATATTTATTTCATTTCATTTGCGATTTTCATGAATAGTTAACGTTGCGTTATGGTAATGAGCTTGAGTCTGTATTCACGATCCCGGATCCGGGATGGGGAGACCAGAAAGGTTAATGGCACCTGTTTGAACTTGTTATCAGTATAAAAGACACCTGTCCACAACCTCAAACAGTCACACTCCAAACTCCACTATGGCCAAGACCAAAGAGCTGTCAAAGGACACCAGAAACAAAATTGTAGACCTGCACCAGACTGGGAAGACTGAATCTGCAATGGGTAAGCAGCTTGGTTTGAATAAATCAACTGTGGGAGCCATTATTAGGAAATGGAAGACATACAAGACCACTAATAATCTCCCTCGATCTGGTGCTCCACGCAAGATCTCACCCCGTGGGGTCAAAATGATCACAAGAACGGTGAGCACACGTTCTTGTTCTATCGATCTTTAAACAACAAGGTAAAACCCTGAGTGAATCTGCTAGGAATACTCAAGCTCCTATTATTGATCAATAATTTTAGAACATCAAATCAAAGATGTCTTAACACATTCCCCCCAAATTCGAAAAATAGAGGCTACTGACCTTGTCGCCGACTGGGAAAAGCAGTGTTGGTTGGATCTAGTCTGTATACCGGCCTGTTATAGAGCCCCAATGTCAGGAGACAGGACTTTGTTTTACGGGACCAAGGCCCGCCTGTGCACAGTTCTAGGCTTGTTACCTTCAGATGACAGGGACAGATATTTAGATCCGGCTCGAAGGACCAAATTGTTAGAGGAATTTAATTCCTATACGTTCATTAACCAATTCAATTAAAACACTCTGTCCGTTCCTAAGAATTTGTAAGATACTTATTTGCATAAAATGGACAGAGACCAGTCTCAAAAGTAATCAGTAGCGTTTATTTCCGAGAGCTCTGAGCATAATCACATGTACATTAGTTTATATACAACACATTGCGTCACGTCTTACGATAATGTCCCTCCTCCTCCTGGATCATGACAAAGCTGCTTTTCAATTCAATTCCAACACATACACATTGCTTATCTTCTGCTACCATATGTTACACAATCTACTGCACGCCCAACGGTTTCTCAAAGCCCTGGTTGGGGACCAGACATATTTCCTGCTGTTAGTTTCACTGTGATCACGAGTTGTCTGTTGACCCTTCCTCTTGGCCTATGTACCAACATCTTCTTTAACAAACGACAGACCACTTTGTGAATTATAACTCTTCGCCAAATGCATACATTGTTTAGTCAATTTTGATAAAAATCCTTCAACGTAAGTCTACAGCTGTAAGGCACTAGTTTTGAGCAGTCTACAGGTATGACCTATGGACTTCTAAGAAGAAAACTGGTGAGTGCTGTAGCTGTACAGTTAAAGGCCTCAAAATAAATGTTCAACTACTAAGGCTGGTATTTTGCTCGGACCCTTAATTCTTGTGACTCTCAAACCCGGATCTGGGAGCGTAATCATAGCCTCAAACTAATTAGCATAATGCAGCGGACATAAATCTTCCTACAAAATCTTCCTATTCATGAAAATCACAAATTAAATATATTGAGACACAGCTTAGCCTTTTGTTAATCACACTGTCATCTCAGATTTTCAAAATATTCTTTACAGCCAACGCTAGACAAGAATTTGTGTAAGTTTATCATGGCATAATGCTATGCTAGGCTCTGCTGGCAGCAGGCAACATTTTCACGAAAACAAGAAAAGCAATCAAATTAAATAATTTACCTTTGAAGAAATTCGGATGTTTTCACTCAGGAGACTCCCAGTTAGATAGCAAATGTTCCTTTTTTCCAAAAAGATTATTTTTGTAGGTGAAATAGCTCCCGTTTGTTCGTCACGTTTGGCTGAGAAATCGACCGGAAAATGCGGTCACTACAACAACGGACTTTTTTTCAAATTAGCTCCATAATATCGACAGAAACATGGCAAACGTTGTTTAGAATCAATCCTCAAGGTGTTTTCCACATATCTATTCGATAATATATCCGTCGGGACAATTGGTTTCTCATAAGAAGCGATTGGAAAAATGGCTACCTCAGTACTTTACGCAAGATTTTTTGCGGGAGCCATCATGTGACCACTTTCTCAATGTGGTCCCTTATGGCTATTCTTCAACATAAATGCTTAAAAATACGTCACAATGCTGTAGACACCTTGGGGAATACGTAGAAAGCGTAAGCTCATTCGTAGCCCATTCACAGCCATATAAGGAGTTATTGGCATGAAGCGGTTTTAAAAAATGCGGCACTTCCTGATTGGATTTTTATCTGGGTTTCGCCAGTAACATCAGTTCTGTTGCACTCACAGACAATATCGTTGCAGTTTTGGAAACGTCAGAGTGTTTTCTATCCAAAGCTGTCAATTATATGCATAGTCAAGCATCTTGTCGTGACACAATATCCGTTTAAAACGGGAACGTTTTTTATCCAAAAATTAAAATACTGCCCCCTAGTCGTAAAAGGTTAAGTGATCCTAGCATAAATCCTAATTGGATGTTCCGTTGTGCATGTGTGTTTATGCTTAAGCAAACGTACATGTCAAGGGAAGGAAACCAAGTATCCTGGCAGATTACAACTTGTTCAGAATGAGTCTGACGTAGTCAGGTAATTTTCAAGTCAATGCCTGGAGGTCAGTCAGAATTGGTGTCGAGGGAGTCTATAGTGGTTTTACTACCAGTCACTGTCTTCCAATATTGTAATGGCGGAAGTATACTTCATAGCTATGTTATCCACGGAGGAGCTAACCTCATGAAGGAAGTACTCTAAGTATTAGACCAGTCATACGTGGTGTGATCGTGGTTCATGACTTCTAATAACTTTTCTCCTGAACGGAGGGTTCTATTTATTAGTGGCGTGTGTTAACCATTGGAAGAGTGCAATGGAGATTCCTTTCCCCGTGCTGCACTCTGAGTGACTCCTATGTTGCTAATATCAATAACAATTTAACTCGTGAGGTTACTAATCCTCTTACTGAGTGTTGCTGGACTGACTGTGGTATTGGTACTGTTACTCAAGGGGTCCAGTTGTCCTACCGATTTAT
Organism: Oncorhynchus mykiss; assembly: GCF_057628025.1. Classification (NCBI taxonomy): domain Eukaryota; kingdom Metazoa; phylum Chordata; class Actinopteri; order Salmoniformes; family Salmonidae; genus Oncorhynchus; species Oncorhynchus mykiss. Next base: position 62,147,046 of record NC_143032.1, on the reverse strand, counting down.
TCTGAAATGTTATCCTACAGGAATACATGATTAGAGCATTTTACTACTTGTCTTGTAGTGACTACTACACATGGCAAGGAATGATTATTGTTGCCATTTGTTTTTGAGGTGGACAAGTCCACTGGACTTCCTATACGACCAGTGTGGTACACCTCAGTACTATCTTAGATGTGTTCTAAGATAATCCCCGTCTAGGGGCCTGTCTGCTCCTCACTGTCCTTAAAGGGGAGTTTACAATTAGATTTGATTTATGCTCTGGCGGTCTCGTACGGTGTTGCCCGTAGTCTCGACCCCCCCACCGGCCTCGATAAGGCTCATCATGGGTCTGGGCTACTAGTCCCCCCCTTTGTGTCTCGGGACCCCCCCACCAGCGGGTGGTGTTGGTATCCGAGGCGCAAACGAAAAGTTCGGACCCTATGTACGAGTTGTCAGTGGCCGCGTTATTATGAGAGTGGCTGTAACCTTTCAACCAAATCTCCTGGTGTTTGTGCTTCAACTCCCTCAGTGGCTGTCGAGGTCTGTCAGTCACCACCGCGTCCGCATGTGGCAACCTCTTCAGTACCTGCAAACTGAGACAAGGATATCGGTCTGTGATATCGCAAAGTGTTTCACCAGTGGGAGTCATCGGGTCAGTTGCTGGACTGACGCCATTAGTGTCCTTGTAAGGGTTGACAGTCCCCCACAAAGTGGAAGGTGTGTCATCGTAAGCAGAGTATACTCGGCGCATCAATGTTTTTCTTGCTGGGACGGCCGCAGTGTTTGCGGAAGTGTCCGAAGGGCAAGAGAAGTTTATCTCAACGACCATATTGCACGACTGCAAGGAGGAAGGAAGTTGCTCATTCACAGAGACAGCTGGCTCGAAATCATGAAAATAATTTTCAATCAGATTGCCTGATGGAATGTGTCGAGATATCGTAATATATCCTTGGATCGGATTCTGCACCAAGTGTTTCCTAAACATATTTTTCCCAAGGGGTGCTTTCGACAGATACCCCTCGTGAATGACTGCGTTGCAGCTAGCGTTAGGGGAAGACAGTGTGGTCGGTGGAGAAGGCACTCTAGCCTGTGACCATACCTGGTTTGTTTTCCAATCCATCAATGGGAGTAACCGATCCATCAAGTCTGCTCCAAGTAGCAGGGGTACAGTTTCGAGGCTTGTAAAATACACAGGGTGGACGAGCAATACGTCCTTGAAGTGTAGTTTCAGCATGACTCTCAATGTGAGAGGCGAGGTAGTCTGAGTGACCCCTCAAAGTGTAGTGTCGCATCGTTCCACTTTTAACCAACGTTTAGTTGGCTTCTAAGCCCTTTTTAGATAATCAAACAATGTTTGAGAGATGAGTGGTATTGTCACACCCGAATCAATTAGCGCATGACAAGTTAAGCAGTCCTCCAGGACTGTTTCCAGGTATGGGCGTTTCGATTAGTGTTTAGTGGACATATTCCCCACAAAGTGGAGTAGTCGTTCGCAACGACGTGATGTGTACAATTCTGTTCAAGGTGGAAGCAGATCGACTTTTCCGAGTTCGAGTGGGCTTGGCTTTAAAGAAGCGTTTGAGCTTTTTCTTCGCAACCTTTGTATCAGAGTCTATAGACAAAGCCAGTGGGCTTGTTTCTTGATCAAGCCGGCCCTGGATAGGGTCTCGAGTGAGAGCGGGAGAGATTTGAGTTTTAACGTCCTTGCTATGGGTGTTAATTCCTGCGGACCTGGTGTCTGGTAATTCTCCGTCTAGTCCTTATGACTTATCTTTTACCCTTTTCTCAAATGTTTCTCGCTTCACTGCTCTTCACGCAGTGGAAGAGCAGTGGTCTACGTTTTGATCATCCTTTAATCCTTTGTTACCCTTGTGCTCTGACACTTTGTGTGGGTTGGGTGCAGGAACGTATTGAACAGGTCGATTGTAGCGGTAGTCGTTTTGATGGCGACGTACTTTACAGTTATTTCGACCGCGGAGGTTATTGGAATCATGGTTTCGTTGTAGAAACTGTTGTTGTGCGTCATCTCTTAACGCTCCAATACCTGGTAATGCACCCTCTAACTGGAGTGAGTGCTCCTGGTCAAACTTCAAAACCGAGTGGTCAGGGCTCTTAGCGTTGCGAGCTTTTGATGCCTCAAAAGCTGTGCTTGCAAGCTCTCTGAGTTGTAAGATAGGCAAGCCAACGTGGGTGGCAGGGCCCAAGTAGGTAATGAAGGTAGGATACATGTTCGACAGGAATATTTGTTTAAATGGTAACAGGTCTTCCATGCCTGTTTCAGTGAGTAGGCCAAAGTAAGCTGAATGAAGCCTATGATAGTAAGCTTGTGGGTGTTCGTTCTGAGCTTGTTTGACTGTGTTAGCCAGTGAGCTATCATGTTTGCGAGTTTCAGAGCCACTGAATTCAAATTTTAAAGCTGTGGCAAGTTTAGCGTAGTCATTTAGCACTTGTTGTTGTTGTAGGCCGAATGAACCTTGTCTATTCGACGTTCGCTTAAACAGGTAAACCCTGTCAGAACCTGTAGCGTTCGGGTAGCCACCCAACGCATCCTCTATGTCAGCTAGGAACGTCTCAGTATCGTTTGGCTGACCTGGAACGGGATCAAAGGTGGGGAAATTCTTGATGAGTTTGTCAAGTTATTCCGCATCAAGCGGGCGGAGAGGGTTGGCTTCATCCTGTGGGGAAAGTGGGGCCGAAAGGCCAAGAGGAGAAGCCAAGCTTTGGCTTTGTTGGCCAAGAAGCGCCATATTACTCAGTGCCGAATAGCCGACAGGAGATGACTGAGGGACACATGATGGAGGCAATGTCTGAAACCTATCGTCTTCATTCCTTTGAGTACCGGGCTCTGTTTGCTTGGATGGATAGTCACTCTGTAGAGCGTGACCATTCTGGACTTCCTCCAGATGGTACCAAAGGTGGTATTCTGCTGCATTGCAGAGTCCACTTGAGCGCTTAGAGTACTGATTTTGGACACGTGAGTGTCACACTTGCTCCTTTCGATCTCAATCTTATCTGTCATGGTTTGCAGATAGAGGTGTTGAGTACGGTGCGAGAGACTCAGTAATGAGATTTCTTCCGCTTGCTTAGAAATCAAAATGTCCATCTTCATCACCCTATTTCTCTCATCATTCATTTGGTCAGCAACTTCAATGAGTTCTGCTGATTTGTCATCCAACTTAGTTATTGTGTTCACTAATTGATTGTCTTTGGTCTGCAGAATTTTGAGTAGAACCCTGTTACTCTGAGTAACGTTCAACAAAACTGCCTGCATGTTATCAAATTGCGCGCTCCTATTTGTAGATAACCCAACGGATATATCTAGTTTGGAGTGGACTTCATCGTATTTAGTTTTGGCTAAATCTAGTTCTTCCTGGAGACAACGATTTTGTTGAAGAGTTTGTGCTCGTTCATCGTCATAAGTATTTGCAATTACTTTTAATTGTTCAGATTTCAAACGCAGTTCCTCGACTAGCAGAATTTTTTAATTTCCTGCTTTTGTCAATAGCTGCTCAGTTCTCTCCACCTGTCCCCTCATGTTAGTCATGTCTGGCACGTGCTTCAGCTGTGCACTGTGGTATTGGACCGATGCCACATTTTTATGGTGATACATCAGTGCAAAAGTGTGGAGAACCGTCACACAGCCTGTGTTTGATGGTTGATTTTGGAGAGAGTTTGCAATTTCGGCTGTTTTTTCGCTAATGGCATAATTAGGGTTGGTATCGCTGCTGAGGTCAGAGATCAATCCTTTTATGGGCGGAGGTTCACTAATTAGTGGAGGAGTGGTGACCACCTCCTTTGATAGCTTGCACATTATTAGAAACATTTAGAGGAAAAATGTTCCTATTTTTTTTTCAAAGTTTGGGTTTGGAATTCATTGGAAGCTGCAAAGACAGGTTTAATCTATTTATAGATGTTGACGAACCATCAGTACCGTACCAGTAATGTGGAAGTTGGACGTGAATGAATTTGCAAAAGCAAATTGAATTAATTTATTAATCAATGCCAATGATTAATCCTACCTGGGTAGGCTATCTGGGTATGAAACTTTAATTAACCTGAAATGTTGCTTCATCCAGATTATTATGAGAAGTTTAAAATGTCTCATTTGATTGAAAGAACATTAAGGTATGTCCAACAATTTAACTTATTAAATTGAATGAGGCGATAATCCATACAATCTCCATTGATTGGATATCATAAGTGTAAACAGTAGATCAAATGTTGGGAACATTCACCACCGCTATGGTACGCTTCTCCCTAAGGCCGAAGCCACATGGGATTCCCGCTGGGGCGGGGCTTCTGTCAGTACTGGATTACAGAATGGTTTTGCAAAAACCAAATTTTACTGATTGATCAATTTAATGATAAATCAAACCTGTATAGGCTATTTGGGAATTAAACTTTAATTAACCTGAGAAGTTGCTTCATCTAGGTTAGTTTGGAAAAAAGATTACAATGTCTCATTTAGAAAACTCATCAATTTGGATATTATTTAAAATATCTATTTGAGAATGTAAATTGCCATATTTACACTTATTAGTTCAATTGGATAAGACATTGATATCCGTCTGGATATCATAAGTAATGACTTGAGTGTTACCTGAATAATTCTTCATGAACGAATATAGTAGGGCACACGTCAGCGGTCAATGATTTCACACGCTGAAATCAAACGGAACTACCCGGGGCGGGACTTCCATTCCACAAGGCGGAGGAATTTCAACGTGGCACAAGGAAAGGAAAATGGCTATTTTCCCTTGTTAGCTTTAGCATCTCGTGCAAGTTAACCCTACTTTGTGCCTGAAATATAGCACATAGTATTCCCTTGACAAGGGAAAGGTTTTTTCTTATAACGTATTATGTTCAAACCCTTTTCGGCGTTATTTGACAATGTTTTAACCGGAACACGCGGCAACAAGAAATGCACCGCGGTCTACTCGCGAGGAAGCGCAAGAGAAACGGAGATATATATCGCTTGTCAAGCTTATATCTCCTGAATTTCAATCGGCTGGCTCTTTGTCCTCGCTCGAGAAATTAATAATGACCGAGCCTACCCGCGTCTGAAACGTGCCAGGCAGAAATAGCCCTGCGTTTGGCCAAACGCAAGGCAGATTTCTATAATTAGCTTTATCAGCCCTCCTACAGAAATGTATTAGCTTACGTTACCCACTGACTACGTCAGAGAACAACACGGAGGCGGGGAATGCTCAGCACACACACCCGATAATGCTTGTCTCTATCACTCCAAAAATGTGTATAATAAACTTGGTATATTATGTAGTCTGCTTTTCAATTATATACAGGCTGAATCAAAATGAAAGCCTCATTCTATTTTAGATTCCACGCACGGGAGCACCAATAATGTTGTGTCTTTGGCTATGCCGGATTAAGTGATATGACATGCTATTCTATAAAATAATTTCTCCGTTATTAATATTACCTGATTGAGCTAATCATGTAAATGTAATTAACTAGAGAGTCGGGGCACCACAAAATAATATTTATAGAGCTGTTATCTTCCAAATAAACTCTTAAAGATCTAGTAATATTTTACATCAATAGCAGTCAATAATAATCATCACCTTAATTCAGTCTCATCTGAAAGTTGTAAATTCTTGGTTATCTTCACAAACCCTAGCTAACAAGTTGAATCAGCAATACAAAATTGGGTTAAATTGTTTATTTACTAAATACCTAACTAATCACACAGAATTACACATACACATAAATTAATCATAACTTGATTACAAATTACGTCATAAAGGAAAACGTCTCTAGCGGGCGGAACAGATATGACAGCTTGTTACACAAAAGAAAAGGGGCTGGGTTGGAGTGAAAGAGTGGGAAGACTGAGTAACAAAGGAAGAAGCTGTGCTATCGTAAATACAGTATCTTATGCATTCTAAATTACCGCCCATTTGGAAAAGGAAAATGCAATAAATATTTACTCTGAGCTGCGCTTTGGTAGGTTGGTGGTAGATGGAAGGCTGTGTTGCCAAACCGAGTCCTTTGTCCTTTGAAGAATGTCTCTGGTGGTCAATTGGATACGTTGTAGTAACGTCGTTGTGTGATAGACGGGATACTCTGTCTGTTCCATCCTATCCCCCATTTGCAGCTGCTGTTGCTAACTCAACGGCTAGGAGGTATCACTTCTGTAGTGAATAAAAGTTCAAAGTTCATACCATTCGCAACCAAAGCTCACGCTGATGTTGGCTTCGTTCTGTAGTTATAATCTGAACCATTCTGACATCGGACCATTTTCCTCACATCCTCGGAACAGGAGGTTATATTGTCGTCAAGGCTTTATATAGGAAGGGAGAGGAGGGCGTGTTTGAACATTTTTATAACCCATGTCCCTTCACAGGGGCGGGCCACTGATTGAGCAGAGCCCTAACCTTATGAAAACCCAAATCTCCCATTTTAGAAGCTAAAATCACATTTCATCCCATCACGAATAATTTCATATTCAAACATTTAAATTGAACAACAATTCCATGTGAATCCAATAACTCTGATGTGTAGACTTTCCACTGTAGAGTTTATGTCATCTTATCATTGATGAGAATGTCTCAGAAGACAACCGAACTGACATCATATTCATTAAGTACCACCGCATATGTTCAATTGGTCGGATTACCAGAATATAGTTAATTTCCCCCCACCTTCTGATGTTCCCAGAATATCTATGTTAACCAAGGGGTTTGCAAATGTAACATCAGTAGGTTAGAGAGAGGAAAAAGGGGGGAAGAGGTATTTATTACTGTCATAAACCTACCCCAGGCCAACGTCATGACAGAGAGTACAGCGCCGATGCCATACAGAGAAGCATCGCAGGCTAGGCGTAGTGATATGCTGGGATCATAGTGTGTTAACACCTCTTCTGAAGAGATCAGCTTTTTTGGGGTCTCTTCAAGCTTGTTCAGACCACTTCCATTTGCTTTCCAGTGGCAGCCAACAGTGCAAAGGGTGCAACACAGTGGAGAGGTTGGGTAGTAATATTGACAAGGCCCAGGAATGAGCGGAGCTGGCTCATCTTCCCGCTTTGGTGCTTTCAGAACTGCGTAAATCTTGTCCTGACATTTGTGAAGGCCGTGTCTGTGAATTGCCCACAGTACTCGATGGAGATCTTGAACTAATATTTGCTTTCAAGACGTACTTTGCCAGTCGAGTGAGAACCTCCTATAGGTTTGCCAGATGTTCGTCGTCATCACAATGATATCGTCCAGATAGCACTGTGTGCCGGGAATGCCCTGGAGGACTTGGTCCATAGCGAGTTGCCATAACGCTGGGGTACTGGAGACTCCAAAATCCAGCCGGTTGTAGTGTTAAAGGCCCTTGTGTGTGTTGATGGTGAGATATTTTTGTAATGGCTCCTCCATTTCCATCTGCTGCTACACTTGAGCCAGATCAATCTGTCAGTGATGTGAAGATGTCCTCTATCCGTGGTAGCGGGTACTGTTCTGGATTTAGTACAGGATTTACTGTGACCTTGAAATCACCACAGATGCATATGGCAACAGTCTTTTTGATTATGGGCACAATGGCTGTTTCCCAGTTAGACCAGTTGACTTTGGAGAGAATGGTTTCATCTTCCATACACTGGAGCTTTGCCCCGATCTTGGGGCAGATGGCATAAGGTACGGGACGAGCCTTTTGAAACTTCGGCTTCACGTCATCCTTGAGTACGATCTGTGCTTTGTGTTTCAGGGTGCCTACTCTGTCTTGGAACACCTGTGCTGACTGAGACAGTAGCTGTGTTCATTTTTTTGTCAGTAGAGCGACTGCTCTGTTTTGAAGTGATTTGCATCACCTTTACTGACTGCCAGATAAGCTAAACGCTCCTCAGCCATTCCATAACAAACAAAGGTACACCTCTTTTTTGTAGCACAAAAACTCCAAAGTGTGTCCACTGAGTTTTCCCATTGGAGTTCTCACCTGGGTATGTTTTTAACTTCACTGTGGTAGGTTTCAGTTTCACATTTGGAAAGTTTTTCTTGTAGCCCTTGTGAGTTGACAGACAGAGCTGACCATGTGTCTAATTTCCTTTTTAGTGCCACCCCCTCTACCTCCGTTGTCACCCATATTATCTCTTTACGAAAGGGACGTATTCTACATCAGTCATTTTGAATCAGTTTCACATTTTTGTCTTTATCACTCTGCTTTGATTAGCACATTTTTTGTATGTGTCCTCTTTTATTACATTGTCTACAGTCTTTGTCTTTAAACCAGCAATCGGGCATTCGTGACTTTTTACCGCACCGAAAGCATGCATGTGATTTCTCTTGATGTCAGGTGTGAAACTTGATTACTCTGTAACCCGCCTGCGTCTTTTGCGGCAGTTCAAGTACGCTCACCAATGTCAGATCTCTTTCAGATAAGAGCTGTTTCTGTGTGCTCTCATTGTGTAACCCTCATACAAGCCTGTCTCTGAGTGTGTCCGACAATCCCAAGCTGAGAGCTGCGAGAGTCGAAGGAGCTCTGCAATGTACTCCGGTACTGACTCTGTCTTTTGCTGATTCTGTTTGTGAAATCGGAAACATTTGGCTATGACCAGCGGCTTCGGATTTAGGTGAGTCTAACACATCTTTATGAAGGTTTCCTCTGCTGGCTTTGTTGGCGCTGTAAAGCTACGTAGCAAGTTAGATGTTTTTGCTCCTATTATCCTGAGAAGTACTGCCACTTCCCTCATTTTCTAACCCATTACCAAAGCAATACTGCTCAATTCTCTCCGCATATGTAGCCCAATCCTCTATGGTGCAATCGATATTGTCCATTTGTCCTACACATGAAAACATTTTTGCTTTGTTTGTTTTAGTCGAGCTAGGAAAGGGAGACAATCCTATAACTTTTTCCTTTATTCCTTTTTTACTCACACACCCCCTCATTTGTCCAGCAGCAGGCCCATTATGGTTAGTGCTAACAACGTGGTATCCTTAATATCAAGCAAATATAGACACTTTTTTTGTGTCCGTTGTCTCCACAATTCCGGTGTCCTTTACACGGTTGGGATTCCTTCAAATCCTTGCCAATTTGGTTGTGTCCTTAGTACAACACACAGTAATACATGATACTTGAAACAGAGATAACGTTAACATGATTTATCGTTCAAGCACACTGCATTCATGCATAGGTGCAGTACTCAATTAGTATCAATGCTCTAAGTTCCACAGTAACAAAATAAAGTAGTGCCTATGATAATGCTGTGTAAAGTGCCTTTAAAGTTTTTACATCCCTTGACTTTTTCCACATTTTGCTCTGTTAGTCTGAATTTAAAATATGTTAAATTGATATTGTCACTGTCCTGCACACAATACCCCATAATGTCGAAGTGTAATTATGTTTAAAAATGTACTAAACTTTTAAAGCCGAATTGTCAAGTATTCAACACCTTTGTTATGGCAAGCCTAAATAAGCTCAGGAGTAAACATTTGCTTAACGAGTCAAATACAGTGCCTTCAGAAAGTATTCATACCACTTGACATTCCACATTTTGTTGTGTTATAGACTGAATTAGATTAAATTGATTAAATATGTTTTTCCTCACCCATCCACACACAATAACTCACAATGAAGAAGTGAATAACTTTTTTTTTTGCAAGTTTAAAAAAAATGACATACAGAAATATCGAATTTACATAAGTATTCACACCCATGAGTCAATACATGTTAGAACCACCTGGCAGCCCCTTTCCACACCTTGATTGTACAATATTTGCACATTATTATTAAAAAGATTCTTCAAGCTCAGTCAAGTTGGTTGTTAATCATTGCTAGACAGACATTTTCAAGTATTGCCATAGATTTTCAAGTCAAGTTAAGTCAAAACTGTAACTAGGCTACTTAGGAACATTCAATTTCTTCTTAGTAAGCAAATCCGGTGTGTTTTACGTTATTGTCCTGCTGAAAGGTGAATTTGTCTCGCAGTGTCTGCTGGAAACCTGGTTCAGTCTGCTTTTCCTCTTGGATTTTGCATGTGCTTAGCTCTATTCCGTTTCTTTTTTTCCTAAAGAACTCCCAAGTCATTGCTAATGACAAGCATACCCATAACATGACGCAGCCACCACCGTGCTTGAAAATATGAAGTGGTACTCAGTGATGTGTTGGATTTAACGCTTTGTATTCAGGACATAGAGTTAATTTCTTTGTCACATTCTTTGGCAGTTTTACTTTAATGCCTTATTGCAAACAGGATGAATGTATTGGAATATTTTTATTCTGTACAGGTTTACTCCTTTTCACTTTGTAGTTACTCCACAATACCAAAGTAAATGACAATGTTGTTGATTCATACTCAGTTTCTCCTATCACAGCCATTAAACTCTGTAACTGTTTTAAAGTCACCATTATCGCGTGGTATGGCAACTGCTTGGCATCCGACAGCAAGGCACTACAGAGGATAGTGCATACATCACTGGTTTCGAGCTCCCTGCCATCCAGGATCTCTATACCAGGCGGTGTTGGAGGAAGGCCCAGCCACTGTTCTCGCTGCTACCGCACGGCAAGCGGTGTCAATGCACCAAGTCTGGAACCAACAGGACCCTGCACAGCTTCTATCCCCAGACTGCTAAATGGTTATTTTAAATAGTTAACCAAATAGCTACCTGGACATTGCGGACAATCTGCATTTGCCCTTTTTTCATTAACTTCTTTGACATGCAATACACTATTGCTACTGTTAATCTGCCACTTTATTCCTAGTTATTTGTACATATCTACCTCAATTACCTTGTACCCCTCCACATCGACTCGATACTGGTACCCCATTTATATAGCCAAGTTATCGCTATTCATAGTGGATTTATTATTACGTGTTTTACTTTCATTTTATTTCTCTATTTTCTTTCTCTATGCATTGTTAGTCTACACCTGTTTATGAAGGATGTGATGAATACATTTTATTTTCTTTGAAAGCCAAAATAGAGTAATGAAAGTAATGGTGCGATTGGACATCTTTGGGAAACTGCACACTCAGTTTGTTGTATTGCTCAAAAACGTAGTGTTAGTACGGTATATCACAAGTGAGTCAAAGCTGTATTGACAAGGTCTGTAAGGTAGGGTATGGTCTTTCCCTTCCTTTTGGAACTATTACTTCAGATCATCTGATGTTGGCTGGGCTCCCCGCTTGTGCCATCAAACCCCTGCAACTTATCCAGAATGCTGCAGCCCACCTGGTTTTCCAACCTCTCGAAGTTCTCTCATGTCACCCCGCTCCTCCACACACTACTAGCTTCTAGTCGAAGCTTGCTGAAAGACCATGGTGCTTGCCTATGGAGCAGCAAGAGGAACTGCCCCTCCCTACCTTCAGGCTATACTCAAACCGTACACCCCAACCCCTAGATAGGATCTTAAGATACTTAATATATTTTTAAGTACTGTGGGGATGTTTTCAATACTTGTAAAACATATGTTACATTTTCGAGTACACTTAAAGATATCAGTATTTTATCTTTTTTTAAGAGCACTCTTCAGATATTTTATTGAAGAAATGGGAGAAAGTAAAAGAAGGATAGTGAGGTGACAGTTTGACAACGTAGCGATGGGTATGGAATTTGAACCCACATGGCCACGAGCACATATACTGTAGTACATTTGTGTTGAAGGTGGTGCTGTTAACCACTAGACCACCTAAAACGTGTTTGAAGATGGCGCCGACAGAGAGGGCTGACGTGCTTCTAGCTCTTAGATCTATCAACACATTGACTGTAGTACTCGCGCTGCTAAAACACTCGACCAGTGCTACTCCAACTTCCGGGATGCCTGCAAGGCCCTCTCCGTCCTCCTTTTGTCAAATCTGACCACGACTCCATTTTGCTCCTCCCTTCCTGTAGGCAGAAACTCAAACAGGATGTACCCGTGCTAAGGACTTTTCAACGCTGGTCTGACCAATTGGAATCCATGCTTCAAGATTGTTTTGATCCCGCGGACCGGGTTATGTTCTGGGTAGCCTCCAATAATAACATTGACGAATATACTGATATGGTGGCTGAATTGATCAGGAAGTGTATAGGAGATGTTGTACCAACTGTACCTATTAAAACCCACCCTAACCAGAAACCGTGGATAGATGGCAGCATTCGTGCAAAACTGAAAGCGCGAACCACCGCATTTAACCATGGCAAGGTGACTGGGAATATGGTAGGGTACAAATAGTGTAGTTGTTCCTTCCGCAAGGCAATCAAACAGGCAAAACATCAGTATAGAGACAGTGGAGACGCAATTCAATGGCTCAGACAGAAGAAGTATGTGGCAGGGTCTACAGGAAATTACGGACTACAAAAGGAAAACCAGCCACGTCGCGGCACCGATGTCATGCTTCTGGACAAGCTAAACACCTTCTTTTCCCACTTTGAGGGTAACACGGTGAAACCGACGCGGCCCGCTACCAAGGACTGTGGGCTCTCCTTCTCTGTGGCCGACGTGAGTAAGACATTTAAGCATGTTAATCCTCACAAGGCTGCCAGCCCAGATGGCATCCTTAGCCGCAGTGTCCTCAGAGCATGTGCAAACCAGCTGGCTGGTGTGTTTACCAACATATTCAATCTCACCCTATCACAGTCTGTCCCACATGCTTCAAGATGTCCACCATTGTTCCTGCACCCAAGAAAGCAAAGGTAACTGAACTAAATTACTATTGCCCCGTAGCACTCACTTCTGTCATCATGAAGTGCTTTAAGAGACTAGTCAAGGATCATATCACCTCTACCATACTAGTCACCTTAGACCCACTTCAATTTGCTTACCGGCCCATTAGATCCACAGACGATGCAATCGCCATTTCACTGCACACTGCCCTATTCCATCTGGAAAAGAGGAATACCTATGTAAGAATGCTGTTCATTGAGTATAGCTCAGCATTCAACACCATAGTATCCTCCAAGCTCATCATTAAGCTTGAAGCCATGGGTCTGAAACCCGCCCTGTGCAACTGGGTCCTAGACTTCCTGACGGGCCGCCCAGGCTGGTGAAGGTAGGAAACAACACCTCCACTTCGCTGATCCTCAACACTGGGGCCCCACAAGGCTGCATGCTCAGCCCTCTCCTGTACACCCTCTTCACCCATGACTGCCTGGACATGCACGCTCCATCATCAAGTTTGCAGACGACACAACAGTAGTAGGCTTGTTTACCAACAATGACGAGCCAGCTTACAGGGAGGAGGTGAGGGCTCTGGGAGCGTGGTGCCAGGAATATATCCTCACTCAACGTCAACAAAACAAAGGAGATGATCGCAGACTTCAGGAAACAGCAGAGGGAGCACCCCCCCCCCCCCCATCCACATCGACGGGACCACAGTGGAGAAGGTGTAAAGCTTCAAGTTCCTCGGTGTACACATCGCTGACAAATTTAAATGGACCACCCACACAGTGTGGTGAAGAAGGCACAACAGCGCCTCTTCGGCCTCAGGAAGCTGAATAAATTTGGCTTGTCACCTAAAACCCTGACAAACTTTTCCAGATGCACAATTGAGAGCATCCTGTCTGGTTGTATCACCGCCTGGTATGGCAACCGCACCGCCCGCAACCGCAAGGCTCTCCAGAGGGTGGTGCAGTCAGCACAATGCATCACCGGGGGAAAACGACCTGCCCTCCAGGGCACGTACAGCACCCGATGCCACAGGAAAGCACAAAAGATCATCAAGGACAACAACCACCCGAGCCACTGCCTGTTCACTCCACTATCATCCAGAAGGTGAGGTCAGTACAGGTGCGTCAAAGCTGGGACCGAGATATAGAAGCCGTTTTTCAATCTCAAGGCCATTAGACTGTTAAATAGCCATCACTAGCACATCAGAGGCTGCTGCCTATATACATAGACTTGAAATCACTGGCCACTTTAATAAATGGAACACTAGTCATTTGAATATTGTTTACATATTTTGCATTACTCATCTCTTACATGTATTTACTTTATTCTACTGTGTCTTAGTCTATGCTGCTCTGACATTGCTCGTCTATATATTTATATATTCTTAATTCCATTCCTTTACTTAGATTTGTGTGTATTGGGTATATGTTGTGAAATTGTTAGAAATTACTTGTTAGATATTACTGCGCAGTCGGAGCTAGAAACACAAGCATTTCGCTACACCCACAATAACATCTGCTAAACACGTGTATGTGACAAATAACATTTGATTTAAAGTGGATATGTTAGGAAACAGACGTAGATTACCTACAGTTGAAGTCGCAAGTTTACATACACCTTAGCCAAATACATTTAAACTCAGTTTTTCACAATTCCTGACATTTAATCCTAGTAAAAAATTATCTGTTTTATGCCTTTTAGGATCACTACTATATTTTAAGAATGTGAAATGTCAGAATAATAGGAGAGAGAATGATTTATTTCAGCTTTTATTTCTTTCATCACATTCCCAGTGGGTCAGAAGTTTACATCCACTCAATTAGTATTTGGTAGCATAGCCTTCCACAAGCTTCCCACAATAAATTGTGTGAATTTTGGCCCATTCCTCCTGACAGAGCTGGTGTGACTGAGTCAGGTTTGTAGGCCTCCTTGCTCGCACACGCTTTTTCAGTTCTGCTCACAAATGCTCTATAGGATTTAGGTCAAGGCTCACTCAAATACCTTGACTTTGTTGTCCTTAAGCCATTTTACCACAACTTTGGAAGTATACTTGGGGTCATTGTCCATTTGGAAGACCCATTTGCGACCAAGCTTTAACTTCCTGTCTGGTGTCTTGAGATGTTGCTTCAATATATCCACATAATTTCCCCCTGCAGTCCCTCCTGCAGCAAAGCACCCCAACAACATGATGCTGCCACCACGGTGCTTCACGGTTGGGATGGTGTTTTTCGGCTTGCAAGCCTCCCCCTTTTTCCTCCAAACATAATGATGGTCATTATGGCAAACAGTTCTATTTTTGTTTCATTAGACCAGTAGACATTTCTCCAAAAAGTACGATCTTTGTCCCCATGAGCAGTTGCAAACCGTAGTCTGGCTTTTTTATGGTGGTTTTGCGGGAGTGGTTTCTTCCTTGCTGAGCGGCCTTTCGGGTTATGTCGATATAGGACTCGTTTTACTGTGGATATAGATACATTTGTACCTGTTTCCTCCAGCATCTTCACAAGGTCCTTTGCTGTTGCTCTGGGATTGATTTGCACTTTTCACACCAAAGTACGTGTCATGACTCTGACCGAAGGTGGCTCCACTTCCCGTTCGGGTGGGGCTCGGCGGTCGTCGTCGCCGGCCTATTAGCTGCCACTGATTATTTTCTCCCCCTCCTTATGTGTTTATTGAGTACACCTGTTTTGAGTTGGTTATAATTAGTGAGGCTTTATTAGTCAGCCGGTCCGCCTGGTTCTTTGTGCGGGTTTGATTATTGTAACCCTGGTGTTTGCATTAGATGTACATGTTTGTGTATTTAGTGCTAGACTGTTTTCGTTTCCCTGTGTCTGGGGCATTTGGTTTGAGCACCCGTAAGTGGGTTGACCGTAGTTCACCGTGTGTGCATTAAAGTAGCACTTTATTGAACTCTGCCTTCCTGCGCCTGATTTCACCCTCACGACACCCAGGACCTTACAGTACGTTCATCTCTAGGAGACAGAACGCGTCTTCTTCCTGAGAGGTATGACGGCTGCGTGGACCCATGGTGTTTATACTTGTGTACTATTGTTTGTACAGATGAACGTGGTACCTTCAGGCGTTTGGAAATTGCTCTCAAGGATGAACCAGACTTTTGAAGGTCTACAATATTTTCCTGAGGTCTTGGCGGATTTCTTTTGATTTTCCCACTATGTCAAGCAAAGAGGCACTGACTTTGAAGGTAGGCCTTGAAATACATCCACAGGTACACCTCCAATTGACTCAAATGATGTCAATTAGCCTATCAGAAGCTTCTAAAGCCATGACATAATTTTCTGGAATTTTCCAAGCTGTTTAAAGGCACAGTCAACTTAGTGAATGTAAACTTCTGACCCACTGGAATTGTGATACAGTGAAATAATCTGTCTGTAAACAATTGTTGGAAAAATGACTTGTGGCATGCACAAAGTAGATGTCCTAACCGACTTGCCAGAACTATAGTTTGTTATTATTAACAAGAAAATTGTGGAGTGGTTGAATAACGAATTTTAATGACTCCAACCTAAGTGTATGTACACTTCCTCTGAAGCGGATGTAGGGGTAGAGAACTAGGGGTGATCAAAACCGTTTCCTAACTACAATATCTTATCTTGACAGGTATTGCAAGCCAAAGAACTGCTACACAATGGAGGATTCTGAAACCATTTATGGTTTTGGTTATGATTATGGGGAATATAGCAATTCCACTTGTTACTCCTCGTGAGGAGGAGGTAGCTTTCAAAACCCCTAATACATGCTTCATGGAGGTTTTATGCATTTCCCTCATGGTGGTCAATGTGTTTTTTTTCTGGGGGTTTGTGGGAATGGCGTGGTCATCTGGATCGCTGGTCACAATATGAAAAAGATGGTCAACACCACCTGGTACCTCAGCCTGGCCGTCTCCGACATCATATTCTGTGCCAGTCTACCCTTCAACATCATTTACCCGGAAACAAAGGAGTGGATCTTTGAGCTCTTTATGTGCAAATTCAGCTCTTTTGTGATGTTCCTGAACATGTTCGGCAGCATATTACTCCTGGTCGTCATCAGTGTTGACCACTGTGTGTCAGTGTCGTTTCCAGTGCGGGCTCAGGAACACTCCACCATTGGCAAGGCCTTTGAATTGGTGTTCCTGGTCTGGGTTGCCTATGTCGCACTGAGCATCCCCTCCTTGGTGTTCCGCGATGCCAAGACTCATGTCGGGAAGAGCAT
Organism: Oncorhynchus mykiss; assembly: GCF_057628025.1. Taxonomy (NCBI): domain Eukaryota; kingdom Metazoa; phylum Chordata; class Actinopteri; order Salmoniformes; family Salmonidae; genus Oncorhynchus; species Oncorhynchus mykiss. Next base: position 62,130,276 of record NC_143032.1, on the reverse strand, counting down.
GTGTTTCAACAACTAGACAAACCAACACAGCCACAAGATGATCACTGTAGGTCGGTTTATCAGGAGACTTGTGCTCCCATTCCTCATCCTCTGTTACTCCGTCATCATTCTGCGACTGAGGACCAACCGGATGATCAAGTCCTCCAAGCCCTTAACTTATGACTGCCCTGATAGCCACGTTCTTCATCTGCTGCCCTACCATGTCTTTGTTCTGTTTGAGCTGATCCACCAAAGCTACGACCTGGCGGTTATAAAAGCTGGACTGATGGTGGGTACCACTGTAGCCACAGCAAACATTTTCCTCAACCCAATGCTATATATTTTAATCTTAGGCAGCTCCATACTGTCTACGATGGAGAATGAAAAAAATCACAAGTCGTGTTCTTTGTCTCATGTTAACATAATGTCGAACAATCTACCTGTTTGATTTGTTTCTCTCATGAGTAAATTGAGTATGGTCTTGTGGAGATATTGGTCACACTTTATTTGGATAATCCAGATGACACATTGTTTCTTATAAAAATAAGTGATGCAGTCGGTCTCTCCTCAACTCTTAGCCAAGAGAGACTGGCATGCATACTATTTATATTAGCCCTCTGATTACAATGATGAGCAAGACGTGCCGCTCTGTGCCAGCTGCAGCTTAACTAGGTCTTTCCTTGCAACACTCGACCACACAACTGGACAATAATCAAGCTAAGACAGGACTAGAGCTTGCAGGACCTGACACATACCGATGTAGGATCTTATTTTGAGCCAGTTTCGTACAGCAACAACAGGAAATGTGAATTTGATTTTGGATTATCCGTTTTTGTAGGGGTTGATGTACATTTTTCGAAATGAAATTTCTGTGGAATTTTGAAACTTTTACTTTTTAAACCTCAAATACCTCAGGGAGATGACCAAGACCCTGATGGTCACTGATAGGTTCTCCCATCTCCACAGAGGAACTCTATCTCTGCAGCACTCCACCAACCAGGCCGTTATGGTATTGGCCAGACAGCCACTCCTTAATAAAATGCACATGACAGCCTGCTTAGAGTTTGCCAAAAGGCACCTAAAGACTCTCAGACCATGATGAAACCAAGATTGAACTCTTTGGCCTGAATGTCAAGCATCACGTCTGGAGGAAACCTGGCACCATCCCTACGGTGAAGCATGGGGGTGGCAGCATCATGCTGTGGGGATGTTTTTCTGTGCAAAGTTTTAGACTGATCCAATGAACCATTGCATTTCTGTTCAAAATGTTGTATCAAGACTGCCCAAATGTGCCAAATTGGTTTATAAATAACTTTTCAAGTTAATATCTGTGCACTCTCCTCAAACGATAGCACGTTATTCTTTCACTAATAGCTACTGTAAATTGGACAGTGCAGTTAGATTAACAAGAATGTAAGCTTTCTGCCAATATCAGATATGTCCATGTCCTGGAAAATGTTCTTGTTGCTTACAACCTTACAACCTTAGCTCAACCGTCCCGTGGGGGACCCATCGATCCTGTAGAGGTTTTAAGGACATGTCCATATTGCCAATTCAATGATAAGGATTATGACAACGATTCATAGAATGTTGGTTCTATGTTATCTATATCAGCTGCAATGCAAACTACCATATGCAAAAAATGTCATCACCAAAAACGAGTAACAAATGTTGAATATTGTCTGTATGTTGACAGTCAGTAGTATTTGTATTTCCTGCCACACATCACCCATCTTATGTTTGACAGGTTTTTGTGTAATCGGATTTGTACCATGAAATGTAATTCAGCCCACCGTGCCAACATTCATCTGTCACGTCATCTGCTGTGACACTGAAAGGTCAAGTGTAATTACATATCCTATAAAGCAGTTATTCCCAAACTTGTTATAGTCCCGTACCCATTCAAACATTCAACCTCCTGCTGCGTACCCCCTCTAGCACCGGGTCAGCGCACTCTCAAATGTTGTTTTTTTGCTATCATTGTAAGCCTGCCACACACACACACTATACGATACATTTATTGAAAATAATAACGAGTGAGGTTTTCGTCACAACCCGGCTCGTGGGAAGTGACAAAGAGCTCTTATAGGACCAGGACACAAATAATAATATAATAATAATAATCAATAATTTTGCTCTTTATTTAGCCATCTTACATATAAAACTTTATTTGTTCATCAAAAATGGTGAATATCTCACCACAGGTTAATGAGAAGGGTATGCTTGAAAGGATGCACATAACTCTGCAATGTTGGGTTATATTGGAGAGAGTCTGTCTTAAATAATTTTCCACACACAGTCTGTGCCTGTATTTAGTTTTCATGCTAGTAAGGGGCGAGAATCCACTCCCACATAGGCACGTGATTGCAAAGAGCATCAGTGTCTTAACAGTGCGATTTGCCAAGGCAAGAATCTCTGAGCTTAGCCCTATCCAGAAATCTAGCGAATCCAGTTTGTGTCGTCCATTTCTGAAAAGTACCTGCATAATTGCTCACCCAGCTCACTCGGATGCTTTGCAGAGAGAATAAAGTAGACGGCACGGGTCAAAATGTTGATTTATGACCCTATGTCCGGATGATGCGTACATGCCCAAATATGGGCATCCGGCCAGGACATCCTATTCCTGTGTGTTAGAGGGTGTGTTATTTTATATCTATATTGCATCTGTTCCTTTGAAGTTGTCATGATGAATGATGTGTAGGGACCTGGTTGAATTGGACGGGATGTGTTTGAACATTTCAAAGAGGGTGACCCCACACCCACCCTATTGTATTGCCCTTAGGGTTGTTGTCTATGAAGTAGGAATGTCCGGGGGATTGTATTTGCGGCAGACACATTATAAATAAAGTCCAGAACAAGACATGCGGACCCAGAACACTAAACAAGATTTTAAAAATAAACATGGATTTTGTGATCAGTGGCAAAGCTTTGATGACTGTAACAATGGAAGCAGGACCTCTGCGGAAACATAGAGAAAGGGCGAAGTATAAAGCCATAATATACGATGCGCCAAAAAAGTGGTTTCTAAGTGTGTATAGAACCCAAATACCGAGACAGATAGCTGGTTAAGCGCTGCTAAAGTGAATGAGTGGTTAGCAGAGCAGGATGCATACACTTTGCATAAACCTGTACGAAAACAATTTCCAAGAAATACTTTTTTCTACTCATCCCTTGTCACACTTTCAGGCGGATCTATGTGACATGCAGGCCCTTGAAAGATAAAAAATATGGAAATCGCTACATGCTAACGGTTATATATATTTTCTCTAAAATAGCCTTTGTAAGGGTCTTAAAAAATAAGAGCGGGGCAGAGGTGATCCGGGCCTTTGACTCTATCTTGAAGGAAGGAGGAGCCCCCAAGAAAGTGCAGACTGATGGCGGAACATAATTTTTTAATAATACTTTTCAGAAACTCATGAAGAAGCACAACATAGTACATTTTGCTACAGGCTCAGATTTGAAAGCTTCAGTTGTTGAACGCTTTAACAGAACTCTGAAGGAGCGGATGTGGCGATATTTTACAGCTCACAACACGCATAGATATATCGATATAGTTCAAGATTTAGTAAAGAGGTACAACAACAGCTTCCATAAGAGTATACGGAGGAAGCTCTCTGAGGTCTCTTCTGAAAACTCTTTAAAACTCTTTAAAAATCTGTATGGTTTGTTCCCCCTTCGCCGTAAGAAAAAAATTGATTTTAAATTCATAGTGGGGGACTTGATGCGTATATCCAAGTTGAGGGGTGTTTTCGACAAAAAATTTGAGCAAGGTTACAGCGATGAGGTGTTCATCGTTACCGAATGTCTACCGCGCATACCCCTGGTCTACAAGTTAAAATATATTTGACGGGGAGCTTATAGAGGGATCTTTTTAGGAGAAGGAATTACAGAAGGTACAGTTGGGTAAAGACAAAGTCTTTCACGTGGAGGAGATTCTAGATCAAAAGAGAGAAAAGGGTAAAAAAAAAATGGGTGCTGGTCCGCTCCAAAAACTGACCCCAAAAGGTCAACAGTTGGGTATTAGAGCACGATGTGGTGGAGGCATCGGGGGTTAACTTAAACCCTCATGCATTATAAATACATTCTATATTATAAAATCATTCGCGCGTGCATCATGGAACACAGCGGCTTCTACCTGACTCTCCCCAGTAATGCGTCTGCACATATATATCGCAATAATCAGATTTTGAATTATACAACCAATTTTCCAAAGCCAATGAAGTTATCAGAGGCCTGGGAAGTAGGTCTCAGCAAGATTACATACCCTCATAGTTGGTATAATATCAAAGATAAGGACCGGGATTTTTATTGCAAAAGGATATCAGAACCTGCGAAACTTATTAGGCTTAAAAAAGGGTTCTATAGAACTGTCGACAGGATCGTCTCAGAGTTGAATGAACTCCTAACCCTGAACAATATGGAAATACTCTTGATCTACAACCCTATACATAAACGTGTACAAATCTCAGGGGATGCTGATGGGGGTATAAAGACCAGTGGTAATTTAGCCTACATTTTGGGGATAGGTCCCAATAAATGGACGTATGTGAAAGATAAATTATTCCCATTCCCTGCGGATATACATGCAGGATTTTACAGCATATTTGTGTATACCGACATCATGTCCTATCAAAGGGTCGGAGACAGCTGTGTGCCCCTCCTGAGAACAGTTCATATAGACGGAAAGGACGGCGATATAGTCACTGTCAACTACGACAAGCCACACTACGTACCTGTAAGCAAGAAATATATCGAAAACATTCTGGTTGAGCTTAAAACGGATCAAAACGAAAACATTGAATTTACTTATGGTAAAACGATTGTAAAACTCCACTTTAGACCCACCAAAACCTCTCTACATATATAATATAAGTATTAGTATTAGATATTTTTATAAACATAATACAAATCAATTAAAAGGGTTATGGACCACCAACATCTCGACCCTAACCGTTATGTCTCATACTATGTTGCTCAAGTGGGTAATGGGTTACCCGGCTATTATGGATCCCCAACCATGTACGGTTCGGGGATAGGAGGTATATTTTGTAACCTCTTTAGGATGGTTTTACCATTAATGAAGAGAGGCCTCAGCATAGCCAAACCACATTTAAAATCAGCGGCTAAAAATACAGTAAGTGAGGTTGTAGCCATAGCCAATGCTATGACCAGAAGGGCGTCACCAGATGCCGAGCATCAAGAAGGCTTATGAAGTTGTCTCGAAGACCAAAAAAGAGACCTCCGGGTATAAGGCGCAGGCTTGCCCCTAAAAAGCGGAGGTTAACAGTTAAAAGAAACTCAGTAAGTCAAAAACGTGCTAAAGTGAGGTCTGGACCAAAAACGACATTAAGAATACTCTGAAGTATTTTCTAAAAGAACAAGCAACATGGCTCTTTTACACCGCATGTCCTCTGAAGCTATAAAGACAGAGCTCAATCTTTTCACGGCCCCCTTAACCCAACATTCAATAGAGAGGACCAGTATGTGGAGCCCCACTCTCTGCCATTACAGACAACGGTCCTATAGAATTTTTCATACCAGGCCACGTTGACAACTATCTGAACCTCAACAACACCTTGGTGCATTTACGTCTAAAAGTGACCAAAAGAGATGCTACTAATATTGCAGACGATGCCAAAGTGAGTCTCATTAATTACCCAGTCGCCACCATCTTCTCCCAAGTGGATGTGACTTTGGGTGAACGTCTAATCAGTCAAAGCAGTGCCACATACCCTTATAGGGCCATCATGGAGTGTTTACTCAACTACTCCGAAGACACTCTCAAGACACAATTCAGCACAGGGCTGTTTAGCAAGGATACTGCAGGAGTTTCTATGGAATCGACAGACCCTTCCACCGGTGCAAACAAAGGACTGGAGGAACGCGCTCGCTACTGTGCCGAATCTCGAGAGTTTCATCTGCTAGGGCCTATACATTCTGACATTTTCTTTCAAGATCGTTTACTCTTAAATTCAGTTGATTTCAGAATAAAATTAACCAGGGCCAAGGATGAGTTTTGCCTGATGTCTTCCCAGGACGGGGACTTTAGTTTAAAAGTGTTGGGGGCAACACTTTTTATTTAAAAAAGTGTCTATCTCCGGCAGTTCGTCTGGGTCACTCACAGGCTTTGAAGAAAGGAAATGCCCTTTACCCTCTCCAAAGAATTACCATGAAAACCTTTAGCATACCTGTGGGCAGTAGAATCTGCAGTCAAGAAAACCTTTTTCTAGGCCCTTTACCCCGATACGTTGTTATAGGTTTGGTTGATCACGCCTCTAATACGGACAGCTTACATAAAAACCCATTTAATTTTCAACACTTCAATGCAGAGTATGTAGCTCTCTGTCAGGACGGACGTCAGGTCCCTGCAAAGGCTTTCCAACCTCAATTTAATAACAACATATCTGTGCGAGAATTTTACAATCTATTCCAGGCTCCTGGGAGGCATTGAAAAGATCTCTCTTTACCTATTGACAGAAATGATTTTGCAGAGGGTTACATATTGTATGCTTTCAATTTGTATGCTTTCAATTTCCTGATAAATTTATCAATTTATCAGGAAATCTGTCGGTGGTGTCCCAAGGTAACCTCAGACTGGAAATGCGTTTTCGTACACCTTTAGCCTGTACCGTTAGCATGATTGTTTATGCATGCTCTGATTCAATCTTGGATGTGAATGCCCGAAGACAGGTCTTAGTGGATTATTATTAAGGATCGTTGAGCAAAGCCATGAATACCCAAGAGTTGGAAGGGCTCATGAGTCGATTGATTGGAAAACAATTTTGTGGAGTGTTGGCTTGTGATGAATTACCTATTGAGAAATGGCCGGAGCAGCCGTCCCCATCCTAAACACATGCCGGGTGAACATTGGCTAGCTGTGACATTAGAAGACGAAGGAGGAAGAAAAATCTAAACTTTTTTTGATTCCTACGGCTTCCCCCTCGGTTTTTCCCATTTCCCCAAATCAAAAACGGATCAAATATATACTACTGCATCAAACAAGTGCAAGATAACCTTTCCACTACATGCGGTCACCACTGTGTATTCTACCTATGCCAAAGAGCCCGGGGAGTGTCTTTTGAAGATTATGTCCCTTTATAATGATGATTTAAGAAGTAATGATAACGTTGTAGCTTGTTTTGTTAGAAAATATTAAAAGTGTTAAAATATGTGTCCTTTACTGTAAGACCGTGTAATCAAGGCATATGCTCACGTCAACTGTTTCAAGACTGCCACAAATGTTAAATTGCTTATTTTTTCTAATAGAGTTTATTGCATTTAATCATAGTCATTCAAAGTCATTCAAAAGTCTAACCACCCTGAGAGATCGGGATTAGGAAAAGGTCCGGAGATGTTCAGGGGGGTAAATTAGTTATCATCATCCCTTTCATAGGGGGGAGGGGTTGTTGGGGCATCTTTAGAGGTGCTGTAGCTCGTTGAAGGTTTTTATTTTAAAGCTTGAATCTGTTGACGAAGCTTATAGTTGGGTACCCCCTGAGAGGGGAATGTTGAGGATTGCCAGGGCCTTAAGAAACTGACGCCACCCGGGAGATCTTCTGTCATCAGCAACCTTGGGGGCAGCCGTGGTACTTTTAAGCAAGTCAAGCATATGTAAACCCCTGACAACAGAGCCCTGAAGAATAAACTCTCCTTTGTCATTCCAAGTAGCGGTCCCCTTTGAGTCTTTTATCTTGTTCATAATGTATCCAACATCTTTCCTGTTATGTGCCGGAACATGTGTCAACATGTCATGCATAACTTTATCTTCAACAGGCATTTGATCTTCAGCCGGTAAGCTCGCAGGTACAGGCATTACAGAGGTTTGGCTCTCGCTAGGCTCGTCATCTTTTAAAGGGTCCGGTAGGGAAAGCGTTAAATGGTTGGTCTCTCTCGCACCTTGTTTTACCAAGGCCAAATACCTTTGCAATAGGTTTGTGTATTTTTGGACCTTATCATAGGGGTTCAATCCTTTTCGGTTCAAAATCTCTGTCATGGCCGAATCCAAATAATTTTCCGCTGTTTGTCTGATATTTTCAGGACCCTGCATTTGTTTTTTTTAAGTCTATCCAACTCTTGTTGAGGCACCAAATCCTTTTTTATTGGCCATCATACTCTGTGTTCAACCCCCACGTTTGGCAGCAATAAGGCTGGTGATGAAGGGCACGGCTATACTTAGTAAAGGTAGAAGAAAACCCCCAGACTGTTGTATGCTATGACTTTTCTTTTGAAGACTGGCCCTTTTATTGTCTTTTGTCTCTTTAATTTTTTCAATTGGGTCAGGGTGAGTGGAATGCGTCCTTTGAAAAGATTCATAGCAATCTCACATAGGGATAATATGAGATCTGAAGAACAGTGACCCAAGATGGCCTTCCGTTCTTTAGCTGTAGCCCCAACTAGGCTTCTCAAGAGGGGCAGGTTTCTTTTTAAACATAGAGACAGCGGTTACTTTTTAGGAATGTACGCAGCCGGCCACTCCCATGGGAACAGACCGGTTCGTAGCCTCAGGTGTTCTGGAGTATTTGCTTTTATATCAACGATTAAATAAGAAAATGGTGTTTAGGGTTTTTGAACAAAATCATGTAATTGGCGTTCAAACTAATGGTGTGGCTATTTTTACCTTGGTGAAACACATTCTGCACCAAGTAAAGCACGGACAGGTTTCTATGATGAGTATATTGGGTAAAATCTTGTGCAATTGCGGGATGTTCGCTACCTGCAAATAGCATATCGTCCAAAACCAGCAGATTGTTTTTATGAGCAGGGAGAAGTTCATCATCAGACAGGGATTCAGGTATTCCTTCAACAATCTTGATTTTTATTTTCTTCAACATTCATCATACAGAGGTTGATAACATGAATAACTCCACACAATATTATCAGGCTTTTGAGATAACACATGTTCAGAATTCTCTAAAATACTTTTTACAAAACAAGTTTTACCACTATTGGATGGGCCTGCGATTAAGGCTGAAAATGGTAGTTGCAACCGGGGGTCAAAACCTTCTATAGCAGTCATTATATCTCTTGGAACTCCCTCTCCCGGATCCGGAAGAGAATTGTCATCAACTGACACTAATTAGCATAACGCAATGGACAAAAAATATTACTAGAAAATATTCATAATCATGAAATCACAAGTGAAATATATTGAAACAAAGCTTAGCCTTTTGTTAATCACCCTGTCACCTCAGATTTTGAAAATATGCTTTACAGCCAAAGCAAGACAAGCATTTGTGTAAGTTTATCGATAGCCTAGCATAGCATTATGCCTAGCTAGCAGCAGGCAGCTTGGTCATGAAAATCAGAAAAGCAATCAAATTAAATTGTTTACCTTTGATGAGCTTCGAATGTTTTCACTCACGAGACTCCCAGTTAGACAGCAAATGTTAATTTTGTCCCATAAAGATTATTTTTATAGCCGAAATACCTCCGTTTGTATTTCACGTTTGGTTGAGAAATCCACCGGAAACTGCGGTCACGACAACGGCGAAAAATATTCCAAATTAGATCCATAATATCGACAGAAACATGGCAAACGTTTTTTATAATCAATCCTCAAGGTGTTTTTCAAATATCTATTCGATAATATATCAACCGGGACAGGTGGCTTCTTAGTAGGAAAGAGAGAAACAATGGCCGCATTTGTCTATTACGCACAAAACACTCTGAGAGCCTCCAGCTGACCACTGACGCAATGTTGTCGTTCAGGCTCATTTTTCAAAATAAAAGCCTGAAACTATGTATTGTGACACTAGACACATTAGGGAAGCCATAGAAAAAGGAATCTGGTTGATATCCCATTCACTGCTCAATAGGGACGCATAGGAACGCAGAGCTTTCTAAATAAGAGTCACTTCCTGATTGGATTTTTCTCAGGCTTTCGCCTGCAATATCAGTTCTGTTATACTCACAGACAATATTTTTACAGTTTTGGAAAATTTAGAGTGTTTTCTATCCTAAGCTGTCAATTATATGCATATTCTAGCATCTTGTCCTGACAAAGTAGCCCGTTTACTTTGGGAACGTTATTTTTCCAAAAATGAAAATAGTGCCCCCTAGTTTCATTAAGCTTTAAGACACACTGGGGCTTGTAGCATATGTCAGTAGCCAAAGGGCAATGTGGTCCCGTCAGGCAAAAGCAGTCTCTTGTCATAGACTACCCTGAATATTTTAGTAAGTGGGGCATTCCTTAGATGGAAGCCCTTTTTATCCCTAACAATTTTTTTGTAGGAGCTCAAAATCTCTCAAAAAGTCACTATTCCGGTCGTTTTTGAACCCCTCGACCAAGCGTGTAATTGATTCCAAGTTTACACGCAGGGCATTTTCATAGTTTTGAGTCACGCCTTTGGCTTTCAACACCACGTGATTGTCTTTAGTCCTAAAAGCATAGCTTTTGGGACCACAGGAGGACCATTCTGTGATATGGTCACCATCTTCGAGTTCACTCGTTAAACCACCCAGATAGTTGCTAAGAGGGGGGCTCCAATCACCCTGTTTGCTTACATAGACCATAGAGTCTGTGCCGTGATAAAGAACTCACCTCTGAAGCTGCTCCATGAGGGTGTACAGTTCAAGTCGGCCATAGGCAGTGGTAAATGCGGCAAGAAACACATTTACATTACCCGGGGGTAGAACCCACTTCTTGTTACGCCTCCATTGCACCAGGGCAATGTCTTGACTCAAGAATGAAAAATGTGAAATTTCGTATTGATCCGAAAAAACAAATTCCTAAAATTCTTCAGGGTCTTTAATGATCGACGTTGTTAGCATATTGCATCTCTGCCGAAAGCTTGCCCCAAAGCGAGTTCAAGTACAATTTCGACACATTTCTTTTGGTTTTGTTGACCTCTATTCTGTCAGGGTCAAGAAGTATGCCTTCTCTGTCGTGATAGTCTTGAATGTACTTGTCTTTGCTCTCTTGATCTGTGACCGAAACAGGATAGCCTGAAGCCATTTGCTTGCATCTCAAGAAGGTCTTGATGTACTCATTAAAAAGAGTGTCTGATTTCCTGGAAAAGTTCCACACTTCAAAGATTTTGGCCACACGATACCCCATCTCTAGAGCCGTAGAGAATTCAACTGTGACCCATACACCTGTCAGGGCTCTTTCTTGATCTGAGTGATCACAAGGGTTTTCCTGGTTGTTGTTTTCACTGCAGGTGCGACAAAGGGGAAAGAAAAGTTTTCCTTGAGGTCCCTTGTAAGGCAACACTGGTATAAACAAACCCCTAGGAGGGTAGACAGTTGCTTTGACCAGACCAAAATAGTTTTGGGGTAAGTCAGTCGTGGTGAATAATTTCAGGATGCCCCATAGGATAGCATGAGGAACTCATTGCATGAGGATAAAGGGATGTAAAATCTACATATCCAATTGTCTCGACGGGTTGCGCTCCATACCGCAATGTCAAAGCATTGGTACGGCCTCCATACAAGGCCTGTCGTGGTTCCAAGGGTTCTGGTGTGTCAAAGCTGGAAAGGAAGGCTCGAACATGAGGATCAGACTTTTTGAGTGTAATCCATTCACGATCCCACAACACATCCACTTTTAACCCGTAAGTAGCCTGTAAAGAATCCAATTTGTCTTGAAACTCTTGGTACATTTCCCCAAAAGTCTTTTGGGTTAGGACACACATGGCCTGGGGCACAAAGCAAGATTTACAACCGTGGAAGAAACAACCGTTGGTCTCAACCCCAACAACATGGGCTCAACCCCGTCAATCTGTGTGTATCCATCTACACTGCAGGGTCCAATATTATTTTCTCCTTTATTCAAAGCATGCTGAATAAAAACGTCTTTATCCTCGGCCAAGTACTCCAACCATTGAATGGACCCACTAGAGTATGACTTGAATTGGCGTCGGTAGTTGTCAGGCGAGGGGATAGCTATAGATGCTGTAGGTAGAAAGTGTGTACGATAGGTTTTCATGCATGCCGATGCAATAGTTGTACAACTCCAGGGGTCAATGCCTGCATCTTTGATTACCTCTTTTCTGAATCTGAGGCATCCTTCACGAAGTATAACCTCATCATTGTTACAGTATGATTCCATCTCTTTATGGAAATCAAAGTTGCTCTGTCTTACTGTCTCGTACCACGTCATGAATCTCTCACGCTCTTTGGGAGACATTTGATCACTCCCGTACATTTCGGGGCTGGGATAAGATCCAATATAATGTAGATTCTCCTCAGATGTGAAGAAGTGGGGAAACCATCCTTTCACAGAGTTTTCTCATGGGTAAGAAACTGTCAATGTATCTCTGGTTGACGGCGGGGTCTACAAAACACACAATTTTACTACCTTGAGCTATGACACTGGATGCAACGCCTTGCTGTATCAAGGGGTTCAGAAGAAGGTAGGAGTCATAGGTTCTAGAATTGTGCGCCATAAACGTGAAGTTTCTGTACTGGGGTTTTCTAAAGTGTTTTAGAAAGAGCCGTGCTCAATTGGGTCCCTATGCCGACCACTTTTCACCATTTAAAGTCATATACAAAAATAGGCAAATTAACCCGATTGCTAATTTGTCTCAAAATCATAGAACACGTATTTCTCTGAATGTTCATCTTCAGCCAAGGGCTATACAACACTCGTGTGGCATCTTCAGCGTCTCTGCTTTTCAAAGGCCCTTTACAGATTGGACAATGCATTATTCCACACACATGCGGTTTAGGGCTGTCTATTTTAAGGTTGTAATTGCATTGGCATTTTGGACATTTCTTGTTAATGTCACAACTGCTTACAGATTTACAGGCCTTGGGGTGCAATGTTTAAATTTTGTGTTTTTCGTAACAGTAGGCTGAACGACATGTGCGGTGGCAATCCGCACAGGGTGTCTGTCACGGCTGTTGAAAGGACTGGACCAAGGTGCAGCATGGTAAGCGTACATTTTCTCTTTATTCAAAATTGACGCCGACAAAACAAAGAACAAAAACCAAACCGTGAAGCTTTGGGCTATGTGCCCTGAACAAAGACAAAGTTAACTTCCCACAAAACAGGTGGGGGAAAAGGGTACCTAAGTATGGTTCTCAATCAGAGACAACGATAAACAGCTGTTCCTGATTGAGAACCATACCAGGCCAAGACATATAAATATAACATAGAAAAAGAACATAGACTACCCACCCCAACTCACGCCCTGACCAACCTAATACAAAGACATAAAAAGAAACTAAGGTCAGAACGTGACAGCCCCCCCCACCCCCCGCAAAACCTGAACCTATAGGGGAGGGTCTCGGTGGGCGTCTGTCCACGGTGGCTTCTCTGGCGCGGGACTTGGACCCCACTCCACCATGCTCTTGGCCCACTTAAGTGGCACCCTTGGCGCGGCGACCCTCGCCGCCGACCTCGGACTGGGGACCCCTGCAGCGGGCCCCGAATGGACGGGAGATTCCGGCAGCACCGGACAGGCGGGAGACTCCGGCAGCGTCGGAGTGAAGGGCGGCTCTGGCAGCTCCGGAGTGAAGGGCGGCTCTGGCAGCTCCGGAGTGAAGGGCGATTCCGGCAGCGCCGGAGTGAAGGGCGGCTCCTAACTGACGGAGGCACTGGCGGTCTCGAGCGCAGAGCTGACCCCACCCGTTCTGGCTGGATGCCAGCTTCTCCCCGGCAAATGCGGGACGCTGGCACCCAGCATACCGGCCTGTGAATACTCAGCCTCTGTACCGTGCGCATCACCCCATAGCACGGGGCCTGACCAGTCCCATGCTCGCCACGGTAAGCACGGGGAGTTGGCTCAGGTCTGCTTCCTGACTCTGCCACACTCCCCGGGGCTGCTTCTCGGGCTTCCTTGCCAGCAGTGTTCCCACATACCGCTGGTTCCTTTCTCCGGCTGCCTCTGCTCTCCTAGCTGTCTCCACCTGTTCCCATGGAAGGCAATCCCTTCCCGATCTCTTGATGTCACAAAGTTGTCCAGTACTTTAAAAATATCCTCTCATGTTGTCCTGGTTTCCAGTGCATTGCAGAAGAGGATGTCTTCCTTAATTGACCCCCTCATAAATGTAACTGACATATACCAGGAGCTGTGCCAGGCCCGCCACGTCTGTTGACTCATCCAGCTGTAAAGCATATAATTAATTGGCTTGTATGCGAAGCAGTAATTGTTTTAAAACATCTCCTGCCATGTCACTGACGCGTCGTGAAACAGTGTTGTTTGATGAAGACATTATCTGTATAGTTTTTTTGTCCTTTTATCCCAGTATTGTCCCAGCCATATACGCGGTAGCAGGAAGAATGAAGTCCTCCACAATAGTATGGGGCTTGCCTGTCTTAGCCACTCGGTAGCTCACCATATAAGACGCTTCTAGCCCCTTCTTATTAACTGTATCTGTTGCTTTTATACATGTCTTACTACTCAAAAGTCTTCTTTATTCTCGCTCAAACTCCTGTGGCTTATTTTTCAAATTGTCATGTATTGCGCGTACCCCTTAGCGTACCTGCTATAGAGGATCTGAGAATTCAGCCTGGTCTTATAGACTAGACATAACATATTAATTGTGAATCCGGTACACTCAAATTAGTATGATATATGTTACGTTTGGTATGGTTATATAGGCAAACGTCTAGCAAACCAAATGTTTGCGAGCTCGAATCTCATCATGGACATCTTTAGCAAATTAGCAACTTTTCAACTACTTACTACTTGTTCAACTACTTTGCATGTTAGCTAACCTTTGCCCTAATGCAAACGTCTAGCAAACCAAAGGTTGCGAGTTCAAATTTCATCACAGACAACTTTAGCATTTTTAGCGAATTAGCTACTTTGCAATTACTTAGCATGTTAGCTAACTCTTCCCCTAATGCAAACGTCTAGCAAACCAAAGGTTGCGAGTTCGAATCTCATCACAGACAACTTTAGCATTTTACATAAATAGCATCTTTTATACTACTTACTTATTTTTGCTACTTTGCAACTACTTAGAATGTTAGCTAATTTAGCTAACCCTAACCCTAATTCTGTCCTTAACCATTTAACCTAACTCCTAAACTTGACCCTAACCCCTAGCCAAGCTAACGTTAGCCACCTGGCTAAAATCCATAACATATCATATGTTTTGCAAATTCATAACATATAATAGAATAATATATAATTGTCATTCGTAACATATCATACGAAATGGGTGATGGACATCCACAAATGAATGCATACCATACGAAACGTAACATATCATACAAAATGGAGTATCTTAGATTTACATACAGAATTATACAATATGCTCTGAGACCAGGATGGAGAAAATAATTGGAGACTCCTGTGTTGATATTCAGGTTGAACAATACATGGAAAACACATTTCACACAACCGCTGTGAACTCATTGGAAGTTGGAATTGTTCATGTATTTGTAAAAACACAAGCATTGTTCTGTTCAATCTGCCTGTTTAATTTGTTTCTCTGAAGAAGCTGACTAAGCAACGATCTTGTATTGTATTGCATAATGTTTGTGGTTATTTATGTAAATATTTGGTGTAAACCACAGAAAGAGAAGCTGCTTGTTAAAAGGAAATGAGTACAACAAGCAGAAAAAATATTGTCTCCTACTTAACTGCATTTATGATTCTGCAGCAGGCTGTTTCTGTTGTGTGTGTGTGTGTGTGGTGAGTGCCTTTTTATGATTAAATCCAATGTTTTGAGGGACGGAATGTCAATTGATATACACTTATTAGGCTTTATGTTAACTTGGTTACAATATTGTTTATGTTTCATGCATTTTTTATTTATGTATATAATTAAAAGTCATAAATACCTGTAGTTGTGACAGAAACGAATTGTGTCCAACCATCTTTGTGTTGGACACACCAAAGTAAGAAAATAAATAAATAATAAAATCTGATAACTAAAAAGTTACTTTCAAAACATGAACAAACATTTGAAAAGTATTATTTCAAGCTGTGTGAATCCAGGGTGAACAGTGTTTTTGAAAAGTGAGTGTAATTACATTAGTTTATCAAGAGTTACAAAGATGAGATTCAGAATATATGAACCTGCAGCCTCTGCAATATCCAAAGGGCCAAAGTCAGTGTTATATTATGGATGCTGTGCCTGACCAGGTTTAGGTGGAAGCTGCAATTCAAGTTGAGGTTTATTTTCGCTTCATTCAAGTTTTGAAATTGCGTGTCAATTTCAGTTCCTGAATTGAAATAAATTATAAAGGAACTACTAAAAGCATAGCTTAAAACAAAGTGCAGATAACTTGTACCTTCAAGTAAATCATGCATTTGTGTCAATAAGAGATTTTCATGACATAGTGTGCCATGTAATGGCACTGTGTTTTTTTATTTGTTTTACCTCACGGACATAAAATGGTATGAATATATTACAATGCAACTAATATTTTATCACTTAGTTAACTTAACAAAATGTTCTGAGTTGACACAGCATAAGCTTTTCAATAACATTCTAAATACTGACATTTCAAATCTTAAATTAATGTATTGAATGAAATGATATTCAATGGTCCTGCTGTTTGTTTTCTCTGATGTAGCTGATTTTTATACTTGTGTTTGGACAGAACGAGAGAGCCATGGCAGCAGTGACATCAGAAAATCCAACGATTGATGATTATGATTATGATGATAGCAAAGCCCCTCCAACTCAGTCCTCATTTGGCCAACCACCGGATACATCACCCAGTTCACCATCGGACTACATACTCCCTGTGGTCAATGTGGTCATCTTACTGCTGGGGGTTTGTGGGAATGGGGTGGTCATCTGGATAGCTGGTCTCAAGGTGAAAAAGACGGTCAACACCACCTGGTACCTCAGCCTGGCCATCTCCGACTTCATATTCTGTGCCTGTCTCCCCTTCAACATAATCTACATGGTAACAAAGGAGTGGATCTTAGGGCACTTCATGTGCAAGTTCACCTCTTTTGTGATGTTCCTCAACATGTTCAGTAGCATCTTCCTCCTAGTCGTCATCAGTGTTGACCGTTATCTACTTGTCGTATTCCCAGTTTGGGCCCAGAACCAGCGAACCGTGAGGAGGGCCTCTGCAGTTGTGGTTTTTGCCTGGGCCGTCTCTGTTGCACTGAGCATTCCCTCCACAGTGATTCGTCAGGTATCCCCAGATGGCATAACATGCTTTAATCAATACCCACACCTTAACAGTCACATAACTGTAGCTGTCAGTCGATTTATCAGTGGCTTTGTGCTCCCGGTCCTCATCATCATCTTCTGCTACTCTGTCCTCATCCTGCGACTGAGAACCAACAGGATGACCAGGTCCTCCAAAGCCTTCAAGGTCCTGACTGCACTGATAGCCATGTTTTTCATCAGCTGGCTTCCATACCATGTCTTCATCCTTCTGGAACTTAAAGCCGGTGATCAAACTTCTCTAACTGTTATTCGTAAAGGGCTAAGTATATCTACAACTCTGGCTAGTGCAAACAGTTGCCTGAACCCATTTCTGTATGCATTCATGGGCAAAGACTTCAAGCAGAAATTCTTTAACTCAATCCTTTCTAAGATTGAAAATGCTTTTGATGAGGAGGAACGCTCTTCAAGGAGTAGAGGGACCTCTTTCTCCCAGGCTGATTCAAAAGTTTATACAAATGTCTGATTGCCTTTCAACAAATATTGTAAAACAGGGCAAACTTATGCCCCTTTTAAGTATATTTTATATACAATAACCCATTAAGTTCACATATTAAGGTCCATAGTTGTGACAATATAAGAGTTGCTCTGTCTTAGCCAACTGTTATGCAAACTATGCAAATGTTTTAACCCTGAGGAAATAACTAATTTAAAGTGATTTCCTGTAACACACACACAATTGCTGTAACGGTATTGTTTAAATGTAGTTGAATGTCATTTTCATCACCACTCAAGTAACATAAGCAACAATATTGTACTGTATTGTTCTGCATTTCCTGCCATGCATCACCAATCTTTTGGTTGACAGGTTTTTGTGTAATCAGATTTGTACCATGAAATGTAATTCAGCCCACCGTGCCAACATTCATCTGTCACGTCACCTGCTGTGACACTGAAAGGTCAAGTGTAATTACATATCCTATAGAGGAGCTGAGAATCTTATTGAAGAGCCCTGTGTTTATACTTCACAAAACCGCTGTTTGTCAACAACTATTTTGGATGAACGTGAAGCCTTTGGAACTTCATACTGTCTCTTACAAATTGTGAAATAGCTTTTTTCACATGTCAAGCTGAAACTTTCTCATGTGAATCTATATGTTCACATGTATTAAATTTAGAGTTAACAAGTTAACACCACCTTTCACATGTGAGGAGAATAACGTGTTTTCTCCTACCATGAGTTGCAAGTTTACATGTAAAAAACATTGTGTAATTGCAAGGTCACATATGGGTCTGAAATAGTGTTATTCTCCTCCCATGTGAAAAAGTGGTGTTAACATGTTGCAGTAGCAATTTTTCCACATGTGGGAATTGCAAATTATGTAATGCCATTCTACTTTAATTAAGTCATAATTAAAGTGCATAAAAATGTATTATGGTGCCATCCACTTCATTTTTTTCCCCTCCATAGTGTTGCCTTGATACACGTATATTTAGTGCTACCACGAGGAGGAGGCATTCGGAGTGTTTCTGCTGCAGGCGCATGCTCTCTTCATACGTTGGTCTGTGGCTGTTGAAAGTAGCCCGGTGAAAAGAACCGTGAAGCTAGTTAGCTAGCGGTGTCTCCTTATTTTTAATATCCTGTGTTCCAGTTTGTATGCATGGTTACGTTTTCAAAATCTAGAGAGACATTTTTTAACTGAACTGTAATGACTTTTTGGGTCATTTTGATGATTTAATTGTTTTGACCAAGTGAAAAACAAATGAGATTTTTTTCCATGAACATGAGCATAGCGAAGCTAAGTAACTAGCTAGCTAAATCACTTTTGAATGAAAGTCAATGGTAACATGTTGGCATCTCAGATGATTTAAAACAAATATTTGATACTTTTCGGGTCTCTTAAATGGTAAAGATTTTTACAAACAAGGGATCATATTGAGTGTATTTGCATGTGTACATATGAACCACGTTAATATGTATTTTAGAATGTAATTTTTTATTTCATCTATATCTAATAGCTGCATGCTAATTTCTAACTGCTAGCTTGCTAGCTAGCTTAGTGCTAGGTGCTAGCTAGCCTGCCATTTCATCCCAGCTAGCTAGTTTTAGCTTCCATTACTGTTTGATGTCCATTTGGATTTTGTTCATTTTTATGCCAGTGTATTAAATGTATTTGAAAAATTGTGAATGTGTTTGCTATTGGAATTAATGTAAACAGATGCTTTTCTACAAAGAGAGGATTTTGAATTTGAAGAGTCAAGGTTCCGAGATTGAGAGAAATGTGTAATAAATATACATTGGAAGAGAACCCCAGTGAAAATAAGCTTACTCTGTGTCTCCTTATTGATCCTGTTTAACATGTTAAAATGTACAATTAAATAGTCACGTGATGAGGTATGCCCACCTGTGACTTCAGCATCAGTATTGACCCTCTTGGTCTGAATACTTTCTGATGGCACTGTATTCCTCACGTGACATTTTTCACGTGATTTGTTCACACGTGTCCGAAAACCACGTTTTTTTATGTTTATTTTTGTAAGGGTAGTCAAATGTGCAAAATGGGAATTAAATACATACTAAGCAACAACTTTGGTGAGTGATTCATAAAACTGGGAATGATGAATATATTTGTGTTGTTGATGTCATTACTTTGAAACTGTATGTGTGTATGTAACTGATTAGAACAAACATCACAGTCATCCTTCATTGGAGCATTAAGAAACATTTAATACCAGGAATATCCTGGGCATATATTCAGGTCAACATTACACAATATCATGTGTTCCTCATTGATCAACAAAGGGGGGGTGTCACGCCCTGACCTTAGAGAGCTGTTTTATTTCTCTATTTGGTTAGGTCAGGGTGTGATGTGGGGTGGGCATTCTATGTTTTGTTTTCTATGTTTCTTTATTTCTATGTTTTGGCCGGGTATGGTTCTCAATCAGGGACAGCTGTCTATCATTGTCTCTGATTGGGAATCATACTTAGGTGGCCCTTTTTTGCCCCTCCTTTCAGTGTGGGTAGTTAACTTTGTTAGAGGCATTATAGCCGAAGTTAAGCTTCACGGTCGTGTCCTTGGCTGCATTTCTATAAACAAAAGGAATATGTACGCTCACAACGCTGCACTTTGGTCCACTTCTTACGACGCCTGTGACAGGGGGTTTAATCTTTGTCCTTGTCGAGTTTGTACTTTTACTGTCATATTATATATTTTTTCAGATGTTTATTTGGAATCACTGTCCATTACTTCCATTGTATTACCTTATTTTTGGGGGGTGTAATCACATTACATTAATTCCATACAAAATGCATTCAAATGTGACACCCCCTTTCAGATAGTGCCAGCCTGTTAATGAAAGTCATAGCCACTTAAAGTTAAAGTCTGTCCAAAAATTGAAGTAATCATCTGTCCCATAATACTTGTTTGATTTAGTTGCACGTACTATAAAAATATGTGTGTTTGTATGTATGTGTGTGTGTGTATATATGTATATGTATATATAATATATATATATATATATATATAGCAAGTAATCTTGTCTTTCATTGCTCTACAGTATGTCTACAATAGAGACATATGCACATTGATCATCAGTTAACATAAAGTGGTGGGTGAATAAAATTGAGCCAGAATGCTTCACTTACAGATTATTTTGATGTATTTTGTTTTTCTATGCTCTTGATGCACAGTACCTACAGTATGGGTGGGACTATTGTATAGCTTGTTCTTCGATACCAAAGCAATCTACAATAGAAAATGGGGTGTGTCACTCAGTATTACTCATGACAATAATCAAGGATCATATATCAAGTAAAATTAAGTATAGTAGATAACTCTAATCTAAACTAATCTAAGAAAATGCCTTTTCATCCTTTGGAGTAGTAAGCTTTCAGTTAGGCTTCCCACAAAAAGTGTACCAAGAACATTTAGCAAAAACATATCAAATGTAGCTTTCACCTCTCTGTGTTTCATCATTTTCCTTCAATTCGAAAGAGGCTGAATGCATCTCACCGGAGAAAGCATCAGAGTGTGCAAAACAGCACCCATCTCTCTCTCTCTATGTGTAGGCCATCTATCTAATGCTGTCTGGTCCAAACGAGTATGACATTGATACAGGCCATTGCATTGAATAGAGCATTCGTCATTGACAGAAACAACTTCAATTGTTGAATCTCATTGTGTTGTCCGCTGGTGGCTAGCTAGCTAAATTGTCACTTTCCTAAATTAGCCATGGATGGAGATAGCGATTTTGACTTGAGATTTTACTTATTTCTCCGTACTGGCCAATGTTTATAAGGGTGTTTCTGATCCAACCATTAATTCATACATTTTGTGCCCCTGACCTAAGAGGATGGAAGTTCAATATGTAGCTATAGATGTAGATATATTTTTTCATATTTTTTTATTTAAATGAATATTAAACTCCTTGCATACAGAACACCCAGCTGGTGATGGTGATAAATGAGTATACCAATCCTTGAATGGAAGTTCAGCTAGCTAGCAAGCATTTTAGACAGGTAGCCTTGGACAACAAAAAATAAAAGCGTGTACTTTATGACAGAGTGTTAAACCGTTTCATCAACATGAAAGAGAGGAGGATGGCATCAGCATATTTCTCTACATGCACAAACGCACACACACAGAAATCAGAACCATGGACAGCCACATCATATTTAGTTTACGTAGACTGGACTTAATTGTTTTTGGTATCTTTTAGTTGTCACTGTATTAGACTAAGCAGAGGTGATTTGATGTTTGATTTGAAGTTGAAATGGTGCTGGAATAGTGGAGACAGTTCTTGTTTCCTTTGTAACTTGCTGTAACACTCTGTGGTTCGAAATCAATAGTTGTTTAGTGGTCCCGAAAATGGTGGAAACATGAACTTTCATGACCATGCTGTCAAGAAGACCATGCTGTAGGTCATGTACTGTTTGTTACATGCAATATGCTTTGTTGACTAAACCGGACAGAGTGTGCTCTCCGGTTTTGTGATAAAACAAAGGTGTGATTGAATTTATTCTGCCACTGTGTCTTCTTATTGTCTCGGCCTTTAGGCCTATATACTGTATCACGGTCGCAAGGCAAATTAATGAACAGGTTATAGAGCAAACAATGCAATTATCACATAACATTGGTTGTAATATGACTTTTTCTGGCTTCCACAGTGATTTTACCCACACACCGCTTCTGGATATGGGACAGATACTTCAAAACGTTATTCCTTTTTAGAGGTCTTTTTTGCTGTTCATGAATGTGTTATTCAATGCATTTCTATGGGTTACAGTAGTAAAGGCCAAATTCAATACTTTTATCAAATAATGTCATATTTTCTGTTTATCTAAAGGGGTCCTAAAATGTTAAAACCAATAGCTAAATCATCTATGGTATGACCATCTTAAAACAATGCCATATGTTACAGTAGCTTAGTAGAACCCCTCCCCCCAACACCTTAGACTTTTAGTTAAATAATCAACCTACATTATCTCTTCATTATGAAGTCAATCATACAGACACAAAATCTAAAAATACAGTTACAGTATACTATGTGGGTATGCTTGAGAACTCAACGGTGTTGAATGACATTCCTCTGCAACAAAGTGAGGTGGCATACTATCATTGATTGTAAACCCCAGCCTGTACTGAAATCTACAGTTCTTTCAAAAAGGGTTAGGGTTAGTATTCAACCCATTTGTTATGGCAAGACAAAATAAGTTCAGGGGTAAAAATGAGCTCAAGTCACTCTGTGTGCAATAATAGGGATTAACATGATTCTTGAATGACTACATCATCTCTGTACCCCACACATACAATTATCTGTAACTTAGTTGAGCAGTGAATTTCAAACATATTCAACCACAAATACCAGGGAGGTGTTCCAATGCCTCGCTAAGGAAGGCACCTATTGGTAGATGGGTACAAAAAAGCAGACAATAGTTCTAAGTTTGAGCATGGTGACATTATAATTACACTTTGGATGGTGCATCAATACACCCAGTCTCTACGAAGATACAGGAGTCCTTCCTAACTCAGTCGCCGGAGAGGAAGGAAACCGCTCAGGGATTTCACCATGAGGCCAATGGTGACTTTAAAACAGTTGGAGTTTAATGGCTGTGATAGGAGAAAACTGAGGATGGATCAAGAACATTGTAGTTGCTCCACAATACTAACCAAATTGACATAGTGAAAATAAGGAAGCCTGTACAGAATACAAATATTACAAAACATCCATCATGTTTGTAACAAGGCACTAAAGTAATACTGCAAAACAATTGGCAAAGCAATTAACTTTTTGTCCAGAATACAAAGTGTTATTATTGTGGAAAATCAATACTACACATTACTGAGTACCACTCTCCATATCTTCAAGCATAGTGGTGGCTGCATCATGTTAAGTTTATGCTTGTAATCGTTAAGGACTGGGGAGCTTTTCAGGATAAAAAGAAATGGAATGGAACTGAGCACATGCAAAATCCTAGAGGAAAACCTGGTTCAGTCTGGTTTCCACCCGACAATGGGAGATTAACTCACCTTTCACCAGGACAATAACCTAAAACTCAAGGCCAAATCTACAATGGAGTTGCATTTCCAAGAAAATAGTTCATGTTCCTGAGTGGCTGAGTTACAGTTTTGATTTAAATCTACTTAGAATCTATGGTAAGCCCTGAAAATGGTTGTCAAACAATGATCTACAACCAATTTGACAGAGCTTGAAGAATTTAAAAAAGAATAATGGGCAAATGTTGCACAATCCAGGTGTGGAAAGCACTTAGAGACTTAACCAGGTGTAATTGCCACCGAAGGTGCACTCTACAAAGTGTGAATACTTATGTAAATGAGATAATTCTGTATTTCATTTTCAATACATTTGCAAACATTTCTAAAAGCATATTTTCAGTTTGTCATTATGGTGTATTGTGTGTAGATGGGTGAGAAATGAATGTAATCCATTTTGAATTCAGGCAGTAACACAACAAAATGTGGAACAAGTATTAATACTTTCTGAAGGCACTGTATTAGTCCAATGGAAATCTGTTTGAGTTCTCAAGCATTCTATCATTTCAGACACAGCAGTTGCATTAATTGCATAACTAGAACCTTGGTATTTTGTTTTCAGAAGTTAGAACACTCAACGCTAGTGCGTCTGGTAATGCATTAAGTGACCAGTTTATTAAGCAATAAGGCCACCATTTTGAGAGAAAACTACTGGTTCTGCAGAGTCATTTAGCAGAAGTGGTAGATACGAAATAGAGCTGTTTACAGAAAATAACGTTCAATGAATCCACAATAAATTCATTGTGCACAGTGTGGTTAGCTGACCACCTCTGACGAGACGGATGAACAAGCAGTCGATGAGTTGATCAGTAGAATCAAGGCTAGTTATTGAAAGGGCTGTCTTGAAAAGAGACAGGAATGTTCCATTGAGCCTGTTGGTCAAAACAAACTATAGAGGGTTTAATATTCAGTGTTCCAGAGCTGTTGTCAGTAACCAAAAGGACTTCTGTATAATACATCAGTAGGACTGATACAGCACAGTTTTATGTGAGGCCAATGCTCCAGAAAACTAGAGATGCTGTATGATCGTGCTGTATCACCTCAGGCTCTGCTGAAGAATGAGGAGAAGAGTGGGGAGACCTGTCCTCATGGTGTGTCCGCAGGAATGGATGGAGAGACGAGTGTTCAGTCCCATTCACTGCCTCTTCTTCTAGGTTGACTTGGCTCTATTCAATCAGATCCACTTTAGCCAATATCCGATAGCGATTAGAGCTGTCAAATCCACTCAGCCAGCACAGCCACAAGTGGCTCCTGGCATTATACCTAACACAGAAATTGCCATTGGATCGCACTGAGTTGCATTATCAGAAACCCTATGCAGCATTGTTCAAAAAATTAGATCACTGGAATGTGAGATGTAATCTACACCTTCATTAGGATGATAGAAACCCTCATTTTATTTAAAGATTGTTTACATTTGAACGTAATTATTTCTTATATAGCCTACACTTTCTCGTTCTGAACTTCTAACTTGAGTGGGGCGGGTGTTGCTTCATGACAATGATCACAAGAGCAGCTGCTCACCGATTTGAAGGCTCCAATGCAGTTCCACCTCTGACTTGCCAAATCATCCTCTATTTGGGTGTCTGCTATCACCAGTTAATTCTTTATCTGATTCAATCTAGGCCTTGTTTGCTTTCGCAAACTCGGTTGGTTGCTTTCTCCAACCAAGTCACGGATCGGATCCTGAGTGTTGCAGCCATCTAAGGCACTGGTTTGGACCACATCCTCATTTTAAGTTCAGTAGCTTTCAAATATACAGTATTCAGCAAACGGAAGTATACATATAGTATATTTCAGCTCTAACAAAACAAAACATTTAGTCGGAAAATGACAGACCATTAAAAGGTTTTGTGACCATTTTTAAACCATTTCATAAAAGAGTATTTGTTATTCTAATCTGTGATAGCAGCAGATCCTATTCAAAAACATACATTATGCATACACATAGACTTCTGACAGTTCTTTTTAATCATCACTTTCAGATTAACAGGAATTTGCTCCTTTTGGTCAGCTGACAGTAATCCAACCATTATGTACTTGGATGTGCTTCCAACACAGCTACTGTACCTTAATGTTAAGTCATAGTGCACAACACATACATGTGCATAGAGGGGGAAGTGCTTCTCATTGGTCCTTATTTGAGTTCCCCAATGAATCCATGTTCATCAGCCAAGTAGCTAAATGTCATTTCTAAAGCAGTATACATCATGATGCTGTTGTCATAATCAGCCAGTTAAACTAATAAAGAAAAAGGGATGTGAGAAATAAGGAGACAAATAAAGAGGTGGAGGGGAATAGGGAAGTACTTTAAATACAAACGTATTTCCTTCACATAGATTTTCAGTTCATGTGAATTTTTGTACATGGATGCCATTGATCCCAGAACAATATGTGCAAAGGGAAGAGATATAATAACAGAGTGAGAAAGAGAGAGAGAGAGGGAAAGGAAAGGCGATCATATCATCTCGAAGTTGGTCGGTACTCCTTGGGCACCCCGGCCATGTTCCTCTTCTTAAGGGCAGCGTCTACAGTCATGACCAGTTCGTCAATGCTAGCACGCATCTCGGGTGTGTACGGGTCGTACTCCAGCTTACGCAGGCCAGAGCGCTTGAAGTTGCCATCCTTCTGTCCCTCTACACAGAGCAGGCGGTCCTCGGCCACCTCCAGGCCCAGAAACAGGACCATGTCCTTGAGCTTGGAGAACAGCTCCCTCTTCAGCTCTTCAAAGTGGACCACGTGGACGTTCCTCCCATAACGCAGCCAGTCCAGTGTGTGGGATGCCCACCAAGGAGCATAGTTCTTCACAAACTCAGGCCACTCTGCAAAACAACACAGGACACCGATTTATTTTTATTTTTTTAAGGGTACACAATTGAGCCCCGGATACATCAAAGTGTAACTTATTCTAATAAAAAAATGGAACACCCATAAATGGGGAACTATTGGTTGAATGAACAGCAGTAAAGAATACAATTTGAGAGAAGCAGGTAATTTCTGCAGCAGGGATTCCTGGGTAGTGAATTCACCAGAGGAGGCCTCTCTTCTAGCAGGCACATCCTTTTTTTCTAGCAGGAAATTAAGCTGTGAAGAAAGGTACACACCGCCTTCCCCCATCCCCTTTCCCTGCAGAATAATCTTCAAACACTGATGTTATTTCATTTGAGAGGTCTGGTGCAATTCAACTAGTGTAATCACAGCACATAATGCATTCTCTGAGACACAGGCTTCCTTAAGGGGATTCAATTAATGACATGTAGCAAAGCAAGTTTTAGTCCTTTTAGCAGACAGACAGACCTGCTGCAGTCTGGGAGGCTCAGGATTTACCACCAGGGTCAATGGAGAGCTTCATGGGAGAACATACTGTTGAGCAGGTAACAGCTAGGACAGAGATCTCCTGTTGTGGCACCAGTAGGTCTACCAGCACCCCACAGTCTACACTGTTGTTCAATTGGCTGTTAAGACAGTTCGCTTCACCATACAATTTTGGAATACTTTACTGGAGAAACTTTTCAATCATTTATAATCTACAGTTCATAAAGAAATTGGCAGGCAAAGCCAGGACTCTATTATCATGTGCTGTATCTTTACTAGGAGGAGAGGGATACTTGTTAAAGTGTAATCCCTGCTGAGTTAGTAGTGCAGGCTTGGGGGTTCAGATTATATGGGAGTGGAAGCTACACTGTCATAGTGAACTACAGAAGGACATTGCATGTTAAAGTGAAACAGAGTCTGCCACAGTTCTCTTCTCAGATAGCAACACAAAATCTGGAGGCCCAAAACACCACAGCTATTAAATCCCCCTTGAACAAACCTCATGTTTTGTATGCCAAGCCCAGGAAGGTTTGGTTAAATAACTACAGTAGACTGTCCTAATCAGAGCAGGATAGTACAATTCAACCATTTGAATGTAGTATGTGAATGGATAGACGTTTGTTTGCTTGTCAGCTAGTTGGGATTCAGTTAGAAGTCAGAATGTGCAGTTAATTTCTGGCCATGGACCAAGGTTGTTGAGCTCCTCTGGAAATCAGGAAGTACAGAATGTTAGCCTCTTAGCACAATATGAAAATGTGAAAGTAGTTGGGGCCCAGGGGGCCAAAAAGCTAATACAGTAAAGTGAAAAGAGCTGAGTGAATAACTGAATTATGTAGCCAAGGGACAATTGTTGGTTTAGAGAATGTCGGATAATCTTTTTGACAAATTCAATCATCCACATAATCATTCAGAGACCACTTCCGAATATGACACATAGCCTACTGATACTTATGCATGTGTAGCATTCAAAATCTGACCAAAATAAGTTATGCCCCCAAGGTAATTGTATAAGGCTACAGTGACAGTGCGTTGAAAGGCAACAGTAACTCTAACATTCTTACACAATGTCCTGCTGACTCAGATATTCCATCCCAAACTGCACCCTATTCCCTATTTAGTTCAATACCCCTATGGGCTCTGGTATTGAACTTTATAGGTATTATGGTGTCATTTGGAGCATGCCATGGACTCTTCTTCCCTCCAGATCACAACTGGCAGCTGTCAGAAAGCCTTTTCTCTCTCTAACGCTCCCATCGCTACACCTACAAATAAAAGAGAAACAATCATGGCAGACAGCAGTCTGAATCTGCTGATGGTTTTGCATGCCGGGGTCTGCAAGTCTTCATCTCTCTCACAGGAAAATCTCACTGGAGATTTCAGATAGGAGCCGGTTGCCATGGTTGCTGACACACTCGAGTGTGTCGAGGGAAAAATACATAATGCGACAACACAACATAAAAAAAATCTGCCTGTTGGAGAAGCTGAAATTGAGAAAATCTTATAACACGATAATTTGTTAAAAAAATAAAATAAAAAAATATCAGAAGACAATTCAAATTGAAAAAGGGATTGTAGAGTCTAGAAAGTGTGCAGAGAAACTGATTACTCAAATTTGTATTTTGGAGAAAACATGCAAAGAGAAGTCTTCCCTCTGAAAGGCTCTTATCGTAAGCCTTAACTTATCCCTTACACTTATCTTACCAACATATACCAATGTTCATTTCTCAACATGCATACTGAAATAGTATTTAACCTGTCTCCTCCCCTTCATCTACACTGATTGAAATGGATTTAACAAATGACATCAATAAGGGATCATAGCTTTCACCTGGTCAGTCTATGTCATGGAAAGAGCAGGTGTCTTTAATGTTCTGTACACTCACACATGCATTGCACATCTGCTGTACTCGTCTCACAAAACCAAGCATAGTTTCTCATATTGGCTAGGCTAAGGTTCACACAAGCCAAAACTACATAGTGACAACATACTGGCACTTCCTCGAGGTCCTATCTGACTCTCTCTTAGTGTTAATGCAGAAGGCGAAGTCCAAAACGCCATTCTATCATTTAAAAAAATACATATATATTTTACTAGGCAAGTCAGTTAAGAACAAATTCTTATTTTCAATGACAGCCTAGGAACAGTAAGTTACCTGCCTGTTCAGGGGCAGAAACACAGATTTGTACCTTGTCAGCTCGGGGACTTGAACTTGCAACCTTTCACTTACTAGTCTAACGCTCTAACCACTAGGCTACCCTGACACCCCGTTACCAGTCAAAAGTTTGTACACACCTACTCATTCAAGGGTATTTCTTTATTTTTACTTTTTTCTACATTGTAGAATAATAGTGAAGACATCAAAACTATGAAATAACACATGGAATAATGTAGTAACCAAAAAAGTGTTAAACAAATTAAAATAGATTTTAGATTTTAGATTTTAGGCAAAGGGTGGCTACTTTGAAGAATCTCAAATATAAAATATGTTTTGATTTGTTTAACACTTTTTTGGTTACTACATGATACCATATGTGTTATTTCATAGTCTTGATGTCTTCACTATCATTCTACAATGTAGAAAATAGTCAAAATAAAGAAATACCCTTGAATGAGTAGACGTGTCCAAACTTTTTCTGGTACTGTAAATTGAAATCCTCTGTGGTTTATCACATTAGTTGATAAGGAAAGAGCCACTGAACATTGGCACACAGTAGCATAATGGAGGAAGGGCACATCTACATTATACCAACCCTGTTCATATCTGTTGAGTTCACCTAGTCATGACTCATCAATAATGCAGACAATTGGGTAAAACTTTACATTACCCTTATTACTGTACAACTATACTCACGCAATTACTGTGTAACAGTATTGTAACTACACATTGTACTTACACTGTACTTACAGCAGTAACCCTATTAACCTTAGCCCATACCCTAGCCTCTTGTCCACATCCTGGCTCAACCCCAACCCTAAGTACAGTGTAAATAAAGTGATATAAAGAGCAATGACAATAGTTGTTACACTGTAATTACAGCAATAATTACATAGCAATAAGGGCACTGTATCATTGGCTGAAGTCTCACCTTTCCCTCTCCAGTGGGCCTGTGAGGCAAATCCAATATGGCCGCCGTACTTGCGGTTGAACTCAGCCATGAGGGCTTTATAAGGGTTGCGGATCATGACGATGCTGGCGTCAAAGGCTTCAATCTCCTTCTTGCCGCTCTCATGTGTTTTAATGCAGACGTTCCTACCACTCCGCCAATGGTCTCGCTCACCTTTGAAGCCTTTTAAAAGAAGAAACAACAACGACAAAACGTGACCATGCTTAATAGTGTAATTTTGGCTGTTTAAGTGACTGCATGACTTCCCAATGTATAACTAACTATCCAGTACCCATGTCACCTGTTACCTCCAGGTTAGGCCTACAGTACCTTTGTTGTAGAGGGAGCCATCAAAGTAGTAGCTGCCTGTGTAGAAGCCAGTGGCCAGCTCTATGAGGTGGCGGGCCCAGGTGTTGCCAGCCCCGGGGAAGCTGGCCAGGGCCATCAGCTGCTTGGAGCGCGTGGGCAGGAAGTGCCGGTCCATACAACGGTTATCTGAGGAAACACAGGAAAGAACACAGGTCACACATGTGATACACAATAATAGATGATACACAATAATACATGATAATACATGAAATACTCAGAATTATTTGCGTTCCTTCCAAAAAATGTATTATGAACCAGACACAAACTTTAAATACAATACTAGCTGGAGAGTGAGTGAGAATGTCAAAGGGCCTATGTACTTTAGCATGACAGGTGAACATAGAAAGCTATTTCAGGGTCATACATCCTACATTTAACATTTTTTAGAAGGGGGATTATTTAAGATGTTCTTTGAGGAGGTAGGGTTTCAGGTGCTTTTGGAAGATGGACAGGGACTCTGCTGTCTTAGCTTCAGGAAGCTGGTTCTACCATTGGGGTGCCAGGACAGAGAAGAGCTTGGGCTGAGCTGAGTGGGAGCTGCCCTCCCATTCCGTAAGGGTGTGAGGGCAAATAGACCAGAGGTGGCAGAATGGAGTGCTTGGGTTGGTGTGTAGGGTTTGATCATAGCCTGAAGGTAGGGAGGGTAGTTCCTCTTGCTGCTCCGTAGGCAAGCACCATGATCTTATAGTGGATGCGAGCTTCGATTGGAAGCCAGTGGAGTGTGCGGAGGAGCGGGTTGACATGGGAGAACTTGTGAAGTTTGAAAACCAGGCGGGCTGCAGTGTTCTGGATAAGTTGCAGGGGTTTAATGGCATAAGCGGGGAGCCCAGCCAACAGCGAGTCACAGTAGTCCAGGCGGGAGATGACAAGTGCCTAGACCTTGAGCAGACAGGTGCTTCTACTACAGAGAAAGAACTGGGCAAAGGTAATGTATATCGCCATTGAAATCCAGTCATTGCTTCAAATGTCCTGCACTATACAACACAATGACCCTCATGACCTAGAGACTGACTCAGTAGACGTGCAAGCTTTGTGAGTAATGTGGTTGGTGTGAGTGGAGCTCTGTGTAGATTATGATGTTGTAACTCTGGAGGCTGTTTAACTTCTTGGTGACAGGGGGGCAGTATTGAGTAGCTTGGATGAATAAGTTGCCCAGAGTAAACTGCCTGCTAATCTGTCCCATATGCTAATATATGCATATTATTAGTAGTATTGGATAGAAAACACTCTGAAGTTTCTAAAACTGTTTGAATGATGTCTGTGAGTATGACAGAACTCATATGGCAGGTGAAAACCTGAGACAAATCCAACCAGGAAGTGGGAAATCTGAGGTTTGTAGTTTCATTTAAGTGATTGCCTATCCAATATGCTGTGTCTATGGGGCCAGATTGCACTTCCCAAGGCTTCCAGCAGATGTCAACAGTCTTTAGAAAGTTATTTGAGGCTTCTATTGTGGAAGGGTGTCAAATAAGAGCTGTTTCAACAAGTGGACTAGGCTGAGGCCAATCAGTTGTTTACTGCGCGGTCACGCGGGAGAGCCGTTCCTTCTTTTTCCTCTGTAATGGATACGCTATTGTCCTGTTGGAATATTATTGAAGATTTATTATAAAAAGACCCTAAGGCTTGATTGTAAACATTGTTTCACATATTTCTACAAACTGTAATGGAACTCTTTTGACTTTTCATCTAGATTTTGAGCTTGCCTTTGGAATAGTGAACTAAACGCGCAAACAAAGCGGAGGTATTTGGACATTAATATGTACGCAATCAAACAAAACAAACATTTCTTGTGGAATTGGGAGTCCTGGGAGTGCATTCCAACGAAGATCAGCAAAGGTAAGTGAAGATTTATAATGCTGTT
Organism: Oncorhynchus mykiss; assembly: GCF_057628025.1. Taxonomy (NCBI): domain Eukaryota; kingdom Metazoa; phylum Chordata; class Actinopteri; order Salmoniformes; family Salmonidae; genus Oncorhynchus; species Oncorhynchus mykiss. The sequence continues at coordinate 62,098,068 of NC_143032.1, read as the reverse complement.
TATGACTTTTGTTGACTCCACAATTTGGCGGGTAACTGTATGGCTTGCTATTGTGGCTGAACCTGTTCTCAGATTATTGAATATTGTGCTTTTGCCATAAAGTTGTTTTGAAATCTGAAAATGGCTGAATTCTTTCTGTGACTAGTTTCTGACCTAACATAATGATATGTTCTGCTTTCGTCGAAAAGCCTTTTTGAAATCGGACACTGTGGTTGGATTAACGAGAAGTGTATCTTTAAAATGGTGTAAAATTCCTGTATGGTTGAGGAATTTTAATTATGAGATTTCTGTTGTTTTGAATTTGGCGCCCTGCAATTTCACTGGCTGTTGGCGAGGTGGGACGCTAGCGTCCCGAACGATCCCAGAGAAGTCAACCCTTTACACTCGTGGGAATTGGCCTATATGGATAGGGATAAATGTAAATGTTGCATGGTAGCAACTGAAAGGGAACAGTTAGGAGATTATGGTGTTAGGTTCTAATTCTCAGAGTAAAAAACTCAACGGACACTATGAAAGCTAAGTTAATTCTTCCCAGGGGGTCAATACAGCTGCATTCAGACAAAAACATTTTCACACAAGCACTGATATTTAACCCTTCCTCCTAGGCTGAGTCTCCTCCTACACATCTGAACAAACATTGTTTCTTTACTGCTAGGCAGGAAACTAAGTAATAAGGCCATCACTAATCCACGGCTCTCTCCCCTTATCAATGCCTGCCACATGTGATCTCTTCCCTGCACTCAGCACCTTACAAGTTTAATTGCACACACTATATACCTTCCGTCCACAGGTAACCATTAACTTCTGTTCCAGACCATCTAACCCTAAGTACTCAATCTTTCAATAGGATTCCTGATATAATGTAAATGTTACACATTACCCTCTCTCCCTCAGTGACATGAATAAGCATATTTCATATTCTCAGAACGCAACAATGGGAAAGTTATAAGATCAAAGTTGAGGACACAACAGTTCACCTGACACAAGACTGAATCCAAACATTACCCTGTTGATTTTATGCATTTTACATTTACTGTACTTTTCGCCGCCTGCTTTGATAACGAAATCTGAGAATACTCTGGATACATTCAGTAACATGATAAGAATATTCCTGGGAAAATGTGGGGTATGTACAACAAATAGAAGGTTTGAGTGAGAGGACTAACTGGTGTCTCCACATGGCCACGCATCTCTCCAAAGTGTGCACAGTTCTGCGATATTTGTAAATTATTTTGTACATAATGTTTCTGCAACCGTATCTTACGGCATAAAAGAGCTTCTAGATACAGTATCAGGACAGCGATCATTCACCTCGGATAAGACAAAAATAAATTCAACAACAACAACAACAGCAGCAAGCAGGACTCACACGATATTCTCCAAACACCCCACAGGGCAGACATCCCAATTATTCGCAAAAGGAAGCGACGCAGAGGAAGAAGAGCCGTATGCCTCGTCCGGACCTGCAGAAGGCAACTAGGAAAGCTGCCGTTACCGTCAAAATTACTCGCCAACGTGCAATCATTGGACAATAATCTAGGCGAGGTACGATCACGAATATCCAACCAACGGGACATCAAAAACTGTAATATCCTATGTTTCACGGGATCGTGGCTGAATGACGACATGGATATTCAGCTAGTGGGATACACGCTGCACCGGCAGGATAGAACAGCACACTCCGGTAAGACGAGTTGGGGTGGTCTGTACATATTTGTAAACAACAGTACATATTTGTAAACAACAGCTGGTGCACGAAATCTAAGGAAGTCTCTAGATTTTGCTCGCCTGAAGGAGAGTATATTATGATAATTTGCAGGCCACACTAGTTGCCTAGAAAGTTCTCAGCTATACTTTTCGTGGCTATTTATTTACCACCACAGACAGATGCCGGCACTAAGACCGCACTCAGTCAGCTGCATAAGGAAATAAGCAAACAGGAAACCACTCACCCAGAGGAGGCGCTCCTAGTGGCCGGAGACTTTAATGCAGGGAAACTTAAATCAGTTCTACCAAATCTCTATCAACATGTTAAATGTGCAACCAGAGGGAAAAAAATCTAGATCAGCTGTACTCCACACACAGAGACACGTACAAAGCTCTCCCTCGACCTCCATTTGGTAAATCCGACCACAACTCTATCCTCCTGATTCCTGCTTACAAGCAAAAATTAAAGCAGGAAGAACCAGTGACTCGGTCTATAAACAAATTGTCAGATGAAGCAGATGCTAAACTACAGGACTGTTTTGCTATCACAGACTGGAACATGTTCCGGGATTCTTCCGATGACATTGAGGAATACACCACATCAGTCACTGGCTTTATCAATAAGTGCATTGAGGACGTTGTCCCCACAGTGACTGTACGTACATACCCCAACCAGAAGCCATGGATTACAGGCAAAATTCACACTGAGCTAAAGGGTAGAGCTGCCGCATTCAAGGTGCGAGACTCTAACCCGGAAGCTTACAAGAAATCCCGCTATACCCTGCGACGAAGGGCAAAGCGTCAATACAGGGCTAAGATTGAATCATACTACACCGGCTCTGACGCTCGTCGGATGTGGCAGGGCTTGCAAACTATTACAGACTACAAAGGGAAGCACAGCCGCGAGCTGCCCAGTGACACGAGCCTACCAGACGAGCTAAATCACTTCTATGCTCGCTTCGAGGCAAGCAACACTGAGGCATGCATGAGAGCATCAGCTGTTTCAGACGACTGTGTGATCCCTCTCTCCGTAGCTGACGTCAGTAAAACCTTTAAACAGTTCAACATTGACAAGGCTGCGGGGCCAGATGGATTACCAGAACGTGTGCTCCGGGCATGTGCTGACCAACTGGCAGGTGTCTTCACTGACATTTTCAACATGTCCCTGATTGAGTCTGTAATACCAACATGCTTCAAGCAGACCACCATAGTCCCTTTGCCCAAGAACACAAAGGCAACCTGCCTAAATGACTACAGACCCGTTGCACTCACGTCGGTAACCTTAAAGTGCTTTGAAAGGCTGGTAATGTCTGTATTTTGCCTTGCTACTCTTATTTTCAAAATGTATTTTTACTGTTGTTTTATTTCTTTATTTACAAACACACACACACACACACACACACTTTTGTTCTCTGCACTATTGGTTAGAGCCTGTAAGTAAGCATTTCACTGTAAGGTCTACCTCTGTTGTATTCAGTGCACGTGACAAATAAACTTTGATTTGATTCCTAAGTAATTTCAAAGCACTCTTATGACTCAAAGAAGAGTCTTTAACTATAAGGTTCTTTTTTGAGCTCTCCCAGCTGTGCCGTTGACCACACTTTTAGTTGTTTTGTTTGGAACACATCTCTCCTACCTGACAGTAGCCAATTTAAATCTGCTGTGAATAAGAGCAAATGCGCATTCCGAGAGCAACACTCACACACTATATATAGCAAGAGAGCAGGGAAGGGGTGAAAAAGTAGGCTGTGTCGTTTTCATAGTATCACTTTTACAGTATAGACTAATTTTCACCTCAACTACCTCTTACCCCCAGCACATTGACTTGGTACCGGTACTCCTTGTATATAGCCTCGTTATAGTTAATTTCTTGTGTTACTATTTCCTTCTTACATTTTAACTCTGCATTGTTGGGAAAGGGCTCATGAGTAAGCATTTCACGGTAAAGTTGTACAGTACTTGTCGAAAGTTTGGACACCTATTAATTCCATGGTTTTTCTTAAGTTTGACTTTTTTCTACATTGTAGAATAATAGTGAAGATATCAAAACTATGAAATAACACATATGGAATCATAACAAAAAAAAGTGTTAAACAAATCAATATATTTTATATTTCAGATTCTTCAAAGCAGCCACCCTTTCCCTTGATGACAGCTTTGCACTCTTGGCTTTCTCTCAACCAGCTTCACGAGGTAGTCACCTGTAATACATTTCAATTAACAGGAATTTCTTTCCTTCTTAAAACCTCTTGATGCTAGGGGCCACTAGTTTGGAAAAATAACGTTCCCAAAGTAAACAGCCTATTTCTCAGGACCAGATGCTATAATTTGCATATAAATTACAGATTAGGATAGAAAACACTCTGAAGTTTCCAAAACTGTCAAAATATTTTCTGTGAGTATAACAGAACTGATGCTGCAGGCGAAACCATGAGGAAAATCAAACCAGGAAGTGGCCTCTATTTTGAAAAATCCATGTTCCATAGCCTGCCTTTGCTCCATTTAAAGGGATATCTCCCTCTCCTACTGATAAAGACAGTTGCGGTTTATATATTATCGATTATATATTTTAAAAATAACCTCAGGATTGATTATAAAAAACGTTTGACATGTTTCTGTGGACATTGCGGACATTATTTGGAATTTTCGTCTGCGTTGTCGTGACCACTCTTTCCTGTGGATTTCTGAACATAACGCGCCAAACAAACGGAGGTATTTTGGATATAAAAATAATCTTTATGGAACAAAAGGAACATTTATTGTGTAACTGGGAGTCTCGTGAGTGAAAACATCTGAAGATCATCAAAGGTAAACGATTAATTTGATTGCTTTTCTGATTTTCGTGACCAAGCTACTTGATGCTAAGTGTACATAATGTTTTGTCGAGTGATCGATAAACTTACACAAATGCTTAGATTGCTTTCGCTGTAAAGCATATTTTCAAAATTTGAGACGACAGGTGGATTAAGAAAAGGCTAGGCTGTGTTTTGCAATATTGCACTTGTGATTTCATGAATATAAATATTTTTAGTAATATTATTTGAATGTGGCGCTGTGCAATTCAGTGGTTGTTGATGACAATTATCCCGCTAAAGGGATGGGTAGCGTCAAGAAGTTGCGTTTGAGCTAATCAGTTGTGTTGTGACAAGGTAGGGGGGTATACAGAAGCCCTATTTGATAAAAGACCACGTCTATATTATGGTAAGAACAGCTCAAAAAAGCAAAGAGAAATGATCCATCACTAGGTCAGTCAATCTGGAAAAGGTCAAGAACTTTGAAAGTTTCTTCAAGTGCAGTCGCAAAAACCATCAAGCGCTTTGATGAAACTGGATCTCATGAGGACTGTCAGAAAAGGAAGACCCAGAGTTACCTCTGCTGCAGAGGATAAGTTCATTAGAGTTGACTGCACCTCAGATTGCATCCCAAATAAATGTTTCACAGAGTTCAAGTAACAGACACCTTTCAACATCAACTGTTCAGAGGAGACTGCCTGAATCAGGCCTTCATGGTCAAATTGCTGCAAAGAAACCACTACTAAAGGACACCAATATAAAGAAGAGACTTGCTTGGGCCAAGAACCACGAGCAATGGACATTAGACCAGTGGAAATCTATCCTTTGGTCTGATGAGTCCAAACTTTAGATTTTTGGCTCCAACCGCTGTGTCTTTGTGAGACGCAGAGTAGGTGAACAGATGAACTCCGCATGTGTGGTTTCCACCGTGAATCATGGAGGAGGAGGTATGACAGACATGGCCGCCTCGCTTCCGGCGCCGACAGAGATGGCCGCCTCGCTTCGCGTTCCTAGGAAACTATGCAGTTTTTTGTTTTTTTACGTGTTATTTCTTACATTAGTACCCCAGGTCATCTTAGGTTTCATTACATACAGTCGAGAAGAACTACTGAATATAAGATCAGCATCAACTCACCATCAGTACGACCAAGTATATGTTTTTCGCGACGCGGATCCTGTGTTCTGCCTTACAAACAGGACAAGGGAGTGGATCCCATGCAGCGACCCAAAAAAACGACTCCGAAAAAGAGGGAAACGAGGCGGTCTTCTGGTCAGACTCCGGAGACTCCAGTCTCTTGACAACAAGGTTGATGAAATCCGAGCAAGGGTAGCATTCCAGAGGGACATCAGAGACTGTAACGTTCTTTGCTTCACGGAAACGTGGCTCACTGGAGAGACGCTATCCGAGGCGGTGCAGCCAACGGGTTTCTCCAAGCATCGCGCAGACAGAAACAAACATCTTTCTGGTAAGAAGAGGGGCGGGGGCGTATGCCTTATGGCTAACGTGACATGGTGTGATGAAAGAAACATACAGGAACTCAAATTCTTCTGTTCACCTGATTTAGAATTCCTCACAATCAAATGTAGACCGCATTATCTACCAAGAGAATTTTCTTCGATTATAATCACAGCCGTATATATCCCCCCCCAAGCAGACACATCGATCGTTCTGAACAAACTTTATTTAACTCTTTGCAAACTGGAAACCATTTATCCGGAGGCTGCATTCATTGTAGCTGGGGATTTTAACAAGGCTAATCTGAAAACAAGACTCCCTAAATTTTATCAGCATATCGATTGCGCAACCAGGGGTGGAAAGACCTAGGATCATTGTTACTCTAACTTCCGCGACGCATATAAGGCCCTGCCCCGCCCCCCTTTCGGAAAAGCTGACCACGACTCCATTTTGTTGATCCCTGCCTACAGACAGAAACTAAAACAAGAGGCTCCCACGCTGAGGTCCGACCAAGCTGACTCCACACTCCAAGACTGCGTCCATCACGTGGACTGGGACATGTTTCGTATTGCGTCAGATAACAATATTGACGAATACGCTGATTCGGTGTGCGAGTTCATTAGAACGTGCGTTGAAGATGTCATTCCCATAGCAACGATTAAAACATTCCCTAACCAGAAACCGTGGATTGATGGCAGCATTCGCGTGAAACTGAAAGCGCGAACCACTGCTTTTAATCAGGGCAAGGTGTCTGGTAACATGACCGAATACAAACAGTGCAGCTATTCCCTCCGCAAGGCTATCAAACAAGCTAAGCGTCAGTACAGAGACAAAGTAGAATCTCAATTCAACGGCTCAGACACAAGAGGCATGTGGCAGGGTCTACAGTCAATCATGAACTACAGGAAGAAATCCAGCCCAGTCACGGACCAGGATGTCTTGCTCCCAGGCAGACTAAATAACTTTTTTGCCCGCTTTGAGGACAATACGGTGCCACTGACACGGCCTGCAACGAAAACATGCGGTCTCTCCTTCACTGCAGCCGAGGTGAGTAAGACATTTAAACGTGTTAACCCTCGCAAGGCTGCAGGCCCAGACGGCATCCCCAGCCGCGCCATCAGAGCATGCGCAGACCAGCTGGCCGGTGTGTTTACGGACATATTCAATCAATCCCTATACCAGTCTGCTGTTCCCACATGCTTCAAGAGGGCCACCATTGTTCCTGTTCCCAAGAAAGCTAAGGTAACTGAGCTAAACGACTACTAGCACTCACTTCCGTCATCATGAAGTGCTTTGAGAGACTAGTCAAGGACCATATCACCTCCACCCTACCTGACACCCTAGACCCACTCCAATTTGCTTACCACCCAAATAGGTCCACAGACGATGCAATCTCAACTACACTGCACACTGCCCTAACCCATCTGGACAAGAGGAATACCTATGTGAGAATGCTGTTCATTGACTACAGCTCGGCATTCAACACCATAGTACCCTCCAAGCTCGTCATCAAGCTCGAGACCCTGGGTCTCGACCCCGCCCTGTGCAACTGGGTACTGGACTTCCTGACGGGCCGCCCCCAGGTGGTGAGGGTAGGCAACAACATCTCCTCCCCGCTGATCCTCAACACTGGGGCCCCACAAGGGTGCGTTCTGAGCCCTCTCCTGTACTCCATGTTCACCCACGACTGCGTGGCCACGCACGCCTCCAACTCAATCATCAAGTTTGCGGACGACACAACAGTGGTAGGCTTGATTACCAACAACGACGAGACGGCCTACAGGGAGGAGGTGAGGGCCCTCGGAGTGTGGTGTTGGAAAATAACCTCACACTCAACGTCAACAAAACTAAGGAGATGATTGTGGACTTCAGGAAACAGCAGAGGTAACACCCCCCTATCCACATCGATGGAACAGTAGTGGAGAGGGTAGCAAGTTTTAAGTTCCTCGGCATACACATCACAGACAAACTGAATTGGTCCACTCACACAGACAGCATTGTGAAGAAGGCGCAGCAGCGCCTCTTCAACCTCAGGAGGCTGAAGAAATTCGGCTTGTCACCAAAAGCACTCACAAACTTCTACAGATGCACAATCGAGAGCATCCTGGCGGGCTGTATCACCGCCTGGTACGGCAACTGCTCCGCCCTCAACCGTAAGGCTCTCCAGAGGGTAGTGAGGTCTGCACAACGCATCACCGGGGGCAAACTACCTGCCCTCCAGGACACCTACACCACCCGATGTTACAGAAAGGCCATAAAGATCATCAAGGACATCAACCACCCGAGCCACTGCCTGTTCACTATCATCCAGAAGGCGAGGTCAGTACAGGTGCATCAAAGCTGGGACCGAGAGACTGAAAAACAGCTTCTATCTCAAGGCCATCAGACTGTTAAACAGCCACCACTAACATTGAGTGGCTGCTGCCAACACACTGACACTGACTCAACTCCAGCCACTTTAATAATGGGAATTGATGGGAAATGATGTAAATATATCACTAGCCACTTTAAACAATGCTACCTTATATAATGTTACTTACCCTACATTATTCATCTCATATGCATACGTATATACTGTACTCTATATCATCGACTGTATCCTTATGTAATACATGTATCACTAGCCACTTTAACTATGCCACTTTGTTTACATACTCATCTCATATGTATATACTGTACTCGATACCATCTACTGTATCTTGCCTATGCTGCTCTGTACCATCACTCATTCATATATCCTTATGTACATATTCTTTATCCCCTTACACTGTGTACAAGACAGTAGTTTTGGAATTGTTAGTTAGATTACTTGTTGGTTATTACTGCATTGTCGGAACTAGAAGCACAAGCATTTCGCTACACTCGCATTAACATCTGCTAACCATGTGTATGTGACAAATACAATTTGATTTGATTTGATTTGATGGTGTGGAGGTGCGTTGCTGGTGACACTGTCCGTCATTTGTTTAGAATTCAAGGCACACTTAACCAGCATGGCTACCACAACATTCTGCAGAGATACGCCATCCCACCTGATTTGCGCTTAGTGGGACTATCATTTGATTTTCAACAGGACAATGACCCAACACACCTCCAGGCTGTGTAAGGGCTATTTGACCAAGAAGGAGAGTGATGCGGTGCTGCATCAGATGACCTGGCCTCACAATCACCTGACCTCAACCCAATTGAGATGGTTTGGGATGAGTTGGACCGCAGAGTGAAGGAAACGCAGCCAACAAGTGCTCAGCATATGTGGGAACTCCTTCAAGACGGTTGGAAAAGCATTCCAGGTGAAGCTGGTTGAGAGAGTGCCAAGAGTGTGCAACGCTGTCATCAAGACAAAGGGTGGCTACTTTAAAGAATCTAAAATCTAAAATATAATTCTACTTTTTGGTTACTACATGTTCCATATGTGCTTTTTCATAGTTTTGATGTCTTCACTATTATTCTGCAATCTATAAAATAGTAAACATAAAGAAAAAACCTTGAATGAGTAGGTTTGTCCAAACTTTTGACTGGTACTGTATATCTGAAATGCAGCCATATACACAACTATTGTCATTTTGCACGCAAGAAATCACACAACAGTATGTTGAAGAGAAGCACCACAAAGATTGATAGGCCAAGACGTGCTCATTAAAACAGCACAAACTGTAACCATCGATTTAGGACCCTAGCCAGTCAAGGCCATGAAAGTATAACGCTAGATGCACTGCCAATTCCGACACCACCTGAGTGGACAGCCGGACAACAGGAGCACTGTGCAAGTGCTCACCTCAGAGCACAACCAACTGGCTACATTGGCCATTGTCCCTATACCCATCAATAACACAAACCTGTATATCTATCAATAGCAATTAGACCTGCAAAAGCAAGGAATAACATTAAAAATCACAGTAAAAAGCAAAGGCCTAAATTGTACATTACATTCAGAAATCAACTGCACAACCAGTAGGGTTACATGAGGGAAAACAAATTAATTAACAATTATGTTGTTGTTTACGCAATAAAAAAAACAGCCATAAATGCAATCTTGGTCAGGTGGGCATAATTTGAAAGCTTGTTCTTCTGCCAACATGACTAAGTTATAAAATGTTATCTTACAGTGTTAGGCTTTAACACATAGAAAGGAGTCATGAGCAATGTTCTCTCTAATTTTGGCGGGCACTGAGGGCATTTTTGGTCTTGTGAGCTGAAACTTGAAGATGTGAGAATTTTGTGCAACTTCCAGGCTGGGTTTACAGTGAACATTGAGGCTGTACCCTTACAGTTTTAGACAGTAGCCAATAGGCTATTGTGGCTATTTTGGTATAATGTAGCCCTACCAACAAAACCAATGCAGCAATTCCAATAACATGTTCACATGGAAATAGCTTTTGATTTCTATGATATAGCCTACAGTAGCCTATATGTGGTGTTCAATGCAGGCCTACATTGCATGACACTTTTAAAAAGGTTTTTACATTATGAAGGGCTTGACATTAATTCATGATTTTTTACTTGGTCTGTAACACCATAGGCCAAATACTGTAGGTGACTGTAAATTTCATTGTATGGTGCAAGAAACCACTTTACAAACTACAATGAATTATTACTACCATACAGATAATTAGACAATGTAGGCTATCCCTCTGCATATTAGCGTATTTGCATATTCAAGCCTGTCTCAAAATAAAACACTGCCCCTTTAATTAAGACACAAGCTTTTTACCTGACTAGCTTTTCAAAGACAGCTTGAAATGCAGTCTACACGTGTTGTGCTCTTGTAGGAAGAAGCATTAACTCCCCATTGCTGACCTATTCTTATAATAATACTTTTACTCCATTGCCCTCTGGCTCTGCCTACAACAAAATTACAGACTCAAGCTTGCAAAGTTAGATTTGTTATGGTTTGTTGCATTGAAAAGGAGCTGATATAATGTTGACTAGATCACAGGAAAAACTTGATCTATATAGTGCAAACTAATGGGGCGAACTCAGTGAATTTCAATCTCTTGCATCTCTGCACAGTTTGGTATTTTTTCTGCAGGGCAGTCCTGCAGGAGCACATGCACAATTTAGAGGGAACATTGGTCATATGAGGACGGTGTTCTGCTATGGATTTTCTTCACGATAGACAAATATGGGTCAAGTCTGTTCAGAACAACCCAGGGTATGAAGCAATGTCCTCTTGTAACTGTACATCAAAGATAGTGATCATAAATGTTGACAAGGTATATAACATTAGTTTTATGAAATGGAAATGTGAAGTGCACATTTGGACTCAGGGGTGTTTGGCTTGCTTGTATGACATCAAAGCTGTATTTATTATAATCCTGAACTTCTTATCTTTCAAAATGCATCTAGTCATCCTAATTTACATCATTTCCCTCACTCAGACAACAAAACGTGCAAAGGTTGCCCAATTAGCAACTTCTTGTTGCATGAGGTGCTTAAGGTCAGGTCAGTCAAACTCGATTCCTCTGATGTTAAAAAAATACAGACCAGTATCACATTTTTATTTTCTTTCCAAAACACTTGAGTGTGCCATCTTTGACCAACTCTCTAGCTATCTCTCTCAGAACGATCTAATTGACCCTTACCAGTCAGGCTTCAAGACGCATCACTCAACCGAGACTGCTCTCCTCTGTGTCAAGGAGGGAGACTGCTCTTCTCTGTGTCATGGAGGCTCTCCACACTGCCAAAGCTAAATCTCTATCCTCTGTTCTCATCCTCCTAGATCTATCCGCTACATTCGATATAGTGAACCATAAGATCCTCCTCTCTACCTTCTCGGGGCTGGGCGTCTCAGGCTCTACACACTCTTGGATTGCATACTACCTGGCATGCCGCTCCTACCAGGTGTCATGAAGAGGATCTGTGTCTGCTCCACGTACTCTCAAGACTGGTGTCCCCCAGGGCTCGGTACTAGACCCTCTCCTCTTCTCTCTATACACCTCTATACACTGTGATATGTGGTTGTCCCACTTAGCTATCTTAACTATAAGTCTGTAACTGTACGTCCGTCTGGATAAAAGCATCTGCTAAATTACTAAAATGTTTTTTTAAAATAATGTAAAAAACAATATAGCACTGTGAAGCGCAGAGCCTGAGCTCTGACGTTATTAATAGCATTTTACTTACAGCCACTGGGCCAAATTTAGGTGCTTAACAGAGCCCAAATCTGCCATTTTCAACCTGTTAACGGGCACGTGTGTCAAGGGCTATGGAAGCAAGAGATGCTACAAGTCAGTAATGTGTGCTGAGACAGCTGTGGATGCACAGACCTTCCTCATACTGGAGCAGAAAATAAAGGTCACATAAAACATGGCCAGTGAATAGTATTAAATATATAACTTTTTAAACAACTACACAGGCTTCCTTTTTTGAGTTGCATTGACTGTTGTTTTTAATGGTATCCTTATAATATGACTGGTCCAGACCAGTATGTTGTTGTACACAGTTTATTTGAGCCTCTATTTCTGCTTTTGAATGTAATTAGAGTTGCTACAGCACTAAGGCAGCATCGCTCACAGCCTATCTGAGCAGCCATCTGCAGAAGTGTGATAAAACAGCCACATGGGGGGTGGGGGGGGGGGGGTGTGATGGTGTGATGGTGTGAAATAAGTGAGCTAGCCATTTCACAAGAACGCCCTCCCAACACCAGCTCATGGTCAGAAATACTGCCACTCCTGTACCACTTTCAGCACTCTGCCAATCTGTTCTACTCAAAGAGCATCAATACAAATCTATGGAAATCCAACCTTTAATATGAATGACATTGGTAATAGTAATTGATGTCCAGTCATTACAACTAGAGAGAGCTTAGAATGATGTGGTCAGTGGCACATAGTGACTCGTTTACCTTGGACCTGTGTCTGGTACACCACAAAGTACTTGTCATTCCCACAGCTCTCAAACTCTTCACCATGGCAGCGGTGCAGGCACATTTCCTCATCCTCCATCTCATGGAGGGAGAAGTGGGGGGTGGGGAACCCACAGAGACACCTGTCTCCAGCTAGAACCGCTAGGGACAGCTCCTTGAGGGCAGGAAGGAGAGAGGAGTGGGATGTCAGAGGGAGAAAGATATATGCATATGATACACATGCACACAACACTATAGCTGTGTTTAATACTCATACTAACCGCACTAACCATACTATTTTTGATGTAAATTGAGTATATAGTATGCTTATTAATCACAGTATGGATATAGTTAGTATGCCAAAAGTTCCCGGATGACATAATAAATTCGCCAAAATACGAAGTATACATGCAGTGGACACTATTTCAGTGCTTTTAGGGTCCATAATGCAATTTTTCAGGAAATGGGCATGGCTTCATACATTTTCAGATTTTAAGAAAATTTAGGAAAATATGCAGCCAAAGTCCGATGAGAGCGGATATGTCACGACTTCCACCGAAGTCGGCTCATCTCCTAGTACAGGCGGCGTTCGGCGGCCGACGTCACCGGCCTTATAGCCATTGCCGCTCCATTTTTCATTGTTCTTTGTTTTTTCATTGTTCATTTGTTTTGTCTTGTTCCCCGCACACCTGCAACATCTTGGCGCCACGATGAATCGCGTTGTCCAGACCATGGACCGCTGGGAGAGACAAGGAGTCTCTCCAGGGCCTCGACCAGCACAACCAGGGGTATCTCTACCCGCCCCTCCTGGATCCGATCCCAGTAGGATGCTTCTCTCCCTTCCCAGGGAGTATGATGGGACGGCAGCACGGTGCCAGGGGTTCCTATCACAGCTGGACCTATACCTGGCCACCGTTCACCCAGCTCCATCTGGAAGGGAGAGGGTGTCCGCCCTCGTCTCAAGCCTCTCAGGGAGAGCTCTGGAGTGGGCAAACGCCATGTGGGGAGAAGGAGATGGACCACTTCGAAGAGTTCACCCAGTCTTTGACAATCCGCCCGAGGGTAGAGCGGCGGGGGAGCGGCTCTTCCACCTGAGGCAGGGGACGAGGAGCGCCCAGGAGTTCGCCCTCGAATTCCGGTCTTTGGCCGCCGGAACAGGATGGAACGACAAGGCCCTTAACGACCACTATCGATGCAGCCTGCCCGAGGACGTCCGGCAGGAGCTGGCCTGCAGGGATGCCACCATCACCTTTGACCAACTGGTGGATCTGTCCATCCGGTTGGATAACCTGCTGGTCACCAGCGGATGTCCAGAGAGGGCTCTGTCGGTTTCATCTTCCAGCACCCCCGCTCCGGTGCCCATGGAGCTGGGAGAGGCTGCGCTTAGGGAGGCTGGAGGAGAGGCCTTCACGTGCACCATCTGTGGCCGCAGAGGGCTCACTGCTGGTCGGTGCCGGGTTGGTCCCACTGGGAGTCGAGGCAGCAGGCAGGGCTCTCTGGCGTCACCCCAGGTGAGTAGGCACCACTCTCATCCAGAGCCCTCTGTTAACCACCTGTTTGTTCATGTTTGTTTTCCTGAGTTTTCCCCGCATATGGGACTCGTCGATTCAGGCGCGGCTGGGAATTTTATCGACAGAGCGTTCGCCCTTAGTTTAGGAATTCCCATGGTTCCTGTTAGACCTTTCCCGGTACACCACTGGATAGTCGACCATTAGGGTCCGGGTTAATTAGGGAAGCCACCATCTCCCTGGCCATGGTGACGCGGGGGAGTCACGATGAGAGAATCAGTCTCTTCCTCATTGACTCTCCTGTGTTTCTCGTGGTACTAGGCCTTCCCTGGTTGGCTTGTCATGACCCCACCATTTCATGGCAACAGAGGGCTCTAACGGGGTGGTCGCGAGAGTGCTCGGGGAGGTGTGTAGGGGTTTCTGTTGGTGCTACCACGGTGGAAAGTCCAGACCAGGTCTCCACCGTGTGCATCCCCCCAGAATATGCCGATTTGGCTCTCGCCTTCTCCAAAAAGAAGGCAACTCAATTACCACCCCATCGACAGGGGGATTGTGCGTTAAATCTCCTGGTAGACGCTGCACTTCCCAGGAGTCACGTGTATCCCCTGTCGCAAGCAAGGAGGTGGCTATGGAGACATATGTCTCTGAATCACTCCGTCTGGGGTACATTCGGTCCTCCACTTCACCCGCCTCCTTGAGTTTCTTTTTCATGAAGAAGAACGAGGGCGTTCTGAGCCCATGCATTGACTATCGAGGTCTCAATCAAATCATGGTGAGGTACAGTAACCCGCTACCTCTCATCGCCAAGGCGATTGAGTCAATGCACGGGACGCGCTTCTTCACAAAACTGGATCTCAGGAGCGCTTACAACCTGGTGCGTATCCGGGAGGGAGACGAGTGGAAGACGGCGTTCAGTACCACCTCGGTGCATTATGAGTACCTCTTCATGCCGTACGGGTTAATGAATGCTCCATCAGTCTTCTAATTCTTCGATTCGATTTTCAGGGACCTGCACGGGCAGGGTGTGGTGGTGTATATCGATGACATTCAGATATACTCCGCTACACGCGCCGAGCATGTGTCCTTGGTGCGCAGGGTACTTGGACGACTGTTGGAGCATGACCTGGCTGAGAAATGCCTGTTCTTCCAGCAGGCCGACTCCTTCCTAGGGTATCGCATTTACACATCGGTGGTGGAGATGGAGAGTGACCGCATTTCAGCCGTGCGTAATTGGTCGACTCCCACCACGGTAAAGGAAGTGCAGCGGCTTTTAAGGTTTGCCAATTACTACCAGAGATTTATCCGGGGTTTTGGCCAGGTGGCTGCTCCCATTACCTCACTGCTGAAGGGGGGGTCCTGTTTGTTTGCAGTGGTCGGCTGAGGCAGACAGGGCTTTTGGGCACCTAAGGGCTCTGTTTACTTCGGCTCCCGTGCTGGCCCATCCGTATCCCTCTTTGGCGTTCATAGTGGAGGTGGACGCGTCCGAGGCTGGGATAGGAGCCGTGCTCTCTCAGCGCTCGGGCACGCCACCGAAGCTCCGCACCTGTGCCTTCTTCTCGAAGAAGCTTAGCCTGGCGGAGCGGAACTATGATGTGGGGGACCAGGAGTTGTTGGCTGTGGTTAAAGCATTGAAGGCGTGGAAACATTGGCTTGAGGAGGCTAAACACCCTTTCCTCATCTGGACTGACCACCGCAACCTGGAGTATATCCGGGCAGCGAGGAGACTGAATCCTCGTCAGGCAAGGTGGGCCATGTTTTTTAACCGTTCTGTGTTTACCCTGTCCTACAGACCAGGTTCCCAAAATGTGAAGGCAGACGCACTGTCCCGGCTGTATGACACAGAGGAGCGGCTCACGGATCACACTCCCATACTACTGGCCTCCTGCCTGGTAGCGCCGGTCGTGTGGGAGCTGGACGCGGACATTGAGCAGGCGTTACGTACAGAGCCCGCTCCCCTCCAGTGTCCAGCTGGATGTCTGTACGTTCCATCTGCTGTCCGCGACCGGCTGATCTATTGAGCCCACACGTCACCCTCCTCTGGTCATCCTGGTACCGGTCAGACGGTGCGCTGTCTTAGTGAGAAGTACTGGTGGCCCACTTTGGCTAAGGACATGAGGGTTTATGTTTCCTCCTGCTCGGTGCGTGCCCAGTGCAAGGCTCCTAGGCACCTGCCCAGAGGTAAGTTACAACCCTTACCTGTTCCACAGCTGTCGTGGTCGCACCGTCGGTAGATTTCCTGACCGATCTTCCTCCCTCCCATTGTAACACTGCGATCCTGGTCGTTGTGGATCGTTTTTGTAAGTCCTGTCGTCTCCTCCCATTGCCCGTTCTCCCTACGGCCCTACAAACTGAGGAGGCCTTGTTTACACACGTCTTCCGGCACTACGGGGTACCTGAGGATATAGTGTCTGATCAGCGTCCCCAGGTCGCGTCGAGGGCCTGGAAGGCGTTCATGGAACGTCTGGGGGTCTCGGTCAGCCTTACCTCAGGTTTTCACCCTGAGAGTAACGGGAAGGTGGAGAGAATAAACCAGGATGTGGGTAAGTTTCTGAGGTCCTATTGCCAGGACCGGCCGGGGGAGTGGGCAGCATTCGTGCCCTGGGCAGAAATGGCCTAGAACTCACTTCGCCACTCCTACACTAACCTCACCCCCTTCCAGTGTGTATTGGGGTATCAGCCGGTTCTGGCTCCTTGGCATCAGAGTCAGACCGAGGCTCCTGCGGTGGACGACTGGTTCCGGTGCGCGGAGGAAACATGGGATGCCGCCCATGTCCACCTTAACTTTCTGGTCTGCGAAATACCAGCAACAGTGTGTGAAAACCTTGTGAAGACTTACAGAAAACGTTTGACCTCTGTCATTGCCAACAAAGGGTATATAACAAAGTATTGAGATAAACTTTTGTTATTGACCAAATACTTATTTTCCACCATAATTTGGAAATAAATTCATAAAAAATCCTACAATGTGATTTTCTGGATTTTTTTTCTTCTCATTTTGTCTGTCATAGTTGAAGTGTACCTATGATGAAAATTACAGGCCTCTCTCATCCTTTTAAGTGGGAGAACTTACACAATTGGTGGCTGACTAAATCGTTTTTTGCCCCACTGTATGTTACATGTTTGAGTCGTCATGTGCATTAGTATCACAATTTCTAACTTATTTGCATTCATTTTTACTTACACTTGTGTGTTGACTCCATATTAATGTTGGTTTTAAGTTTTGGCTGACTTTTCTTAGCGGATGTACAATCATCGCAAATTGAATTACGGGCCGTTTCAGGCCCGGAGTGAACATAATTGTACACTCGCAATCTCACTCAAAAACGAGGGCTGAGGGGATTACGTTGCCAACTTCCCTTGCTTGGCTTATCATTTGGACCAAAGACAAAGATGGCCATGGGGATTCCCCCAAGGGCAAAGGGCGAGGGTAAGTGGAGGAGGGTGTGTCTTATGAGTTTGAAATGCAGCCCTAGTAGCTCCTTTGAAAGGATAATGTTTGTTTACAGTATAATAAAATTAAGTAATAGTATATACTATGTAGTATGTACTCATTAAGTATGTAGTATACAGTATGTTAGTATGGGTATTCGAACACAGCTAACCTCTTTCTCTTCCTCAGCAAACAAGCAAACACACATCAAAATCTGACATCACAACAAGTACATTTCCCTCACCTTCTCTGTGCAAAAGTCCACACACTTCTCCACGGACATGTTCTGGATGACAGCGCTGATGGGCAGGGCGAGGGTGACGTTGTCAGGTCTGTGGAAGCACCCTTTAAAGATGGCACTCCCATCTGAACCAAGGATAAACACAACCAACACAACATACTAGATTAGTATTGATCACTAACCCATTTGCATGTGTGTTCTGACTGAAAAAAAGCTTTTTACCCCTATAGTATCCATCGACCCTTCCCTTGGCCTTGCTAGGAACCTAACACAGAGAAGCCTGCCCTGACCCAGCAGCAGCCTGCCCTGGCACAGAAGCGGCCTGCCCTGAGCCGTTGCCATCACACCAGGGACTGCCTGGCTCTCCTGCACTGGCTGTCTCAACAACCTTCCACCCCAGACTGTCTCTATGGGCAACCACAGTGCAAACAGGCCCAGCCATACTGTAGAACAGCAAATAACAGGCCCAGCCATACTGTAGAACAGCAAATAACAGGCCCAGCCATACTGTAAAACAGCAAATAACAGGCCCAGCCCTACAGTACAAGAGCAAATAACAGGCCCAGCCATACAGTAAAACAGCAAATAACAGGCCCAGCCATACTGTAGAACAGCAAATAACAGGCTGAGCCATACTGTAGAAGAGCAAATAACAGGCCCAGCCATACAGTAAAACAGCAAATAACAGGCCCAGCCATACTGTAAAACAGCTAATAACAGGCACCGCCCTACAGTAAAACAGCAAATAACAGGCCCAGCCATACAGTAAAACAGCAAATAACAGGCCCAGCCCTGCAGTAAAACAGCAAATAACAGGCCCAGCCATACTGTAGAACAGCAAATAACAGGCCCAGCCATACTGTAGAACAGCAAATAACAGGCCCAGCCCTACAGTTAAACAGCAAATTACAGGCCCAGCCATACTGTAAAACAGCAAATAACAGGACCAGCCATACTGTAAAACAGTAAATAACAGGCCCAGCCATACTGTAAAACAGTAAATAACAGGCCCAGCCATACTGTAAAACAGTAAATAACAGGCCCAGTCATACGGTACATCAGCAAATAACAGGCCCAGCCATACAGTAAAACAGCAAATAACAGGCCCAGCCATACTGTAAAATAGCAAATAACAGACCCAGCCACACTGTAGAACAGCAAATAACAGGCCCAGCCATACTGTAAAACAGCAAATAACAGGCCCATACTGTAAATCAGCAAATAACAGGCCCAGCCATACTGTATAACAGTAAATAACAGGCCGAGTCATACTGTAAAACAGCAAATAACAGGCCCAGCCATACTGTAAAACAGCAAATAACAGGCCCAATCATACTGTAAAACAGCAAATAACAGGCCCAGTCATACTGAAAAACAACAAATAACAGGCCCAGCCCTACAGTAAAACAGCAAATAACAGGCCCAGCCCTACAGTAAAACAGCAAATAAAAGCCCCAGCCCTACAGTAAAACAGCAAATAACAGGCCCATACTGGAAATCAGCAAATAACAGACCCAGCCACACTGTAAAACAGTAAATAACAGGCCAAGTCGTACTGTAAAACAGCAAATAACAGGCCGAGCCATACTGTAAAACAGTAAATAACAGGCCCAGTCATACTGTAAAAAAGTAAATAACAGGCCCAGCCATACTGTAAAACAGTAAATAACAGGCCCAGCCATACTGTAAAACAGTAAATAACAGGCCCAGTCATACTGTAAAATAGCAAATAACAGACCCAGCCATACTGTAGAACAGCAAATAACAGGCCCAGCCATACGGTAAAACAGCAAATAACAGGCCCATACTGTAAATCAGCAAATAACAGGCCCAGCCATACTGTATAACAGTAAATAACAGGCCCAGTCATACTGTAAAACAGCAAATAACAGGCCCAGCCATACTGTAAAACAGCAAATAACAGGCCCAATCATACTGTAAAACAGCAAATAACAGGCCCAGTCATACTGTAAAACAACAAATAACAGGCCCAGCCATACAGTAAAACAGCAAATAACAGGCCCAGCCCTACAGTAAAACAGCAAATAAAAGGCCCAGCCCTACAATAAAAGGCCCAGCCCTACAGTAAAACAGCAAATAACAGGCCCAGCCATACTGTAGAACAGCAAACAACAGCTCCAGCCCTACAGTAATCAGCAAATAACAGGCCCATCCCTACAGTAAAACAGCAAATAACAGGCCCATACTGGAAATCAGCAAATAACAGGCCCAGCCACACTGTAAAACAGTAAGTAACAGGCCCAGTCGTACTGTAAAACAGCAAATAACAGGCCCAGCCATACTGTAAAACAGTAAATAACAGGCCCAGTCGTACTGTAAAACAGCAAATAACAGGCCCAGCCATACTGTAAAAAAAGCAAATAACAGACCCAGCAATACTGTAGAACAGCAAATAACAGGCCCAGCCATACTGCATATCAGCAAATAACAGGCCCAGCCATACTGTAAATCAGCAAATAACAGGCCCAGCCATACTGTAAATCAGCAAATAACAGGCCCAGCCACACTGTAAAACAGTAAAGAACATCGTACTGAAAAACAGCAAATAACAGGCCCAGCCATACTGTAAAACAGCAAATAACAGGCCTAGCCATACAGTAAAACAGCAAATAACAGGCACAGCCCTAAAGTAAAACAGCAAATTAAAGGCCCAGCCCTAGAGTAAAACAGCAAATAACAGGCCCAGCCCTAAAGTAAAACAGCAAATAACAGGCCCAGCCCTACAGTAAAACAGCAAATAACAGGCCCAGCCCTAGAGTAAAACAGCAAATAACAGGCCCAGCCCTAAGGTAAAACAGAAAAAAACAGGCCCAGTCATACTGTAAAAAAGTAAATAACAGGCCCAGCCATACTGTAAAACAGTAAATAACAGGCCCAGCCATACTGTAAAACAGTAAATAACAGGCCCAGTCGTACTGTAAAACAGCAAATAACAGGCCCAGCCATACTGTAAAACAGTAAATAACAGGCCCAGTCATACTGTAAAAAAGTAAATAACAGGCCCAGCCATACTGTAAAACAGTAAATAACAGGCCCAGCCATACTGTAAAACAGTAAATAACAGGCCCAGTCATACTGTAAAATAGCAAATAACAGACCCAGCCATACTGTAGAACAGCAAATAACAGGCCCAGCCATACTGTAAAACAGCAAATAACAGGCCCATACTGTAAATCAGCAAATAACAGGCCCAGCCATACTGTATAACAGTAAATAACAGGCCCAGTCATACTGTAAAACAGCAAATAACAGGCCCAGCCATACTGTAAAACAGCAAATAACAGGCCCAATCATACTGTAAAACAGCAAATAACAGGCCCAGTCATACTGTAAAACAACAAATAACAGGCCCAGCCATACAGTAAAACAGCAAATAACAGGCCCAGCCCTACAGTAAAACAGCAAATAAAAGGCCCAGCCCTACAGTAAAAGGCCCAGCCCTACAGTAAAACAGCAAATAACAGGCCCAGCCATACTGTAGAACAGCAAACAACAGGTCCAGCCCTACAGTAATCAGCAAATAACAGGCCCATCCCTACAGTAAAACAGCAAATAACAGGCCCATACTGGAAATCAGCAAATAACAGGCCCAGCCACACTGTAAAACAGTAAGTAACAGGCCCAGTCGTACTGTAAAACAGCAAATAACAGGCCCAGCCATACTGTAAAACAGTAAATAACAGGCCCAGTCGTACTGTAAAACAGCAAATAACAGGCCCAGCCATACTGTAAAAAAAGCAAATAACAGACCCAGCAATACTGTAGAACAGCAAATAACAGGCCCAGCCATACTGCATATCAGCAAATAACAGGCCCAGCCATACTGTAAATCAGCAAATAACAGGCCCAGCCATACTGTAAATCAGCAAATAACAGGCCCAGCCATACTGTAAAACAGTAAAGAACATCGTACTGAAAAACAGCAAATAACAGGCCCAGCCATACTGTAAAACAGCAAATAACAGGCCTAGCCATACAGTAAAACAGCAAATAACAGGCACAGCCCTAAAGTAAAACAGCAAATTAAAGGCCCAGCCCTAGAGTAAAACAGCAAATAACAGGCCCAGCCCTAAAGTAAAACAGCAAATAACAGGCCCAGCCCTACAGTAAAACAGCAAATAACAGGCCCAGCCCTAGAGTAAAACAGCAAATAACAGGCCCAGCCCTAAGGTAAAACAGAAAAAAACAGGCCTAGCCATACTGTAGAACAACAAATAACAGGCCCGCCATAATGAAGAACAACAAATAACAGGCCCAGACATACTGTAGAACAGAAAATAACAGGCCCAGTCATACTGTAGAACAGCAAATAACAGGCCCAGCCATACTGTAGAACAGCAAATAACAGGCCCAGCCATACTGTAGAACAGCAAATAACAGGCCCAGCCATACTGTAGAACAGTAAATAACAGGCCCAGTCATACTGTAAAACAGCAAATAACAGGCCCAGCCATACTGTAGAACAGCAAATAACAGGCCCAGTCATACTGTAAAACAGCAAATAACAGGCCCAGCCATACTGTAGAACAGCAAATAACAGGCCCAGACATACTGTAAAACAGCAAATAACAGGCCCAGACATACTGTAGAACAGCAAATAACAGGCCCAGCCATACTGTAGAACAGCAAATAACAGGCCCAGCCATACTGTAGAACAGTAAATAACAGGCCCAGTCATAATGTAAAACAGCAAATAACAGGCCCAGCCATACTGTAAAACAGCTAATAACAGGCCCAGCCTTACAGTAAAACAGCAAAAAACAGGCCCAGCCATACTGTAAAACAGAAAATAACAGAACCAGCCATACAGTAAAACAGCAAATAACAGGCCCAGCTCTACAGTAAAACAGCAAATAACAGGCCCAGCCATACTGTAGAACAGCAAATAACAGGCCCAGCCATACTGTAGAACAGCAAATAACAGGACCAGCCATACTGTAGAACAGCAAATAACAGGCCAAGCCATACTGTAAAACACCAAATAACAGGCCGAGTCATACTGTAAAACAGCAAATAACAGGCCTAGCCATACAGTAAAACAGCAAATAACAGGCCCAGCCCTACAGTAAAACAGCAAATAAAAGGCCCAGCCCTACAGTAAAAGGCCCAGCCCTACAGTAAAACAGCAAATAACAGGCCCAGCCATACTGTAGAACAGCAAACAACAGGTCCAGCCCTACAGTAATCAGCAAATAACAGGCCCATCCCTACAGTAAAACAGCAAATAACAGGCCCATACTGGAAATCAGCAAATAACAGGCCCAGCCACACTGTAAAACAGTAAGTAACAGGCCCAGTCGTACTGTAAAACAGCAAATAACAGGCCCAGCCATACTGTAAAACAGTAAATAACAGGCCCAGTCGTACTGTAAAACAGCAAATAACAGGCCCAGCCATACTGTAAAAAAAGCAAATAACAGACCCAGCAATACTGTAGAACAGCAAATAACAGGCCCAGCCATACTGCATATCAGCAAATAACAGGCCCAGCCATACTGTAAATCAGCAAATAACAGGCCCAGCCATACTGTAAATCAGCAAATAACAGGCCCAGCCACACTGTAAAACAGTAAAGAACATCGTACTGAAAAACAGCAAATAACAGGCCCAGCCATACTGTAAAACAGCAAATAACAGGCCTAGCCATACAGTAAAACAGCAAATAACAGGCACAGCCCTAAAGTAAAACAGCAAATTAAAGGCCCAGCCCTAGAGTAAAACAGCAAATAACAGGCCCAGCCCTAAAGTAAAACAGCAAATAACAGGCCCAGCCCTACAGTAAAACAGCAAATAACAGGCCCAGCCCTAGAGTAAAACAGCAAATAACAGGCCCAGCCCTAAGGTAAAACAGAAAAAAACAGGCCTAGCCATACTGTAGAACAACAAATAACAGGCCCGCCATAATGAAGAACAACAAATAACAGGCCCAGACATACTGTAGAACAGAAAATAACAGGCCCAGTCATACTGTAGAACAGCAAATAACAGGCCCAGCCATACTGTAGAACAGCAAATAACAGGCCCAGCCATACTGTAGAACAGCAAATAACAGGCCCAGCCATACTGTAGAACAGTAAATAACAGGCCCAGTCATACTGTAAAACAGCAAATAACAGGCCCAGCCATACTGTAGAACAGCAAATAACAGGCCCAGTCATACTGTAAAACAGCAAATAACAGGCCCAGCCATACTGTAGAACAGCAAATAACAGGCCCAGACATACTGTAAAACAGCAAATAACAGGCCCAGACATACTGTAGAACAGCAAATAACAGGCCCAGCCATACTGTAGAACAGCAAATAACAGGCCCAGCCATACTGTAGAACAGTAAATAACAGGCCCAGTCATAATGTAAAACAGCAAATAACAGGCCCAGCCATACTGTAAAACAGCTAATAACAGGCCCAGCCTTACAGTAAAACAGCAAAAAACAGGCCCAGCCATACTGTAAAACAGAAAATAACAGAACCAGCAATACAGTAAAACAGCAAATAACAGGCCCAGCTCTACAGTAAAACAGCAAATAACAGGCCCAGCCATACTGTAGAACAGCAAATAACAGGCCCAGCCATACTGTAGAACAGCAAATAACAGGACCAGCCATACTGTAGAACAGCAAATAACAGGCCAAGCCATACTGTAAAACACCAAATAACAGGCCGAGTCATACTGTAAAACAGCAAATAACAGGCCTAGCCATACAGTAAAACAGCAAATAACAGGCCCAGTCATACTGTAAAACAGCAAATGACAGGCCTAGCCATACAGTAAAACAGCAAATAACAGGCCCAGCCCTACATTAAAACAGCAAATAAAAGGCCCAGCCCTACAGTAAAACAGCAAATAACAGGCCCAGTCGTACTGCAAAACAGCAAATAACAGGCCCAGACCTAAAGTAAAACAGCAAATAACAGGCCCAGCCCTACAGTTAAACAGCAAATAAAAGGCCCAGCCCTACAGTAAAACAGCAAATTAAAGGCCCAGCCCTACAGTAAAACAGCAAATAACAGGCCCAGCCCTAAAGTAAAACAGCAAATAACAGGCCCAGCCCTACAGTAAAACAGCAAATAACAGGCCCAGCCCTACAGTAAAACAGCAAATAACAGGCCCAGCCCTAAGGTAAAACAGAAAAAACAGGCCTAGCCTTACTGTAGAACAACAAATAACAGGCCCGGCCATAATGAAGAACAACAAATAACAGGCCCAGCCCTAAGGTGAAACAGCAAATAACAGGCCCGGCCATAATGAAGAACAACAAATAACAGGCCCAGCCGTAAGGTGAAACAACAAATAACAGGCCCGGCCATAATGAAGAACAACAAATAACAGGCCCAGCCCTAAGATGAAACAACAAATAACAGGCCCGGCCATAATGAAGAACAACAAATAACAGGCCCAGACATACTGTAGAACAGCAAATAACAGGCCCAGCCATACAGTAAAACAGCAAATAACAGGCCCAGCCATACTGTAAAACAGCTAATAACACGCCCAGCCCTACAGTAAAACAGCAAAAAACAGGCCCAGCCATACTGTAAAACAGAAAGTAACAGAACCAGCCCTACAGTAAAACAGCAAATAACAGGCCCAGCTCTACAGTAAAACAGTAAATAACAGGCCCAGCCATACTGTAGAACAGCAAATAACAGGCCCAGCCCTACAGTAAAACAGCAAATAACAGGCCCAGCCATACTGTAGAACAGCAAATAAAAGGCCAAGCCATACTGTAAAACACCAAATAACAGGCCGAGTTATACTGTAAAACAGCAAATAACAGGCCCAGTCATACTGTAAAACAGCAAATATCAGGCCTAGCCATACAGTAAAACAGCAAATAACAGGCCCAGCCCTACAGTAAAACAGCAAATAAAAGGCCCAGCCCTACAGTAAAACAGCAAATAACAGGCCCAGCCCTACAGTAAAACAGCAAAAAACAGGCCTAGCCATACTGTAGAACAGAAAATAACAGTCCCGGCCATAATGAAGAACAACAAATAACAGGCCCAGCCATACAGTAAAACAGCAAAAAAACAGGCCCAGCCATACTGTAAATCAGCTAATAACAGGCCCAGCTATACTGTAAAACAGCAAATAACAGGCCCAGCCATACTGTAAATCAGCAAATAAAGGCCCAGCCATACTGAAAAACAGCAAATAACAGGCCCAGCCATACTGTAAATCCGCAAATAACAGGCCCAGCCATACTGTAAAACAGTAATAACAGGCCCAGTCATACTGTAAAACAGCAAATAAAAGGCCTAGCCATACAGTAAAACAGCAAATAAAAGGCCCAGCCCTACAGTAAAACAGCAAATAACACGCCCAGCCCTACAGTAAAACAGCAAATAACAGGCCCAGCCCTACGGTAAAACAGCAAAAACAGGCCTAGCCATACTGTAGAACAGCAAATAACAGGCCCGGCCATAATGAAGAACAACAAATAACAGGCCCAGCCCTAAGGTGAAACAACAAATAACAGGCCCAGCCCTAAGGTGAAACAGCAAATAACAGGCCCAGCCATACAGTAGAACAGCAAATAACAGGCCCAACCATACAGTAAAACAGCAAAAAAACAGGCACAGCCATACTGTAGAACAGCAAATAACAAGCCCAGCCCTACAGTAACACAGCAAAAAACAGGCCCAGCCATACTGTAAAACAGAAAATAACAGGCCCAGCCTTACAGTAAAACAGCAAAAAACAGGCCCAGCCATACTGTAGAACAGCAAACAACAGGCCCAGCCATAATGAAGAACAACAAATAACAGGCCCAGCCATACTGTAGGACAGCAAATAACAGGCCCAGTCATACTGTAGAACAGCAAATAACAGGCCCAGCCATACAGTAAAACAGCAAAAAAAACAGGCCCAGCCATACTGTAGAACAGCAAATAACAGGCCCAGCCATACTGTAAAACAGCAAATAACAGGCCCAGTCATACTGTAAAACAGCAAATAACAGGCCCAGCCATACTGTAAAACAGCAAATAACAGGCCCAGCCATACTGTAAAACAGTAAATAACAGGCCCAGTCATACTGTAAATCAGCAAATAACAGGCCCAGCCATACTGTAAAACAGTAAATAACAGGCCCAGTCGTACTGTAAAACAGCAAATAACAGGCCCAGCCATACTGTAAAAAAAGCAAATAACAGACCCAGCAATACTGTAGAACAGCAAATAACAGGCCCAGCCATACTGCATATCAGCAAATAACAGGCCCAGCCATACTGTAAAACAGCAAATAACAGGCCCAGCCATACTGTAAATCAGCAAATAACAGGCCCAGCCATACTGTAAAACAGTAAAGAACATCGTACTGAAAAACAGCAAATAACAGGCCCAGCCATACTGTAAAACAGCAAATAACAGGCCTAGCCATACAGTAAAACAGCAAATAACAGGCACAGCCCTAAAGTAAAACAGCAAATTAAAGGCCCAGCCCTAGAGTAAAACAGCAAATAACAGGCCCAGCCCTAAAGTAAAACAGCAAATAACAGGCCCAGCCCTACAGTAAAACAGCAAATAACAGGCCCAGCCCTAGAGTAAAACAGCAAATAACAGGCCCAGCCCTAAGGTAAAACAGAAAAAAACAGGCCTAGCCATACTGTAGAACAACAAATAACAGGCCCGCCATAATGAAGAACAACAAATAACAGGCCCAGACATACTGTAGAACAGAAAATAACAGGCCCAGTCATACTGTAGAACAGCAAATAACAGGCCCAGCCATACTGTAGAACAGCAAATAACAGGCCCAGCCATACTGTAGAACAGCAAATAACAGGCCCAGCCATACTGTAGAACAGTAAATAACAGGCCCAGTCATACTGTAAAACAGCAAATAACAGGCCCAGCCATACTGTAGAACAGCAAATAACAGGCCCAGTCATACTGTAAAACAGCAAATAACAGGCCCAGCCATACTGTAGAACAGCAAATAACAGGCCCAGACATACTGTAAAACAGCAAATAACAGGCCCAGACATACTGTAGAACAGCAAATAACAGGCCCAGCCATACTGTAGAACAGCAAATAACAGGCCCAGCCATACTGTAGAACAGTAAATAACAGGCCCAGTCATAATGTAAAACAGCAAATAACAGGCCCAGCCATACAGTAAAACAGCAAATAACAGGCCCAGCCATACTGTAAAACAGCTAATAACAGGCCCAGCCTTACAGTAAAACAGCAAAAAACAGGCCCAGCCATACTGTAAAACAGAAAATAACAGAACCAGCCATACAGTAAAACAGCAAATAACAGGCCCAGCTCTACAGTAGAACAGCAAATAACAGGCCCAGCCATACTGTAGAACAGCAAATAACAGGCCCAGCCATACTGTAGAACAGCAAATAACAGGACCAGCCATACTGTAGAACAGCAAATAACAGGCCAAGCCATACTGTAAAACACCAAATAACAGGCCGAGTCATACTGTAAAACAGCAAATAACAGGCCTAGCCATACAGTAAAACAGCAAATAACAGGCCCAGTCATACTGTAAAACAGCAAATGACAGGCCTAGCCATACAGTAAAACAGCAAATAACAGGCCCAGCCCTACATTAAAACAGCAAATAAAAGGCCCAGCCCTACAGTAAAACAGCAAATAACCGGCCCAGTCGTACTACAAAACAGCAAATAACAGGCCCAGACCTAAAGTAAAACAGCAAATAACAGGCCCAGCCCTACAGTTAAACAGCAAATAAAAGGCCCAGCCCTACAGTAAAACAGCAAATTAAAGGCCCAGCCCTACAGTAAAACAGCAAATAACAGGCCCAGCCCTAAAGTAAAACAGCAAATAACAGGCCCAGCCCTACAGTAAAACAGCAAATAACAGGCCCAGCCCTAAGGTAAAACAGAAAAAACAGGCCTAGCCCTACAGTAAAACAACAAATAACAGGCCCGGCCATAATGAAGAACAACAAATAACAGGCCCAGCCCTAAGGTGAAACAGCAAATAACAGGCCCGGCCATAATGAAGAACAACAAATAACAGGCCCAGCCCTAAGGTGAAAAAACAAATAACAGGCCCGGCCATAATGAAGAACAACAAATAACAGGCCCAGACATACTGTAGAACAGCAAATAACAGGCCCAGCCATACAGTAAAAAAGCAAATAACAGGCCCAGCCATACTGTAAAACAGCTAATAACACGCCCAGCCCTACAGTAAAACAGCAAAAAACAGGCCCAGCCATACTGTAAAACAGAAAATAACAGAACCAGCCCTACAGTAAAACAGCAAATAACAGGCCCAGGTCTACAGTAAAACAGTAAATAACAGGCCCAGCCATACTGTAGAACAGCAAATAACAGGCCCAGCCCTACAGTAAAACAGCAAATAACAGGCCCAGCCATACTGTAGAACAGCAAATAAAAGGCCAAGCCATACTGTAAAACACCAAATAACAGGCCGAGTTATACTGTAAAACAGCAAATAACAGGCCCAGTCATACTGTAAAACAGCAAATATCAGGCCTAGCCATACAGTAAAACAGCAAATAATAGGCCCAGCCCTACAGTAAAACAGCAAATAAAAGGCCCAGCCCTACAGTAAAACAGCAAATAACAGGCCCAGCCCTACAGTAAAACAGCAAAAAACAGGCCTAGCCATACTGTAGAACAGAAAATAACAGTCCCGGCCATAATGAAGAACAACAAATAACAGGCCCAGCCATACAGTAAAACAGCAAAAAAACAGGCCCAGCCATACTGTAAATCAGCTAATAACAGGCCCAGCCATACTGTAAAACAGCAAATAACAGGCCCAGCCATACTGTAAATCAGCAAATAAAGGGCCAGCCATACTGAAAAACAGCAAATAACAGGCCCAGCCATACTGTAAATCCGCAAATAACAGGCCCAGCCATACTGTAAAACAGTAATAACAGGCCCAGTCATACTGTAAAACAGCAAATAAAAGGCCTAGCCATACAGTAAAACAGCAAATAAAAGGCCCAGCCCTACAGTAAAACAGCAAATAACACGCCCAGCCCTACAGTAAAACAGCAAATAACAGGCCCAGCCCTACAGTAAAACAGCAAATAACAGGCCCAGCCCTACGGTAAAACAGCAAAAACAGGCCTAGCCATACTGTAGAACAGCAAATAACAGGCCCGGCCATAATGAAGAACAACAAATAACAGGCCCAGCCCTAAGGTGAAACAACAAATAACAGGCCCAGCCCTAAGGTGAAACAGCAAATAACAGGCCCAGCCATACAGTAGAACAGCAAATAACAGGCCCAACCATACAGTAAAACAGCAAAAAAACAGGCACAGCCATACTGTAGAACAGCAAATAACAGGCCCAGCCCTACAGTAACACAGCAAAAAACAGGCCCAGCCATACTGTAAAACAGAAAATAACAGGCCCAGCCTTACAGTAAAACAGCAAAAAACAGGCCCAGCCATACTGTAGAACAGCAAACAACAGGCCCAGCCATAATGAAGAACAACAAATAACAGGCCCAGCCATACTGTAGGACAGCAAATAACAGGCCCAGTCATACTGTAGAACAGCAAATAACAGGCCCAGCCATACAGTAAAACAGCAAAAAAAACAGGCCCAGCCATACTGTAGAACAGCAAATAACAGGCCCAGCCATACTGTAAAACAGCAAATAACAGGCCCAGTCATACTGTAAAACAGCAAATAACAGGCCCAGCCATACTGTAAAACAGCAAATAACAGGCCCAGCCATACTGTAAAACAGTAAATAACAGGCCCAGTCATACTGTAAATCAGCAAATAACAGGCCCAGCCATACTGTAAATTACCAAAGAACAGACCCAGTCATACTGGAAAACAGCAAATAACAGGCCCAGCCATACTGTAAAACAGCAAATAACAGGCCCAGCCATACTGTAAAACAGCAAATAACAGGCCCAGTCATACTGAAAAACAGCAAATAACAGGCCCAGCCATACTGTAAAACAGCAAATAACAGGCCTAGCCATACTGTAAAACAGCAAATAACAGGCCCAGCCATACTGTAAAACAGCAAATAACAGGCCTAGCCATACAGTAAAACAGCAAATAAAAGGCCCAGCCCTACAGTAAAACAGCAAATAACAGGCCCAGCCCTACAGTAAAACAGCAAATAACAGGCCCAGCCCTACAGTAAAACAGCAAATAACAGGCCCAGCCCTACGGTAAAACAGTAATAACAGGCCCAGTCATACTGTAAAACAGCAAATAAAAGGCCTAGCCATACAGTAAAACAGCAAATAAAAGGCCCAGCCCTACAGTAAAACAGCAAATAACACGCCCAGCCCTACAGTAAAACAGCAAATAACAGGCCCAGCCCTACAGTAAAACAGCAAATAACAGGCCCAGCCCTACAGTAAAACAGCAAATAACAGGCCCAGCCATACTGTAAAACAGTAATAACAGGCCCAGTCATACTGTAAAACAGCAAATAAAAGGCCTAGCCATACAGTAAAACAGCAAATAAAAGGCCCAGCCCTACAGTAAAACAGCAAATAACACGCCCAGCCCTACAGTAAAACAGCAAATAACAGGCCCAGCCCTACAGTAAAACAGCAAATAACAGGCCCAGCCCTACAGTAAAACAGCAAATAACAGGCCCAGCCATACTGTAAAACAGTAATAACAGGCCCAGTCATACTGTAAAACAGCAAATAAAAGGCCTAGCCATACAGTAAAACAGCAAATAAAAGGCCCAGCCCTACAGTAAAACAGCAAATAACACGCCCAGCCCTACAGTAAAACAGCAAATAACAGGCCCAGCCCTACAGTAAAACAGCAAATAACAGGCCCAGCCCTACGGTAAAACAGCAAAAACAGGCCTAGCCATACTGTAGAACAGCAAATAACAGGCCCGGCCATAATGAAGAACAACAAATAACAGGCCCAGCCCTAAGGTGAAACAACAAATAACAGGCCCAGCCCTAAGGTGAAACAGCAAATAACAGGCCCAGCCATACTGTAAAACAGCAAATAACAGGCCTAGCCATACTGTAAAACAGCAAATAACAGGCCCAGCCATACTGTAAAACAGCAAATAACAGGCCTAGCCATACAGTAAAACAGCAAATAAAAGGCCCAGCCCTACAGTAAAACAGCAAATAACAGGCCCAGCCCTACAGTAAAACAGCAAATAACAGGCCCAGCCCTACAGTAAAACAGCAAATAACAGGCCCAGCCCTACGGTAAAACAGTAATAACAGGCCCAGTCATACTGTAAAACAGCAAATAAAAGGCCTAGCCATACAGTAAAACAGCAAATAAAAGGCCCAGCCCTACAGTAAAACAGCAAATAACACGCCCAGCCCTACAGTAAAACAGCAAATAACAGGCCCAGCCCTACAGTAAAACAGCAAATAACAGGCCCAGCCCTACAGTAAAACAGCAAATAACAGGCCCAGCCATACTGTAAAACAGTAATAACAGGCCCAGTCATACTGTAAAACAGCAAATAAAAGGCCTAGCCATACAGTAAAACAGCAAATAAAAGGCCCAGCCCTACAGTAAAACAGCAAATAACACGCCCAGCCCTACAGTAAAACAGCAAATAACAGGCCCAGCCCTACAGTAAAACAGCAAATAACAGGCCCAGCCCTACAGTAAAACAGCAAATAACAGGCCCAGCCATACTGTAAAACAGTAATAACAGGCCCAGTCATACTGTAAAACAGCAAATAAAAGGCCTAGCCATACAGTAAAACAGCAAATAAAAGGCCCAGCCCTACAGTAAAACAGCAAATAACACGCCCAGCCCTACAGTAAAACAGCAAATAACAGGCCCAGCCCTACAGTAAAACAGCAAATAACAGGCCCAGCCCTACGGTAAAACAGCAAAAACAGGCCTAGCCATACTGTAGAACAGCAAATAACAGGCCCGGCCATAATGAAGAACAACAAATAACAGGCCCAGCCCTAAGGTGAAACAACAAATAACAGGCCCAGCCCTAAGGTGAAACAGCAAATAACAGGCCCAGCCATACAGTAGAACAGCAAATAACAGGCCCAACCATACAGTAAAACAGCAAAAAAACAGGCACAGCCATACTGTAGAACAGCAAATAACAGGCCCAGCCCTACAGTAACACAGCAAAAAACAGGCCCAGCCATACTGTAAAACAGAAAATAACAGGCCCAGCCTTACAGTAAAACAGCAAAAAACAGGCCCAGCCATACTGTAGAACAGCAAACAACAGGCCCAGCCATAATGAAGAACAACAAATAACAGGCCCAGCCATACTGTAGGACAGCAAATAACAGGCCCAGTCATACTGTAGAACAGCAAATAACAGGCCCAGCCATACAGTAAAACAGCAAAAAAAACAGGCCCAGCCATACTGTAGAACAGCAAATAACAGGCCCAGCCATACTGTAAAACAGCAAATAACAGGCCCAGTCATACTGTAAAACAGCAAATAACAGGCCCAGCCATACTGTAAAACAGCAAATAACAGGCCCAGCCATACTGTAAAACAGTAAATAACAGGCCCAGTCATACTGTAAATCAGCAAATAACAGGCCCAGCCATACTGTAAATTACCAAAGAACAGACCCAGTCATACTGGAAAACAGCAAATAACAGGCCCAGCCATACTGTAAAACAGCAAATAACAGGCCCAGCCATACTGTAAAACAGCAAATAACAGGCCCAGTCATACTGAAAAACAGCAAATAACAGGCCCAGCCATACTGTAAAACAGCAAATAACAGGCCTAGCCATACTGTAAAACAGCAAATAACAGGCCCAGCCATACTGTAAAACAGCAAATAACAGGCCTAGCCATACAGTAAAACAGCAAATAAAAGGCCCAGCCCTACAGTAAAACAGCAAATAACAGGCCCAGCCCTACAGTAAAACAGCAAATAACAGGCCTAGCCCTACAGTAAAACAGCAAATAACAGGCCCAGCCCTACGGTAAAACAGCAAAAATAGGCCTAGCCATACTGTAGAACAGCAAATAACAGGCCCGGCCATAATGAAGAACAACAAATAACAGGCCCAGCCCTAAGGTGAAACAGCAAATAACAGGCCCAGCCATACTGTAGAACAGCAAATAACAAGCCCAGCCATACTGTAGAACAGCAAATAACAGGCCCAACCATACAGTAAAACAGCAAAAAAACAGGCACAGCCATACTGTAGAACAGCAAATAACAGGCCCAGCCCTACAGTAACACAGCAAAAAACAGGCCCAGCCATACTGTAAAACAGAAAATAACAGGCCCAGCCTTACAGTAAAACAGCAAAAAACAGGCCCAGTCATACTGTAGAACAGCAAACAACAGGCCCAGCCATAATGAAGAACAACAAATAACAGGCCCAGCCATACTGTAGGACTTCAAATAACAGGCCCAGTCATACTGTAGAACAGCAAATAACAGGCCCAGCCATACAGTAAAACAGCAAAAAAAACAGGCCCAGCCATACTGTAGAACAGCAAATAACAGGCCCAGCCATACTGTAAAACAGCAAATAACAGGCCCAGTCATACTGTAAAACAGCAAATAACAGGCCCAGCCATACTGTAAAACAGCAAATAACAGGCCCAGCCATACTGTAAAACAGTAAATAACAGGCCCAGTCATACTGTAAATCAGCAAATAACAGGCCCAGCCATACTGTAAAACAGTAAATAACAGGCCCAGTCGTACTGTAAAACAGCAAATAACAGGCCCAGCCATACTGTAAAAAAAGCAAATAACAGACCCAGCAATACTGTAGAACAGCAAATAACAGGCCCAGCCATACTGCATATCAGCAAATAACAGGCCCAGCCATACTGTAAAACAGCAAATAACAGGCCCAGCCATACTGTAAATCAGCAAATAACAGGCCCAGCCATACTGTAAAACAGTAAAGAACATCGTACTGAAAAACAGCAAATAACAGGCCCAGCCATACTGTAAAACAGCAAATAACAGGCCTAGCCATACAGTAAAACAGCAAATAACAGGCACAGCCCTAAAGTAAAACAGCAAATTAAAGGCCCAGCCCTAGAGTAAAACAGCAAATAACAGGCCCAGCCCTAAAGTAAAACAGCAAATAACAGGCCCAGCCCTACAGTAAAACAGCAAATAACAGGCCCAGCCCTAGAGTAAAACAGCAAATAACAGGCCCAGCCCTAAGGTAAAACAGAAAAAAACAGGCCTAGCCATACTGTAGAACAACAAATAACAGGCCCGCCATAATGAAGAACAACAAATAACAGGCCCAGACATACTGTAGAACAGAAAATAACAGGCCCAGTCATACTGTAGAACAGCAAATAACAGGCCCAGCCATACTGTAGAACAGCAAATAACAGGCCCAGCCATACTGTAGAACAGCAAATAACAAGCCCAGCCATACTGTAGAACAGTAAATAACAGGCCCAGTCATACTGTAAAACAGCAAATAACAGGCCCAGCCATACTGTAGAACAGCAAATAACAGGCCCAGTCATACTGTAAAACAGCAAATAACAGGCCCAGCCATACTGTAGAACAGCAAATAACAGGCCCAGACATACTGTAAAACAGCAAATAACAGGCCCAGACATACTGTAGAACAGCAAATAACAGGCCCAGCCATACTGTAGAACAGCAAATAACAGGTCCAGCCATACTGTAGAACAGTAAATAACAGGCCCAGTCATAATGTAAAACAGCAAATAACAGGCCCAGCCATACAGTAAAACAGCAAATAACAGGCCCAGCCATACTGTAAAACAGCTAATAACAGGCCCAGCCTTACAGTAAAACAGCAAAAAACAGGCCCAGCCATACTGTAAAACAGAAAATAACAGAACCAGCCATACAGTAAAACAGCAAATAACAGGCCCAGCTCTACAGTAAAACAGCAAATAACAGGCCCAGCCATACTGTAGAACAGCAAATAACAGGCCCAGCCATACTGTAGAACAGCAAATAACAGGACCAGCCATACTGTAGAACAGCAAATAACAGGCCAAGCCATACTGTAAAACACCAAATAACAGGCCGAGTCATACTGTAAAACAGCAAATAACAGGCCTAGCCATACAGTAAAACAGCAAATAACAGGCCCAGTCATACTGTAAAACAGCAAATGACAGGCCTAGCCATACAGTAAAACAGCAAATAACAGGCCCAGCCCTACATTAAAACAGCAAATAAAAGACCCAGCCCTACAGTAAAACAGCAAATAACCGGCCCAGTCGTACTGCAAAACAGCAAATAACAGGCCCAGACCTAAAGTAAAACAGCAAATAACAGGCCCAGCCCTACAGTTAAACAGCAAATAAAAGGCCCAGCCCTACAGTAAAACAGCAAATTAAAGGCCCAGCCCTACAGTAAAACAGCAAATAACAGGCCCAGCCCTAAAGTAAAACAGCAAATAACAGGCCCAGCCCTACAGTAAAACAGCAAATAACAGGCCCAGCCCTAAGGTAAAACAGAAAAAACAGGCCTAGCCCTACAGTAAAACAACAAATAACAGGCCCGGCCATAATGAAGAACAACAAATAACAGGCCCAGCCATAAGGTGAAGCAGCAAATAACAGGCCCGGCCATAATGAAGAACAACAAATAACAGGCCCAGCCCTAAGGTGAAAAAACAAATAACAGGCCCGGCCATAATGAAGAACAACAAATAACAGGCCCAGACATACTGTAGAACAGCAAATAACAGGCCCAGCCATACAGTAAAAAAGCAAATAACAGGCCCAGCCATACTATAAAACAGCTAATAACACGCCCAGCCCTACAGTAAAACAGCAAAAAACAGGCCCAGCCATACTGTAAAACAGAAAATAACAGAACCAGCCCTACAGTAAAACAGCAAATAACAGGCCCAGGTCTACAGTAAAACAGTAAATAACAGGCCCAGCCATACTGTAGAACAGCAAATAACAGGCCCAGCCCTACAGTAAAACAGCAAATAACAGGCCCAGCCATACTGTAGAACAGCAAATAAAAGGCCAAGCCATACTGTAAAACACCAAATAACAGGCCGAGTTATACTGTAAAACAGCAAATAACAGGCCCAGTCATACTGTAAAACAGCAAATATCAGGCATAGCCATACAGTAAAACAGCAAATAATAGGCCCAGCCCTACAGTAAAACAGCAAATAAAAGGCCCAGCCCTACAGTAAAACAGCAAATAACAGGCCCAGCCCTACAGTAAAACAGCAAAAAACAGGCCTAGCCATACTGTAGAACAGAAAATAACAGTCCCGGCCATAATGAAGAACAACAAATAACAGACCCAGCCATACAGTAAAACAGCAAAAAAACAGGCCCAGCCATACTGTAAATCAGCTAATAACAGGCCCAGCCATACTGTAAAACAGCAAATAACAGGCCCAGCCATACTGTAAATCAGCAAATAAAGGCCCAGCCATACTGAAAAACAGCAAATAACAGGCCCAGCCATACTGTAAATCCGCAAATAACAGGCCCAGCCATACTGTAAAACAGTAATAACAGGCCCAGTCATACTGTAAAACAGCAAATAAAAGGCCTAGCCATACAGTAAAACAGCAAATAAAAGGCCCAGCCCTACAGTAAAACAGCAAATAACAGGCCCAGCCCTAAGGTGAAACAACAAATAACAGGCCCAGCCCTACAGTAAAACAGCAAATAACAGGCCCAGCCCTACAGTAAAACAGCAAATAACAGGCCCAGCCCTACGGTAAAACAGCAAATAACAGGCCCAGCCCTAAGGTGAAACAGCAAATAACAGGCCCAGCCATACAGTAGAACAGCAAATAACAGGCCCAACCATACAGTAAAACAGCAAAAAAACAGGCACAGCCATACTGTAGAACAGCAAATAACAGGCCCAGCCCTACAGTAACACAGCAAAAAACAGGCCCAGCCATACTGTAAAACAGAAAATAACAGGCCCAGCCTTACAGTAAAACAGCAAAAAACAGGCCCAGCCATACTGCAGAACAGCAAACAACAGGCCCAGCCATAATGAAGAACAACAAATAACAGGCCCAGCCATACTGTAGGACAGCAAATAACAGGCCCAGTCATACTGTAGAACAGCAAATAACAGGCCCAGCCATACAGTAAAACAGCAAAAAAAACAGGCCCAGCCATACTGTAGAACAGCAAATAACAGGCCCAGCCATACTGTAAAACAGCAAATAACAGGCCCAGTCATACTGTAAAACAGCAAATAACAGGCCCAGCCATACTGTAAAACAGCAAATAACAGGCCCAGCCATACTGTAAAACAGTAAATAACAGGCCCAGTCATACTGTAAATCAGCAAATAACAGGCCCAGCCATACTGTAAATTACCAAAGAACAGACCCAGTCATACTGGAAAACAGCAAATAACAGGCCCAGCCATACTGTAAAACAGCAAATAACAGGCCCAGCCATACTGTAAAACAGCAAATAACAGGCCCAGTCATACTGAAAAACAGCAAATAACAGGCCCAGCCATACTGTAAAACAGCAAATAACAGGCCTAGCCATACTGTAAAACAGCAAATAACAGGCCCAGCCATATTGTAAAACAGCAAATAACAGGCCTAGCCATACAGTAAAACAGCAAATAAAAGGCCCAGCCCTACAGTAAAACAGCAAATAACAGGCCCAGCCCTACAGTAAAACAGCAAATAACAGGCCCAGCCCTACAGTAAAACAGCAAATAACAGGCCCAGCCCTACGGTAAAACAGCAAAAATAGGCCTAGCCATACTGTAGAACAGCAAATAACAGGCCCGGCCATAATGAAGAACAACAAATAACAGGCCCAGCCCTAAGGTGAAACAGCAAATAACAGGCCCAGCCATACTGTAGAACAGCAAATAACAAGCCCAGCCCTTCAGTAAAACAGCAAAAAAACAGGCACAGCCATACTGTAGAACAGCAAATAACAGGCCCAACCATACAGTAAAACAGCAAAAAAACAGGCACAGCCATACTGTAGAACAGCAAATAACAGGCCCAGCCCTACAGTAACACAGCAAAAAACAGGCCCAGCCATACTGTAAAACAGAAAATAACAGGCCCAGCCTTACAGTAAAACAGCAAAAAACAGGCCCAGTCATACTGTAGAACAGCAAACAACAGGCCCAGCCATAATGAAGAACAACAAATAACAGGCCCAGCCATACTGTAGGACAGCAAATAACAGGCCCAGTCATACTGTAGAACAGCAAATAACAGGCCCAGCCATACAGTAAAACAGCAAAAAAAACAGGCCCAGCCATACTGTAGAACAGCAAATAACAGGCCCAGCCATACTGTAAAACAGCAAATAACAGGCCCAGTCATACTGTAAAACAGCAAATAACAGGCCCAGCCATACTGTAAAACAGCAAATAACAGGCCCAGCCATACTGTAAAACAGTAAATAACAGGCCCAGTCATACTGTAAATCAGCAAATAACAGGCCCAGCCATACTGTAAATTACCAAAGAACAGACCCAGTCATACTGGAAAACAGCAAATAACAGGCCCAGCCATACTGTAAAACAGCAAATAACAGGCCCAGCCATACTGTAAAACAGCAAATAACAGGCCCAGTCATACTGAAAAACAGCAAATAACAGGCCCAGCCATACTGTAAAACAGCAAATAACAGGCCTAGCCATACTGTAAAACAGCAAATAACAGGCCCAGCCATATTGTAAAACAGCAAATAACAGGCCTAGCCATACAGTAAAACAGCAAATAAAAGGCCCAGCCCTACAGTAAAACAGCAAATAACAGGCCCAGCCCTACAGTAAAACAGCAAATAACAGGCCCAGCCCTACAGTAAAACAGCAAATAACAGGCCCAGCCCTACGGTAAAACAGCAAAAATAGGCCTAGCCATACTGTAGAACAGCAAATAACAGGCCCGGCCATAATGAAGAACAACAAATAACAGGCCCAGCCCTAAGGTGAAACAGCAAATAACAGGCCCAGCCATACTGTAGAACAGCAAATAACAAGCCCAGCCCTTCAGTAAAACAGCAAAAAAACAGGCACAGCCATACTGTAGAACAGCAAATAACAGGCCCAACCATACAGTAAAACAGCAAAAAAACAGGCACAGCCATACTGTAGAACAGCAAATAACAGGCCCAGCCCTACAGTAACACAGCAAAAAACAGGCCCAGCCATACTGTAAAACAGAAAATAACAGGCCCAGCCTTACAGTAAAACAGCAAAAAACAGGCCCAGTCATACTGTAGAACAGCAAACAACAGGCCCAGCCATAATGAAGAACAACAAATAACAGGCCCAGCCATACTGTAGGACTTCAAATAACAGGCCCAGTCATACTGTAGAACAGCAAATAACAGGCCCAGCCATACAGTAAAACAGCAAAAAAAACAGGCCCAGCCATACTGTAGAACAGCAAATAACAGGCCCAGCCATACAGTAAAACAGCAAATAACAGGCCCAGCCATACTGTAGAACAGCAAATAACAGGCCCAGCCATACTGTAAAACAGCAAATAACAGGCCCAGCCATACTGTAAAACAGTAAATAGCAGTCCCAGTCATACTGTAAATCAGCAAATAACAGGCCCAGCCATACTGTAAATTACCAAAGAACAGACTCAGTCATACTGGAAAACAGCAAATAACAGGCCCAGTCATACTGTAAAACAGCAAATAACAGGCCCAGCCATACTGTAAATTACCAAAGAACAGACTCAGTCATACTGGAAAACAGCAAATAACAGGCCCAGTCATACTGAAAAACAGCAAATAACAGGCCCAGCCATACTGTAAAACAGTAAATAACAGGCCCAGTCATATTGTACAACAGGAAATAACAGGGAAGTGAGCAGTCTGTGTAGGTTATGCACCAAGAGATGCGAGAACACTCATTGGTATGTACAGACAGCAGGGCATTACAGCCAATATATTTTCCATGGTAGGTGGTCCGTGTGTTGGAGACCTTGAGGAGTTAGTCATAGTGTGTGAGGGACTAAATGTATTTTAGATGTGACTCCTGCCTCCAGAACTCTCACAGCTGCATACAGGGGAGGAGAGACACCCCAGCACCAGCACCCACTCTTTTTCTTACTTTCTCTCTCACTTTTTATCTTTTGTCTTATGCTTTCTCTCTCTCTCTCTGTGTCTCTCTTTCTCCCTCTCTCCCCATCTCTCAGTTTCTCACTCCCTCCTCCCACCTTCTTTAGGTCTTCCTCTATCCCCTCCTCCTGCCTTCACTCACATAAGAAACTATTTCCTTCTTTGGTAATGAAATGTTTCATTGGAGCTTCCTGTGCTAGTTTGTCACGCAACTACAGTATACAGGAAAAAAATAATGTGAGGTGTTGGTCCCATGTTTCCTGAGCTGAAATAAAAGATCCCAGAAATGTTCCATATGCTACACAATGTTTATTTATCTTACATTTTGTTCACAAATTTGTTTACATCCCTGTTATTGAGCATTTCTCCTTTGCCAAGGTAATCCAGCCACCTGACAGGTGTGGCATATCAATAATCTAATTAAACAGCATGATCATTACACAGTTGCAACTTGTGCTAGGGACAATAAAAGGCCACTCTAAAATGTGCAACTTTGTCACACAACACAATGACACAGATGTCTCAAGTGTTGAGAAAATGTGCAATTGGCATGCTGACCACAGAAATGTCCACCAGAGCTGTTGCCGGGGAATTACTTAATTTTAGAGAATTTGTCAGAACCTCCAACCAGCCTCACAACCTCATTGCATGTGTAACCATGGCAAGTAGCCTCGTGGTTAGAGCATTGGGCCAGTAACCAAAAGGTTGCTAGATCGAATCCCTGAGCTGACAATGTAAAGATTTGTCGTTCTGCCCCTGAACACGACAGTTAACCCATTGTTCCTAGGCCGTCATTGTGAATAAGAATTTTTCTTAACTGACTTGCCTAGTTAAATAAAAAATATCCAGCAACTTTGCACAGTCTGATAAACTGTGTGTTGGAATGCATGAGGCAAATGGTGGTCACACCAGATACTGACTGGTTTTCTGATCCACGCACCTAGCTTTTTTTAAGGTATCTGTGACCAACAGATGCATATCTGTATTCCCAGTCATTTGAAATCCATATATTAGGGCCTAAGGTAATTGATTTCCTTCTTTGAACTGCAACTCAGTCAAAACTTTGAAGTTGTTGCATGCTGTGTTTATATTTTTATTCAGTATATATATTAGCCCAAGGCCATGAGAACCAGAGCACCTTTCTGACATGCACATGGAAATATTTCGCTGCATGAAGTGCAAGTTTGTTTGCTTGGGTTTAATGTGTGGGGAGACCTCACATTATGTTTCTGCTTCAGTAACACAGAGGTGTATATTATAGACACGACAATAGTCACGTCTATATTAGATTTTGAGCTAGCAATGCATGTTAAAGGGAGTTTCTCGCCTTGTCATTTCTCTGTAAATAGAGATTCGGGAAAGGAACATGATAAGTGGAAAAGAAAGGCGGAAAGAGGTGGGAGTTTTTACTCATGTCTCTCCGGTTCTTTAGTATTCTACATACATTCTGAGGGGAAAATGGGAGGCTGCACTGTTCCCCAGGCAATCTGACGATAACAGTCTGCAGTGCAGAGGGCAAAACATCCTCCTTTCCATTTACTATTTTGAAATATGCAGCAGGTACTGAAATCAGCGTCGGATGTGTCAGGGCATGCATACACACATTGAAAAAGAGAATTGCTCAGCAATCTGCAATCTGCTTTAGCAGACAGGTAAAAAGAGAAATAACAATAACAATGTTGTTATCGTAACTCTGAATATAAACAAGCTTGGAGCCTCTTCCCTGAGCAATAGATATACTGCCAAAGATTGCACACTGGTGGCTATGATCTTGGGAGTCAAAGAAGCGGTGGAGAGGGAGGAGGAGCACCCTCCCCTGTGGCCTCTGAACATCCCTTCACACTCAACGCCCCGTCCCACCGCAGCTCACGACATATCCATTTACCCTCAGAGGGTTACATGGATAAACAGACAACAGCGTTCATTGTGGTGATGGGTGGTTGAGACTCACAACGGCGCGCTGACTCCTGGCCCAGCTCCAGTCTGTAGATTGACAGGCGGTTGGCCCCTCCACACAGGTTGCCCTTCTCGCCCTTACACTCCATGTTGCATTCACTCTCAGATGCATTGGGGGCCTGGATCTTGTGGCCACAGTAGCACTCTGCCCCAAACTCTAGGCCTGAATACAGGTATCCCCTAGTGAAAAGGAAATATAGGGGGTAGTGTTAATATCATCATTAATAACAGAGAGGCTCAGGCTTGCACACAAATGTTCAGCATTGGTTGCAACTAATGCAGAGAGACTCTCAGGGCTTCTAGTCGGGGGTGGGGGTGGTGGTTACTGCCCACAGTGCTGGTTCCAGGCATAAGCGACAAAAGCTTATATATAATATATATATATAGAGAGAGAGAGATATTTATTTTGGAACTTACGATTGAGAGTAAGTATATAAGAATACACCAGTTGCAATTTCTAAATTTGGTTGTGCATCAGCTGATTTCTCTTGGTATGTCAGTCAATGGCAGTCACGCAATTAGCCATGTTAGATACCGACTGGGCATGCAAGTCACATGATTTTGTTAGTGATTTTCACTCCGATATCATCTTAACATGGCATAAATTATTACAAAATGTGTAGAATTGCAGGAAACTAGCTTTAATACTGCATAAAATATCTCTCCATCCCATTGCAAAATGGATAGAATTGCATGAAATGTGTTATAAAATAGAAGTTCTCTCTCCGCCCCATGGCAAAATGTGTAGAATTTGCAGGAAATGTATGTTTCTCTCCACTGTCAAAAGGGGGGCACTAAAATATTTTGCAGTGAGGTGTGGGGGCCCCCAACCAAATCTTGCTTCAAGCCTCCAAAAGTCTATACCTGGCCCTGACCGCCTGACAACCTGCCAACATCTTGTCTCTGCAATGTCTGACCAGATGGAAGTGGTTTTGTATTTTAGCACTCGATTATTCATGCAACTGCAAGACGCCCACGACCCTCTCTCTCAGCAGCTCTCTCCACAGAGTCAGTCCACTAATAGGGTTGAATGACTCATAGACAGTCAGTTGGGTAACCGGCAGTAACCTCACTCACCCTCTCCAAGATGAAGAGAGCTCTCTGGGTAGACAAGGTCAGTATCAGAGAGAGAGAGTGCATGCATTAATACTGCACCAAGACACCAGAGCTTTTTTTAGGGTGACGCTGATTATGAGTCCATGCACAGTACAGTATACTGGAAGGCTCTATCCATCAAACACACAAGGCCTGTACACTCCCTGGGGAACAGTAACCTGGCAGTGGCACATGAGGGATGCACACTTGACTCCTGAGAGGCCTTTATAGTGCCAATAGATTGCCAGCACAACACA
The DNA here is from genome assembly GCF_057628025.1 of Oncorhynchus mykiss. NCBI lineage: Eukaryota > Metazoa > Chordata > Actinopteri > Salmoniformes > Salmonidae > Oncorhynchus > Oncorhynchus mykiss. The sequence continues at coordinate 62,053,756 of NC_143032.1, read as the reverse complement.
TCCTTTACCCTGAAGAAATCACACAATCAACTGCCAATCAAGGAAAGCCCTAGCTAGCTAGTCACAATGGTGCACTTCTCTGCTTCATTGATGTCTGTACAGTGCCTTCAGAAACTATTCATACCCCTTGACTTATTCCACATTTTGTTGTGTTACAGCCTGAATTCAAAATGGATTAAATATATTGGATGAAATATACACACAGTACACCATAATGACAAAGAGAAAACATGTTTTTAGAAATGTTAGCAAATTTATTGAAAATTAAATACAGGACATGACACAGTCAACACCATGCTTGAAAATATGAAGAGTGGTACTCAGTGATGTGTTGTGTTGGATTTGCTCCAAACATAACACTTTGTATTCAGGACATTAAGTTAATTTCTTTGCCACATTTTCTGCAGTTTTACTTTAGTGTATTATTGCAAACAGGATGAATATTTTCAAATATTTTTATTCTGTACAGGCTTCCTTCTTTTCACTGTATAATTTAGGTTAGTATTGTTGAGTAACTACAATGTTGTTGATCCATCCTCAGTTTTCTCCTATCACAGCCATTAAACTCTGTAACTGTTTTAGAGTCACCATTGGCCTCATGGTGAACTCCCCGAGCGGCTTCCTTCCTCTGAGTTAGGAAGGACACGTGTATCTTTGTAGTGACTGGGTGTATGAGACACCATACAAAGTGTAATTAACAACTTCACCATGCTCAAACGGAAATTCAATGTCTGTTTTTTTTACCCATCTACCAATAGGTGCCCTTCTTTGCAAGGCATTGGAAAATGTCCCTGATCTTTTTGGTTGAATATGTGGTTGAAATTCACTGCTTGACTGAGGGACCTTACAGATAATTGTATGTGTGGGGTACAGAGATGAGGTAGATATTAAAAAATAATGCTAAATACTATTATTGCACAAAGAGTGAGTCAATCCAACTTATTATCAGTTGGTAGAGCATGGCGCAGGCAACGCCAGGGTTGTGGGTTCGATTCCCAAGGGGGACCAGTACAAAAATGTATGCACTCACTACTGTAAGTCGCTCTGGATAAGAGCGTCTACTAAATTACTAAATTGTAAAAAAAATAATAATAATAAATAAAAAAAAATGTTAAGCAAATTCTTACTGCTGAACTTATTTAGGCTTGCCATAGCAAAGGGGTTAAATACTTATTGACTGAAGACATTTCAGCATTCCATTTTTAATTAAACATTTCTAAAAAGATAATTCCACTTCGACATTATGAGGTATTGTGTGTCGGCCAGTGACACAAAATCTTAATTTAAACCATAAATAATTCAGGCTGTAACACAACAAAATGTGGAAAAAGTCAAGGGGTGTGAATACTTTCTGAAGGCACTGTATATCAGCAGCCTGCTCTGGGAGGGGTGTGGACAGAGAGAGAGAGAGAGAGGAGCAAAGGAGAAAGATGAAAATTTGCTCTCTACTGCACTTCTCCTCACTCTCGCATTTATATATCTTCTCCTTATATACTGTTTATATATATATAGTATATCGCCTCCTCTCTTTCTCTCCTCTCCTGTGAGTCAGTGGTGAGTGTTGGGCTGAGCCATCCATAGGATGAAAGAGGGAGAGGAGGAGGCCAGGGGAAACTGGAAAAACAGATGATGTGAAGAAAATATGGTATGAGGAGGAAAGAGGCAGGCAAAGAGAGAAACAGAAATAGAGAGAGAAAGAGAGAGAGAAAGCGATACAGTGAGAGAGAGAGTGAAAGAGTTCATCTCCACTCTGGTACACAACCTTTATTCCTCACTCCGATCCTGTGTTTGTGACTTTTTATATTCCCAGGCCTACCTTTCAGCACAGTTGTCCTGGCAACGGAAGACCGTCATTTTCTTGTAGTCAAAAAAGGACACTCCCCTGAGTGCTCTTTTCGCCGTGTTGTCTATATAGCAGCCGATGTAATTCGCTTTAAGAGAGAAGAACAAAACATTTCTCATAACAAATTTTTAAAAATGCACAATTTAAGCAGAGCAATATTATGGGAGATAAGGGGGAGAGGCAATAATACCGTTTTGGGTAGAACACAAAGAAAATTGCTTATCAATAAAAAGTTATTCCAAGTTATGTGAGTATAACATGCACTTTTACAGTAGTACATTTTCAATGGTAATTGCTTATAAATAGTCATATAAATAGTCATTATAGTTTTAACAGAAAAAAATTGTATAAACAATTCTGTTGAGACATTCTGTATATTAGTAGAAGAACTTTAAAGTCCAATCCAACATCATCATCCATCTGCTCCATTCAATGCAGACATATTGAGGGCAACGTTGCTGCTCAAGGAATCAACACCAGACGGGCATGTTTATTTATTTATATAGACACACAACCCCTTCTAGTGGCCTATTACTGCAACGGCACTCAATACACTTCCTGACTTATTCAAAGTGAGTAGATAGGGAGGAGGTAAGGCGGGGGGAGGGAGGAAAGGCTGGTAATGTCCTTCTGCAATGGGACTGGCTGATCCTCACCCTTCCTTCCTGCTCAAATAAAATAACATGTTATTGGCCACATACACATATTTAGCATGTTATTGTGGGTGTAGTGAAATGCTTGCATTCCTAGATCCAACAGTGCAGTAGTATCTAACAATTCACAACAATACACACAAATCGAAAGTAAAAGAATGGAATTAAAAATATATAAATATTAGATCGAGCAATGTCGGAATGGCAATGACTAAAATACAGTAGAATAGAATACAGTATATACATATGAGATGAGTAAAGCAGTATGTCAACATTATTAAAGTGACTAGCGTTCCATTATTAAAGTGACCAGTGATTCCAAGTCTATGTATATAGAGCAGCAGCCTCTAAGGTGCAAGGTTAAATAACCGGGTGGTAGCCGGCTAGTGATGGCTATTTAACAATCTGATGGGCTTGAGATAGAAGCTGTTTTTCAGTCTCTCGGTCCCAGGTTTGATGCACCTGCATTGACTTCGCCTTCTGGATGATAGCTGGGTGAACAGGCCATGGCTCGGGTGGTTGATGTCCTTGATCTTTTTGGCCTTTCTGTGGCATTGAATGCTGTAAGTGTCCTGGAGGGCAGATAGTTTGCCCCCGATGATGCGTTGGACAGAACACACCACCCTCTGGAGTGCTCTGCCTTGGTACAGTTGCCATACCAGGCAGTAATACAATCCAACAGGATGCTCTCAATTGTGCACCTGTAAAAGTTTGTGAGGGTTTTAGGGGACAAGACACATTTCTTCAGACTCCTGAGGTTGAAGAAATGTAGAGGTGCTGTTGCGTCTTCTTCACCACACTGTCTGTGGGGGGGGTCCCCTTTCAGATCGTCAGTGATGTGTACGCCAAGGAACTTGAAGCTTTCCACCTTCTCCTTCACCTTTTCCCGTCGATGTGGATAGGGGTGTGCTCCCTCTGCTGTTTCCTGAAGTCCACGTTCAGCTCCTTGGTTTTGTTGACGTTGAGTGAGAGGGTATTTTCCTGGCACCACACTTCTGGGCCCCTCACCTCCTCCCTGTAGGCCGTCTCGTTGTTGTTGATAATCAAGCCTACCACTGTGGTGTCGTCTGCAAACTTGATGATTGAGTTGGCAGCGTGCATGGCCACGCACTCATGGGTGAACAGGGAATACAGGCTGGGGCTGAGCACATACCCTTGTGGGGCCCCTGCGTTGAGGATCAGCGAAGTGGAGGTGTTGTTTCCTACCTTCACCACGTGGGTGCGGCCCGTCAGGAAGTCCAGGACCCAGTTTCACAGGGCGGGGTTCAGACCCGGGCGGTAAGCAAAGTGAAGTGGGTCTAGGGTAAGGTAGAAGTGATAGAAGAAGGTGTTTAGCTTGTCCGGACACATCGGTGTCCATGGCGTGGTTGGTTTTTGCCTTTGTTGTCCGCGTTTGTCTGTAGACCCTGCCACATACGTCTCGTATCTGAGCCGTTGAATTGCGACTTTGTCTCTGTACTGACGTTTTGCCTGTTTGATTGCCTTACACAGGGAATAACTACACTGTTTGTATTCGGCCATATTCCCAGTCACAATGGTTAAAAAACATTTAAAACGTTTTATTTAACCTTTATTTAAATGCGGTGGTTTGCGCATCCAGTTTTGCGCGAATGCTGCATTCTATCAACCGATTCTGGTTTGGATAGGTTTTCATAGTTACAGTGTGTACAACATCTCCTATACACTTCCTGATGAACTCAGTCACCATATCCATATATTTGTTGATGTTAATCTCAGAGACTGGAACTGGAACATATTCCAGTCTGCGTGATCAAAACAATCTTGAAGCATGGATTCCGATTGGTCAGACCAGCGTTGAATAGACCTTAGTACCGGTACTTCCTGTTTTAGTTTCTGCCTATAGGAAGGGAGGAGCAAAATAGAGTCGTGATCAGATTTGCCAAAGGAAGGGCGGGGGAGGGCCTTGTAGGCATTTCGAAAAGTTGAGTAGCAGTGGTCCAATGTTTTTGGACCACTGCTACTCAACATTTAAATTTGCCTCTATACTCCAGCATTTTGGATATGAGAAAATGTTTCATGTGATGCAACAGTAAAATACCAAAAGTATTTGGACAAATTCACTTACAGTGTATTAAAGTAGTCAAAAGTTTAGTATATTCCTAGCACGCAATGACTACATCAAGCTTGTGACTCTACAAACTTGGAGTTTGTTTTGGTTGTGTTTCGGATTATGTTGTGCCCAAGAGAAATGAGGGATAAATATTATGTCATTTTGGAGTCCCTTTATAGTAAATCAAATAGAATATGTTTCGGAAAACGTTTACATTAATGTGGATGCTGCCATAATTACGGATAATCATGAATGAATCGTGAATAATGAGTGAGAAAGTTACAAAGGCATAAATATCATACCTCCAAAAAAATGCCAACCTCACCTGTTATTGTAATGGTGAGAGGTTAGCATATCTTGGGGGTATAATATGTGTGCCTCTGTAACTTTCTCACTCATCATTATTTATCATTATCCATAATTATGTTAGCATCCACAGATGATGCAATCTCAATCACAATCCAGACTGCCCTTTCCCACCTGCACAAAAGGAACACCTATGTGAGAATGCTGTTCATTGACTACAGCTCAGCGTTCAACAACATTGTTTTTACACTGCTTCTCAAGTTCACCCAGTGCAAGCAGAGGCCCAGCACAAGGAGACCCTCGCACATACTACCAACAACTCCACAGCAATATTCTGGACAACATTCTTTGCCAGATACGAAACACGTTTCAAGACCACAAAAAAATGTATGTTTCTCTCCCTCCTGGACCCCCAGCACTTTCAGACCTACCTGGAAAAAATTCCCACAAACAGCCTTCTCCAGCTTAACAGAGAGTCACGGAACACTGTTCGACCTATCCAAGCTAAAAACAGAACTGACTGTAATGTATGCTATGACTGATTTTGAAGGGAAAAGTCCCTCTGATCTCCTTGATTTCCTTAAGCAGAAAAATCTGAATGAGGACATGGGGCAACTTTACACATTGGCATGTGTGACAGTGACTATCCCTGTGTCCACGGCTTCTGTCAAGCGGCCATTCTCGGCCTACTGGACAGACTCGGCTTTCAGCATTAGCCTCCATGTTGATAGAAAATGACTTATTGGTGGAACTAAAACGCACAGATAGACTGTACAACAGAGCCATTGAAGTCTTCTTGAGGAAAGAAAGGAGGATGGATTTTGTGTTCAAATAATCAGTCTTTGGTGTGTAGGCATACAATGCATTTGATTTTTTATTAAATGTGTAGGTATGTTTCGCATTTTATTTCATTAATATTAAATAGCCTATATATTAACAAAATAAAATGGCAAATAGCCTATGTTGCAAATTATTTGTTTTCTTTATTTTATTTTCAGTGAATAGTTATGTCTTTATCATCACGGTGAAACTTTGGGTGCGACGCAACACCTGGTTATACTGCATTTCTGTCTAAATATATAGTGTCCAGAGCCATGGCATCATAATGATGGTAATAAGAGGTGGATTAATTCGGGTGGGACTGTGTAGGGCCTCACTGAAGGCCCAGGTCCCAGGCCCACGGCACGCCACTGCGTGGGGGCTATTCGATGCTAATGCAGAATGCCACAGGATGTTTTTGTGCTGGTCAAGGGCAGCCAAGTCTGGAGTGAACCAAGGGCTATGTCTGTTCTTAGTTCTTCTTGAATGGGGCATGCTTATTTAAGATGGAGAGGAAAGCGAGAGGTCGAGTGGAAAGGCCTGCTCGCTGAAGTGTTTAAGGGAGTGTTTGACAGTTTGACAGTGATGGGGGCTGTGGTCGCTGAGATCTTGGTTGAAGACAGCAGAGGTGCATTTAGAGGGCACGTTGATCAGGATGATATCTAAGAGGGTGCCCATGGTTACGGATTTAGGGTTGTACCTGGTAGGTTCCTTGATGATTTGTGTGAGATTGAGGGCATCCAGCTTAGATTGTAGGACAGCCAGGGTGTTAAGCATATCCCAGTTTAGGTCACCTAACAGTACGAGCTCTGAAGATAGATGGGGGGCGATCAATTCACATATGGTGTCCAGGGCACAACCGCGGGCCGAGGGGGATCTATAACAAGCAGCAACGGTGAGAGACTTGTTTCTAGAAAGGTGGATTTTTAACAGTAGAAGCTAGAATTGTTTGGGCACAGACCTGGATAGTCTGACTGAACTCTGCAGGCTATCGCAGCAGTAGATTGCAACTCCACCCCCTTTGGCAGTTCTACCTTCTCGGAAAAAGTTATAGTTAGGTGTGGAAATTTCCTAAGCCAGGATTCAGAGTGGAGTGTGCTAAATCAGTGAATAAAACAAACTTAGGGATGAGGCTTCTAATGTTAACATGCATGAAACCATGCTTTTATGGTTATAGAAGTCAACAAATGAGAGTGCCTGGAGAATGGGAGTGATGCTGGGGGCTGCAGGGCCTGGGTTAACCTCTACATCACCAGAGGAACTAAGGAGGAGTAGGATAAGAGTACGGTTAAAGGCTAAAATAACTGGTTGTCTAGTGCATTCGGGGCAGAGAGTAAAAGAAGCAGGTTTCTGGGCGCGGAAGAATGGATTCAAGGCATGATGTACAAACAAGGGTATGTTAGGATGTGAGTACAGTGGAGGTAAACCTAGGCATTGAGTAATGATGAAAGAGGTTTTGTCTCTAGAGGCACCATTTAAGCCAGGTGCGGTCACCACATGTGTGGGGGGTGGAACATAAGGGCTAGCTAAGGCATATTGAGCTTGGCTGGAGGCTCTACAGAGAAAGAAGACAAAAATTACTAGGCATATTGACATTAGGGAGAGGCATGTGTAGCCGAGTGATCATAGGGTCCAGTGAGTAGCTAGGCGAGTTGGAGGCACGGCGATTCAGAGAGCTAGCAGGCCAGGGCTAGCAGCAGGCTAGCAGATGGGCCTCAGGGCGACTTTGCAACTGGAGAGCCTGTTGAAACACCCTCGGACGGTTACGTCGGCAGACCAGTCGTGATGGATCGGTGGGGCTCCATGTCGGCAGCAAAGGGTTCAGGCCAATACCAGAAGAGGTATTGAAGCCCAGGAATTATCTGATGGATCTCTTCAGTTGGGAGATGGGAGATGGGCCTAGTTCGAGGCTAGCTCCAGGCTAACTGCTGCTTGCGTCGGGACAGAGACGTTAGACAGGAGTAGCCAACCGGATAGCAGCTAGCTAGCTGTGGTGATCCGGAGTAAAGGTTCAGAGCTTGCAGTAGGAATCCGGAGATGTGGTAGAGAAAAGCAGTCCGATATGCTCTGGGTAGATATCGCGCTGTGCAGGCTGGCAGGAGATGCCCGGGCTGAGGCTGGCAGTCCAAGATAACGGTGATGACCGCTAGCATTGGCTAACTGACTACTAGCTAGTAGCTAGTTAGCTGGCTAGCTGCTGAAGGGGGTTCCGGTTCAAAAGTGTAAAAATAGCAGATCCATACCACATTGGATGAGGCGGGTTGCAGGAGAGTATGTTCAGCCGTAGATAAGAAAATGAGATTCAAAATAATAAAAATATATACGAAGAAAAACAATATTTACAAGGGACGGGACAAGACAATCAAAACAGACAACCCACTGCTACGCCATCTTGGACTAGTGGAGCATCTGGAGTATCAGCATTTGTGGGTTCGATTACAGGCTAAAAATGGCCAGAAACAAAGTACTTTCTTCTGAAACTTGTCAGTCTATTCTTGTTCTGAGAAATGAAGGCTATTCCATGTGAAAAATTGCCAAGAAACTGAAAATCTCGTACAACGATGCGTGAGCCAATCCGTTGTGTTGTGACAAGGTAGGGTGGTATACTGAATGTAGGGGTGGTATACCTATTTGGTAAAAGACCAAGTCCATATTATGGCAAGAACATCCGACCTTGATTGGGAGTCCCATAGAGCGGCGCACAATTGTCCCAGCGTCATCCAGGTTTGACTGGGGTAGGCCGTCATTGTAAATAAGAATTTGTCCTTAACTGACTTGTCTAGGTCAAATTAAGGTTAAATAAAAAAATACAAATAAAAAAACAGCTCAAATAAGCAGAGAGAAATGACTGTCCATCGTTACTTTAAGACATGAAGGTCAATCAATTTGGAAAATTTCAAAAACCTGTGCAGTTGCACCTGAAATTGCAGCCCAAATAAATGCTTCACCGAGTTCAAGTAAAGGACACATCATTTCTCAACATGAACTGTTCAGAGGAGACTACGTTAATCAGGCCTTCATTTAATGTAAAAAATAAATAATTTATCCTTTATTTTACCAGGTAAGTTGACTGAGAACACGTTCTCATTTGCAGCAACGACCTGGGGAATAGTTACAGGGGAGAGGAGGGGGATGAATGAGCCAATTGTAAACTGTGGATTATTAGGTGACATGGTGGATTTGCTGCAAAGAAACCACTACTAAAGGACACCAATAAGAAGACGAGACTTGCCTGGGTCAAGAAACACAAGCAATGGACAATAGAACAGTTGAAATTTGTCCTTTGGTCTGAAATCTGTGCTTTAGATGATCTGCTTCTCTGAGTTTGACTCACAGCTTATTGTCTCCACTCTCGTATCATGTTATTATCTGATCATATAATCTTGTTATATGTACAGTAATGCTCTGGCCTCATGAGGGATGTTAACACATAGCATTCATCTGTACTGGATAACAACAATACACTTGCTGGACTATTCCTTTAAACAGGGTAGATGAGGAGGTTGGATACAGGGGACGACAGTATTTGCTTCAAGTTTATTTCAGACAGTGTGTGTGTTTTCTCTGTGTGTGTGCATGTGTGCGCATGCATGCATGTGTCTATAGTGGGGAGCAGGTTGGGTGTGGATGCTCTTGAAGAGAACATGACAAGGGCCTGGCATTGTGGGACAGAAGAGTCATGGATGAAAGGGAGCTGCGCTGCTTTGAAACCACTAATCACGACGGCAGGTAGCCTAGCTCTTAGAGGGTTGTGCCAGTAACAGAAAGGCCGCTAGTTCTAATCCAATGTGAATAATCTGTCAATGTGCCATTGAGCAAGACATTTAAAGCTAATTGCTCCAGGGTCGCCATTGATAATGGCTGAGCTTGTTTGTGACCCCACTCTCCGAGTGTGTCTCAGGGGGAGTTGCAATATGCTACAAAGCACATTTCCAATTCACACATGCGTATAATACACACTTGTACATGAGTGAAATAGGACAAATATAAGCACCCACCAAATTAGTATTATTATTATACATACTACGTAGAGATCTTTTAATCCGTAGCTCTATTACATGTACTACATAAAGCATGTTTGTGCTTCTCTCCATCCGAATGCCACAAAAACAATCACTGTGCAAATCAATCCCAATCAGGAAGTGCTTGTGCTTGTAATACATATTTCTCTAATGCATATTCTTACTATAAGTAGCTAGTTATCCTCGTACTACGAAGAATAATATTATATTTCTATGACTATACAGTTAACTGCTGTCCTCTGTTATAAATTCTACTATATACTTTATTTTCCAGTATGGGAAGTATAAAGATCAATGTGGAGGATAACATGATTAGATGTGAGCGAATCAGGGCACTGTGCTGTGCTGCGCTGTGCTGTGCACTCCTGACACTGCCAGCTGTTCACAGCAGCCAGCCATGCGGAGTCCCAGGCTAAATGAATCCTCATCACTTTACTGGAGCTCAAGCCAGTTCTTTTTGGGAAAGGTTAATTGCCATGGACATGCAATATAAGGCCAATGAAAACAAGCTGTGCAGGATTTTACCAAAGATCTATACTTAGAAACCTTCTGTTGGGAGTTGGAACCCTTCAAACATCAGACCGGATTAGCCTAGTGGGCAGGTATGGAGACAATCCTCAAATCATTGTAATTTTTTATTTTAATTGTATTTTTAGATTTTGTGTTTTGGTTCCAAGTCACTTGTCTGTGGCATCTGGGTACCTAGTAAATACAGTGCCTTGCGAAAGTATTCGGCCCCCTTGAACTTTGCGACCTTTTGCCACATTTCAGGCTTCAAACATAAAGATATAAAACTGTATTTTTTTGTGAAGAATCAACAACAAGTGGGACACAATCATGAAGTGGAACGACATTTATTGGATATTTCAAACTTTTTTAACAAATCAAAAACTGAAAAATTGGGCGTGCAAAATTATTCAGCCCCCTTAAGTTAATACTTTGTAGCGCCATCTAATTTTGCACGCCCAATTTTTCAGTTTTGGATTTGTTAAAAAAGTTTGAAATATTCAATAAATGTCGTTCCACTTCATGATTGTGTCCCACTTGTTGTTGATTCTTCACAAAAAAAAGACAGTTTTATATCTTTATGTTTGAAGTCTGAAATGTGGCAAAAGGTCGCAAAGTTCAAGGGGGCCGAATACTTTCGCAAGGCACTGTATATACAATGTCACACAGGGTGTTGCTAGGGATAGCTCTATGATATGGGTAAACGTATTTGGGGAAAACCTGCTATCACTGTGAGATGAATCTGTACGTTCTGAATATCCCCCAAAATAACCATGTTCATGGCCTGCTGGTGGGTATTGCCTGACTGTGGCTAAGGAGGACCAGGGTGGGTGGGACCACTGAACTAACTAAGCCTCTGGTTCCAGATCTCCCTGGGAGAGAGAGAGAGGAGTCACTCTGTTCACACAGGCTCTTCATCTCTCTGGAGAGGCATCACCTGAAGTGCCAATTGCCTCTTAAATATACAATCACAATATCCAAGCACATTAACCTTGAGTGTGAATGTGTATGTGCCTATCCACACGTGTCTGTGTGTATCATGGAATATCTTTCATAATGAACAGCGAATACTCAAGGTGAAACTTAGGTATGAGAGTCACTAAAATTGACAGTTTATTTCTTCAGGCTGTTTATTTCTTCAGGCTATCTATAAAACAAATTAACTGTAGTCAAGTGGTGTTTTTAAGTGAAACTGATTGTTATGTGTAAAATCAAGTTAAGAGTCCCAACAGTACAAACCATCTAGGTACTATCCAACTAGTACATCTCGACAAACTGTTAACTCACCCCGTCCGTCGTCCAGATCTTTGGCTTTGCGTCCTTTGAGGGCGCGGTTCCAGCTGCTTGTGTAGTCTCCTCCCCGGGCCCTCCAATCATGGCTGTCCTTCCCAACAGCTCCTTTCATCCATGGAGGGCCGTACCTCCTCGGGGTGGGTCTGCGGTTCTCCTTGAACACCCTTCCCATCATCCCTACCCGCCGGCCATTTGAGGAGGGCACCCTGTTCCCCATCTCAGAAGCCACCAGGGGGTCCCGGCCCCCATTGGCCCCTGTGGAGTTGTCCCCTACGAAGCCAGAGTGCAGGAACACCAGGCTCCCGGCTGTCAGGTAGAGGAGGATGAAGGAGAAGAAGCGCACAGGTTTCCTCCGGAAGTAGCGCTGAATCTTCAGCAAAGGCCTAGCCATGCTGGCTCTACCTGCCGCTCAGTCACAACGTCCCAGAGAGACACAACCATAAAACTGCAGGACAACAACCCTAAAGCTTCTGAGAGGTCCAATCAAACAGCAGAGAGAGTCACAATATAAAATCTTAATCCAATTCTGGGAAGGGACAAATAATGACCTATCAGGCTAAAACATACAACAAAGGTGTGTTGTGCTCCTGAGTGTGTGTGTGTATGAGATCTCTGCATGAGGTCTGTCCACACTCCTCGTGGAGGTGTGTGGGTGTGTGTGGAGCTGGAGAGTGTGTCTCCAGTGTGTGTCTCTTTACGTTCCCACTGAGAGAGCATCAGGAGGACAGAGAGCTGACCGTAGCGCCATGGCAGGAAAGGTGAGTGGCTCAGACTGAAAGACAATCACCGAAGCAGCATTACTTCTCTCTCGCTATCGACCTCTGGCTTGTGCCTTCCCGGCTCCACAGAGGCCCTTTCCCCCGCTGTGCAGATGGAAGAGGCTTTAATTCACTCTCTGAGCTGAGATCCTTGTGCCTTTGTGTGTCCATCCATTCACCGTGACGGTCTGTGAAGGAGGTCGAGGCTCGCCATCTGAAAGTATAATAAGACACATTAATCCTCTCTGTGGGCTCCTACAACACACACACCACCTCCCCACCTCCTCAGCAACACTCAACCATCATGCACCAGAAGGTAAAGAAAAAAACAAAATCTTAACACAATCAAGGCAGAAGCAGTAGCAAACAGCACATTAGGGTGAATGAAAATCCTTGGGCTGTGGTTGTTGTTTTCTTCAGTTCATAAACCCAATGTGGGTGGTCCTCTGTTCAAACCAGCTCTGAGCTCTACAGGCTTCTTTATCTCTGCTAAATGAAGTTGGAATGGGAACATTGGAAGGGGAAGGGAAACAAGAGTTCTACCCTGTGGCATCTCCACTGGTTCTATTTCTGTTAATCAAGGTGTTTCAGTAGGTAATAAAAAACGGCCAACAATAGAGTCTAGCAGTATAGGTAACATCCTCTTCGTTATGGATGGTATGAGTTGCTGAATTGGAGAAAACATTTGATTGTCATTATTCTTTCTGTTTCAGTGGTCTCAGATCAGGATCTGGCTACATTCTTTGTCTTAAATTAAAATAACTTGGAGTTGATTTCCTGGTGTGTTTATTTATTTATTTAATTTATTATTCTTTTTCCCAGAAAACTTGGGGGGCCAAATAAAACCATGTGAGGGACAAATTTGGCCCACGGGCCGCCTGTTGGGGAACCCTGCTGTAGCGGCTGAGTGCCCACTCCCCAGGTCCTCTATCCCTGTGAAAGGCCTCTCTGTTCTGTTCTGTCCAGGGCCACAGCGGCACTTGGCTGGGAGGGGATTCACACCGAGGTGGTAACAGAACACCGTCCAGAGGCCCATGGAATTTTTCAGAACCCCCATGGTGACACTCGCCCCCGTGCCTTGCTGTCTGGTTCAAGACAAATCAACAAAGCACCTGTGTCACCTGAAACCCCCAGCAACCCCGAACAACCCAATCTCCCTGTCTGCATTACCCCCGTGGTGGTCTGGGTACGATCCAGGACCGCCCTGGGGGAGTGGATCACATCCAGGTGTGGATAGAAACCACAAGATTAATACCAGCAATGTGTCCTATTACCTTTTTTGTGCATAACCTTCGACCAGGGCCCATTAGGTTCAAAAGTAGTGCAGTATAGGGAATAGGGAGCTATTTGGGATGCACACCAGGCACCTCTGGGTTATTATGAGTGGGACTCTTCTGAGCTCTGTATTTCTGTAAGCTAATGAGGACTGAGAGGAACCAAGAACAGTCCATATGTTAGTTTGTTGACATGGACTTTATTTAGCTTACAGCTATCACTTACTCAGATATTAATCTATGGTATCAAGATAGATCATGAATCAGCTCAGGTCAAATTAAGTTTAGACACACACACGTCCCAACTCTCTCCACACAGTATGAATGATAGTTCCTCAGTGAGAAGGCAGGGACTGGTTGTGTTTGACTGAAACATTTGGGTGATGAGGTTAGTGAAATGTGAGTACATGGTCGAATTGAAGTGCAGGCTATGTCATGCTATTGTCCTTATAAGGCATGTGTTTACACCCAATGGTTTGTGGAATGAAGGTGTAGAGGTCCGAGCAGGTTTTCAGGGGGGGGTATCTTAAAACTGGGAGCACGTCTGCTCAGATAAATGGACCTCTTGTCATGCCTGATATTGTCTTTTCATCACTGCAGCTTACAGACTCAGGCCTTAATAAAACGTCTCTGTCTGTCTGTCGCAGGAGCATCGATGTCAACATTGGAGTGTTACTATGGAGGGAATACTTGTCCAAAGGCCGGCAACATTGCAGAATTCAGTCGTTTCGTCTTACCGTTTAAAGGCAGTGTACAGTATGCCGGTTCGTACCTAATACATTCTCCATTCAGATTGCAAAGGCATCTATTTCCTCCTTATCGCGATTGAATGGCAAAGACTAAATATAAATTGGGAAAATATGCACACTTACTTTCTTAAACACCATTTTACACCACCATGCTAGAGTGGTTTAAGCCTAGGAATGCTAGTCCCGGATGTTGCGTATTGCGTTTAGCCATTCAGGTTGCAGCAGTCTGTTGTTTACCCCTGGCTGAACATGGGGCGCAACTTTCACAAACTTGCACCATTGAGAGCATTCTGTCGGGCTGCATCACCACCTGACACGGCAACTGCACCGCACGCAACCACATGACTCTCCAGAGAGTGGTTCGGTCAGCCCAACTCATCACTGAGGGCACACTGCCTGCCCTCCAGGACATCTACAGCACCCGGTGTCATAGGAAGTTCAAGAAGATCATCAAGGACCTCAGCCACCCGAGTCACGGCCTGTTCACCCTGCTACCATCTAGCAGACGGAGACAGTACGTACAGGTGTATCAAAGCCAGGACCGAGACACTGAAAAACTGTCTCTATCTCTGGACCATCAGACTGAACATCCATCAGTAGCCGGCTATCGCCCGGTAATCTGCCCGGCACCTTAGAGACTGCTGCCTCATGTATATACAGAGACATTGAACACTGGTCACTTTAACAATGTTTACATATTGTTTTTTTACCCACTTTATATGTATTTACTATATTTTAGTCATGACCCATGGCTCATCCTATATAACTATTGCTGTACACACCTTTTCTATTCATGTACTCTCCATACTGTCTATACACACCATTTATGTATATATTTATATTCCGGACTCTGACATTGCTCTGACATATTTCTTATATTTTTGTGATTATGTGTGTATTGTTATTGTATTGATAGATATTGCTGTACTGTTGGAGCTAGAAACCTATGCAATTCGCTGCAACTGCAAATCTGTGTACGCAACCAGTAAACTTTGATTTGATTTGAAATGGTAAAAATAGGATAGGTTTAGCCAATATTATGACTTTGTGGCTGTAGTAACTAGTGACGATGAAGTGTCATTAAACGGTTAACCAGCAAATTCTGGACTGTATCACAAACTGAACAGGGAAGTGAAACATTTAAAATGCTTTTACTGGACTGTTGAAGGACCGATATTGCTGGCTTTTAATCTCACTCCTTTTTTAATTTACCAGCTATACACGGCTCACTGCTTTTAAACAATGGACACACATTTTTGAAAGATTGGACAACTGCTTTTAAAGTATTGACAATTGATGTTGAAGATTGGCTTATTACTGCTGTCGATTGATTTGAAGAGGTGATTATCATGACGGCAACAATTCCTGAACCTTGTGAGCAAACAGTTGAGACCAGAGGAGGCTGGTGGGATGAGCTATAGGAGGATGGGCTCATTGTAATGGCTGGAATGAAATAAATGGATTGGTATCAAACACACATATGTTTGACTTTGTTCCATTTATACTATTCCAGCAATTGCAATGAGCCCATCCTCCTATAGCTCATCCCACCAGCCTCCTCTGGTTGAGACATATTTACTGTTCCCTGTTTTTTTGTGCCACAGGACCATTTGAAAGAGCCGGATCTGGGCTCTATCTACTAGAAGGAGCAGGAGTAAAAGAAGGATTTGAGTGGTCTGCGTAGGCTGCCTGATTTCACCCACAATTTAAAGCATGAGGAACAATTTTTCCCTTTTGTGGAATTGATTTCACCCTAACCCCTTTATATGGGTGGCCTACAGAATTTTTTATACATTTTCCAAACGACCTACTTTTTTATTAAATCTTGCCTCCTTGTGTTTCATGGTTATTCTGGTTCCCAACTGGTCACTACAACTTTTACATTTGACTTTACTGTGATTGTTTTCTATTAAAAATGGTCCAAAAGAAACAAAAATAAATTCTTAGCAAAGGGAAATTTCTCAAGCAATAATTTACTTTAGTTTAGTATATACTTTAGTTTAGTATATTAGGATCCCCATTAGCTACTGCACATGCAGCAGCTACTCTTCCTGGGGTCCACATAAAACATACAATACATGACAAAGTACGGAACATGAATAAAATAAATACAAATTTAAATAAAATAAGACAACAAAAATACTATTTACACACTATTGATATATACATAGTCATTCTTATATACAGTACAGTTAAAGTAGATCATTAGAAAGAGGAGAGGTGCTGTGATAGTAGTTAATAGTTATTTAATAGTTCTTTAAAGCTAAACTTGCTTTTTGCTTGAGTAACCTCTGGTGGCAGAGCATTCCACAATGACATGGCTCTATACATAACTGAGTGACGCATTAAATCTGTTTTTGGTTTGGGTACCATGAAGAAACCCATAGTGGCGTGTCTGGTGGGGTATGTACAGTGGGGAGAACAAGTATTTGATACACAGCCGATTTTGCAGGTTTTCCTACTTACAAAGCATGTAGAGGTCTGTAATTTTTATCATAGGTACACTTCAACTGTGAGAGACAGAATCTCAAACAAAAATACAGAAAATCACATTGTATGATTTTTAAGTAATTAATTTGCATTTTATTGCATGACATAAGTATTTGATCACCTACCAACCAGTAAGAATTCCGGCTCTCACAGACCTGTTAGTTTTTCTTTAAGAAGCCCTCCTGTTCTCCACTCATTACCTGTATTAACTGCACCTGTTTGAACTCGTTACCTGTATAAAAGACACCTTTCCACACACTCAATCAAACAGACTCCAACCTCTCCACAATGGCAAGGACCAGAGAGCTGTGTAAGGACATCAGGGATAAAATTGTAGACCTGCACAAGGCTGGGATGGGCTTGTGCACACAGCCACACAGGAAACGTATGATCTCTGTAATTGCAAACAAAGGTTTCTGTACCAAATATTAAGTTCTGCTTTTCTGATGTATCAAATACGTATGTCATGCAATAAAATGCAAATTAACTACTTAAAAATCATACAATGTGATTTTCTGGATTTTTGTTTTAGATTCCGTCTCTCACAGTTGAAGTGTACCTATGATAAGAATTACAGACCTCTACATGCTTTGTAAGTAAGAAACACTGCCAATTTTGCAGGTTATCAAATACTTGTTCTCCCCACTGTATATCTGTTTGAAGTGTATTGGTCTATTAAGTCATTTATCACCTTGTGATGTCACCAGGCAGTCCAAAACTCCATCCCACCAAAACAGCCTGAAATTTCAGGGGGTCTTTTCAAACCGCTCTTACACTAAAAGGGCATTATCATAATTTTCACAATTACACAGTATTAATCCAACCTCTTAGTGTGGAAGTACAGTATATATAAAACACATAGCAAATCATGTTTTTGATCGCACTGGGGCTTTAAGGGTACTGGTGCTCCAAACCTCCACCAGGTGCCGTAGTCGCGTACTTTATGGCACACACACAGACACACAGACAATCACCCCATTAATCATTTATAAGCATGTAATGGAAAAAATGTAACCCTAAACTTCAAACTTCACTTTATAAGAGCATTTCTAAATTTGCAAGGTCAAATGATTTTATTAGGAGTGGTCACTGACTTCAAAAGTAGACATTGAAAGAGATTTTGGATGGCTTCGACAGTAGGCTCTATTTGAACAAACCTAACACAATGTTAAATCTTAGTGCTGGCAGTAGTGTTATATGTTCGGGGGTGTGATAGAAATATATTTGCTATTTTCAGAAATGTAATTATTGGCACAGTAGCTGGCAGTGGTGCAAAAGGGATGGGTTTTTATTAATAAACATGTAGAAGCTTGGCCCCTCACTGGCCAATCAGAACGTGCTCCATAGCTAAATATGTGTTTTGTGTATTTATGGCCTTTTATTTATTGCACTGTCATCAACTTCAATTAGAATGTTAGTCCATTATAGACTAGTTCGTTAAATAGCCTGCCCCACATTTTACAGTCCACACGGTTCTAATTGTATTGCTTCATTATGAAAATACATTGTTAAATGTAGGCTATAACATTCGCACTGATATAGGGGTTA
Organism: Oncorhynchus mykiss; assembly: GCF_057628025.1. Taxonomy (NCBI): domain Eukaryota; kingdom Metazoa; phylum Chordata; class Actinopteri; order Salmoniformes; family Salmonidae; genus Oncorhynchus; species Oncorhynchus mykiss. The sequence goes on along the minus strand of NC_143032.1, from coordinate 62,035,423 downwards.
GGCCTGTAAATTGCAGTCTGTCTAATACAGTTACAGGCACCACAATTGCTGGATAAAGATCCAATATAAAGGAAAGGGGGAATGTCCACTCACCATTGTACTGCTCACAGATGTAAACATCATGGAACCATCTTACAGATCATATTTGCCCTTCTCCAGAAATAGCAGACGAAATTGCAATGCATTCGAGCAATGTACTTTCTCACCATAAACCCATGGATGTTGAGTCTTTCTAATAAGTTAGATTTTTTATTAAATTAAATGAAAAACAACCAATCTGCTTTACTAACAACAATATTTCTAAATAGGATTGAGTCAGAAGCATTATATCATCAATCCAGTGGAGGCTGTTGAGGGGAGGACGGCTCATAATAATGTCTGGAATAGAGCAAATGGAATGGCATCAAAACATGTTTGATGTATTTGATACCCTTCCATGAATTCCGCTCCAGCCATTACCACGAGCCGGTCTCCCCAATTACCGCCTGTGCATAAATCACTTCTCTTTTTCCATGGTACTGTGTGCACATGTACTGCAGGCCTCAATGTCTTTATGTATACAAAATACTAGACTCCTGTCAATTGTATCGCTGCCGATGTGCGAGGTGAATAAAACAATGAATCTGCTGTTGATATGGCATTAAACGATGGGATAGTTTGGAGGAACACACTTTTCTATTAATTGGATGAGGGGCGCTCTTTAAAAATGATTGTTTTCTATTAAAATGGTCCAAAAGAAACAAAAATAGATTCTTAGCAAAGAGAAATTGGATAGCCTACTCTGAAACAGGCAAAATGAAGTATAAGGTATGGGAATAATGAAAAAATACAGGCTGTATCACATCTGACCATGATTGGGAGTCCCATGGGGTGGCGCACAACTGGCCCAGCATCGTCCGGGTTTTGCAGGGGTAGGCCGTCATTGTAAATAAGAATTTGTTCTTAACCGACTTGCCTAGTTAAATAAAGGTTCAATTAAATAAAATACATTTTAAATAGCATGAGGGCAAAAAACCCAAACAAATATTGTTTTTATCCCGCTAAAGGCTAGAGCCCGCCCTGGCTGCGCTTCTCCTCTCAAAATCCATGCCATTATCAACTACGTTACCTTTTTCTGGGTCTTAAAACTTCCCATTAGCGCTGCATGAAATTGTCACTTTTGGACTTGTTTTTAAGGACACACCAAAAATATTGCAACCCCTCCCACCTCAGGGCAAGTGATCTGATGTTAGACAGATAAATTGTCGGGCCTGGCATTAGGGCTGGAAAATGCCAGTGCGCCAGTTTTTACATGACGAAACTGCAAACTAAGGTGCGTTTGACACTTGCGCCTCCTTAGCGCCAGCCGAAAGTAGAGCCCAGTGAGACAGAAGAGATAGGAGGGGGTAGAGAGCGACAGGTGTCCTCATTCTGTTTACAATTACAATGGTTATATGAGCTACAAGAGGCCCTTGTTGCTGCACTCTCTGAACCTCCTTCAGTATTATCCAGAAATGATTGAGAAAAATGGAAGCATGACTTTTTGTGGAGAGCAGTTGAGGAGGTTAAGGGAGGAGAGAGGGGAGGGTGGTAGTGGTGAGAGTGGCGAATCTGTCAGCCAAGTCATTGCTGAGCCATCAGTCATACAGGACAGGCGCTAGCCCTCTGATTGGCCATTAATTCACATTCATATTAAATGAGCCAGCAAATATTTAATCAGAGCGGATTCTTGGAGGAGAAATGTCAGAGTTAATCGTTGAGCTCAGCGCGTGCAGTGGACCATGGCGCTGCAGGACACTCCCTAAATATATTTCATATCTGCCCTGGGACTCATTGAGCACTAGGCACAGAGCCATCCTGCAGCGTGGCGGTAGTCCCCTCCCTCTGTGACACCTCACTCAGGGAACAAATCTACTGGGACCACCTGCCCTGAACACCTGCCTGTCTGTCCTACCCAGTCCTACTCAGTCCTACTTTGCCGGCTTTCTGACAGCTCTGTCACAACCTATTATATATCTTCCCCATATGACACTTAGGGACAGTATTGGGTTTTAGAGACAGGATTGGGTTTTAGAGACATTGTATTGGGTTTTAGAGACAGGATTGGGTTTTAGGGACATTGTATTGGGTTTTAGAGACATTGTATTGGGTTTTAGAGACATTGTATTGGGTTTTATAGACAGGATTGGGTTTTAGAGACATTGTATTGGGTTTTAGAGACAGGATTGGGTTTTAGAGAAAGTGCATTGGGTTTTAGAGACAGTATTGGGTTTTAGAGACATTGTATTGGGTTTTAGAGACAGGATTGGGTTTTAGAGACATTGGGTTTTAGAGACATGATTGGGTTTTAGAGAAAGTGCATTGGGTTTTAGAGACAGTATTGGGTTTTAGAGACATTGTATTGGGTTTTAGAGACATGATTGGGTTTTAGAGAAAGTGCATTGGGTTTTAGAGACAGGATTGGGTTTTAGAGACAATGTATTGGGTTTTAGAGACATTGTATTGGGTTTTAGAGAAAGGATTGGGTTTTAGAGACAGGATTGGGTTTTAGAGACATTGTATTGGGTTTTAGAGACAGGATTGGGTTTTAGAGAAAGTGCATTGGGTTTTAGAGACAGTATTGGGTTTTAGAGACATTGTTTTGGATTTTAGAGACAGGATTGGGTTTTAGAGAAAGTGCATTGGGTTTTAGAGACAGGACTGAGTTTTAGAGACAATGTATTGGGTTTTAGAGACATTGTATTGGGTTTTAGAGACAGGATTGGGTTTTAGGGACATTGTATTGGGTTTTAGAGACATTGTATTGGGTTTTATAGACAGGATTGGGTTTTAGAGACATTGTATTGGGTTTTAGAGACAGGATTGGGTTTTAGAGAAAGTGCATTGGGTTTTAGAGACAGTATTGGGTTTTAGAGACATTGTATTGGGTTTTAGAGACAGGAATAGGTTTTAGAGAAAGTGCATTGGGTTTTAGAGACATGATTGGGTTTTAGAGACAGTATTGGGTTTTAGAGACATTGTATTGGGTTTTATAGACAGGATTGGGTTTTAGAGAAAGTGCATTGGGTTTTAGAGACAGGATTCGGTTTTAGAGACAATGTATTGGGTTTTAGAGACATTGTATTGGGTTTTAGAGAAAGGATTGGGTTTTAGAGACAGGATTGAGTTTTAGAGACATTGTATTGGGTTTTAGAGACAGGATTGGGTTTTAGAGACATTGTATTGGGTTTTAGAGACAGGATTGGGTTTTAGAGAAAGTGCATTGGGTTTTAGAGACAGTATTGGGTTTTAGAGACATTGTATTGGGTTTTAGAGACAGGATTGGGTTTTAGAGAAAGTGCATTGGGTTTTAGAGACAGTATTGGGGTTTAGAGACATTGTATTGGGTTTTAGAGACAGGATTGGGTTTTAGAGAAAGTGCATTGGGTTTTAGAGACAGGATTGGGTTTTAGAGACAATGTATTGGGTTTTAGAGACATTGTATTGGGTTTTAGAGAAAGGATTGGGTTTTAGGGACAGGATTGGGTTTTAGAGACATTGTATTGGGTTTTAGAGACAGGATTGGGTTTTAGAGAAAGTGCATTGGGTTTTAGAGACAGTATTGGGTTTTAGAGACATTGTATTGGGTTTTAGAGACAGGATTGGGTTTTAGAGAAAGTGCATTGGGTTTTAGAGACAGGACTGGGTTTTAGAGACAATGTATTGGGTTTTAGAGACATTGTATTGGGTTTTAGAGACAGGATTGGGTTTTAGAGACATTGTATTGGGTTTTAGAGACAGGATTGGGTTTTAGAGACATTGTATTGGGTTTTAGAGACAGGATTGGGTTTTAGAGACATTGTATTGGGTTTTAGAGACAGGATTGGGTTTTAGAGAAAGTGCAATGGGTTTTAGAGACAGGATTGGGTTTTAGAGACATTGTATTGGGTTTTAGAGACAGGATTGGGTTTTAGAGACATTGTATTGGGTTTTAGAGACAGGATTGGGTTTTAGAGACATTGTATTGGGTTTTAGAGACAGGATTGGGTTTTAGAGACATTGTATTGGGTTTTAGAGACAGGATTGGGTTTTAGAGAAAGTGCATTGGGTTTTAGAGACAGGATTGGGTTTTAGAGACATTGTATTGGGTTTTAGAGACAGGATTGGTTTTTAGAGACATTATATTGGGTTTTAGGGACAGGATTGGGTTTTAGAGACATTGTATTGGGTTTTAGAGACAGGATTGGGGTTTAGAGACATTGTATTGGGTTTTAGAGACAGGTTTGGGGTTTTAGAGATAGTAGCTCGAGTGGCAGTGTGAGCATTATTTGTAGAGGAGTGGAGTGGTTAAAGCTGTTAAAGAAGGCGTGGGAGAGAGAAAGACAGTAGCAGCCTGAAGAGTGTTTGTCTTTTGGAGAGGTGGCTGAGTTAGTCCTGTTTAAATGCCATGTATTTGGCCCCAGATGAGGATAATACAGACCACTTATATATAATTCAACTGGAACTACTTATTAAATCTTTTTTCATTCATTATCCTTAATTGTCTATGTAAGGTTATTGGATTATCTTTCGTTTAAATCACGTACAGAGTGTTAAGGCTGTGTAAGGGAGGCGAAGTCAGGTGCAGGAGAGCAGAGTAAACAGGCACACTTTTATTCCGTTCAACAATAGGCACAAAAAATGACATAAGTGCCCAAAAAACACGGAATATAAACTATAAAAGTATCGAGCGTGAACATACACCGTTAACAATGAACAATTACACACAAAGACATGATGGGGAACAGAGGACTAAATACATGTAGATTGATTGGGGAATGAAAACCAGGTGTGTATGGAACAAGACAAAACAAATGGACATATGAAAAATGGTTCGGCGATGGCTAGAAAGCCGGTGGCGTCGATGGCCAAACGCCGCACGAACAAGGAAAGGAGCCGACTTCGGCGGAAGTTGTGACAAAGAGATACCTTTCTCTAGATATTATTTTCATGATTTCATGCATCATGAAGGGACAGTCCAGCATTATTCCCATAAATGTCTTTAAAGATTTATCATGTTCCAATGCCAAGAAAACAAATTATGTGGAAATATTCCTAGTAAGGAATGACATTCTGATGAGAGGGATTTGCAGAACTGTGTTGTGCAGTACATCAATAAAATAAAACAAATCAGTCCCAGAAAATAACATTCTCCCATGGTCAAACAACTACGACATGAAACGTGGTTTGGCTTGGACCTTACAGTACATATGTGTCCAATTTCCGATATTTTGTATTTTCTTTGCCAAGAACCCCATTCCACTCCTGAATTCTTGGGAAACATGGAGAGGCTCTTAAACAGTTAGACCAAGGCTTGCATCTCAAATGGCACCCTAAAGGCAACTCACTCCTATGGGCCCTTGTCAAAAGCAGTGCACAATATACTGTAGGGAGGGAATAGGGTGCATTTTTGGAAACAGTTGACAACAGCTGAGTTGTATTTATTTTAATCGATCCTCTCCCTTGTTTGTGTTGGGCTTGGCTGTGACTGCTTTTCTCTCATGAGATTGTGGTCTACAGCAGAGATAACAGCATAATAACATGGCTGAGCAGGGGCTGATGAGAGAACTGTGTGGGCTTGACGAGAGGACTGACGAGAGGACTGTGTGGGGCTGACCTGAGGACTGTGTGGGGCTGGCGAGAGGACTGTGTGTGGTTCGCGAGAAGCCTGTGTGGGCCTAACGAGAGGACTGTGTGGGGCTGACGAGAGGATTGTGTGGGGCTGACGAAAGGACTGTGTGGGGCTGACGAGAGGATTGTGTGGGGCTGACGAAAGGACTGTGTGGGACTGACGAGAGGATTGTGTGGGGCTGACGGGAGGACTGTGCGGGCCTGAAGAGAGGACTGTGCGGGCCTGACAAGAGGACTGTGCCAGCCTGACAAGAGGACTGTTCGGGCCTGACGAGAGGACTGTAGGGGCCTGACGAGAGGACTGTGCAGGCCTGACAAGAAGACTGTGTGCCTGACGAGAGAACTGTGTCAGGCTGGCGAGAGAACTGTGTGGGGCTGACGAGAGAACTGTGTGGTGCTGACGAGAGAACTGTGTCGGCCAAACGAGTGTACTATGTGGGGCTGACAATGGGCAGTGTGACGAGAGAACTTACGAGAGGACTGTGTGGGGCTGATGTGAGGACTGTGTGGGGCTGACGAGAGGACTGTGTGGGGCTGACGAGAAGACTGTGTGGGGCTGGCGAGAGGACTGTGTGGGGCTGACGAGAGGACTGTGTGGGGCTGGCAGGGGATTGTGTGGGGCTGGCGAAAGGCCTGTGTGGGCCTAACGAGTGGACTGTGTGGGGCTGACGAGAGGACTGTGTGGGGCTGGCAGGGGACTGTATGGGGCTGGCGAGAGGACTGTGTGGGGCTGGCGAGAGGACTGTGTGGGGCTGGCAAGAGGACTGTGTGGGGCTGGCGAAAGGCCTGTGTGGGCCTAACGAGAGGACTGTGTGGGGCTGACGAGAGGACTGTGTGGGGCTGGCAGGGGACTGTGTGGGGCTGGCTAGAGGACTGTGTGGGGCTGGCGAGAGGACTGTGTGGGGCTGGCGAGAGGACTGTGTGGGGCTGGCAGGGGACTGTGTGGGGCTGGCTAGAGGACTGTGTGGGGCTGGCGAGAGGACTGTGTGGGGCTGGCGAGAGGCCTGTGTGGGCCTAATGAGAGGACTGTGGGGGCCTGACGAGAGGACTGCGCGGGCCTGACGAGAGGACTGTGGGGGCCTGACGAGAGGACTGTGGGGGCCTGACGAGAGGACTGTGGGGGCCTGACGAGAGGACTGTGCGGGCCTGACGAGAGGACTGTGGGGGCCTGACGAGAGAACTGTGCGGGCCTGACAAGAGGACTGTGCAAGCCTGAAGAGAGGACTGTGCAAGCCTGAAGAGAGGACTGTGGGGGCCTGACGAGAGGACTGTTTGGGTCTGACGAGAGGACTGTGTGGGGCTGACGAGAGGACTGTGTGGGGCTGACGAGAGGAATGTGTGGGACTTACGAGAGGACTGTGTGGAGCTGACGAGAGGACTGTGCGGATCTGAGGAGAGGACTATGTGGGCCTGACGAGAGGACTGTGCGGGCCTGACGAGAGGACTGTGCGGGCCTGACAAGAGGACTGTGCAATCCTGACAAGAGGACTGTGCGGGCCTGACAAGAGGACTGTGCAAGCCTGAAGAGAGGACTGTGCAAGCCTGAAGAGAGGACTGTGGGGGCCTGACGAGAGGACTGTGCGGGCTTGACGAGAGGACTGCGTGCCTGACGAGAGAACTGTGTCAGGCTGGCGAGAGAACTGTGTGGGGCTGACGAGAGAACTGTGTGGTACTGACGAGAGGTCTGTGTTGGCCAAACGAGTGTACTATGTGGGGCTGGCAAGGGGCAGTGTGACGAGAGAACTGTGTCGACCTAATGAGTGTACTATGTCGGGCTGACAAGGGGCAGTGTGACGAGAGAACTGTGTCGGCCTAATGAGTGTACAATGTCGGGCTGTCAAGGGGCAGTGTGACGAGAGAACTGTATCGGCCTAACGAGTGGACTGTGTGGGGCTGACGAGAGGACAGTGTGGCCCTGACAAGGGGCCAGTGTGGGCCTGATGAGAGGACTGTGTGGGGCTGACGTGAGGGCTGTGTGGGCCTGACGAGAGGACTGTGTGGGCCTGACGAGAGGACTGTGTGGGCCTGACGAGAGGACTGTGTGGGCCTGACAAGAGGACTGTGTGGGGCTGACGAGAGGAATGTGTGGGGCTGACGAAAGGCCAGTGTGGGGCTAACGAGAGAACTGTATGGGGCTGACGAGAGAACTGTGTGGGGTTGACGAGGGGCCGGTGTGGGGCTGACGAGAGGACTGTATGGGGCTGACGAGGGGCCAGTGTGGGGCTGGAGAGGGGCTAGTGTGGGGCTGGAGAGGGGCTAGTGTGGGGCCATAGAAAGGACTGTCTGGGGCCATAGAGAGGATTTTGGGACCAACCTTCCTTAAGGCCCCTTCTTGTCCAAGGAGACTGCTACCAGAACTGATAGCAGACATTAACAATAATAGAGAATAGACACAGACATATTACTACAGCACTCTAGTATTCAGCACTACCATCGCCAAAAACAACGGGGTGTCATGTGCACTGGCACCACTATGCAACAGAGGAAATTGTTTGTGAGTGCCTCTGTGTATACGTGTGAGCCTGTGTGTGCCTGTGTGTTTGTGTGCATGTGAAGAAAACATGCATGTGAACAAAGCCCACCTCCATCTATCCCTACATTGCATAATTGTCCATCAGGCACTAAATTGGTTAAAAGCATTATCGCCTGTTAAACAGGCACAACAAACCCCTTTACTCAGGGGCCCCTCTTTCCTCTCTCCTCTCCCGATCTATTTACCCTGCTATCTGCCAGTATGCATCAGTCATGGCTCTCAAACCAAATCACACTAAAGACCTCAACCCTCCCCCAGTGATAGCAATGACCATTACATTAGAACCTAGTGCAGTGATTGCACGTCCCCTGCCTCCCACTCTCATAGTGGATTCAACCACTTTGGGTGCATGGCTGATGGGGGCCTGCTTCATAGTAATGCTAGCACAGACACCTGTGGAAATCATGTTCTAAAGAGCACTGCACTGATTGAGGGTTAAAACAACATTTTTTTTAAAGCTACCATTTATTGGTCAATGCATTGGATTTAATTTGGGATTGTTAAAGCATCGTCATTTGGTGAGCAGAAGATCATAACAGTACCATCGAAGGAGGAGTAAACGCTTATATATATACTCACTCAGCAACAAAAAAAACGTCCTCTCACTGCCAACTGCGTTAAGCTTCAGCAAACTTAACATGTGTAAATATTTGTATGAACATAACAAGATTCAACAACTGAGACATAAACTGATCAAGTTCCATAGACATGTGACTAACAGAAATTTTATAATGTGTCCCTGAACAAAGGGGGGTGGGTCAAAATAAAAATGTACAGTATCTGGTGTGGCCACCAGCTGCATTAAGTACTGCAGTGCATCTCCTCCTCATGGACTGCACCAGATTTTCCAGTTCTTGCTGTGAGATGTTACCCCCCTCTTCCACCAAGGCACCTGCAAGTCCCCGGACATTTCTGGGGGGAATGGCCCTAGCCCTCACCCTCCGATCCAACAGGTCCCAAACGTGCTCAATGGGATTGAGATCTGGGCTCTTCGCTGGCCATGGCAGAACACGGACATTCCTGTCTTGCAGGATATCATGCACAGAACGAGCAGTATGGCTGGTGGCATTGTCATGCTGGAGGGTCATGTCAGGATGAGCCTGCAGGAAGGGTACCACATGAGGAAGGAGGATGGCTTCCCTGTAACGCACAGCGTTGAGATTGCCTGCAATGACAACAAGCTCAGTCCGATGACGCTGTGACACACCGCCCCAGACCATGACGGACCCTCCACCTCCAAATCGATCCCCCTCCAGAGCACAGGCCTCGGTGTCACGCTCATTCCTTCGACGAAAAAACGAGAATCCGACCATCACCCCTGGTGAGATAAAACCGCGACTCGTCAGTGAAGAGCACTTTTTGCCAGTCCTGTCTGGTCCAGCAACGGTGGGTTTGTGCCCATAGGCAACGATGTTTCCGGTGATGTCTGGTGAGGACCTGCCTTACAACAGGCCTACAAGCCCTCAGTCCAGCCTCTCTCAGCCAATTGCGGACAGTCTGAGCACTGATGGGAGGATTTTGCATTCCTGGTGTAACTCAGGCAGTTGTTGTTGCCATCCTGTACCTGTCCCGCAGGTGTGATGTCTGGATGTACCGATCCTGTGCAAGGGTTGTTACACGTGGTCTTGGGCGTCTCACAATACGGACATTGCATTTTATTGCCCTGGCCACATCTACAGTCCTCATGCCTCCTTGCAGCATGCCTAAGGCACGTTCACGCAGATGAGCAGGGACCGTCGGCATCTTTCTTTGGTGTTTTTCAGAGTCAGTAGAGGCCTCTTTAGTGTCCTAAGTTTTCATAACTGTGACCTTAATTGCATACCGTCGTAAGCTGATCGTGTCTTAACGACTGTTCCACAGGTGCATGTTCATTACTTGTTTATGGTTCATTGAACAAGCATGGGAAACAGTGTTTCAACCCTTTACAATGAAGATCTGTGAAGTTATTTTGAATTTTCTTTGAAAGACAGGGTCCTGAAAAACGTTTCTTTTTTTGCTGAGTTTATATATATATATATATATCAAAAATGAAATAAAACACCTAAACCAAGCACTTCGTGAATCTGTTGATACAGCATCCCAAGACAATGCTTTAACTGAGGTTTGAAAATGAAGACCGATTCGGGGCTTAGTTCCTCAGTGACACAGCTCTTTCTACATATTACCACAAATGGTGCCTTTTCAGTGTTACTGGAGCCTTGAAAACTGCTGTGCCCAGGATGTCCCTGCAATATAAGTATTGAGGGGCAGTGGGGCCAGAGCACGGGAGCCGCTCTGTTTGCTCTGTATCTCTGGCAGTGGTGCAGTGGTATCCAGCCACACAGTTTCACATCTTCGTGCCAACCATTTTAATTAGACCCCATGTTTGATCCTAGAGTGTGCCGCCCGGCCTCAGTGATTGGCTCAATTCCAAATACAATTAATTAATGGTAGCCACTCAAAGGCTGTGGAAGCTCATCAGTGAGGCTGTGTGGGAGAATCCCCAGACATTTCCTGTGTCGTTCGATGGTCCTCTGAAGCTAACAAAAAGAGGCTGACGCCACTAGTGCTCCTTTATTATCTATCCGTCTCTCATAAAGTAGCACAAGGAAATATGTTGTCCCTGGCAACTGGTGAAACACTGTTTACTAAGGTTAGTGACATGTCAGAAGTTGTACAGATGTGTACAACACACCAGCTGTATTTAGGTACAGTCTAACACTAACTGTAGTAGGGTACAGTCTAACACTAACTGTAGTAGGGTACAGTTTAACACTAAATGTAGTACGGTACAGTCTAACACTGGCTGTAGTAGGGTACAGTCTAACACTAAGTGTAGTAGGGTACAGTCTAACACTAATTGTAGTAGGGTACAGTCTAACACTAACTGTAGTACAGTACAGTCTAACACTAGCTGTAGTAGGGGACAGTCTAACACTAGCTGTAGTAGGGTACAGTCTAACACTAGCTGTAGTAGGGTACAGTGTCTAATATTAGCTGTAGTAGGGTACAGTCTAACACTAGCTGTAGTAGGGTACAGTGTCTAACACTACATGTAGTAGGGTACAGTCTAACACTAGCTGTAGTAGGGTAAAGTGTCTAACACTAGCTGTAGTAGGCTACAGTCTAACACTAGCTGTAGTAGGGTACAGTGTATAACACTAGTTGTAGTAGGGTACAGTCTAACAGTAGCTGTAGTAGGGTACAGTCTAACACTAGCTGTAGTAGGGTACAGTCTAACACTAGCTGTAGTAGGGTACAGTCTAACACTAGCTGTAGTACGGTACAGTCTAACACTAGCTGTAGTAGGGTACAGTGTCTAACACTAGCTGTAGTAGGGTAGAGTCTAACACTAGCTGTAGTAGGGTACAGTGTCTAATACTAGCTGTAGTAGGCTACAGTCTAACACTAGCTGTAGTAGGGTAAAGTGTCTAACACTAGCTGTAGTAGGCTACAGTCTAACACTAGCTGTAGTAGGGTACAGTGTCTAACACTAGCTGTAGTAGGGTACAGGGTCTAACACTAGCTGTAGTAGGGTACAGTGTCTAACACTAGCTGTAGTAGGGTACAGTCTAACACTAGCTGTAGTAGGGTACAGTGTCTAACACTAACTGTAGTAGTGTACAGTGTAACACTAGCTGTAGTAGGGTACAGTGTCTAACGCTAGCTGTAGTAGGGTACAGTCTAACACTAGCTGTAGTAGGGTACAGTCTAACACTAGCTGTAGTAGGGTACAGTATCTAACACTAGATGTAGTAGGGTACAGTCTAACACTAGCTGTAGTAGGGTACAGTGTCTAACACTAGCTGTAGTAGGGTACAGTGTCTAACACTAGCTGTAGTAGGGTACAGAGTCTAACACTAGCTGTAGTAGGGTACAGGGTCTAACACTAGCTGTAGTAGGGAACAGTGTCAAACACTAGCTGTAGTAGGGTACAGTGTCCAACACTAGCTGTAGTAGGGTACAGTGTCTCACACTAGCTGTAGTAGGGTACAGTGTCTAACACTAGCTGTAGTAAGGTACAGTCTAACACTAGCTGTAGTAGGGTACAGTCTAACACTAGCTGTAGTAGGGTACAGTGTCTAACACTAGCTGTAGTAGGGTACAGTGTAACACTAGCTGTAGTAGGGTACAGTGTCTAACGCTAGCTGTAGTAGGGTACAGTCTAACACTAGCTGTAGTAGGGTACAGTGTCTAACACTAGCTGTAGTAGGGTACAGTCTAACACTAGCTGTAGTAGGGTACGGTCTAACACTAGCTGTAGTCCGGTACAATCTAACACTAGCTGTAGTAGGGTACAGTGTCTAACACTAGATGTAGTAGGCTACAGCCTAACACTAGCTGTAGTAGGCTACAGTCTAACACTAGCTGTAGTAGGGTACAGTGTCTAACACTAGCTGTAGTAGGGTACAGTCTAACACTAGCTGTAGTAGGGTACAGTCTAACACTAGCTGTAGTAGGGTACAGTATCTAACACTAGATGTAGTAGGCTACAGTCTAACACTAGCTGTAGTAGGGTACAGTGTATAACACTAGCTGAGGTAGGGTACAGTCTAACACTAGCTGTAGTAGGGTACAGTCTAACACTAGCTGTAGTAGGCTACAGTCTAACACTAGCTGTATTAGGGTACAGTGTCTAACACTAGCTGTAGTAGGGTACAGTGTCTAACACTAGCTGTAGTAGGGTACAGAGTCTAACACTAGCTGTAGTAGGGTACAGTGTCTAACGCTAGCTGTAGTAGGGTACAGTGTCTAACACTAGCTGTAGTAAGGTACAGTCTAACACTAGCTGTAGTAGGGTACAGTGTCTAACACTAGCTGTAGTAGGCTACAGTGTCAAACACTAGCTGTAGTAGAGTACAGTGTCTAACACTAGCTGTAGTAGGGTACAGTATCTAACACTAGCTGTAGTAGGCTACAGTCTAACACTAGCTGTAGTAGGGTACAGTGTCTAACACTAGCTGTAGTAGGGTACAGTCTAACACTAGCTGTAGTAGGGTACAGTCTAACACTAGCTGTAGTAGGGTACAGTATCTAACACTAGATGTAGTAGGCTACAGTCTAACACTAGCTGTAGTAGGGTACAGTGTATAACACTAGCTGAGGTAGGGTACAGTCTAACACTAGCTGTAGTAGGGTACAGTCTAACACTAGCTGTAGTAGGCTACAGTCTAACACTAGCTGTATTAGGGTACAGTGTCTAACACTAGCTGTAGTAGGGTACAGTGTCTAACACTAGCTGTAGTAGGGTACAGAGTCTAACACTAGCTGTAGTAGGGTACAGTGTCTAACGCTAGCTGTAGTAGGGTACAGTGTCTAACACTAGCTGTAGTAAGGTACAGTCTAACACTAGCTGTAGTAGGCTACAGTGTCAAACACTAGCTGTAGTAGAGTACAGTGTCTAACACTAGCTGTAGTAAGGTACAGTCTAACACTAACTGTAGTAGGGTACAGTGTCTAACACTAGCTGTAGTAGGCTACAGTGTCTAACACTAGCTGTAGTAGGGTACAGTGTCTAACACTAGCTGTAGTAGGGTACAGTCTAACACTAGCTGTAGTAGGGTACAGTCTAAAACTAGCTGTAGTAGGGTACAGTGTCTAACACTAGCTGTAGTAGGCTACAGTCTAACACTAGCTGTAGTAGGGTACAGTGTCTAACACTAGCTGTAGTAGGGTACAGTCTAACACTAGCTGTAGTAGGGTACAGTCTAACACTAGCTGTAGTAGGGTACAGTGTCTAACACTAGCTGTAGTAGGCTACAGTCTAACACTAGCTGTAGTAGGGTACAGTGTCTAACACTAGCTGAGGTAGGGTACAGTCTAACACTAGCTGTAGTAGGGTACAGTCTAACACTAGCTGTAGTAGGCTACAGTCTAACACTAGCTGTAGTAGGGTACAGTGTCTAACACTAGCTGTAGTAGGGTACAGTGTCTAAAACTAGCTGTAGTAGGGTACAGAGTCTAACACTAGCTGTAGTAGGGTACAGGGTCTAACACTAGCTGTAGTAGGGTACAGTCTAACACTAGCTGTAGTAGGGTACGGTCTAACACTAGCTGTAGTCCGGTACAATCTAACACTAGCTGTAGTAGGGTACAGTGTCTAACACTAGCTGTAGTAGGGTACAGTGTCTAACACTAGCTGTAGTAGGGTACAGTCTAACACTAGCTGTAGTAGAGTACAGTGTCTAACACTAGCTGTAGTAGGGTACAGTATCTAACACTAGCTGTAGTAGGCTACAGTCTAACACTAGCTGTAGTAGGGTACAGTGTCTAACACTAGCTGTAGTAGGGTACAGTCTAACACTAGCTGTAGTAGGGTACAGTCTAACACTAGCTGTAGTAGGGTACAGTATCTAACACTAGATGTAGTAGGCTACAGTCTAACACTAGCTGTAGTAGGGTACAGTGTATAACACTAGCTGAGGTAGGGTACAGTCTAACACTAGCTGTAGTAGGGTACAGTCTAACACTAGCTGTAGTAGGCTACAGTCTAACACTAGCTGTATTAGGGTACAGTGTCTAACACTAGCTGTAGTAGGGTACAGTGTCTAACACTAGCTGTAGTAGGGTACAGAGTCTAACACTAGCTGTAGTAGGGTACAGTGTCTAACGCTAGCTGTAGTAGGGTACAGTGTCTAACACTAGCTGTAGTAAGGTACAGTCTAACACTAGCTGTAGTAGGGTACAGTGTCTAACACTAGCTGTAGTAGGCTACACTGTCAAACACTAGCTGTAGTAGAGTACAGTGTCTAACACTAGCTGTAGTAAGGTACAGTCTAACACTAACTGTAGTAGGGTACAGTGTCTAACACTAGCTGTAGTAGGCTACAGTGTCTAACACTAGCTGTAGTAGGGTACAGTGTCTAACACTAGCTGTAGTAGGGTACAGTCTAACACTAGCTGTAGTAGGGTACAGTCTAAAACTAGCTGTAGTAGGGTACAGTGTCTAACACTAGCTGTAGTAGGCTACAGTCTAACACTAGCTGTAGTAGGGTACAGTGTCTAACACTAGCTGTAGTAGGGTACAGTCTAACACTAGCTGTAGTAGGGTACAGTCTAACACTAGCTGTAGTAGGGTACAGTGTCTAACACTAGCTGTAGTAGGCTACAGTCTAACACTAGCTGTAGTAGGGTACAGTGTATAACACTAGCTGAGGTAGGGTACAGTCTAACACTAGCTGTAGTAGGGTACAGTCTAACACTAGCTGTAGTAGGCTACAGTCTAACACTAGCTGTAGTAGGGTACAGTGTCTAACACTAGCTGTAGTAGGGTACAGTGTCTAAAACTAGCTGTAGTAGGGTACAGAGTCTAACACTAGCTGTAGTAGGGTACAGGGTCTAACACTAGCTGTAGTAGGGAACAGTGTCAAACACTAGCTGTAGTAGGGTAAAGTGTCTAACACTAGCTGTAGTAGGGTACAGTGTCTAACACTAACTGTAGTAGGGTACAGTGTAACACTAGCTGTAGTAGTGTACAGTCTAACACTAGCTGTAGTAGGGTACAGTGTCTAACACTAGCTGCAGTAGGGTACAGTCTAACACTAGCTGTAGTAGGGTACAGTCTAACACTAGCTGTAGTAGGGTACAGTGTCTAACACTAGCTGTAGTAGGCTACAGTCTAACACTAGCTGTAGTAGGGTACAGTGTCTAACACTAGCTGTAGTAGGGTACAGTGTCTAACACTAGCTGTAGTAGGGTACAGTGTCTAACACTAGCTGTAGTAGGGTACAGGGTCTAACACTAGCTGTAGTAGGGAACAGTGTCAAACACTAGCTGTAGTAGGGTACAGTGTCTAACACTAGCTGTAGTGGGGTACAGTGTCTCACACTAGCTGTAGTATGGTACAGTGTCTAACACTAGCTGTAGTAAGGTACAGTCTAACACTAGCTGTAGTAGGGTACTGTCTAACACTAGCTGTAGTAGGGTACAGTGTCTAACACTAACTGTAGTAGGGTACAGTGTAACACTAGCTGTAGTAGGGTACAGTGTCTAACGCTAGCTGTAGTAGGGTACAGTGTCTAACACTAGCTGTAGTAAGGTACAGTCTAACACTAGCTGTAGTAGGGTACAGTGTCTAACACTAGCTGTAGTAGGCTACAGTGTCAAACACTAGCTGTAGTAGAGTACAGTGTCTAACACTAGCTGTAGTAGGGTACAGTATCTAACACTAGCTGTAGTAGGCTACAGTCTAACACTAGCTGTAGTAGGGTACAGTGTCTAATACTAGCTGTAGTAGGGTACAGTCTAACACTAGCTGTAGTAGGGTACAGTCTAACACTAGCTGTAGTAGGGTACAGTATCTAACACTAGATGTAGTAGGCTACAGTCTAACACTAGCTGTAGTAGGGTACAGTGTATAACACTAGCTGAGGTAGGGTACAGTCTAACACTAGCTGTAGTAGGGTACAGTCTAACACTAGCTGTAGTAGGCTACAGTCTAACACTAGCTGTATTAGGGTACAGTGTCTAACACTAGCTGTAGTAGGGTACAGTGTCTAACACTAGCTGTAGTAGGGTACAGAGTCTAACACTAGCTGTAGTAGGGTACAGTGTCTAACGCTAGCTGTAGTAGGGTACAGTGTCTAACACTAGCTGTAGTAAGGTACAGTCTAACACTAGCTGTAGTAGGGTACAGTGTCTAACACTAGCTGTAGTAGGCTACAGTGTCAAACACTAGCTGTAGTAGAGTACAGTGTCTAACACTAGCTGTAGTAAGGTACAGTCTAACACTAACTGTAGTAGGGTACAGTGTCTAACACTAGCTGTAGTAGGCTACAGTGTCTAACACTAGCTGTAGTAGGGTACAGTGTCTAACACTAGCTGTAGTAGGGTACAGTCTAACACTAGCTGTAGTAGGGTACAGTCTAAAACTAGCTGTAGTAGGGTACAGTGTCTAACACTAGCTGTAGTAGGCTACAGTCTAACACTAGCTGTAGTAGGGTACAGTGTCTAACACTAGCTGTAGTAGGGTACAGTCTAACACTAGCTGTAGTAGGGTACAGTCTAACACTAGCTGTAGTAGGGTACAGTGTCTAACACTAGCTGTAGTAGGCTACAGTCTAACACTAGCTGTAATAGGGTACAGTGTCTAACACTAGCTGAGGTAGGGTACAGTCTAACACTAGCTGTAGTAGGGTACAGTCTAACACTAGCTGTAGTAGGCTACAGTCTAACACTAGCTGTAGTAGGGTACAGTGTCTAACACTAGCTGTAGTAGGGTACAGTGTCTAAAACTAGCTGTAGTAGGGTACAGAGTCTAACACTAGCTGTAGTAGGGTACAGGGTCTAACACTAGCTGTAGTAGGGTACAGTCTAACACTAGCTGTAGTAGGGTACGGTCTAACACTAGCTGTAGTCCGGTACAATCTAACACTAGCTGTAGTAGGGTACAGTGTCTAACACTAGCTGTAGTAGGGTACAGTGTCTAACACTAGCTGTAGTAGGGTACAGTCTAACACTAGCTGTAGTAGAGTACAGTGTCTAACACTAGCTGTAGTAGGGTACAGTATCTAACACTAGCTGTAGTAGGCTACAGTCTAACACTAGCTGTAGTAGGGTACAGTGTCTAACACTAGCTGTAGTAGGGTACAGTCTAACACTAGCTGTAGTAGGGTACAGTCTAACACTAGCTGTAGTAGGGTACAGTATCTAACACTAGATGTAGTAGGCTACAGTCTAACACTAGCTGTAGTAGGGTACAGTGTATAACACTAGCTGAGGTAGGGTACAGTCTAACACTAGCTGTAGTAGGGTACAGTCTAACACTAGCTGTAGTAGGCTACAGTCTAACACTAGCTGTATTAGGGTACAGTGTCTAACACTAGCTGTAGTAGGGTACAGTGTCTAACACTAGCTGTAGTAGGGTACAGAGTCTAACACTAGCTGTAGTAGGGTACAGTGTCTAACGCTAGCTGTAGTAGGGTACAGTGTCTAACACTAGCTGTAGTAAGGTACAGTCTAACACTAGCTGTAGTAGGGTACAGTGTCTAACACTAGCTGTAGTAGGCTACACTGTCAAACACTAGCTGTAGTAGAGTACAGTGTCTAACACTAGCTGTAGTAAGGTACAGTCTAACACTAACTGTAGTAGGGTACAGTGTCTAACACTAGCTGTAGTAGGCTACAGTGTCTAACACTAGCTGTAGTAGGGTACAGTGTCTAACACTAGCTGTAGTAGGGTACAGTCTAACACTAGCTGTAGTAGGGTACAGTCTAAAACTAGCTGTAGTAGGGTACAGTGTCTAACACTAGCTGTAGTAGGCTACAGTCTAACACTAGCTGTAGTAGGGTACAGTGTCTAACACTAGCTGTAGTAGGGTACAGTCTAACACTAGCTGTAGTAGGGTACAGTCTAACACTAGCTGTAGTAGGGTACAGTGTCTAACACTAGCTGTAGTAGGCTACAGTCTAACACTAGCTGTAGTAGGGTACAGTGTATAACACTAGCTGAGGTAGGGTACAGTCTAACACTAGCTGTAGTAGGGTACAGTCTAACACTAGCTGTAGTAGGCTACAGTCTAACACTAGCTGTAGTAGGGTACAGTGTCTAACACTAGCTGTAGTAGGGTACAGTGTCTAAAACTAGCTGTAGTAGGGTACAGAGTCTAACACTAGCTGTAGTAGGGTACAGGGTCTAACACTAGCTGTAGTAGGGAACAGTGTCAAACACTAGCTGTAGTAGGGTAAAGTGTCTAACACTAGCTGTAGTAGGGTACAGTGTCTAACACTAACTGTAGTAGGGTACAGTGTAACACTAGCTGTAGTAGTGTACAGTCTAACACTAGCTGTAGTAGGGTACAGTGTCTAACACTAGCTGCAGTAGGGTACAGTCTAACACTAGCTGTAGTAGGGTACAGTCTAACACTAGCTGTAGTAGGGTACAGTGTCTAACACTAGCTGTAGTAGGCTACAGTCTAACACTAGCTGTAGTAGGGTACAGTGTCTAACACTAGCTGTAGTAGGGTACAGTGTCTAACACTAGCTGTAGTAGGGTACAGTGTCTAACACTAGCTGTAGTAGGGTACAGGGTCTAACACTAGCTGTAGTAGGGAACAGTGTCAAACACTAGCTGTAGTAGGGTACAGTGTCTAACACTAGCTGTAGTGGGGTACAGTGTCTCACACTAGCTGTAGTATGGTACAGTGTCTAACACTAGCTGTAGTAAGGTACAGTCTAACACTAGCTGTAGTAGGGTACTGTCTAACACTAGCTGTAGTAGGGTACAGTGTCTAACACTAACTGTAGTAGGGTACAGTGTAACACTAGCTGTAGTAGGGTACAGTGTCTAACACTAGCTGTAGTAGGGTACAGTCTAACACTAGCTGTAGTAGGGTACAGTGTCTAACACTAGCTGTAGTAGGCTACAGTCTAACACTAGCTGTAGTAGGGTACAGTCTAACACTAGCTGTAGTAGGGTACAGTCTAACACTAGCTGTAGTAGGGTGCAGTGTCTAACACTAGCTGTAGTAGGCTACAGTCTAACACTAGCTGTAGTAGGGTACAGTGTATAACACTAGCTGAGGTAGGGTACAGTCTAACACTAGCTGTAGTAGGGTACAGTCTAACACTAGCTGTAGTAGGCTACAGTCTAACACTAGCTGTAGTAGGGTACAGTGTCTAACACTAGCTGTAGTAGGGTACAGTGTCTAACACTAGCTGTAGTAGGGTACAGAGTCTAACACTAGCTGTAGTAGGGTACAGGGTCTAACAGTAGCTGTAGTAGGGAACAGTGTCAAACACTAGCTGTAGTAGGGTACAGTGTCTAACACTAGCTATAGTAGGGTACAGTGTCTCACACTAGCTGTAGCAGGGTACAGCCTAACACTAGCTGTAGTAAGGTACATTCTAACACTAGCTGTAGTAGGGTACAGTCTAACACTAGCTGTAGTAGGGTACAGTGTCTAACACTAACTGTAGTAGGGTACAGTCTAACACTAGCTGTAGTAGGGTACAGTGTCTAACACTAGCTGCAGTAGGGTACAGTCTAACACTAGCTATAGTAGGGTACAGTCTAACACTAGCTGTAGTAGGGTACAGTGTCTAACACTAGCTGTAGTAGGCTACAGTCTAACACTAGCTGTAGTAGGGTACAGTGTCTAACACTAGCTGAGGTAGGGTACAGTCTAACACTAGCTGTAGTAGGGTACAGTCTAACACTAGCTGTAGTAGGCTACAGTCTAACACTAGCTGTATTAGGGTACAGTGTCTAACACTAGCTGTAGTAGGGTACAGTGTCTAACACTAGCTGTAGTAGGGTACAGAGTCTAACACTAGCTGTAGTAGGGTACAGTGTCTAACGCTAGCTGTAGTAGGGTACAGTGTCTAACACTAGCTGTAGTAAGGTACAGTCTAACACTAGCTGTAGTAGGGTACAGTGTCTAACACTAGCTGTAGTAGGCTACAGTGTCAAACACTAGCTGTAGTAGAGTACAGTGTCTAACACTAGCTGTAGTAAGGTACAGTCTAACACTAACTGTAGTAGGGTACAGTGTCTAACACTAGCTGTAGTAGGCTACAGTGTCTAACACTAGCTGTAGTAGGGTACAGTGTCTAACACTAGCTGTAGTAGGGTACAGTCTAACACTAGCTGTAGTAGGGTACAGTCTAAAACTAGCTGTAGTAGGGTACAGTGTCTAACACTAGCTGTAGTAGGCTACAGTCTAACACTAGCTGTAGTAGGGTACAGTGTCTAACACTAGCTGTAGTAGGGTACAGTCTAACACTAGCTGTAGTAGGGTACAGTCTAACACTAGCTGTAGTAGGGTACAGTGTCTAACACTAGCTGTAGTAGGCTACAGTCTAACACTAGCTGTAGTAGGGTACAGTGTATAACACTAGCTGAGGTAGGGTACAGTCTAACACTAGCTGTAGTAGGCTACAGTCTAACACTAGCTGTAGTAGGGTACAGTGTATAACACTAGCTGAGGTAGGGTACAGTCTAACACTAGCTGTAGTAGGGTACAGAGTCTAACACTAGCTGTAGTAGGGTACAGGGTCTAACAGTAGCTGTAGTAGGGAACAGTGTCAAACACTAGCTGTAGTAGGGTACAGTGTCTAACACTAGCTATAGTAGGGTACAGTGTCTCACACTAGCTGTAGCAGGGTACAGCCTAACACTAGCTGTAGTAAGGTACATTCTAACACTAGCTGTAGTAGGGTACAGTCTAACACTAGCTGTAGTAGGGTACAGTGTCTAACACTAACTGTAGTAGGGTACAGTCTAACACTAGCTGTAGTAGGGTACAGTGTCTAACACTAGCTGCAGTAGGGTACAGTCTAACACTAGCTATAGTAGGGTACAGTCTAACACTAGCTGTAGTAGGGTCCAGTGTCTAACACTAGCTGTAGTAGGCTACAGTCTAACACTAGCTGTAGTAGGGTACAGTGTCTAACACTAGCTGTAGTAGGGTACAGTGTCTAACGCTAGCTGTAGTAGGGTACAGTCTAACACTAGCTGTAGTAGGGTACAGTGTCTAACACTAGCTGTAGTAGGCTACAGTCTAACACTAGCTGTAGTAGGGTACAGTGTCTAACACTAGCTGTAGTAGGGTACAGTCTAACACTAGCTGTAGTAGGGTACAGTCTAACACTAGCTGTAGTAGGGGCAGTGTCTAACACTAGCTGTAGTAGGCTACAGTCTAACACTAGCTGTAGTAGGGTACAGTGTATAACACTAGCTGAGGTAGGGTACAGTCTAACACTAGCTGTAGTAGGGTACAGTCTAACACTAGCTGTAGTAGGCTACAGTCTAACACTAGCTGTAGTAGGGTACAGTGTCTAACACTAGCTGTAGTAGGGTACAGTGTCTAACACTAGCTGTAGTAGGGTACAGAGTCTAACACTAGCTGTCGTAGGGTACAGGGTCTAACAGTAGCTGTAGTAGGGAACAGTGTCAAACACTAGCTGTAGTAGGGTACAGTGTCTAACACTAGCTATAGTAGGGTACAGTGTCTCACACTAGCTGTAGCAGGGTACAGCCTAACACTAGCTGTAGTAAGGTACATTCTAACACTAGCTGTAGTAGGGTACAGTCTAACACTAGCTGTAGTAGGGTACAGTGTCTAACACTAACTGTAGTAGGGTACAGTCTAACACTAGCTGTAGTAGGGTACAGTGTCTAACACTAGCTGCAGTAGGGTACAGTCTAACACTAGCTATAGTAGGGTACAGTCTAACACTAGCTGTAGTAGGGTACAGTGTCTAACACTAGCTGTAGTAGGCTACAGTCTAACACTAGCTGTAGTAGGGTACAGTGTCTAACACTAGCTGAGGTAGGGTACAGTCTAACACTAGCTGTAGTAGGGTACAGTCTAACACTAGCTGTAGTAGGCTACAGTCTAACACTAGCTGTATTAGGGTACAGTGTCTAACACTAGCTGTAGTAGGGTACAGTGTCTAACACTAGCTGTAGTAGGGTACAGAGTCTAACACTAGCTGTAGTAGGGTACAGTGTCTAACGCTAGCTGTAGTAGGGTACAGTGTCTAACACTAGCTGTAGTAAGGTACAGTCTAACACTAGCTGTAGTAGGGTACAGTGTCTAACACTAGCTGTAGTAGGCTACAGTGTCAAACACTAGCTGTAGTAGAGTACAGTGTCTAACACTAGCTGTAGTAAGGTACAGTCTAACACTAACTGTAGTAGGGTACAGTGTCTAACACTAGCTGTAGTAGGCTACAGTGTCTAACACTAGCTGTAGTAGGGTACAGTGTCTAACACTAGCTGTAGTAGGGTACAGTCTAACACTAGCTGTAGTAGGGTACAGTCTAAAACTAGCTGTAGTAGGGTACAGTGTCTAACACTAGCTGTAGTAGGCTACAGTCTAACACTAGCTGTAGTAGGGTACAGTGTCTAACACTAGCTGTAGTAGGGTACAGTCTAACACTAGCTGTAGTAGGGTACAGTCTAACACTAGCTGTAGTAGGGTACAGTGTCTAACACTAGCTGTAGTAGGCTACAGTCTAACACTAGCTGTAGTAGGGTACAGTGTATAACACTAGCTGAGGTAGGGTACAGTCTAACACTAGCTGTAGTAGGCTACAGTCTAACACTAGCTGTAGTAGGGTACAGTGTATAACACTAGCTGAGGTAGGGTACAGTCTAACACTAGCTGTAGTAGGGTACAGAGTCTAACACTAGCTGTAGTAGGGTACAGGGTCTAACAGTAGCTGTAGTAGGGAACAGTGTCAAACACTAGCTGTAGTAGGGTACAGTGTCTAACACTAGCTATAGTAGGGTACAGTGTCTCACACTAGCTGTAGCAGGGTACAGCCTAACACTAGCTGTAGTAAGGTACATTCTAACACTAGCTGTAGTAGGGTACAGTCTAACACTAGCTGTAGTAGGGTACAGTGTCTAACACTAACTGTAGTAGGGTACAGTCTAACACTAGCTGTAGTAGGGTACAGTGTCTAACACTAGCTGCAGTAGGGTACAGTCTAACACTAGCTATAGTAGGGTACAGTCTAACACTAGCTGTAGTAGGGTCCAGTGTCTAACACTAGCTGTAGTAGGCTACAGTCTAACACTAGCTGTAGTAGGGTACAGTGTCTAACACTAGCTGTAGTAGGGTACAGTGTCTAACGCTAGCTGTAGTAGGGTACAGTCTAACACTAGCTGTAGTAGGGTACAGTGTCTAACACTAGCTGTAGTAGGGTACAGTGTCTAACACTAGCTGTAGTAGGGTACAGTCTAACACTAGCTGTAGTAGGGTACAGTCTAACACTAGCTGTAGTAGGGTACAGTATCTAACACTAGCTGTAGTAGGCTACAGTCTAACACTAGCTGTAGTAGGGTACAGTGTCTAACACTAGCTGTAGTAGGGTACAGTCTAACACTAGCTGTAGTAGGGTACAGTCTAACACTAGCTGTAGTAGGGTACAGTATCAAACACTAGATGTAGTAGGCTACAGTCTAACACTAGCTGTAGTAGGGTACAGTGTCTAACACTAGCTGAGGTAGGGTACAGTCTAACACTAGCTGTAGTAGGGTACAGTCTAACACTAGCTGTAGTAGGGTACAGTGTCTAACACTAGCTGTAGTAGGCTACAGTCTAACACTAGCTGTAGTAGGGTACAGTGTATAACACTAGCTGAGGTAGGGTACAGTCTAACACTAGCTGTAGTAGGCTACAGTCTAACACTAGCTGTAGTAGGGTACAGTGTATAACACTAGCTGAGGTAGGGTACAGTCTAACACTAGCTGTAGTAGGGTACAGAGTCTAACACTAGCTGTAGTAGGGTACAGGGTCTAACAGTAGCTGTAGTAGGGAACAGTGTCAAACACTAGCTGTAGTAGGGTACAGTGTCTAACACTAGCTATAGTAGGGTACAGTGTCTCACACTAGCTGTAGCAGGGTACAGCCTAACACTAGCTGTAGTAAGGTACATTCTAACACTAGCTGTAGTAGGGTACAGTCTAACACTAGCTGTAGTAGGGTACAGTGTCTAACACTAACTGTAGTAGGGTACAGTCTAACACTAGCTGTAGTAGGGTACAGTGTCTAACACTAGCTGCAGTAGGGTACAGTCTAACACTAGCTATAGTAGGGTACAGTCTAACACTAGCTGTAGTAGGGTCCAGTGTCTAACACTAGCTGTAGTAGGCTACAGTCTAACACTAGCTGTAGTAGGGTACAGTGTCTAACACTAGCTGTAGTAGGGTACAGTGTCTAACGCTAGCTGTAGTAGGGTACAGTCTAACACTAGCTGTAGTAGGGTACAGTGTCTAACACTAGCTGTAGTAGGGTACAGTGTCTAACACTAGCTGTAGTAGGGTACAGTCTAACACTAGCTGTAGTAGGGTACAGTCTAACACTAGCTGTAGTAGGGTACAGTATCTAACACTAGCTGTAGTAGGCTACAGTCTAACACTAGCTGTAGTAGGGTACAGTGTCTAACACTAGCTGTAGTAGGGTACAGTCTAACACTAGCTGTAGTAGGGTACAGTCTAACACTAGCTGTAGTAGGGTACAGTATCAAACACTAGATGTAGTAGGCTACAGTCTAACACTAGCTGTAGTAGGGTACAGTGTATAACACTAGCTGAGGTAGGGTACAGTCTAACACTAGCTGTAGTAGGGTACAGTCTAACACTAGCTGTAGTAGGCTACAGTCTAACACTAGCTGTATTAGGGTACAGTGTCTAACACTAGCTGTAGTAGGGTACAGTGTCTAACACTAGCTGTAGTAGGGTACAGAGTCTAACACTAGCTGTAGTAGGGTACAGTGTCTAACGCTAGCTGTAGTAGGGTACAGTGTCTAACAAAAGCTGTAGTAAGGTACAGTCTAACACTAGCTGTAGTAGGGTACAGTGTCTAACACTAGCTGTAGTAGGCTACAGTGTCAAACACTAGCTGTAGTAGAGTACAGTGTCTAACACTAGCTGTAGTAAGGTACAGTCTAACACTAACTGTAGTAGGGTACAGTGTCTAACACTAGCTGTAGTAGGCTACAGTGTCTAACACTAGCTGTAGTAGGGTACAGTGTCTAACACTAGCTGTAGTAGGGTACAGTCTAACACTAGCTGTAGTAGGGTACAGTCTAAAACTAGCTGTAGTAGGGTACAGTGTCTAACACTAGCTGTAGTAGGCTACAGTCTAACACTAGCTGTAGTAGGGTACAGTGTCTAACACTAGCTGTAGTAGGGTACAGTCTAACACTAGCTGTAGTAGGGTACAGTGTCTAACACTAGCTGTAGTAGGCTACAGTCTAACACTAGCTGTAGTAGGGTACAGTGTATAACACTAGCTGAGGTAGGGTACAGTCTAACACTAGCTGTAGTAGGGTACAGTCTAACACTAGCTGTAGTAGGCTACAGTCTAACACTAGCTGTAGTAGGGTACAGTGTCTAAAACTAGCTGTAGTAGGGTACAGTGTCTAAAACTAGCTGTAGTAGGGTACAGAGTCTAACACTAGCTGTAGTAGGGTACAGGGTCTAACACTAGCTGTAGTAGGGAACAGTGTCAAACACTAGCTGTAGTAGGGTAAAGTGTCTAACACTAGCTGTAGTAGGGTACAGTGTCTAACACTAGCTGTAGTAGGGTACAGTCTAAAACTAGCTGTAGTAGGGTACAGTGTCTAACACTAGCTGTAGTAGGCTACAGTCTAACACTAGCTGTAGTAGGGTACAGTGTCTAACACTAGCTGTAGTAGGGTACAGTCTAACACTAGCTGTAGTAGGGTACAGTCTAACACTAGCTGTAGTAGGGTACAGTGTCTAACACTAGCTGTAGTAGGCTACAGTCTAACACTAGCTGTAGTAGGGTACAGTGTATAACACTAGCTGAGGTAGGGTACAGTCTAACACTAGCTGTAGTAGGCTACAGTCTAACACTAGCTGTAGTAGGGTACAGTGTATAACACTAGCTGAGGTAGGGTACAGTCTAACACTAGCTGTAGTAGGGTACAGTCTAACACTAGCTGTAGTAGGCTACAGTCTAACACTAGCTGTAGTAGGGTACAGTGTCTAACACTAGCTGTAGTAGGGTACAGTGTCTAACACTAGCTGTAGTAGGGTACAGAGTCTAACACTAGCTGTAGTAGGGTACAGGGTCTAACAGTAGCTGTAGTAGGGAACAGTGTCAAACACTAGCTGTAGTAGGGTACAGTGTCTAACACTAGCTATAGTAGGGTACAGTGTCTCACACTAGCTGTAGCAGGGTACAGCCTAACACTAGCTGTAGTAAGGTACATTCTAACACTAGCTGTAGTAGGGTACAGTCTAACACTAGCTGTAGTAGGGTACAGTGTCTAACACTAACTGTAGTAGGGTACAGTCTAACACTAGCTGTAGTAGGGTACAGTGTCTAACACTAGCTGCAGTAGGGTACAGTCTAACACTAGCTATAGTAGGGTACAGTCTAACACTAGCTGTAGTAGGGTCCAGTGTCTAACACTAGCTGTAGTAGGCTACAGTCTAACACTAGCTGTAGTAGGGTACAGTGTCTAACACTAGCTGTAGTAGGGTACAGTGTCTAACACTAGCTGTAGTAGGGTACAGTCTTAAACTAGCTGTAGTAGGGTACAGTGTCTAACACTAGCTGTAGTAGGCTACAGTCTAACACTAGCTGTAGTAGGGTACAGTGTCTAACACTAGCTGTAGTAGGGTACAGTCTAACACTAGCTGTAGTAGGGTACAGTCTAACACTAGCTGTAGTAGGGTACAGTGTCTAACACTAGCTGTAGTAGGCTACAGTCTAACACTAGCTGTAGTAGGGTACAGTGTATAACACTAGCTGAGGTAGGGTACAGTCTAACACTAGCTGTAGTAGGGTACAGTCTAACACTAGCTGTAGTAGGCTACAGTCTAACACTAGCTGTAGTAGGGTACAGTGTCTAACACTAGCTGTAGTAGGGTACAGTGTCTAAAACTAGCTGTAGTAGGGTACAGAGTCTAACACTAGCTGTAGTAGGGTACAGGGTCTAACACTAGCTGTAGTAGGGAACAGTGTCAAACACTAGCTGTAGTAGGGTAAAGTGTCTAACACTAGCTGTAGTAGGGTACAGTGTCTAACACTAACTGTAGTAGGGTACAGTGTAACACTAGCTGTAGTAGTGTACAGTCTAACACTAGCTGTGGTAGGGTACAGTGTCTAACACTAGCTGCAGTAGGGTACAGTCTAACACTAGCTGTAGTAGGGTACAGTCTAACACTAGCTGTAGTAGGGTACAGTGTCTAACACTAGCTGTAGTAGGCTACAGTCTAACACTAGCTGTAGTAGGGTACAGTGTCTAACACTAGCTGTAGTAGGGTACAGTGTCTAACACTAGCTGTAGTAGGGTACAGTGTCTAACACTAGCTGTAGTAGGGTACAGGGTCTAACACTAGCTGTAGTAGGGAACAGTGTCAAACACTAGCTGTAGTAGGGTACAGTGTCTAACACTAGCTGTAGTGGGGTACAGTGTCTCACACTAGCTGTAGTATGGTACAGTGTCTAACACTAGCTGTAGTAAGGTACAGTCTAACACTAGCTGTAGTAGGGTACTGTCTAACACTAGCTGTAGTAGGGTACAGTGTCTAACACTAACTGTAGTAGGGTACAGTGTAACACTAGCTGTAGTAGGGTACAGTGTCTAACACTAGCTGTAGTAGGGTACAGTCTAACACTAGCTGTAGTAGGGTACAGTGTCTAACACTAGCTGTAGTAGGCTACAGTCTAACACTAGCTGTAGTAGGGTACAGTGTCTAACACTAGCTGTAGTAGGGTACAGTCTAACACTAGCTGTAGTAGGGTACAGTCTAACACTAGCTGTAGTAGGGTGCAGTGTCTAACACTAGCTGTAGTAGGCTACAGTCTAACACTAGCTGTAGTAGGGTACAGTGTATAACACTAGCTGAGGTAGGGTACAGTCTAACACTAGCTGTAGTAGGCTACAGTCTAACACTAGCTGTAGTAGGGTACAGTGTCTAACACTAGCTGTAGTAGGGTACAGTGTCTAACACTAGCTGTAGTAGGGTACAGAGTCTAACACTAGCTGTAGTAGGGTACAGGGTCTAACAGTAGCTGTAGTAGGGAACAGTGTCAAACACTAGCTGTAGTAGGGTACAGTGTCTAACACTAGCTATAGTAGGGTACAGTGTCTCACACTAGCTGTAGCAGGGTACAGCCTAACACTAGCTGTAGTAAGGTACATTCTAACACTAGCTGTAGTAGGGTACAGTCTAACACTAGCTGTAGTAGGGTACAGTGTCTAACACTAACTGTAGTAGGGTACAGTCTAACACTAGCTGTAGTAGGGTACAGTGTCTAACACTAGCTGCAGTAGGGTACAGTCTAACACTAGCTATAGTAGGGTACAGTCTAACACTAGCTGTAGTAGGGTACAGTGTCTAACACTAGCTGTAGTAGGCTACAGTCTAACACTAGCTGTAGTAGGGTACAGTGTCTAACACTAGCTGAGGTAGGGTACAGTCTAACACTAGCTGTAGTAGGGTACAGTCTAACACTAGCTGTAGTAGGCTACAGTCTAACACTAGCTGTATTAGGGTACAGTGTCTAACACTAGCTGTAGTAGGGTACAGTGTCTAACACTAGCTGTAGTAGGGTACAGAGTCTAACACTAGCTGTAGTAGGGTACAGTGTCTAACGCTAGCTGTAGTAGGGTACAGTGTCTAACACTAGCTGCAGTAAGGTACAGTCTAACACTAGCTGTAGTAGGGTACAGTGTCTAACACTAGCTGTAGTAGGCTACAGTGTCAAACACTAGCTGTAGTAGAGTACAGTGTCTAACACTAGCTGTAGTAAGGTACAGTCTAACACTAACTGTAGTAGGGTACAGTGTCTAACACTAGCTGTAGTAGGCTACAGTGTCTAACACTAGCTGTAGTAGGGTACAGTGTCTAACACTAGCTGTAGTAGGGTACAGTCTAACACTAGCTGTAGTAGGGTACAGTCTAAAACTAGCTGTAGTAGGGTACAGTGTCTAACACTAGCTGTAGTAGGCTACAGTCTAACACTAGCTGTAGTAGGGTACAGTGTCTAACACTAGCTGTAGTAGGGTACAGTCTAACACTAGCTGTAGTAGGGTACAGTGTCTAACACTAGCTGTAGTAGGGTACAGTCTAACACTAGCTGTAGTAGGGTACAGTGTCTAACACTAGCTGTAGTAGGCTACAGTCTAACACTAGCTGTAGTAGGGTACAGTGTCTAACACTAGCTGTAGTAGGGTACAGTCTAACACTAGCTGTAGTAGGGTACAGTCTAACACTAGCTGTAGTAGGGTGCAGTGTCTAACACTAGCTGTAGTAGGCTACAGTCTAACACTAGCTGTAGTAGGGTACAGTGTATAACACTTGCTGAGGTAGGGTACAGTCTAACACTAGCTGTAGTAGGCTACAGTCTAACACTAGCTGTAGTAGGGTACAGTGTCTAACACTAGCTGTAGTAGGGTACAGTGTCTAACACTAGCTGTAGTAGGGTACAGAGTCTAACACTAGCTGTAGTAGGGTACAGGGTCTAACAGTAGCTGTAGTAGGGAACAGTGTCAAACACTAGCTGTAGTAGGGTACAGTGTCTAACACTAGCTATAGTAGGGTACAGTGTCTCACACTAGCTGTAGCAGGGTACAGCCTCACACTAGCTGTAGTAAGGTACATTCTAACACTAGCTGTAGTAGGGTACAGTCTAACACTAGCTGTAGTAGGGTACAGTGTCTAACACTAACTGTAGTAGGGTACAGTCTAACACTAGCTGTTGTAGGGTACAGTGTCTAACACTAGCTGCAGTAGGGTACAGTCTAACACTAGCTATAGTAGGGTACAGTCTAACACTAGCTGTAGTAGGGTACAGTGTCTAACACTAGCTGTAGTAGGCTACAGTCTAACACTAGCTGTAGTAGGGTACAGTGTCTAACACTAGCTGAGGTAGGGTACAGTCTAACACTAGCTGTAGTAGGGTACAGTCTAACACTAGCTGTAGTAGGCTACAGTCTAACACTAGCTGTATTAGGGTACAGTGTCTAACACTAGCTGTAGTAGGGTACAGTGTCTAACACTAGCTGTAGTAGGGTACAGAGTCTAACACTAGCTGTAGTAGGGTACAGTGTCTAACGCTAGCTGTAGTAGGGTACAGTGTCTAACACTAGCTGTAGTAAGGTACAGTCTAACACTAGCTGTAGTAGGGTACAGTGTCTAACGCTAGCTGTAGTAGGCTACAGTGTCAAACACTAGCTGTAGTAGAGTACAGTGTCTAACACTAGCTGTAGTAAGGTACAGTCTAACACTAACTGTAGTAGGGTACAGTGTCTAACACTAGCTGTAGTAGGCTACAGTGTCTAACACTAGCTGTAGTAGGGTACAGTGTCTAACACTAGCTGTAGTAGGGTACAGTCTAACACTAGCTGTAGTAGGGTACAGTCTAAAACTAGCTGTAGTAGGGTACAGTGTCTAACACTAGCTGTAGTAGGCTACAGTCTAACACTAGCTGTAGTAGGGTACAGTGTCTAACACTAGCTGTAGTAGGGTACAGTCTAACACTAGCTGTAGTAGGGTACAGTCTAACACTAGCTGTAGTAGGGTACAGTGTCTAACACTAGCTGTAGTAGGCTACAGTCTAACACTAGCTGTAGTAGGGTACAGTGTATAACACTAGCTGAGGTAGGGTACAGTCTAACACTAGCTGTAGTAGGCTACAGTCTAACACTAGCTGTAGTAGGGTACAGTGTATAACACTAGCTGAGGTAGGGTACAGTCTAACACTAGCTGTAGTAGGGTACAGTCTAACACTAGCTGTAGTAGGCTACAGTCTAACACTAGCTGTAGTAGGGTACAGTGTCTAACACTAGCTGTAGTAGGGTACAGTGTCTAACACTAGCTGTAGTAGGGTACAGAGTCTAACACTAGCTGTAGTAGGGTACAGGGTCTAACAGTAGCTGTAGTAGGGAACAGTGTCAAACACTAGCTGTAGTAGGGTACAGTGTCTAACACTAGCTATAGTAGGGTACAGTGTCTCACACTAGCTGTAGCAGGGTACAGCCTAACACTAGCTGTAGTAAGGTACATTCTAACACTAGCTGTAGTAGGGTACAGTCTAACACTAGCTGTAGTAGGGTACAGTGTCTAACACTAACTGTAGTAGGGTACAGTCTAACACTAGCTGTAGTAGGGTACAGTGTCTAACACTAGCTGCAGTAGGGTACAGTCTAACACTAGCTATAGTAGGGTACAGTCTAACACTAGCTGTAGTAGGGTCCAGTGTCTAACACTAGCTGTAGTAGGCTACAGTCTAACACTAGCTGTAGTAGGGTACAGTGTCTAACACTAGCTGTAGTAGGGTACAGTGTCTAACGCTAGCTGTAGTAGGGTACAGTCTAACACTAGCTGTAGTAGGGTACAGTGTCTAACACTAGCTGTAGTAGGGTACAGTCTAACACTAGCTGTAGTAGGGTACGGTCTAACACTAGCTGTAGTCCGGTACAATCTAACACTAGCTGTAGTAGGGTACAGTGTCTAACACTAGCTGTAGTAGGGTACAGTGTCTAACACTAGCTGTATTAGGGTACAGTCTAACACTAGCTGTAGTAGGGTACAGTCTAACACTAGCTGTAGTAGGGTACAGTATCTAACACTAGCTGTAGTAGGCTACAGTCTAACACTAGCTGTAGTAGGGTACAGTGTCTAACACTAGCTGTAGTAGAGTACAGTCTAACACTAGCTGTAGTAGGGTACAGTCTAACACTAGCTGTAGTAGGGTACAGTATCTAACACTAGATGTAGTAGGCTACAGTCTAACACTAGCTGTAGTAGGGTACAGTGTATAACACTAGCTGAGGTAGGGTACAGTCTAACACTAGCTGTAGTAGGGTACAGTCTAACACTAGCTGTAGTAGGCTACAGTCTAACACTAGCTGTATTAGGGTACAGTGTCTAACACTAGCTGTAGTAGGGTACAGTGTCTAACACTAGCTGTAGTAGGGTACAGAGTCTAACACTAGCTGTAGTAGGGTACAGTGTCTAACGCTAGCTGTAGTAGGGTACAGTGTCTAACAAAAGCTGTAGTAAGGTACAGTCTAACACTAGCTGTAGTAGGGTACAGTGTCTAACACTAGCTGTAGTAGGCTACAGTGTCAAACACTAGCTGTAGTAGAGTACAGTGTCTAACACTAGCTGTAGTAAGGTACAGTCTAACACTAACTGTAGTAGGGTACAGTGTCTAACACTAGCTGTAGTAGGCTACAGTGTCTAACACTAGCTGTAGTAGGGTACAGTGTCTAACACTAGCTGTAGTAGGGTACAGTCTAACACTAGCTGTAGTAGGGTACAGTCTAAAACTAGCTGTAGTAGGGTACAGTGTCTAACACTAGCTGTAGTAGGCTACAGTCTAACACTAGCTGTAGTAGGGTACAGTGTCTAACACTAGCTGTAGTAGGGTACAGTCTAACACTAGCTGTAGTAGGGTACAGTCTAACACTAGCTGTAGTAGGGTACAGTGTCTAACACTAGCTGTAGTAGGCTACAGTCTAACACTAGCTGTAGTAGGGTACAGTGTATAACACTAGCTGAGGTAGGGTACAGTCTAACACTAGCTGTAGTAGGGTACAGTCTAACACTAGCTGTAGTAGGCTACAGTCTAACACTAGCTGTAGTAGGGTACAGTGTCTAAAACTAGCTGTAGTAGGGTACAGTGTCTAAAACTAGCTGTAGTAGGGTACAGAGTCTAACACTAGCTGTAGTAGGGTACAGGGTCTAACACTAGCTGTAGTAGGGAACAGTGTCAAACACTAGCTGTAGTAGGGTAAAGTGTCTAACACTAGCTGTAGTAGGGTACAGTGTCTAACACTAGCTGTAGTAGGGTACAGTCTAACACTAGCTGTAGTAGGGTACAGTCTAAAACTAGCTGTAGTAGGGTACAGTGTCTAACACTAGCTGTAGTAGGCTACAGTCTAACACTAGCTGTAGTAGGGTACAGTGTCTAACACTAGCTGTAGTAGGGTACAGTCTAACACTAGCTGTAGTAGGGTACAGTCTAACACTAGCTGTAGTAGGGTACAGTGTCTAACACTAGCTGTAGTAGGCTACAGTCTAACACTAGCTGTAGTAGGGTACAGTGTATAACACTAGCTGAGGTAGGGTACAGTCTAACACTAGCTGTAGTAGGCTACAGTCTAACACTAGCTGTAGTAGGGTACAGTGTATAACACTAGCTGAGGTAGGGTACAGTCTAACACTAGCTGTAGTAGGGTACAGTCTAACACTAGCTGTAGTAGGCTACAGTCTAACACTAGCTGTAGTAGGGTACAGTGTCTAACACTAGCTGTAGTAGGGTACAGTGTCTAACACTAGCTGTAGTAGGGTACAGAGTCTAACACTAGCTGTAGTAGGGTACAGGGTCTAACAGTAGCTGTAGTAGGGAACAGTGTCAAACACTAGCTGTAGTAGGGTACAGTGTCTAACACTAGCTATAGTAGGGTACAGTGTCTCACACTAGCTGTAGCAGGGTACAGCCTAACACTAGCTGTAGTAAGGTACATTCTAACACTAGCTGTAGTAGGGTACAGTCTAACACTAGCTGTAGTAGGGTACAGTGTCTAACACTAGCTGTAGTAGGCTACAGTCTAACACTAGCTGTAGTAGGGTACAGTGTCTAACACTAGCTGTAGTAGGGTACAGTCTAACACTAGCTGTAGTAGGGTACAGTCTAACACTAGCTGTAGTAGGGTACAGTGTCTAACACTAGCTGTAGTAGGCTACAGTCTAACACTAGCTGTAGTAGGGTACAGTGTATAACACTAGCTGAGGTAGGGTACAGTCTAACACTAGCTGTAGTAGGCTACAGTCTAACACTAGCTGTAGTAGGGTACAGTGTATAACACTAGCTGAGGTAGGGTACAGTCTAACACTAGCTGTAGTAGGGTACAGTCTAACACTAGCTGTAGTAGGCTACAGTCTAACACTAGCTGTAGTAGGGTACAGTGTCTAACACTAGCTGTAGTAGGGTACAGTGTCTAACACTAGCTGTAGTAGGGTACAGAGTCTAACACTAGCTGTAGTAGGGTACAGGGTCTAACAGTAGCTGTAGTAGGGAACAGTGTCAAACACTAGCTGTAGTAGGGTACAGTGTCTAACACTAGCTATAGTAGGGTACAGTGTCTCACACTAGCTGTAGCAGGGTACAGCCTAACACTAGCTGTAGTAAGGTACATTCTAACACTAGCTGTAGTAGGGTACAGTCTAACACTAGCTGTAGTAGGGTACAGTGTCTAACACTAACTGTAGTAGGGTACAGTCTAACACTAGCTGTAGTAGGGTACAGTGTCTAACACTAGCTGCAGTAGGGTACAGTCTAACACTAGCTATAGTAGGGTACAGTCTAACACTAGCTGTAGTAGGGTCCAGTGTCTAACACTAGCTGTAGTAGGCTACAGTCTAACACTAGCTGTAGTAGGGTACAGTGTCTAACACTAGCTGTAGTAGGGTACAGTGTCTAACGCTAGCTGTAGTAGGGTACAGTCTAACACTAGCTGTAGTAGGGTACAGTGTCTAACACTAGCTGTAGTAGGGTACAGTCTAACACTAGCTGTAGTAGGGTACGGTCTAACACTAGCTGTAGTCCGGTACAATCTAACACTAGCTGTAGTAGGGTACAGTGTCTAACACTAGCTGTAGTAGGGTACAGTGTCTAACACTAGCTGTAGTAGGGTACAGTCTAACACTAGCTGTAGTAGGGTACAGTCTAACACTAGCTGTAGTAGGGTACAGTATCTAACACTAGCTGTAGTAGGCTACAGTCTAACACTAGCTGTAGTAGGGTACAGTGTCTAACACTAGCTGAGGTAGGGTACAGTCTAACACTAGCTGTAGTAGGGTACAGTCTAACACTAGCTGTAGTAAGCTACAGTCTAACACTAGCTGTATTAGGGTACAGTGTCTAACACTAGCTGTAGTAGGGTACAGTGTCTAACACTAGCTGTAGTAGGGTACAGAGTCTAACACTAGCTGTAGTAGGGTACAGTGTCTAACGCTAGCTGTAGTAGGGTACAGTGTCTAACAAAAGCTGTAGTAAGGTACAGTCTAACACTAGCTGTAGTAGGGTACAGTGTCTAACACTAGCTGTAGTAGGCTACAGTGTCAAACACTAGCTGTAGTAGAGTACAGTGTCTAACACTAGCTGTAGTAAGGTACAGTCTAACACTAACTGTAGTAGGGTACAGTGTCTAACACTAGCTGTAGTAGGCTACAGTGTCTAACACTAGCTGTAGTAGGGTACAGTGTCTAACACTAGCTGTAGTAGGGTACAGTCTAACACTAGCTGTAGTAGGGTACAGTCTAAAACTAGCTGTAGTAGGGTACAGTGTCTAACACTAGCTGTAGTAGGCTACAGTCTAACACTAGCTGTAGTAGGGTACAGTGTCTAACACTAGCTGTAGTAGGGTACAGTCTAACACTAGCTGTAGTAGGGTACAGTCTAACACTAGCTGTAGTAGGCTACAGTCTAACACTAGCTGTAGTAGGGTACAGTGTATAACACTAGCTGAGGTAGGGTACAGTCTAACACTAGCTGTAGTAGGGTACAGTCTAACACTAGCTGTAGTAGGGTACAGTGTCTAACACTAGCTGTAGTAGGCTACAGTCTAACACTAGCTGTAGTAGGGTACAGTGTCTAACACTAGCTGTAGTAGGGTACAGTGTCTAACACTAGCTGTAGTAGGGTACAGTGTCTAACACTAGCTGTAGTAGGGTACAGGGTCTAACACTAGCTGTAGTAGGGAACAGTGTCAAACACTAGCTGTAGTAGGGTACAGTGTCTAACACTAGCTGTAGTGGGGTACAGTGTCTCACACTAGCTGTAGTATGGTACAGTGTCTAACACTAGCTGTAGTAAGGTACAGTCTAACACTAGCTGTAGTAGGGTACTGTCTAACACTAGCTGTAGTAGGGTACAGTGTCTAACACTAACTGTAGTAGGGTACAGTGTAACACTAGCTGTAGTAGGGTACAGTGTCTAACACTAGCTGTAGTAGGGTACAGTCTAACACTAGCTGTAGTAGGGTACAGTGTCTAACACTAGCTGTAGTAGGCTACAGTCTAACACTAGCTGTAGTAGGGTACAGTCTAACACTAGCTGTAGTAGGGTACTGTCTAACACTAGCTGTAGTAGGGTACAGTGTCTAACACTAGCTGTAGTAGGGTACAGTCTAACACTAGCTGTAGTAGGGTACAGTCTAACACTAGCTGTAGTAGGGTGCAGTGTCTAACACTAGCTGTAGTAGGCTACAGTCTAACACTAGCTGTAGTAGGGTACAGTGTATAACACTAGCTGAGGTAGGGTACAGTCTAACACTAGCTGTAGTAGGGTACAGTCTAACACTAGCTGTAGTAGGCTACAGTCTAACACTAGCTGTAGTAGGGTACAGTGTCTAACACTAGCTGTAGTAGGGTACAGTGTCTAACACTAGCTGTAGTAGGGTACAGAGTCTAACACTAGCTGTAGTAGGGTACAGGGTCTAACACTAGCTGTAGTAGGGAACAGTGTCAAACACTAGCTGTAGAAGGGTACAGTGTCTAACACTAGCTATAGTAGGGTACAGTGTCTCACACTAGCTGTAGCAGGGTACAGCCTAACACTAGCTGTAGTAAGGTACATTCTAACACTAGCTGTAGTAGGGTACAGTCTAACACTAGCTGTAGTAGGGTACAGTGTCTAACACTAACTGTAGTAGGGTACAGTCTAACACTAGCTGTAGTAGGGTACAGTGTCTAACACTAGCTGCATTAGGGTACAGTCTAACACTAGCTATAGTAGGGTACAGTCTAACACTAGCTGTAGTAGGGTACAGTGTCTAACACTAGCTGTAGTAGGCTACAGTCTAACACTAGCTGTAGTAGGGTACAGTGTCTAACACTAGCTGTAGTAGGGTACAGTGTCTAACACTAGCTGTAGTAGGGTACAGTGTCTAACACTAGCTGTAGTAGGGTACAGGGTCTAACACTAGCTGTAGTAGGGAACAGTGTCAAACACTAGCTGTAGTAGGGTACAGTGTCTAACACTAGCTGTAGTAGGGTACAGTGTCTCACACTAGCTGTAGTAGGGTACAGTGTCTAACACTAGCTGTAGTAAGGTACAGTCTAACACTAGCTGTAGTAGGGTACTGTCTAACACTAGCTGTAGTAGGGTACAGTGTCTAACTCTAACTGTAGTAGGGTACAGTGTCTAACACTAGCTGTAGTAGGGTACAGTGTAACACTAGCTGTAGTAGGGTACAGTGTCTAACACTAGCTGTAGTAGGGTACAGTCTAACACTAGCTGTAGTAGGGTACAGTCTAACACTAGCTGTAGTAGGGTACAGTGTCTAACACTAGCTGTAGTAGGCTACAGTCTAACACTAGCTGTAGTAGGGTACAGTGTATAACACTAGCTGTACTTGGGTACAGTCTAACACTAGCTGTAGTAGGGTACAGTCTAACACTAGCTGTAGTAGGGTACAGTCTAACACTAGCTGTAGTAGGGTACAGTCTAACACTAGCTGTAGTAGGGTACAGTCTAACACTAGCTGTAGTCCGGTACAGTCTAACACTAGCTGTAGTAGGGTACAGTGTCAAACACTAGCTGTAGTAGGGTACAGTGTCTAACACTAGCTGTAGTAAGGTACAGTCTAACACTAGCTGTAGTAGGGTACAGTGTCTAACACTAGCTGTAGTAGGCTACAGTGTCTAACACTAGCTGTAGTAGGGTACATTGTCTAACACTAGCTGTAGTAGGGTACAGTCTAACACTAGCTGTAGTAGGGTACAGTCTAACACTAGCTGTAGTAGGGTACAGTGTCTAACACTAGCTGTAGTAGGGTACAGTCTAACACTAGCTGTAGTAGGGTACAGTCTAACACTAGCTGTAGTAGGGTACAGTGTCTAACACTAGCTGTAGTAGGGTACTGTCTAACACTAGCTGTAGTAGGGTACAGTGTCTAACTCTAACTGTAGTAGGGTACAGTGTCTAACACTAGCTGTAGTAGGGTACAGTGTAACACTAGCTGTAGTAGGGTACAGTGTCTAACACTAGCTGTAGTAGGGTACAGTCTAACACTAGCTGTAGTAGGGTACAGTCTAACACTAGCTGTAGTAGGGTACAGTGTCTAACACTAGCTGTAGTAGGCTACAGTCTAACACTAGCTGTAGTAGGGTACAGTGTATAACACTAGCTGTACTTGGGTACAGTCTAACACTAGCTGTAGTAGGGTACAGTCTAACACTAGCTGTAGTAGGGTACAGTCTAACACTAGCTGTAGTAGGGTACAGTCTAACACTAGCTGTAGTAGGGTACAGTCTAACACTAGCTGTAGTCCGGTACAGTCTAACACTAGCTGTAGTAGGGTACAGTGTCAAACACTAGCTGTAGTAGGGTACAGTGTCTAACACTAGCTGTAGTAAGGTACAGTCTAACACTAGCTGTAGTAGGGTACAGTGTCTAACACTAGCTGTAGTAGGCTACAGTGTCTAACACTAGCTGTAGTAGGGTACATTGTCTAACACTAGCTGTAGTAGGGTACAGTCTAACACTAGCTGTAGTAGGGTACAGTCTAACACTAGCTGTAGTAGGGTACAGTGTCTAACACTAGCTGTAGTAGGGTACAGTCTAACACTAGCTGTAGTAGGGTACAGTCTAACACTAGCTGTAGTAGGGTACAGTGTCTAACACTAGCTGTAGTAGGGTACAGTGTCTAACTCTAACTGTAGTAGGGTACAGTGTAACACTAGCTGTAGTAGGGTACAGTGTCTAACACTAGCTGTAGTAGGGTACAGTGTAACACTAGCTGTAGTAGGGTACTGTCTAACACTAGCTGTAGTAGGGTACAGTGTCTAACTCTAACTGTAGTAGGGTACAGTGTAACACTAGCTGTAGTAGGGTACAGTGTCTAACACTAGCTGTAGTAGGGTACAGTGTAACACTAGCTGTAGTAGGGTACAGTGTCTAACACTAGCTGTAGTAGGGTACAGTGTCTAACACTAGCTGTAGTAGGGTACAGTCTAACACTAGCTGTAGTAGGGTACAGTGTCTAAAACTAGCTGTAGTAGGGTACAGTGTCTAAAACTAGCTGTAGTAGGCTACAGTCTAACACTAGCTGTAGTAGGGTACAGTGTCTAAAACTAGCTGTAGTAGGGTACAGAGTCTAACACTAGCTGTAGTAGGGTACAGTCTAACACTAGCTGTAGTAGGGTACAGTCTAACACTAGCTGTAGTAGGGTACAGTGTCTAACACTAGCTGTAGTAGGGTACAGTCTAACACTAGCTGTCGTAGGGTACAGTCTAACACTAGCTGTAGTAGGGTACAGTGTCTAACACTAGCTGTAGTAGGGTACTGTCTAACACTAGCTGTAGTAGGGTACAGTGTCTAACTCTAACTGTAGTAGGGTACAGTGTCTAACACTAGCTGTAGTAGGGTACAGTGTAACACTAGCTGTAGTAGGGTACAGTGTCTAACACTAGCTGTAGTAGGGTACAGTCTAACACTAGCTGTAGTAGGGTACAGTCTAACACTAGCTGTAGTAGGGTACAGTGTCTAACACTAGCTGTAGTAGGCTACAGTCTAACACTAGCTGTAGTAGGGTACAGTGTATAACACTAGCTGTACTTGGGTACAGTCTAACACTAGCTGTAGTAGGGTACAGTCTAACACTAGCTGTAGTAGGGTACAGTCTAACACTAGCTGTAGTAGGGTACAGTCTAACACTAGCTGTAGTAGGGTACAGTGTATAACACTAGCTGTACTTGGGTACAGTCTAACACTAGCTGTAGTAGGGTACAGTCTAACACTCGCTGTAGTAGGGTACAGTCTAACACTAGCTGTAGTAGGGTACAGTCTAACACTAGCTGTAGTAGGGTACAGTCTAACACTAGCTGTAGTAGGGTACTGTCTAACACTAGCTGTAGTAGGGTACAGTGTCTAACTCTAACTGTAGTAGGGTACAGTGTAACACTAGCTGTAGTAGGGTACAGTGTCTAACACTAGCTGTAGTAGGGTACAGTGTAACACTAGCTGTAGTAGGGTACAGTGTCTAACACTAGCTGTAGTAGGGTACAGTGTCTAACACTAGCTGTAGTAGGGTACAGTCTAACACTAGCTGTAGTAGGGTACAGTGTCTAAAACTAGCTGTAGTAGGGTACAGTGTCTAAAACTAGCTGTAGTAGGGTACAGAGTCTAACACTAGCTGTAGTAGGGTACAGTCTAACACTAGCTGTAGTAGGGTACAGTCTAACACTAGCTGTAGTAGGGTACAGTGTCTAACACTAGCTGTAGTAGGGTACAGTCTAACACTAGCTGTCGTAGGGTACAGTCTAACACTAGCTGTAGTAGGGTACAGTGTCTAACACTAGCTGTAGTAGGGTACTGTCTAACACTAGCTGTAGTAGGGTACAGTGTCTAACTCTAACTGTAGTAGGGTACAGTGTCTAACACTAGCTGTAGTAGGGTACAGTGTAACACTAGCTGTAGTAGGGTACAGTGTCTAACACTAGCTGTAGTAGGGTACAGTCTAACACTAGCTGTAGTAGGGTACAGTCTAACACTAGCTGTAGTAGGGTACAGTGTCTAACACTAGCTGTAGTAGGCTACAGTCTAACACTAGCTGTAGTAGGGTACAGTGTATAACACTAGCTGTACTTGGGTACAGTCTAACACTAGCTGTAGTAGGGTACAGTCTAACACTAGCTGTAGTAGGGTACAGTCTAACACTAGCTGTAGTAGGGTACAGTCTAACACTAGCTGTAGTAGGGTACAGTGTATAACACTAGCTGTACTTGGGTACAGTCTAACACTAGCTGTAGTAGGGTACAGTCTAACACTCGCTGTAGTAGGGTACAGTCTAACACTAGCTGTAGTAGGGTACAGTCTAACACTAGCTGTAGTAGGGTACAGTCTAACACTAGCTGTAGTCCGGTACAGTCTAACACTAGCTGTAGTAGGGTACAGTGTCAAACACTAGCTGTAGTAGGGTACAGTGTCTAACACTAGCTGTAGTAAGGTACAGTCTAACACTAGCTGTAGTAGGGTACAGTGTCTAACACTAGCTGTAGTAGGCTACAGTGTCTAACACTAGCTGTAGTAGGGTACATTGTCTAACACTAGCTGTAGTAGGGTACAGTCTAACACTAGCTGTAGTAGGGTACAGTCTAACACTAGCTGTAGTAGGGTACAGTCTAACACTAGCTGTAGTAGGGTACAGTGTCTAACACTAGCTGTAGTAGGGTACAGTGTCTAACTCTAACTGTAGTAGGGTACAGTGTAACACTAGCTGTAGTAGGGTACAGTGTCTAACACTAGCTGTAGTAGGGTACAGTGTAACACTAGCTGTAGTAGGGTACTGTCTAACACTAGCTGTAGTAGGGTACAGTGTCTAACTCTAACTGTAGTAGGGTACAGTGTAACACTAGCTGTAGTAGGGTACAGTGTCTAACACTAGCTGTAGTAGGGTACAGTGTAACACTAGCTGTAGTAGGGTACAGTGTCTAACACTAGCTGTAGTAGGGTACAGTGTATAACACTAACTGTAGTAGGGTACAGTCTAACACTAGCTGTAGTAGGGTACAGTGTCTAACACTAGCTGTAGTAGGGTACAGTCTAACACTAGCTGTAGTAGGGTACAGTCTAAAACTAGCTGTAGTAGGGTACAGTGTCTAACACTAGCTGTAGTAGGCTACAGTCTAACACTAGCTGTGGTAGGGTACAGTGTCTAACACTAGCTGTAGTAGGGTACAGTCTAACACTAGCTGTAGTAGGGTACAGTCTAACACTAGCTGTAGTAGGGTACAGTGTCTAACACTAGCTGTAGTAGGCTACAGTCTAACACTAGCTGTAGTAGGGTACAGTGTATAACACTAGCTGAGGTAGGGTACAGTCTAACACTAGCTGTAGTAGGGTACAGTCTAACACTAGCTGTAGTAGGCTACAGTCTAACACTAGCTGTAGTAGGGTACAGTGTCTAAAACTAGCTGTAGTAGGGTACAGTGTCTAAAACTAGCTGTAGTAGGGTACAGAGTCTAACACTAGCTGTAGTAGGGTACAGGGTCTAACACTAGCTGTAGTAGGGAACAGTGTCAAACACTAGCTGTAGTAGGGTAAAGTGTCTAACACTAGCTGTAGTAGGGTACAGTGTCTAACACTAGCTGTAGTAGGGTACAGTCTAACACTAGCTGTAGTAGGGTACAGTCTAAAACTAGCTGTAGTAGGGTACAGTCTAACACTAGCTGTAGTAGGGTACAGTCTAACACTAGCTGTAGTAGGGTACAGTCTAACACTAGCTGTAGTAGGGTACAGTCTAACACTAGCTGTAGTAGGGTACAGTCTAACACTAGCTGTAGTAGGGTACAGTGTCTAACACTAGCTGTAGTAGGGTACAGTGTCTAACTCTAACTGTAGTAGGGTACAGTGTAACACTAGCTGTAGTAGGGTACAGTGTCTAACACTAGCTGTAGTAGGGTACAGTGTAACACTAGCTGTAGTAGGGTACTGTCTAACACTAGCTGTAGTAGGGTACAGTGTCTAACTCTAACTGTAGTAGGGTACAGTGTAACACTAGCTGTAGTAGGGTACAGTGTCTAACACTAGCTGTAGTAGGGTACAGTGTAACACTAGCTGTAGTAGGGTACAGTGTCTAACACTAGCTGTAGTAGGGTACAGTGTATAACACTAACTGTAGTAGGGTACAGTCTAACACTAGCTGTAGTAGGGTACAGTGTCTAACACTAGCTGTAGTAGGGTACAGTCTAACACTAGCTGTAGTAGGGTACAGTCTAAAACTAGCTGTAGTAGGGTACAGTGTCTAACACTAGCTGTAGTAGGCTACAGTCTAACACTAGCTGTGGTAGGGTACAGTGTCTAACACTAGCTGTAGTAGGGTACAGTCTAACACTAGCTGTAGTAGGGTACAGTCTAACACTAGCTGTAGTAGGGTACAGTGTCTAACACTAGCTGTAGTAGGCTACAGTCTAACACTAGCTGTAGTAGGGTACAGTGTATAACACTAGCTGAGGTAGGGTACAGTCTAACACTAGCTGTAGTAGGGTACAGTCTAACACTAGCTGTAGTAGGCTACAGTCTAACACTAGCTGTAGTAGGGTACAGTGTCTAAAACTAGCTGTAGTAGGGTACAGTGTCTAAAACTAGCTGTAGTAGGGTACAGAGTCTAACACTAGCTGTAGTAGGGTACAGGGTCTAACACTAGCTGTAGTAGGGAACAGTGTCAAACACTAGCTGTAGTAGGGTAAAGTGTCTAACACTAGCTGTAGTAGGGTACAGTGTCTAACACTAGCTGTAGTAGGGTACAGTCTAACACTAGCTGTAGTAGGGTACAGTCTAAAACTAGCTGTAGTAGGGTACAGTCTAACACTAGCTGTAGTAGGGTACAGTCTAACACTAGCTGTAGTAGGGTACAGTCTAACACTAGCTGTAGTAGGGTACAGTGTCTAACACTAGCTGTAGTAGGCTACAGTCTAACACTAGCTGTAGTAGGGTACAGTGTATAACACTAGCTGTACTTGGGTACAGTCTAACACTAGCTGTAGTAGGGTACAGTCTAACACTAGCTGTAGTAGGGTACAGTCTAACACTAGCTGTAGTAGGGTACAGTCTAACACTAGCTGTAGTAGGGTACAGTGTATAACACTAGCTGTACTTGGGTACAGTCTAACACTAGCTGTAGTAGGGTACAGTCTAACACTCGCTGTAGTAGGGTACAGTCTAACACTAGCTGTAGTAGGGTACAGTCTAACACTAGCTGTAGTAGGGTACAGTCTAACACTAGCTGTAGTCCGGTACAGTCTAACACTAGCTGTAGTAGGGTACAGTGTCAAACACTAGCTGTAGTAGGGTACAGTGTCTAACACTAGCTGTAGTAAGGTACAGTCTAACACTAGCTGTAGTAGGGTACAGTGTCTAACACTAGCTGTAGTAGGCTACAGTGTCTAACACTAGCTGTAGTAGGGTACATTGTCTAACACTAGCTGTAGTAGGGTACAGTCTAACACTAGCTGTAGTAGGGTACAGTCTAACACTAGCTGTAGTAGGGTACAGTCTAACACTAGCTGTAGTAGGGTACAGTGTCTAACACTAGCTGTAGTAGGGTACAGTGTCTAACTCTAACTGTAGTAGGGTACAGTGTAACACTAGCTGTAGTAGGGTACAGTGTCTAACACTAGCTGTAGTAGGGTACAGTGTAACACTAGCTG
The DNA here is from genome assembly GCF_057628025.1 of Oncorhynchus mykiss. NCBI lineage: Eukaryota > Metazoa > Chordata > Actinopteri > Salmoniformes > Salmonidae > Oncorhynchus > Oncorhynchus mykiss. The sequence continues at coordinate 61,990,630 of NC_143032.1, read as the reverse complement.
TAGTAGGGTACTGTCTAACACTAGCTGTAGTAGGGTACAGTGTCTAACTCTAACTGTAGTAGGGTACAGTGTAACACTAGCTGTAGTAGGGTACAGTGTCTAACACTAGCTGTAGTAGGGTACAGTGTAACACTAGCTGTAGTAGGGTACAGTGTCTAACACTAGCTGTAGTAGGGTACAGTGTATAACACTAACTGTAGTAGGGTACAGTCTAACACTAGCTGTAGTAGGGTACAGTGTCTAACACTAGCTGTAGTAGGGTACAGTCTAACACTAGCTGTAGTAGGGTACAGTCTAAAACTAGCTGTAGTAGGGTACAGTGTCTAACACTAGCTGTAGTAGGCTACAGTCTAACACTAGCTGTGGTAGGGTACAGTGTCTAACACTAGCTGTAGTAGGGTACAGTCTAACACTAGCTGTAGTAGGGTACAGTCTAACACTAGCTGTAGTAGGGTACAGTGTCTAACACTAGCTGTAGTAGGCTACAGTCTAACACTAGCTGTAGTAGGGTACAGTGTATAACACTAGCTGAGGTAGGGTACAGTCTAACACTAGCTGTAGTAGGGTACAGTCTAACACTAGCTGTAGTAGGCTACAGTCTAACACTAGCTGTAGTAGGGTACAGTGTCTAAAACTAGCTGTAGTAGGGTACAGTGTCTAAAACTAGCTGTAGTAGGGTACAGAGTCTAACACTAGCTGTAGTAGGGTACAGGGTCTAACACTAGCTGTAGTAGGGAACAGTGTCAAACACTAGCTGTAGTAGGGTAAAGTGTCTAACACTAGCTGTAGTAGGGTACAGTGTCTAACACTAGCTGTAGTAGGGTACAGTCTAACACTAGCTGTAGTAGGGTACAGTCTAAAACTAGCTGTAGTAGGGTACAGTGTCTAACACTAGCTGTAGTAGGCTACAGTCTAACACTAGCTGTAGTAGGGTACAGTGTCTAACACTAGCTGTAGTAGGGTACAGTCTAACACTAGCTGTAGTAGGGTACAGTCTAACACTAGCTGTAGTAGGGTACAGTGTCTAACACTAGCTGTAGTAGGCTACAGTCTAACACTAGCTGTAGTAGGGTACAGTGTATAACACTAGCTGAGGTAGGGTACAGTCTAACACTAGCTGTAGTAGGCTACAGTCTAACACTAGCTGTAGTAGGGTACAGTGTATAACACTAGCTGAGGTAGGGTACAGTCTAACACTAGCTGTAGTAGGGTACAGTCTAACACTAGCTGTAGTAGGCTACAGTCTAACACTAGCTGTAGTAGGGTACAGTGTCTAACACTAGCTGTAGTAGGGTACAGTGTCTAACACTAGCTGTAGTAGGGTACAGAGTCTAACACTAGCTGTAGTAGGGTACAGGGTCTAACAGTAGCTGTAGTAGGGAACAGTGTCAAACACTAGCTGTAGTAGGGTACAGTGTCTAACACTAGCTATAGTAGGGTACAGTGTCTCACACTAGCTGTAGCAGGGTACAGCCTAACACTAGCTGTAGTAAGGTACATTCTAACACTAGCTGTAGTAGGGTACAGTCTAACACTAGCTGTAGTAGGGTACAGTGTCTAACACTAGCTGTAGTAGGCTACAGTCTAACACTAGCTGTAGTAGGGTACAGTGTCTAACACTAGCTGTAGTAGGGTACAGTCTAACACTAGCTGTAGTAGGGTACAGTCTAACACTAGCTGTAGTAGGGTACAGTGTCTAACACTAGCTGTAGTAGGCTACAGTCTAACACTAGCTGTAGTAGGGTACAGTGTATAACGCTAGCTGAGGTAGGGTACAGTCTAACACTAGCTGTAGTAGGCTACAGTCTAACACTAGCTGTAGTAGGGTACAGTGTATAACACTAGCTGAGGTAGGGTACAGTCTAACACTAGCTGTAGTAGGGTACAGTCTAACACTAGCTGTAGTAGGCTACAGTCTAACACTAGCTGTAGTAGGGTACAGTGTCTAACACTAGCTGTAGTAGGGTACAGTGTCTAACACTAGCTGTAGTAGGGTACAGAGTCTAACACTAGCTGTAGTAGGGTACAGGGTCTAACAGTAGCTGTAGTAGGGAACAGTGTCAAACACTAGCTGTAGTAGGGTACAGTGTCTAACACTAGCTATAGTAGGGTACAGTGTCTCACACTAGCTGTAGCAGGGTACAGCCTAACACTAGCTGTAGTAAGGTACATTCTAACACTAGCTGTAGTAGGGTACAGTCTAACACTAGCTGTAGTAGGGTACAGTGTCTAACACTAACTGTAGTAGGGTACAGTCTAACACTAGCTGTAGTAGGGTACAGTGTCTAACACTAGCTGCAGTAGGGTACAGTCTAACACTAGCTATAGTAGGGTACAGTCTAACACTAGCTGTAGTAGGGTCCAGTGTCTAACACTAGCTGTAGTAGGCTACAGTCTAACACTAGCTGTAGTAGGGTACAGTGTCTAACACTAGCTGTAGTAGGGTACAGTGTCTAACGCTAGCTGTAGTAGGGTACAGTCTAACACTAGCTGTAGTAGGGTACAGTGTCTAACACTAGCTGTAGTAGGGTACAGTCTAACACTAGCTGTAGTAGGGTACGGTCTAACACTAGCTGTAGTCCGGTACAATCTAACACTAGCTGTAGTAGGGTACAGTGTCTAACACTAGCTGTAGTAGGGTACAGTGTCTAACACTAGCTGTAGTAGGGTACAGTCTAACACTAGCTGTAGTAGGGTACAGTCTAACACTAGCTGTAGTAGGCTACAGTCTAACACTAGCTGTAGTAGGGTACAGTCTAACACTAGCTGTAGTAGGGTACAGTGTCTAACACTAGCTGAGGTAGGGTACAGTCTAACACTAGCTGTAGTAGGGTACAGTCTAACACTAGCTGTAGTAAGCTACAGTCTAACACTAGCTGTATTAGGGTACAGTGTCTAACACTAGCTGTAGTAGGGTACAGTGTCTAACACTAGCTGTAGTAGGGTACAGAGTCTAACACTAGCTGTAGTAGGGTACAGTGTCTAACGCTAGCTGTAGTAGGGTACAGTGTCTAACAAAAGCTGTAGTAAGGTACAGTCTAACACTAGCTGTAGTAGGGTACAGTGTCTAACACTAGCTGTAGTAGGCTACAGTGTCAAACACTAGCTGTAGTAGAGTACAGTGTCTAACACTAGCTGTAGTAAGGTACAGTCTAACACTAACTGTAGTAGGGTACAGTGTCTAACACTAGCTGTAGTAGGCTACAGTGTCTAACACTAGCTGTAGTAGGGTACAGTGTCTAACACTAGCTGTAGTAGGGTACAGTCTAACACTAGCTGTAGTAGGGTACAGTCTAAAACTAGCTGTAGTAGGGTACAGTGTCTAACACTAGCTGTAGTAGGCTACAGTCTAACACTAGCTGTAGTAGGGTACAGTGTCTAACACTAGCTGTAGTAGGGTACAGTCTAACACTAGCTGTAGTAGGGTACAGTCTAACACTAGCTGTAGTAGGGTACAGTGTCTAACACTAGCTGTAGTAGGCTACAGTCTAACACTAGCTGTAGTAGGGTACAGTGTATAACACTAGCTGAGGTAGGGTACAGTCTAACACTAGCTGTAGTAGGGTACAGTCTAACACTAGCTGTAGTAGGGTACAGTGTCTAACACTAGCTGTAGTAGGCTACAGTCTAACACTAGCTGTAGTAGGGTACAGTGTCTAACACTAGCTGTAGTAGGGTACAGTGTCTAACACTAGCTGTAGTAGGGTACAGTGTCTAACACTAGCTGTAGTAGGGTACAGGGTCTAACACTAGCTGTAGTAGGGAACAGTGTCAAACACTAGCTGTAGTAGGGTACAGTGTCTAACACTAGCTGTAGTGGGGTACAGTGTCTCACACTAGCTGTAGTATGGTACAGTGTCTAACACTAGCTGTAGTAAGGTACAGTCTAACACTAGCTGTAGTAGGGTACTGTCTAACACTAGCTGTAGTAGGGTACAGTGTCTAACACTAACTGTAGTAGGGTACAGTGTAACACTAGCTGTAGTAGGGTACAGTGTCTAACACTAGCTGTAGTAGGGTACAGTCTAACACTAGCTGTAGTAGGGTACAGTGTCTAACACTAGCTGTAGTAGGCTACAGTCTAACACTAGCTGTAGTAGGGTACAGTCTAACACTAGCTGTAGTAGGGTACTGTCTAACACTAGCTGTAGTAGGGTACGGTGTCTAACACTAGCTGTAGTAGGGTACAGTCTAACACTAGCTGTAGTAGGGTACAGTCTAACACTAGCTGTAGTAGGGTGCAGTGTCTAACACTAGCTGTAGTAGGCTACAGTCTAACACTAGCTGTAGTAGGGTACAGTGTATAACACTAGCTGAGGTAGGGTACAGTCTAACACTAGCTGTAGTAGGGTACAGTCTAACACTAGCTGTAGTAGGCTACAGTCTAACACTAGCTGTAGTAGGGTACAGTGTCTAACACTAGCTGTAGTAGGGTACAGTGTCTAACACTAGCTGTAGTAGGGTACAGAGTCTAACACTAGCTGTAGTAGGGTACAGGGTCTAACACTAGCTGTAGTAGGGAACAGTGTCAAACACTAGCTGTAGAAGGGTACAGTGTCTAACACTAGCTATAGTAGGGTACAGTGTCTCACACTAGCTGTAGCAGGGTACAGCCTAACACTAGCTGTAGTAAGGTACATTCTAACACTAGCTGTAGTAGGGTACAGTCTAACACTAGCTGTAGTAGGGTACAGTGTCTAACACTAACTGTAGTAGGGTACAGTCTAACACTAGCTGTAGTAGGGTACAGTGTCTAACACTAGCTGCATTAGGGTACAGTCTAACACTAGCTATAGTAGGGTACAGTCTAACACTAGCTGTAGTAGGGTACAGTGTCTAACACTAGCTGTAGTAGGCTACAGTCTAACACTAGCTGTAGTAGGGTACAGTGTCTAACACTAGCTGTAGTAGGGTACAGTGTCTAACACTAGCTGTAGTAGGGTACAGTGTCTAACACTAGCTGTAGTAGGGTACAGGGTCTAACACTAGCTGTAGTAGGGAACAGTGTCAAACACTAGCTGTAGTAGGGTACAGTGTCTAACACTAGCTGTAGTAGGGTACAGTGTCTCACACTAGCTGTAGTAGGGTACAGTGTCTAACACTAGCTGTAGTAAGGTACAGTCTAACACTAGCTGTAGTAGGGTACTGTCTAACACTAGCTGTAGTAGGGTACAGTGTCTAACTCTAACTGTAGTAGGGTACAGTGTCTAACACTAGCTGTAGTAGGGTACAGTGTAACACTAGCTGTAGTAGGGTACAGTGTCTAACACTAGCTGTAGTAGGGTACAGTCTAACACTAGCTGTAGTAGGGTACAGTCTAACACTAGCTGTAGTAGGGTACAGTGTCTAACACTAGCTGTAGTAGGCTACAGTCTAACACTAGCTGTAGTAGGGTACAGTGTATAACACTAGCTGTACTTGGGTACAGTCTAACACTAGCTGTAGTAGGGTACAGTCTAACACTAGCTGTAGTAGGGTACAGTCTAACACTAGCTGTAGTAGGGTACAGTCTAACACTAGCTGTAGTAGGGTACAGTCTAACACTAGCTGTAGTCCGGTACAGTCTAACACTAGCTGTAGTAGGGTACAGTGTCAAACACTAGCTGTAGTAGGGTACAGTGTCTAACACTAGCTGTAGTAAGGTACAGTCTAACACTAGCTGTAGTAGGGTACAGTGTCTAACACTAGCTGTAGTAGGCTACAGTGTCTAACACTAGCTGTAGTAGGGTACATTGTCTAACACTAGCTGTAGTAGGGTACAGTCTAACACTAGCTGTAGTAGGGTACAGTCTAACACTAGCTGTAGTAGGGTACAGTGTCTAACACTAGCTGTAGTAGGGTACAGTCTAACACTAGCTGTAGTAGGGTACAGTCTAACACTAGCTGTAGTAGGGTACAGTGTCTAACACTAGCTGTAGTAGGGTACTGTCTAACACTAGCTGTAGTAGGGTACAGTGTCTAACTCTAACTGTAGTAGGGTACAGTGTCTAACACTAGCTGTAGTAGGGTACAGTGTAACACTAGCTGTAGTAGGGTACAGTGTCTAACACTAGCTGTAGTAGGGTACAGTCTAACACTAGCTGTAGTAGGGTACAGTCTAACACTAGCTGTAGTAGGGTACAGTGTCTAACACTAGCTGTAGTAGGCTACAGTCTAACACTAGCTGTAGTAGGGTACAGTGTATAACACTAGCTGTACTTGGGTACAGTCTAACACTAGCTGTAGTAGGGTACAGTCTAACACTAGCTGTAGTAGGGTACAGTCTAACACTAGCTGTAGTAGGGTACAGTCTAACACTAGCTGTAGTAGGGTACAGTCTAACACTAGCTGTAGTCCGGTACAGTCTAACACTAGCTGTAGTAGGGTACAGTGTCAAACACTAGCTGTAGTAGGGTACAGTGTCTAACACTAGCTGTAGTAAGGTACAGTCTAACACTAGCTGTAGTAGGGTACAGTGTCTAACACTAGCTGTAGTAGGCTACAGTGTCTAACACTAGCTGTAGTAGGGTACATTGTCTAACACTAGCTGTAGTAGGGTACAGTCTAACACTAGCTGTAGTAGGGTACAGTCTAACACTAGCTGTAGTAGGGTACAGTGTCTAACACTAGCTGTAGTAGGGTACAGTCTAACACTAGCTGTAGTAGGGTACAGTCTAACACTAGCTGTAGTAGGGTACAGTGTCTAACACTAGCTGTAGTAGGGTACAGTGTCTAACTCTAACTGTAGTAGGGTACAGTGTAACACTAGCTGTAGTAGGGTACAGTGTCTAACACTAGCTGTAGTAGGGTACAGTGTAACACTAGCTGTAGTAGGGTACTGTCTAACACTAGCTGTAGTAGGGTACAGTGTCTAACTCTAACTGTAGTAGGGTACAGTGTAACACTAGCTGTAGTAGGGTACAGTGTCTAACACTAGCTGTAGTAGGGTACAGTGTAACACTAGCTGTAGTAGGGTACAGTGTCTAACACTAGCTGTAGTAGGGTACAGTGTCTAACACTAGCTGTAGTAGGGTACAGTCTAACACTAGCTGTAGTAGGGTACAGTGTCTAAAACTAGCTGTAGTAGGGTACAGTGTCTAAAACTAGCTGTAGTAGGGTACAGAGTCTAACACTAGCTGTAGTAGGGTACAGTCTAACACTAGCTGTAGTAGGGTACAGTCTAACACTAGCTGTAGTAGGGTACAGTGTCTAACACTAGCTGTAGTAGGGTACAGTCTAACACTAGCTGTCGTAGGGTACAGTCTAACACTAGCTGTAGTAGGGTACAGTGTCTAACACTAGCTGTAGTAGGGTACTGTCTAACACTAGCTGTAGTAGGGTACAGTGTCTAACTCTAACTGTAGTAGGGTACAGTGTCTAACACTAGCTGTAGTAGGGTACAGTGTAACACTAGCTGTAGTAGGGTACAGTGTCTAACACTAGCTGTAGTAGGGTACAGTCTAACACTAGCTGTAGTAGGGTACAGTCTAACACTAGCTGTAGTAGGGTACAGTGTCTAACACTAGCTGTAGTAGGCTACAGTCTAACACTAGCTGTAGTAGGGTACAGTGTATAACACTAGCTGTACTTGGGTACAGTCTAACACTAGCTGTAGTAGGGTACAGTCTAACACTAGCTGTAGTAGGGTACAGTCTAACACTAGCTGTAGTAGGGTACAGTCTAACACTAGCTGTAGTAGGGTACAGTGTATAACACTAGCTGTACTTGGGTACAGTCTAACACTAGCTGTAGTAGGGTACAGTCTAACACTCGCTGTAGTAGGGTACAGTCTAACACTAGCTGTAGTAGGGTACAGTCTAACACTAGCTGTAGTAGGGTACAGTCTAACACTAGCTGTAGTCCGGTACAGTCTAACACTAGCTGTAGTAGGGTACAGTGTCAAACACTAGCTGTAGTAGGGTACAGTGTCTAACACTAGCTGTAGTAAGGTACAGTCTAACACTAGCTGTAGTAGGGTACAGTGTCTAACACTAGCTGTAGTAGGCTACAGTGTCTAACACTAGCTGTAGTAGGGTACATTGTCTAACACTAGCTGTAGTAGGGTACAGTCTAACACTAGCTGTAGTAGGGTACAGTCTAACACTAGCTGTAGTAGGGTACAGTGTCTAACACTAGCTGTAGTAGGGTACAGTCTAACACTAGCTGTAGTAGGGTACAGTCTAACACTAGCTGTAGTAGGGTACAGTGTCTAACACTAGCTGTAGTAGGGTACAGTGTCTAACTCTAACTGTAGTAGGGTACAGTGTAACACTAGCTGTAGTAGGGTACAGTGTCTAACACTAGCTGTAGTAGGGTACAGTGTAACACTAGCTGTAGTAGGGTACTGTCTAACACTAGCTGTAGTAGGGTACAGTGTCTAACTCTAACTGTAGTAGGGTACAGTGTAACACTAGCTGTAGTAGGGTACAGTGTCTAACACTAGCTGTAGTAGGGTACAGTGTAACACTAGCTGTAGTAGGGTACAGTGTCTAACACTAGCTGTAGTAGGGTACAGTGTATAACACTAACTGTAGTAGGGTACAGTCTAACACTAGCTGTAGTAGGGTACAGTGTCTAAAACTAGCTGTAGTAGGGTACAGTGTCTAAAACTAGCTGTAGTAGGGTACAGAGTCTAACACTAGCTGTAGTAGGGTACAGTCTAACACTAGCTGTAGTAGGGTACAGTCTAACACTAGCTGTAGTAGGGTACAGTGTCTAACACTAGCTGTAGTAGGGTACAGTCTAACACTAGCTGTCGTAGGGTACAGTCTAACACTAGCTGTAGTAGGGTACAGTGTCTAACACTAGCTGTAGTAGGGTACTGTCTAACACTAGCTGTAGTAGGGTACAGTGTCTAACTCTAACTGTAGTAGGGTACAGTGTCTAACACTAGCTGTAGTAGGGTACAGTGTAACACTAGCTGTAGTAGGGTACAGTGTCTAACACTAGCTGTAGTAGGGTACAGTCTAACACTAGCTGTAGTAGGGTACAGTCTAACACTAGCTGTAGTAGGGTACAGTGTCTAACACTAGCTGTAGTAGGCTACAGTCTAACACTAGCTGTAGTAGGGTACAGTGTATAACACTAGCTGTACTTGGGTACAGTCTAACACTAGCTGTAGTAGGGTACAGTCTAACACTAGCTGTAGTAGGGTACAGTCTAACACTAGCTGTAGTAGGGTACAGTCTAACACTAGCTGTAGTAGGGTACAGTCTAACACTAGCTGTAGTCCGGTACAGTCTAACACTAGCTGTAGTAGGGTACAGTGTCAAACACTAGCTGTAGTAGGGTACAGTGTCTAACACTAGCTGTAGTAAGGTACAGTCTAACACTAGCTGTAGTAGGGTACAGTGTCTAACACTAGCTGTAGTAGGCTACAGTGTCTAACACTAGCTGTAGTAGGGTACATTGTCTAACACTAGCTGTAGTAGGGTACAGTCTAACACTAGCTGTAGTAGGGTACAGTCTAACACTAGCTGTAGTAGGGTACAGTGTCTAACACTAGCTGTAGTAGGGTACAGTCTAACACTAGCTGTAGTAGGGTACAGTCTAACACTAGCTGTAGTAGGGTACAGTGTCTAACACTAGCTGTAGTAGGGTACAGTGTCTAACTCTAACTGTAGTAGGGTACAGTGTAACACTAGCTGTAGTAGGGTACAGTGTCTAACACTAGCTGTAGTAGGGTACAGTGTAACACTAGCTGTAGTAGGGTACTGTCTAACACTAGCTGTAGTAGGGTACAGTGTCTAACTCTAACTGTAGTAGGGTACAGTGTAACACTAGCTGTAGTAGGGTACAGTGTCTAACACTAGCTGTAGTAGGGTACAGTGTAACACTAGCTGTAGTAGGGTACAGTGTCTAACACTAGCTGTAGTAGGGTACAGTGTCTAACACTAGCTGTAGTAGGGTACAGTCTAACACTAGCTGTAGTACGGTACAGTGTCTAAAACTAGCTGTAGTAGGGTACAGTGTCTAAAACTAGCTGTAGTAGGGTACAGAGTCTAACACTAGCTGTAGTAGGGTACAGGGTCTAACACTAGCTGTAGTAGGGAACAGTGTCAAACACTAGCTGTAGTAGGGTAAAGTGTCTAACACTAGCTGTAGTAGGGTACAGTGTCTAACACTAACTGTAGTAGGGTACAGTGTAACACTAGCTGTAGTAGTGTACAGTCTAACACTAGCTGTAGTAGGGTACAGTGTCTAACACTAGCTGCAGTAGGGTACAGTCTAACACTAGCTGTAGTAGGGTACAGTCTAACACTAGCTGTAGTAGGGTACAGTGTCTAACACTAGCTGTAGTAGGCTACAGTCTAACACTAGCTGTAGTAGGGTACAGTGTCTAACACTAGCTGTAGTAGGGTACAGTGTCTAACACTAGCTGTAGTAGGGTACAGTGTCTAACACTAGCTGTAGTAGGGTACAGGGTCTAACACTAGCTGTAGTAGGGAACAGTGTCAAACACTAGCTGTAGTAGGGTACAGTGTCTAACACTAGCTGTAGTGGGGTACAGTGTCTCACACTAGCTGTAGTATGGTACAGTGTCTAACACTAGCTGTAGTAAGGTACAGTCTAACACTAGCTGTAGTAGGGTACTGTCTAACACTAGCTGTAGTAGGGTACAGTGTCTAACACTAACTGTAGTAGGGTACAGTGTAACACTAGCTGTAGTAGGGTACAGTGTCTAACACTAGCTGTAGTAGGGTACAGTCTAACACTAGCTGTAGTAGGGTACAGTGTCTAACACTAGCTGTAGTAGGCTACAGTCTAACACTAGCTGTAGTAGGGTACAGTCTAACACTAGCTGTAGTAGGGTACTGTCTAACACTAGCTGTAGTAGGGTGCAGTGTCTAACACTAGCTGTAGTAGGCTACAGTCTAACACTAGCTGTAGTAGGGTACAGTGTATAACACTAGCTGATGTAGGGTACAGTCTAACACTAGCTGTAGTAGGGTACAGTCTAACACTAGCTGTAGTAGGCTACAGTCTAACACTAGTTGTAGTAGGGTACAGTGTCTAACACTAGCTGTAGTAGGGTACAGTGTCTAACACTAGCTGTAGTAGGGTACAGAGTCTAACACTAGCTGTAGTAGGGTACAGGGTCTAACACTAGCTGTAGTAGGGAACAGTGTCAAACACTAGCTGTAGAAGGGTACAGTGTCTAACACTAGCTATAGTAGGGTACAGTGTCTCACACTAGCTGTAGCAGGGTACAGCCTAACACTAGCTGTAGTAAGGTACATTCTAACACTAGCTGTAGTAGGGTACAGTCTAACACTAGCTGTAGTAGGGTACAGTGTCTAACACTAACTGTAGTAGGGTACAGTCTAACACTAGCTGTAGTAGGGTACAGTGTCTAACACTAGCTGCATTAGGGTACAGTCTAACACTAGCTATAGTAGGGTACAGTCTAACACTAGCTGTAGTAGGGTACAGTGTCTAACACTAGCTGTAGTAGGCTACAGTCTAACACTAGCTGTAGTAGGGTACAGTGTCTAACACTAGCTGTAGTAGGGTACAGTGTCTAACACTAGCTGTAGTAGGGTACAGGGTCTAACACTAGCTGTAGTAGGGAACAGTGTCAAACACTAGCTGTAGTAGGGTACAGTGTCTAACACTAGCTGTAGTAGGGTACAGTGTCTCACACTAGCTGTAGTAGGGTACAGTGTCTAACACTAGCTGTAGTAAGGTACAGTCTAACACTAGCTGTAGTAGGGTACTGTCTAACACTAGCTGTAGTAGGGTACAGTGTCTAACTCTAACTGTAGTAGGGTACAGTGTCTAACACTAGCTGTAGTAGGGTACAGTGTAACACTAGCTGTAGTAGGGTACAGTGTCTAACACTAGCTGTAGTAGGGTACAGTCTAACACTAGCTGTAGTAGGGTACAGTCTAACACTAGCTGTAGTAGGGTACAGTGTCTAACACTAGCTGTAGTAGGCTACAGTCTAACACTAGCTGTAGTAGGGTACAGTGTATAACACTAGCTGTACTTGGGTACAGTCTAACACTAGCTGTAGTAGGGTACAGTCTAACACTAGCTGTAGTAGGGTACAGTCTAACACTAGCTGTAGTAGGGTACAGTCTAACACTAGCTGTAGTAGGGTACAGTCTAACACTAGCTGTAGTCCGGTACAGTCTAACACTAGCTGTAGTAGGGTACAGTGTCAAACACTAGCTGTAGTAGGGTACAGTGTCTAACACTAGCTGTAGTAAGGTACAGTCTAACACTAGCTGTAGTAGGGTACAGTGTCTAACACTAGCTGTAGTAGGCTACAGTGTCTAACACTAGCTGTAGTAGGGTACATTGTCTAACACTAGCTGTAGTAGGGTACAGTCTAACACTAGCTGTAGTAGGGTACAGTCTAACACTAGCTGTAGTAGGGTACAGTGTCTAACACTAGCTGTAGTAGGGTACAGTCTAACACTAGCTGTAGTAGGGTACAGTCTAACACTAGCTGTAGTAGGGTACAGTGTCTAACACTAGCTGTAGTAGGGTACTGTCTAACACTAGCTGTAGTAGGGTACAGTGTCTAACTCTAACTGTAGTAGGGTACAGTGTCTAACACTAGCTGTAGTAGGGTACAGTGTAACACTAGCTGTAGTAGGGTACAGTGTCTAACACTAGCTGTAGTAGGGTACAGTCTAACACTAGCTGTAGTAGGGTACAGTCTAACACTAGCTGTAGTAGGGTACAGTGTCTAACACTAGCTGTAGTAGGCTACAGTCTAACACTAGCTGTAGTAGGGTACAGTGTATAACACTAGCTGTACTTGGGTACAGTCTAACACTAGCTGTAGTAGGGTACAGTCTAACACTAGCTGTAGTAGGGTACAGTCTAACACTAGCTGTAGTAGGGTACAGTCTAACACTAGCTGTAGTCCGGTACAGTCTAACACTAGCTGTAGTAGGGTACAGTGTCAAACACTAGCTGTAGTAGGGTACAGTGTCTAACACTAGCTGTAGTAAGGTACAGTCTAACACTAGCTGTAGTAGGGTACAGTGTCTAACACTAGCTGTAGTAGGCTACAGTGTCTAACACTAGCTGTAGTAGGGTGCATTGTCTAACACTAGCTGTAGTAGGGTACAGTCTAACACTAGCTGTAGTAGGGTACAGTCTAACACTAGCTGTAGTAGGGTACCGTGTCTAACACTAGCTGTAGTAGGGTACAGTCTAACACTAGCTGTAGTAGGGTACAGTCTAACACTAGCTGTAGTAGGGTACAGTGTCTAACACTAGCTGTAGTAGGGTACAGTGTCTAACTCTAACTGTAGTAGGGTACAGTGTAACACTAGCTGTAGTAGGGTACAGTGTCTAACACTAGCTGTAGTAGGGTACAGTGTAACACTAGCTGTAGTAGGGTACTGTCTAACACTAGCTGTAGTAGGGTACAGTGTCTAACTCTAACTGTAGTAGGGTACAGTGTAACACTAGCTGTAGTAGGGTACAGTGTCTAACACTAGCTGTAGTAGGGTACAGTGTAACACTAGCTGTAGTAGGGTACAGTGTCTAACACTAGCTGTAGTAGGGTACAGTGTCTAACACTAGCTGTAGTAGGGTACAGTCTAACACTAGCTGTAGTAGGGTACAGTGTCTAACACTAGCTGTAGTAGGCTACAGTCTAACACTAGCTGTAGTAGGGTACAGTGTATAACACTAGCTGTACTTGGGTACAGTCTAACACTAGCTGTAGTAGGGTACAGTCTAACACTAGCTGTAGTAGGGTACAGTCTAACACTAGCTGTAGTAGGGTACAGTCTAACACTAGCTGTAGTAGGGTACAGTCTAACACTAGCTGTAGTCCGGTACAGTCTAACACTAGCTGTAGTAGGGTACAGTGTCAAACACTAGCTGTAGTAGGGTACAGTGTCTAACACTAGCTGTAGTAAGGTACAGTCTAACACTAGCTGTAGTAGGGTACAGTGTCTAACACTAGCTGTAGTAGGCTACAGTGTCTAACACTAGCTGTAGTAGGGTACATTGTCTAACACTAGCTGTAGTAGGGTACAGTCTAACACTAGCTGTAGTAGGGTACAGTCTAACACTAGCTGTAGTAGGGTACAGTGTCTAACACTAGCTGTAGTAGGGTACAGTCTAACACTAGCTGTAGTAGGGTACAGTCTAACACTAGCTGTAGTAGGGTACAGTGTCTAACACTAGCTGTAGTAGGTTACAGTCTAACACTAGCTGTAGTAGGGTACAGTGTATAACACTAGCTGAGGTAGGGTACAGTCTAACACTAGCTGTAGTAGGGTACAGTCTAACACTAGCTGTAGTAGGGTACAGTCTAACACTAGCTGTAGTAGGGTACAGTCTAACACTAGCTGTAGTCCGGTACAGTCTAACACTAGCTGTAGTAGGGTACAGTGTCTAACACTAGCTGTAGTAGGGTACAGTGTCTAACACTAGCTGTAGTAAGGTACAGTCTAACACTAGCTGTAGTAGGGTACAGTGTCTAACACTAGCTGTAGTAGGGTACAGTGTCTAACACTAGCTGTAGTAGGGTACAGTGTCTAATACTAGCTGTAGTAGGGTACAGTGTCTAACACTAGCTGTAGTAGGGTACAGTCTAACACTAGCTGTAGTAGGGTACAGTGTCTAACACTAGCTGTAGTAGGGTACAGTGTCTAACACTAGCTGTAGTAGGGTACAGTGTCTAACACTAGCTGTAGTAGGGTACAGTCTAACACTAGCTGTAGTAGGGTACAGTGTCTAACACTAGCTGTAGTAGGCTACAGTCTAACACTAGCTGTAGTAGGGTACAGTGTCTAACACTAGCTGTAGTAGGGTACAGTGTCTAACACTAGCTGTAGTAGGGTACAGTGTCTAACACTAGCTGTAGTAGTGTACAGTCTAACACTAGCTTAGTAGGGTACAGTGTCTAACACTAGCTGTAGTTGGCTACAGTCTAACACTAGCTGTAGTAGGGTACCGTGTCTAACACTAGCTATAGTAGGGTACAGTGTCTCACACTAGCTTAGTAGGGTACAGTGTCTAACACTAGCTGTAGTAGGCTACAGTCTAACACTAGCTGTAGTAGGGTACCGTGTCTAACACTAGCTGTAGTAAGGAACAGTCTAACACTAGCTGTAGTAGGGTACAGTCTAACACTAGCTGTAGTAGGGTACAGAGTCTGACACTAGCTATAGTAGGGTACAGTGTCTCACACTAGCTGTAGTAGGGTACAATGTCTAACACTAGCTGTAGTAAGGTACAGTCTAACACTAGCTGTAGTAGGGTACAGTCTAACACTAGCTGTAGTAGGGTACAGTGTCTAACACTAACTGTAGTAGGGTACAGTGTAACACTAGCTGTAGTAGGGTACAGTGTCTAACGCTAGCTGTAGTAGGGTACAGTCTAACACTAGCTGTAGTAGGGTACAGTGTCTAACACTAGCTTCAGTAGGGTACAGTCTAACACTAGCTGTAGTAGGGTACAGTGTCTAACACTAGCTGTAGTAGGTTACAGTCTAACACTAGCTGTAGTAGGGTACAGTGTCTAACACTAGCTGTAGTAGGTTACTGTCTAACACTAGCTGTAGTAGGGTACAGTGTCTAACACTAACTGTAGTAGGGTACAGTGTAACACTAGTTGTAGTAGGGTACAGTGTCTAACACTAGCTGTAGTAGGGTACAGTGTAACACTAGCTGTAGTAGGGTACAGTGTCTAACACTAGCTGTAGTAGGGTACAGTCTAACACTAGCTGTAGTAGGGTACAGACTAACACTAGCTGTAGTAGGGTACAGTGTCTAACACTAGCTGTAGTAGGCTACAGTCTAACACTAGCTGTAGTAGGGTACAGTGTCTAACACTAGCTGTAGTAGGCTACAGTCTAACACTAGCTGTAGTAGGGTACAGTCTAACACTAGCTGTAGTAGGGTACAGTCTAACACTAGCTGTAGTAGGGTACAGTCTAACACTAGCTGTAGTAGGGTACAGTCTAACACTAGCTGTAGTCTGGTACAGTCTAACACTAGCTGTAGTAGGGTACAGTGTCAAACACTAGCTGTAGTATGGTACAGTGTCTAACACTAGCTGTAGTAAGGTACAGTCTAACATTAGCTGTAGTAGGGTACAGTGTCTAACACTAGCTGTAGTAGGGTACAGTGTAACACTAGCTGTAGTAGGGTACATTGTCTAACACTAGCTGTAGTAGGGTACAGTCTAACACTAGCTGTAGTAGGGTACAGTCGAACACTAGCTGTAGTAGGGTACAGTGTCTAACACTAGCTGTAGTAGGGTACAGTCTAACACTAGCTGTAGTAGGGTACAGTCTAACACTAGCTGTAGTAGGGTACAGTGTCTAACACTAGCTGTACTAGGTTACAGTCTAACACTAGCTGTAGTAGGGTACAGTGTACAACACTAGCTGAGGTAGGGTACAGTCTAACACTAGCTGTAGTAGGGTACAGTCTAACACTAGCTGTAGTAGGGTACAGTGTCTAACACTAGCTGTAGTAGGGTACAGTTTCTAACACTAGCTGTAGTAGGGTACAGTCTAACACTAGCTGTAGTAGGGTACAGTGTCTAACACTAGCTGTAGTAGGGTACAGTGTCTAACACTAGCTGTAGTAGGGTACAGTGTCTAACACTAGCTGTAGTAGGGTACAGTGTCTAACACTAGCTGTAGTAGGGTACAGTCTAACACTAGCTGTAGTAGGGTACAGTGTCTAACACTAGCTGTAGTAGGGTACAGTGTCTAACACTAGCTGTAGTAGGGTACAGTGTCTAACACTGGCTGTAGTAGGGTACAGTGTCTAACACTAGCTGTAGTAGGGTACAGTCTAACACTAGCTGTAGTAGGGTACAGTGTCTAACACTAGCTGTAGTAGGCTACAGTCTAACACTAGCTGTAGTAGGGTACAGTGTATAACACTAGCTGAGGTAGGGTACAGTCTAACACTAGCTGTAGTAGGGTACAGTCTAACACTAGCTGTAGTAGGGTACAGTCTAACACTAGCTGTAGTAGGGTACAGTCTAACACTAGCTGTAGTAGGGTACAGTGTCTAACACTAGCTGAAGTAGGGTACAGTGTCTAAAACTAGCTGTAGTAAGGTACAGTCTAACACTAGCTGTAGTAGGGTACAGTGTCTAACACTAGCTGTAGTAGGGTACAGTGTCTAACACTAGCTGTAGTAGGGTACAGTCTAACACTAGCTGTAGTAGGGTACAGTGTCTAACACTAGCTGTAGTAGGGTTACAGTGTCTAACACTAGCTGTAGTAGGGTACAGTGTCTAACACTAGCTGTAGTAGGGTACAGTGTCTAACACTAGCTGTAGTAGGGTACAGTGTCTAACACTAGCTGTCGTAGGTTACAGTGTCTAACACTAGCTGTAGTAGGGTACAGTGTCTAACACTAGCTGTAGTAGGGTACAGTTTAACACTAGCTGTAGTAGGGTACAGTGTCTAACACTAGCTGTAGTAGGGTACAGTCTAACACTAGCTGTAGTAGGGTACAGTCTAACACTAGCTGTAGTAGTGTACAGTGTCTAACACTAGCTGTAGTAGGCTACAGTCTAACACTAGCTGTAGTAGGGTACAGTGTATAACACTAGCTGAGGTAGGGTACAGTCTAACACTAGCTGTAGTAGGGTACAGTCTAACACTAGCTGTAGTAGGGTACAGTGTCTAACACTAGCTGTAGTAGGGTACAGTCTAACACTAGCTGTAGTCCGGTACAGTCTAACACTAGCTGTAGTAGGGTACAGTGTCTATCACTAGCTGTAGTAGGGTACAGTGTATAACACTAGCTGTAGTAAGGTACAGTCTAACACTAGCTGTAGTAGGGTACAGTGTCTAACACTAGCTGTAGTAGGGTACAGTGTCTAACACTAGCTGTAGTAGGGTACAGTGTCTAACACTAGCTGTAGTAAGGTACAGTCTAACACTAGCTGTAGTAGGGTACAGTCTAACACTAGCTTTAGTAGGGTACAGTGTCTAACACTAGCTGTAGTAGGGTACAGTGTCTAACACTAGCTGTAGTAGGGTACAGTGTCTAAAACTAGCTGTAGTAGCGTACAGTGTCTAACACTAGCTGTAGTAGGGTACAGTGTCTAACACTAGCTGTAGTAGGGTACAGTGTCTAACACTAGCTGTAGTAGGGTACAGTCTAACACTAGCTGCAGTACGGTACAGTGTCTAACACTAACTGTAGTAGGGTACAGTCTAACACTAACTGTAGTAGGGTACAGTGTCTAACACTAACTGTAGTAGGGTACAGTGTCTAACGCTAGCTGTAGTAGGGTACAGTCTAACACTAGCTGTAGTAGGGTACAGTGTCTAACACTAGATGTAGTAGGCTACAGCCTAACACTAGCTGTAGTAGGGTACAGTGTCTAACACTAGCTGTAGTAGGGTACAGTCTAACACTAGCTGTTGTAAGGTACAGTCTAACACTAGCTGTAGTAGGGTACATTGTCTAATACTAGCTGTAGTAGGGTACAGTGTCTAACACTAGCTGTAGTAGGGTACAGTGTCTAACACTAGCTGTAGTAGGGTACAGTGTCTAACACTAGCTGTAGTAGGGTACAGGGTCTAACACTAGCTGTAGTAGGGACAGTGTCAAACACTAGCTGTAGTAGGGTACAGTGTCTAACACTAGCTGTAGTAGGGTACTGTGTCTCACACTTGCTGTAGTAGGGTACAGTGTAACACTACCTGTAGTAGGGTACATTGTCTAACACTAGCTGTAGTAGGGTACAGTCTAACACTAGCTGTTGTAGGGTACAGTCTAACACTAGCTGTAGTAGGGTACAGTGTCTAACACTAGCTGTAGTAGGGTACAGTGTCTAACACTAGCTGTAGTAGGGTACAGTGTCTAACACTGGCTGTAGTAGGGTACAGTGTCTAACACTAGCTGTAGTAGGGTACAGTCTAACACTAGCTGTAGTAGGGTACAGTGTCTAACACTAGCTGTAGTAGGCTACAGTCTAACACTAGCTGTAGTAGGGTACAGTGTATAACACTAGCTGAGGTAGGGTACAGTCTAACACTAGCTGTAGTAGGGTACAGTCTAACACTAGCTGTAGTAGGGTACAGTCTAACACTAGCTGTAGTAGGGTACAGTCTAACACTAGCTGTAGTACGGTACAGTCTAACACTAGCTGTAGTAGGGTACAGTGTCTAACACTAGCTGAAGTAGGGTACAGTGTCTAAAACTAGCTGTAGTAAGGTACAGTCTAACACTAGCTGTAGTAGGGTACAGTGTCTAACACTAGCTGTAGTAGGGTACAGTGTCTAACACTAGCTGTAGTAGGGTACAGTCTAACACTAGCTGTAGTAGGGTACAATGTCTAACACTAGCTGTAGTAGGGTTACAGTGTCTAACACTAGCTGTAGTAGGGTACAGTGTCTAACACTAGCTGTAGTAGGGTACAGTGTCTAACACTAGCTGTAGTAGGGTACAGTGTCTAACACTAGCTGTCGTAGGTTACAGTGTCTAACACTAGCTGTAGTAGGGTACAGTGTCTAACACTAGCTGTAGTAGGGTACAGTTTAACACTAGCTGTAGTAGGGTACAGTGTCTAACACTAGCTGTAGTAGGGTACAGTCTAACACTAGCTGTAGTAGGGTACAGTCTAACACTAGCTGTAGTAGTGTACAGTGTCTAACACTAGCTGTAGTAGGCTACAGTCTAACACTAGCTGTAGTAGGGTACAGTGTATAACACTAGCTGAGGTAGGGTACAGTCTAACACTAGCTGTAGTAGGGTACAGTCTAACACTAGCTGTAGTAGGGTACAGTGTCTAACACTAGCTGTAGTAGGGTACAGTCTAACACTAGCTGTAGTCCGGTACAGTCTAACACTAGCTGTAGTAGGGTACAGTGTCTATCACTAGCTGTAGTAGGGTACAGTGTATAACACTAGCTGTAGTAAGGTACAGTCTAACACTAGCTGTAGTAGGGTACAGTGTCTAACACTAGCTGTAGTAGGGTACAGTGTCTAACACTAGCTGTAGTAGGGTACAGTGTCTAACACTAGCTGTAGTAAGGTACAGTCTAACACTAGCTGTAGTAGGGTACAGTCTAACACTAGCTTTAGTAGGGTACAGTGTCTAACACTAGCTGTAGTAGGGTACAGTGTCTAACACTAGCTGTAGTAGGGTACAGTGTCTAAAACTAGCTGTAGTAGCGTACAGTGTCTAACACTAGCTGTAGTAGGGTACAGTGTCTAACACTAGCTGTAGTAGGGTACAGTGTCTAACACTAGCTGTAGTAGGGTACAGTCTAACACTAGCTGCAGTACGGTACAGTGTCTAACACTAACTGTAGTAGGGTACAGTCTAACACTAACTGTAGTAGGGTACAGTGTCTAACACTAACTGTAGTAGGGTACAGTGTCTAACGCTAGCTGTAGTAGGGTACAGTCTAACACTAGCTGTAGTAGGGTACAGTGTCTAACACTAGATGTAGTAGGCTACAGCCTAACACTAGCTGTAGTAGGGTACAGTGTCTAACACTAGCTGTAGTAGGGTACAGTCTAACACTAGCTGTTGTAAGGTACAGTCTAACACTAGCTGTAGTAGGGTACATTGTCTAATACTAGCTGTAGTAGGGTACAGTGTCTAACACTAGCTGTAGTAGGGTACAGTGTCTAACACTAGCTGTAGTAGGGTACAGTGTCTAACACTAGCTGTAGTAGGGTACAGGGTCTAACACTAGCTGTAGTAGGGACAGTGTCAAACACTAGCTGTAGTAGGGTACAGTGTCTAACACTAGCTGTAGTAGGGTACTGTGTCTCACACTTGCTGTAGTAGGGTACAGTGTAACACTACCTGTAGTAGGGTACATTGTCTAACACTAGCTGTAGTAGGGTACATTGTCTAACACTAGCTGTAGTAGGGTACAGTCTAACACTAGCTGTAGTAGGGTACAGTCGAACACTAGCTGTAGTAGGGTACAGTGTCTAACACTAGCTGTAGTAGGGTACAGTCTAACACTAGCTGTAGTAGGGTACAGTCTAACACTAGCTGTAGTAGGGTACAGTGTCTAACACTAGCTGTAGTAGGTTACAGTCTAACACTAGCTGTAGTAGGGTACAGTGTACAACACTAGCTGAGGTAGGGTACAGTCTAACACTAGCTGTAGTAGGGTACAGTCTAACACTAGCTGTAGTAGGGTACAGTGTCTAACACTATCTGTAGTAGGGTACAGTATCTAACACTAGCTGTAGTAAGGTACAGTCTAACACTAGCTGTAGTAGGGTACAGTGTCTAACACTAGCTGTAGTAGGGTACAGTGTCTAACACTAGCTGTAGTAGGGTACAGTGTCTAACACTAGCTGTAGTAGGGTACAGTGTCTAACACTAGCTGTAGTAAGGTACAGTCTAACACTAGCTGTAGTAGGGTACAGTGTCTAACACTAGCTGTAGTAGGGTACAGTGTCTAACACTAGCTGTAGTAGGGTACAGTGTCTAACACTAGCTGTAGTAGGGTACAGTGTCTAACACTAGCTGTAGCAGGGTACAGTCTAACACTAGCTGTAGTAGGGTACAGTGTCTAACACTATCTGTAGTAGGGTACAGTATCTAACACTAGCTGTAGTAAGGTACAGTCTAACACTAGCTGTAGTAGGGTACAGTGTCTAACACTAGCTGTAGTAGGGTACAGTGTCTAACACTAGCTGTAGTAGGGTACAGTCTAACACTAGCTGTAGTAGGGTACAGTCTAACACTAGCTGTAGTAGGGTACAGTGTCTAACACTAGCTGGAGTAGGGTACAGTCTAACACTAGCTGTAGTAGGGTACAGTGTCTAACACTAGCTGTAGTAGGCTACAGTCTAACACTAGCTGTAGTAGGGTACAGTGTATAACACTAGCTGAGGTAGGGTACAGTCTAACACTAGCTGTAGTAGGGTACAGTCTAACACTAGCTGTTGTAGGGTACAGTCTAACACTAGCTGTAGTAGGGTACAGTCTAACACTAGCTGTAGTACGGTACAGTCTAACACTAGCTGTAGTAGGGTACAGTGTCTAACACTAGCTGTAGTAGGGTACAGTGTCTAAAACTAGCTGTAGTAAGGTACAGTCTAACACTAGCTGTAGTAGGGTACAGTGTCTAACACTAGCTGTAGTAGGGTACAGTGTCTAACACTAGCTGTAGTAGGGTACAGTGTCTAACACTAGCTGTAGTAGCGTACAGTCTAACACTAGCTGTAGTAGGGTACAGTGTCTAACACTAGCTGTAGTAGGGTTACAGTGTCTAACACTAGCTGTAGAAGGGTACAGTTTCTAACACTAACTGCAGTAGGGTACAGTCTAACACTAACTGTAGTAGGGTACAGTGTCTAACACTAACTGTAGTAGGGTACAGTGTCTAACACTAGCTGTAGTAGGGTACAGTGTCTAACGCTAGCTGTAGTAGGGTACAGTCTAACACTAGCTGTAGTAGTGTACAGTGTCTAACACTAGCTGTAGTAGGGTACAGTCTAACACTAGCTGTAGTAGGGTACAGTCTAACACTAACTGTAGTAGGGTACAGTGTCTAACACTAACTGTAGTAGGGTACAGTGTCTAACACTAGCTGTAGTAGGGTACATTGTCTAACTTTAGCTGTAGTAGGGTACAGTGTCTAATACTAGCTGTAGTAGGGTACAGTGTCTAACGCTAGCTGCAGTAGGGTACAGTCTAACACTAGCTGTAGTAGGGTACAGTGTATAACAATAGCTGTAGTAGGGTACAGTCTAACACTAGCTGTAGTAGGGTACAGTGTCTAACACTAGCTGTAGTAGGGTACAGTGTCTAACACTAGATGTAGTAGGGTACAGTCTAACACTAGCTGTAGTAGGGTACAGTGTATAACACTAGCTGTAGTAGGGTACAGTCTAACACTAGCTGTAGTAGGGTACAGTGTATAACACTAGCTGTAGTAGGGTACAGTCTAACACTAGCTGTAGTAGGGTACAGTGTCTAACACTAGCTGTAGTAGGGTACAGTGTCTAACACTAGCTGTAGCAGGGTACAGTCTAACACTAGCTGTTGTACGGTACAGTGTCTAATACTAGCTGTAGTAGGGTACAGTCTAACACTAGCTGTAGTAGGGTACAGTGTCTAACACTAGCTGTAGTAGGGTACAGTCTAACACTAGCTGTAGTAGGGTACAGTCTAACACTAGCTGTAGTAGGGTACAGCGTCTAACACTAGTTGTAGTAGGGTACAGTGTCTAACACTAGCTGTAGTAGGGCACAGTGTCTAACACTAGCTGTAGTAGGGTACAGTCTAACACTAGTTGTAGTAGGGTACAGTGTCTAACACTAGCTGTAGTAGGGCACAGTGTCTAACACTAGCTGTATTTGTGTCTCACAAACTACCCAGAGGCAGTGCTGAATTTACCACAAGACAGTGAACAGCAGCCAGACAATAGATATATTGAACACCAGTCATAGTTTGAATTCCTACAACTCTTCAGATGAGCCATAATTGTCAACATCTGTCTATGGGAGAGAGATACAGTATATAGCCTATAGAGATTGGGTGGAAGATACAGTGCTGTTCTGACTGTGAAAGTATTCAACACCTCTCTTGGTGAGGTTTGCAAATAAATGTTATTTACTGCTACCAAGGGAAGGAGGGAAACAAAAATAGACATGTTAGACGGGTGGAAAATGACGGATGTGCATTACGCAAAATCACATTTCGAACATTTGTAAACAAGTGAATTCTTACACAGTTGCACGCATTGAAGTGGCAGATCCCAATAATTCCCCTGTATTTGGCACAAAAGGATGGGGTTTTAGGTCAGCCATATAAAGCTTAGAAATTAAGCTTATGGATGGCAGGGAAAAGGCTCATTGTAATCCTTAAAATACTCAATGGACCATTAAGCTCATTGGTGTCCTTTTTACAGTGAAAGAGAAGAGGTAAATAAAAGACCCCCCAAATAATGTAATTCTATACTGTAGCAACTGGGCCTGTACAGTAGCCTTAGCTGAGTGTGGTGTAATGTAGTCACTACATTGGTGATGATAACCATTTTCTGAACATATGGTGCCATGGAAACTACAGAGTACAAAGAAATGGGCAGAAAGGGATAATAGCTTTCCTTTGATTATGGAAAGTGCCCAAGAGCAGTGAGGTGCAATTAAGCAAATCAAAATTGGACTGTACAGGTTCCACCTAGCATTTCCACAAAAGCTGAATCAGCTTTCTTTTTGTTCCACAGGACAATAAGCTGTGTGAAACATAATCTATCCATGAAGCTTTCCGCTTTAGAGAGAGAGGGAGGGAAGGAAGAAAGGAGTGAGAGAGAGAGAAATAGGGAGCGTGTGTGAGTGAGAAAGGGACAGAGAGAATGAATAAAACAGTGCAGCAGCCCCTTCACCTTTACAGGTTGAGAGGAACCAAAACCAGAGAAGGAGCCATTGATGGGCCCAACAGAGGAGGTTCTGTCATCCTGTCCTCCTTACCCATGTGTCACCCATACCTCAGATTCCTCAACTCCTCTGAACCTCTGGCCCCCCACGCAGTCTCTCCACCCAGCCCACCCAGCACTCTGTCCGGTAGCCATAGACAGACATTTGAAAAACAATTGAGTGAATTGGCCCTCTCTGATGGCTCCCTAAAATAAGTAATTATGTGCAATACTGCTGAATGGGGAAGCTCTGTCAATGGGAGATCAAAAGATGTCTTCCACTCACCAGCCTGAACAAAGCGATCATTCAGGGCCCACAGAATATCTGTATTTCTCCTCTGGCTGGAAATGCTGCTCCTTGGTTCCAGCGTTCCCACTCGCAGGATCCCGTGGCTTTAATTACGAAATAAATCTCATAGCTACGGCGCTGGTCCAATGAATGTTTTTATTTTCTAACCCAACGGCATGAAATTATTACATTGTCTTAACCTGTATATTTTCAACCTAGCCAGAGAGGGGGAGGCAACTCCCACTCTCTCCCAGCTCCTACATTACACCATATCTCACATCAGTCTTCCTGCCCTTTGACTCAGATCTGAATCTATTCCAGGAAAAGATTAGCATCTCAGCAAAGCGTGCACGCCTGAAACAGGACACCGCAGACTGGCTCCTTTTCACCAGCAAGGCAGGCAGACACAGAGAGCGAGAGAGAGAGGGAGAGAGAGAGAGAGAGACATGTTGTTGTGGAATAAATACTAAATTACCATTACTTCCTTGATAGCAGATTCACTTCGTGTGAGAGGCTCATTACTCAACATGTTCCATACTATCTGATACAGCTTTGTACATACTGTACCCAAAACCATACTATCTGATACAGCTTTGTACATACTGTACCCAAAACCATACTATCTAATACAGCTTTGTACATACTGTACCCAAAACCATACTATCTGATACAGCTTTGTACATACCGTGCCCAAAACCATACTATCTAATACAGCTTTGTACATACTGTACCCAAAACCATACTATCTAATACAGCATTGTACATACTGTACCCAAAACCATACTATCTAATACATCTTTGTACACACTGTACCCAAAACCAAATCACTTGTGGCCTGATCATAGATTCCAAACAGACTGAGAACAGAACCTGTAACTAATGCTGTAAATTTTGTTACTAATCCAACATCCTGGCCAGTCATTACTCCACACCACCATTCACACCAGCCTTACCTTCACTCTACTTAGCAAGCTAATCAGACGGCAACAAACACATTGATCCAATCAGAGCCTGCTGCTATTGACTGAGTGGGAGAAAGAGAGAGAGAGATGTTGGTGTATTTACAAGCAAACCAATGTGACGATGCTCAATGCATGTCAAGTAATGGTAAGTTGAAAGAGCTTGTGCTGTACAGTACCTGTGGTTTTACCTGTACCTGTGGTTTTACCTGTACCTGTGGTTTTACCTGTATGTATGATTTTACCTGTACCTGCGGTTTTATTATCTCTTCATTTGGCTATATTGTCTCTTCTGGCATGTTCTTTTGAATGCAGATTTCAGATTTTAGAAATGACGGAGTGCACCTTTGGATGAAATTCAAATGTGAAAACCTGAATGACAAACTGAAACCTGACTTCACCAGCAGCCAAGGATACCCTAAAGCCCAGATTCAGATAAAGAGCCAAGCAGCCAGCTCGCGTATGGGCTCACCTGACCTCTGACTCCTGTTTATCTAAATATAGTAGCTGTTTATTTCTGGACAGAATTAGTCACCAAACCCCCATCCTGTCCTGTCCATTGGCACACACACACACACACACACACACACACACACACACACACACACCGTAGATAATGTCAAGAAGGTGGCATGAGCAGGTTTCAGATGGACGGTAGTTGAATCTGAATTGTGTAAAACGTTAACCTGCTTGATTTTCACATGTGATCACATGTGGAGTTAATGTGATAGCATGTGACAACATGTAAAGCAACATGCTGCAGTAGTTTATGTGTCGGAGGGCTAGGGTCAGTCTGTTATATCTGGAGCATTTCTCCTGTCTTATCCGATGTCCTGTGTGAATTTATGTATGCTCTCTCTAATTCTCTCTCTCTTTTTCTCTCTTTCTCTCTTTCTTTCTCTCTCTCTCTCTCTCGGAGGATCTGAGCCGTAGGACCATGCCTCAGGACTACCTGGCCTGATGACTCCTTGCTGTCCCCAGTCCACCTGGCCGTGCTGCTGCTACAGTTTCAACTGTTCTGCCTGCGGCTATGGAACCCTGACCTGTTCACCGGACGTGCTACCTGTCCCAGACCTGCTGTTTTCTCTAGAGACAACAGGAGCGGTAGAGATACTCTGAATGATCGGCTATGAAAAGCCAACTGACATTTACTCCTGAGGTGCTGACCTGTTGCACCTTCGACAACCACTGTGATTATTATTATTTGACCCTGCTGGTCATTTATGAACATTTGAACATCTTGTCCATGTTCTGTTATAATCTCCACCCGGCACAGCCAGAAGATGACTGGCCACCCCTCATAGCCTGGTTCCTCTCTAGGTTTCTTTCTATGTTCTGGCCTTTCTAAGGAGTTTTTCCTAGCCACCGTGCTTCTACACCTGCATTGCTTGCTGTTTGGGGTTTTTGGCTGGATTTCTGTACGGCACTTTGTGACATAAGCTGATGTAAGAAGGGCTTTATAAATAAATGTGATTGATTGATTGATAACATGAAACTAAACATGTGAAGTGTTCCATGTTTCACATGGTTTCCACCATCCCCCGTCCCTCACCCCCGTCCACCATCCCCCGTCCCTCACCACCGTCCACCATCCCCCGTCCACCATCCCCGTCCACCATCCACCGTCCCTCACTCCCGTCCCTCACCCCCGTCCACCATCCACCGTCCCTCACCCCCGTCCACCATCCACCATCCACCATCCACCGTCCCTCACCCCTGTCCCTCACCCCCGTCCCTCACCCCCGTCCACCATCCACCGTCCCTGACCCCCGTCCCTCACCCCCGTCCACCATCCACCGTCCCTCACCCCCGTCTCTCACCCCCGTCCACCATCCCCCGTCCCTCACCCCTGTCTCTCACCCCCGTCCACCATCCCCCGTCCCTCACCCCCGTCTCTCACCCCCGTCCACCATCCCCCGTCCCTCACCCCTGTCTCTCACCCCCGTCCACCATCCCCCGTCCACTATCCCCCGTCCACCGTCCACCATCCCCCGTCCACCATCCCCCGTCCCTCACCCCCGTCCACCATCCCCCGTCCACCATCCCCGTCCCTCACCCCCGTCCACCATCCCCCGTCCACCATCCCCCATCCACCATCCCCGTCCACCATCCCCCGTCCACCATCCACCATCCCTCACCCCCGTCCCTCACCCCCGTCTACCATCCACCGTCCCTCACCCCCGTCCACCATCCCCCATCCACCATCCACCGTCCCTCACCCCCATCCACCATCCCCCGTCCCTCACCCCCGTCCACCATCCCCGTCCCTCACCCCCGTCCACCATCCCCCGTCCCTCACCCCCGTCCACCATCCCCCGTCCACCATCCCCCGTCCCTCACCCCCGTCCACCATCCCCCGTCCACCGTCCACCATCCCCCGTCCACCATCCCCCGTCCCTCACCCCCGTCCACCATCCCCCGTCCCTCACCCCCCGTCCACCATCCCCCGTCCCTCACCCCCATCCCTCACCCCCGTCCACCATCCCCCGTCCACCATCCCCCGTCCACCGTCCACCATCCCCCGTCCACCATCCCCCGTCCCTCACCCCCGTCCACCATCCCCCGTCCCTCACCCCCATCCCTCACCCCCGTCCACCATCCCCCGTCCACCATCCCCCGTCCACCGTCCACCATCCCCCGTCCACCATCCCTGGTCCCTCACCCCCGTCCACCATCCCCCGTCCCTCACCCCCATCCCTCACCCCCGTCCACATCCCCCGTCCCTCACCCCCATCCACCATCCCCCGTCCCTCACCCCCATCCCTCACCCCCGTCCACCATCCCCCGTCCCTCAACACCGTCCACCATCCCCCGTCCCTTACCCCCATCCACCATCCCCCGTCCCTCACCCCCATCCACCATCCCTCGTCTCTCACCCCCATCCCTCACCCCCGTCCACCATCCGGCAAAGCCGTCTCCTCCTTTTAGCATCAACACCTCAGCTACAGGGAGCATAATGAGATTCCACATGAACAAAACAGCCTCTCTGAGCTCCCGCACCAGCATGATGATGGAATGATAATTCTTTACCTTTGCCTTATCAAGAGTAGGATGTCTAATGACCTTAACCTTTAGGTGCTTCCTACTGAACATTAACGTCTATGTCTATTAACGTCTATTAATGTCTAATATCTCCCCTTTCAACATTCAATATGCAATACTCCTCCTCTTGGCTGTGTGACAATGTCTCAAGGCCAATTCAGATAGGATGACGCATGATTAGGGGGGAACAGAAAGTTGTCTGTCTGCCAGTCTGACTCTAGACCAGGATGTGCTTATACCGTGAGGGGCTCAAGGAACAAACAGTTTCTTGTTTTAACAGCCTGGGAGTCTAATGAAACTAAAAGGCACATTCAAATTGGCACATTTCACTATGCAGCAGAACATGGCTGCATATTATACTGTACTGTACATAAGACGTCGACCGATTATGATTTTTCAACGCCGATACCAATTATTGGAGGACCAAAAAAATCTGATACCGATTAATTGGACGATTTATATATATATATATATATATATATATATATATTTGTAACAATGACAGTTACAACAATCCTGAATGAACAATGAACATTTATTTTAACTCAGAACATGAGAACATATGAAAGCTGGTGGTTTCTTTTAAAATGAGTCTTCAATATTCCCAGGTAAGAAGTTTTAGGTTGTAGTTATTATAGGACTATTACTCTCTATACCATTTGTATTTCATATACCTTTGACTATTGGATGTTCTAATACTAAAGTTCTAAGGTACTTTAGTATTGCCAGCCTAATCTCTGGAGTTGATAGGCTTGAAGTCATAAACAGCTGCTGGCAAACGCAGTAAAGTGCTGTTTGAATGAATGCTTACGGGCCTGCTGCTGCCTACCACCGCTCAGCCAGACTGCACTATCAAATCATAGACTTAATTATAATATAATAACACACAGAAATACGAGCCTTAGATCATTAATATGGTCAAATCCATATTATTTCGAAAACAAAACGTTTATTCTTTCAGTGAAATACGGAACCGTTCTGTATTTTATCTAACGGGTGGCATCCGTAAGTGTAAATATTGCTGTTACATTGTACAACCTTCAATGTCATGTCATAATTACGTAAAATTCGGTCAAATTAGTTCGCAACGAGCCAGGAGGCCCAAACTGCTGCATATACCCTGACTCTGCGTGCAATGAACGCAAGAGAAGTGACACAATTTCCCTAGTTTAATATTGCCCGCTAACCTGAATTTCTTTTAACTAAATATGCAGGTTTAAAAATACATAGTTCTGTGTATTGATTTTAAGAAAGGTATCGATGTTTATGGTTAGGTATATTCGTGCAACGATTGTACTTTTTCGCAAATGCGCTTTTGTTAAATCATCCCCCATTTGGCGAAATTGGCTGTCTTTGTTAGGAAACACAGTTCGCAACGAGCCAGGCGGCCCAAACTGCTGCATATACCCTGACTCTGTCGCACAGAACGCAAGAGAAGTGGCACAATTTCCCTAGTTAAAATACATTCATGTTAGCAGGCAATATTAACTAAATATGCAGGTTTAAAAATATATACTTGTGTATTGATTTTAAGAAATCAATGATTTTAAGAAATCAATACATACCTTGGCTCCTTGCTGCACTTGCATAACAGGTAGTCAGCCTGCCACGCAGTCTCCTCGTGGAGTGCATTGTAATCGGCCGTGATCGGTGTCCAAAAATGCCGATTACTGATTGTTATGAAAACTTGAAATCGTCCCTAATTAATCGGCCATTCCGATTAATCGGTCGACCTCTACTATACATGTATCATTAGCAAGAGCAGAGATTTACTGAGCTACATTTCAGATTTCCAAATAGTCTTTCATTGTAGACTGCTTTTAAGGCATCATTTTCTATTCAGAAAGCATTTCTAGGTGCAGAAAGCTCAATGTCCTCACAATGTCCATGGACTCTACACTCTGTTTCTAGTTCTCCTCAGGAAAACCTGAACAGCCTGGTGACTATTTTGAGCCATGGAGATTGAGCAGACTCCAGAGGCCTTGTCCTGAACCTTAGCACACCAAGAGAGGGTATGATGAGGATGGGAAGAGAAGCGTGTGAACCTGCTTCTCACCCTGATGAACACTGCTTTACCACTGCAGTGGATCGCCTCCGAAAGCCCAGGGCACTTCGTCTTTTCATCAGAGCTCTGCAACAGTGAGCAGTCATGTCAGGCAGTGGCCAGGACCCACAGGGCTGGATGTACTTGTTTTGGGGAAGAGAGAGGGTGATGGGGTGGTGTGGGGTAAGGTTGGGGTTGAGAGTTCCGTGAGCATGCCTCCTCTTGCGGAACGGCCAATGAACCATGGGCCTACTCATCACGCCAATCTGCCTGAAAAGGCTGAGTAGCACCGGCAGCCAGATATCATCACAGCCACATTAATTAAAGAGGGGCCATCGTTAGAGGGAGTCCCAGTTGCTCACTGCTGTTTCTATTTCTGGAAGACTGATGTTGTTGTTATTGTTGATGCTCTTTTTGCCTCTTCACTCAGACAGGAAGGAAGAAGCTAATGAAGGTGTGTAGCCCTAAAGTGTTGATGGATAATGAAGAGGAGCATGGTGAAATCTACTGTAACCTCAATCTCCTATCCAACAGTGGAGGTTAAGAATTTTTTAAAAGTGCATTCCTGTTGCACATCACTAATTAGTGATTCCAGATTCTTAGTAAACTGATTAAACAAAAGGAAAAGGTGCAACTCTGTTAAGAATCAGTATCATTGCTTTTTAGGTCTCAGAATGCACTGCCTTTTGTGTCCATGCAATCAGAATATCACATGACATGAGACTGAGGAAAAGGAAATCAAGGAACTGCAGCTTTTGTATTTTATGGGGAGGTATACATGTGTTGTGTGTCCAGTGGAGAGTGATGTGATATGAGTGTGTGCTGCTGCCGCAGAAGGGAGAATACGTGCAGCTGGGCTGCAGACAGTATGACAGCTGCCGAGACGTGCTCTGGGCTCACAGGACTGAGGAAGCCTCTGTACTGCAGCCTCTCACTCACAGGATGAATAAAATATGAAGTGCACAAAGCACTCAAGTCCCAGCTGAAATGGAGAGAGGGAGAGATTCTCTCTCATTCTCTCTCTCCTTCTCAGGGGAAGTGGCCATGCAGAGTTGTAGTAGAGACTTGGAGGAAAATATATTAAAACTGATGAAGAGGAAGAGAGAAAAGAGGGGGGTAGAGGAAGGCAAGGAGGAAATTGTATGAGCCATGAAGGTTGCTAAGGGAAAATAGTAGTAATACATCCTAATTTAAACATTGCTTTAAATATGGGTACGATGAGAGGAGAGTAGTGTATTCAGGGGCAAGCACTTTGCCCCTGAATACACACCATGCATGCCAACACACATATTTTATACACAGCTTCCTCCGTCTGGGTTGAGGGCTGTATTCAACAGAATAATAGTATAACACCCACTTAGGATTTGAAGCATCATTCATCTACAGAAGTCACACAGCCTTTTCCCAGCCTAGGTACAATCATACCAGCAACACTTGAGGTTATGTTCTCCATGAATAAGTCATAGCTACATACTGTAGTAGCAGCAATATAGCATTCCCAACCCTGGCCTCAATCTAACCTTTCAGCAAGACCTTGTTTACGTCCATGTGGCTGCATGGGGAAATGTTTCCACCGGGGAGTCAGTGAGGGACTGAGTGAGCTGAGTCCTCCTCAGGCACATCTATAAGAGACCTGGTACTGACACATGCTGTCAACACAGAGTAGACACAGGATATAATGGGAGCTGACATGGCATGGGCCCTGCCACGTGGATGACCAGGCACTGTGTAATAATGTGACACCACACATCTCACCAGACCTATGTGACTTCACTGACAGATGGAGAATGAATGAGCGTGCTTACTGCTTATCACCAGACTAGAAACAATGCCAGGCTAATACTTAAAAGGTCCAATGCAGATGTTTTTATCTCAATATCAAATCATTTCTGGGTAACAATTAAGTACCTTACTGTGATTGTTTTAAACATTAAAAAAAAAAAAAAAAGCTTCTTAGCAAAGAGCAATTTATCAAGCAAGAATTTTGCTAAGACTGTCTGAGAGTGGTCCTAGTGGCCGGAGAAAACCTAAAACTAGCTGCTACTGGCAGAGAGGTTTGGCTCTCTTTCTTATTGGTCTATTAACTAATTTACCATCTGGTGATGTCACCAGGCAGGCTAAAACTCCATCCCACCAAAACAGACTGACATTTCAGGCAGCCCTTTCAAACAGCTCTTACACTAAAACGACATTATCATCATTTCACAGTATTATTCCAATCTCCTAGTGTAGAACTATATATTAAAGACAGGAAATCATGTTTTTGACTGTACTGGGTCTTTAAGACATCCTATTTGATGCTTGTAGGGCAGGAGCCAACTCTTTGAATTAAAACATTGTAGAACGGTAACAATTGCAGGTCTTATAGTAAAAAGACAGAGCTTGGCTACTGCATTACATTACATTACAAAATCCTAGTCATGAAGAGCAGAAAACATATTGTAAGAACAGTTAAGGTTCATCCTTCATGTAATTGTTCCCAACGGTGCATAACCAACTGTGGGCCCCTCATTAGTACTCGTTTAACCACTTATTCCATGATAATAGTTTTTTTCCTTGTGTTATTACTTTTCTACTATTTTTTTTTTCTCTCTCTACACTGTTGGGAAGGGATCGTAAGTAAGCATTTCATTGTTAGTCACCTGTTGGTTACGAAATGTGGAAAATAAAATTGGATTTGATTTGAATTACACAGCAGTAACAGGCCTGTTGTATGTAGTGACTTCTAGCAGGAACAGTGGGATGCACCCTGTGATTTTGCGAGGAACTTCACTTCACAGCATTCTGACAAATCTGCATGGCAGGTGTGACAGCCCAATTAGGGTCCACCAAGAAGAGGGGAGAGGAGAGGAGACCTGATAGGCTGCTGCCTCTCCCTGTAGACAGACAGACAGACCCACAGGGGATCTCTCCTCTCATATCCTTTATCAGACCAACAACTGGTGCTGCATTGGAGGGAGGAAGGAGCATTAAGATGAAATATCTCTTCCCTTTCCTCTTTTAAGTGAAGCCTGTCTGATTCTTCACAGAGCTTTCTGAATATGGGTTTGGATCCCGTGTGTCAGTCCATTTCCTATTTCCTACTGTCCCATGCAGTGCAGATTCACCATACATAACTAGGCCTTAAATTGGTAAACTAGATTATTGTGCAAGAAGATTGTTGTGAAGATTAGGTATGTGTAACTACAGACCATACTATAGTTGCATTCTTCTACCAGCAAGGTAAAGATCTGGGTAATATGTGCAACTTGTTAACCAAACAGAGCCTGAATTCATCAGTCAGAAACTGTAGCTCAAAACAAAAAGATAAATTATGAAATAAATGCTGTGTTTATCTTTCTTCACACATGTTCCAACGCTCATCAGCCTAAGGAGGCATTAATTACTTTAATATGGGAATTAATTTGCAGAATGGAATATAATAGCGTGGAAATCTCCAGGCTTTGGAAGTTGTGTGTTAAATATCAATGGGGCTTTAGTTTAAGGCTCAGGATTAACCCAAGATAAATGGCTCTCTGAGTTACACACTGGCGCCAGTAACTACATCTCTCTGCTTTAAGACGTGCTGAAAGTGGAACCAGAGAACTAAAAGGCTGTGTTTTAGGAGGATGGGTGTTGGCAGGTAGTGCCCTCTTGGTAAACCAGGAAGAGAAAACATGATCCAGTAGTTTGATGCATACAAAGGGTTGTTTGTGTATCAGCAACCAAGTTCAAGAATGAACAAGAGGGTCTGTTATTGTAGGTCAGCAATTACAGTTGGCTGATACTCTAATCCCTATGACTGGCCGTATCTCAAGGTCAGCCATTGACTACATAATGGACTATTCTTTCTCTCTTTTTCCCCTCCCTCTCTAATTCTCTAGTGTCCACACTCTTTCTCTCCGTCACACACATACACACACCCCCCCCCCCCCCCACACACACACCCCCACACCCACACACACCCACACCTACACACAAGGGGAGAGTAGAGTAGTGTTAGATGTAGAGTTATTATTGATGAGGGAATCACGTGATTAGGCCTTGGGAAGGTTCTTCTACAGTGGCCAACGATCAGACCTAATCAGCCATTTTGGGTTAATAACCATGTGTGTGTCAGGGAAGAGCTTAATAGCATATGCGTTATCTACTTCAACTCTGCCAACTGAGAAGACCTGGTATCAACCTTTCAAAACCAGTTGATTGATAGATGATGTGAATGCTGGATATGATGAGCATACAGGTACTGGCCTGTTCTGTTGACTTCCTCTGCAATACAATAAATAAATGACTGACAAAGCCAACTGAATACATTTAAATCATCAAAACACAACATCAATTCAAGTTCAAGGATACAATAAGGACCGAGGGTATGACGGTATGAGCCCGCTGTTGATAACCACATTACAGTATATAAACAAGCCACCTCTAAACACAACCGGCATTATAGAGTGTATTCACACACTGACTAGCAATGTTACAGTAATGACCTTGGCTAATGACGGGACTGATGACAAGTCATCTCCTTGTTTCTGTGACGGTGCTGATAGTGGCCTGCCCTTTCTATGGCGTCCCGCAGTCATCCATGGCCATTGGGACGCCTTTAACACAGCTGAATCATCATCCTTCCTCCTCGGTGGGCAGACCCCACAGCTAATGGCCAGGCAGACACCGATTGTGGTTGCCGAATTTTCCATAACAACATGTTAACAGTGACAGACTCTACAGCGTGCAGGGAAACACACTGGTGATTCACTGACAGCTGCATCCCAGCATGCTGAACCCCCCAGCCACCCACACACACACCAGTACCAGCCCACCACCACCTTCCTAAAACTGTACACAGGGTGCCTTGCTCTATGTGCTGTCTGCTGGAGGAGGCCCATCGGAGGAGTATTACTCTAAGTGGACAGGCCTGGGTTCACATCCTTCCGAGAGGAACATCTGTCCACAGGCTGGCTCTTAAAACTCCTCAAGAATAACAACATCAGCATAAACAAAACATGAAAGTGTTCGATGAGGATGAAGTGAATGGAATGCATAACAGCGACATACACACAAACACATGTAACTATATAAGCACGCACACACACCCACACTCGTGCACACACACAATGTCAATGTTATACCCAATTAGGACATCATCTTTATACTTAAGTCTCATATTTGAGGGCTTTCCCATAGTCTGGCCTTTCTCCACACAATGTTAATATACCATTTTCAGGCAGTTATTACTTGAGTATTATTTACAGAAAAATCGCACTGTTACAGAATATCCCGGTCTGAGCAAAAAATCTGTCTGAGATATGAACACAGCAAAGCCAACCCTCCTTGGGCCTTCCCAGGAACTGATCAAAGAGTCTTGCAGATAATCCCCACTCCAAAATCATCTTGTCCTTTAAGGAAATATTAGCAGAAAAATAGAGCATTTTCCTCTGTGCCACAAAGGAGAACATGAAACATATAGTCATACTTACTTATACTAGAAACAATCACAGAGCTGTAAGTGTACGTATATGTTTCTGTCATTTCCCTCAGAAAAACATATGACTGAGCCATCACTATATACATATAAGTCCTGTGTCTCACTGTTTATAGAGGTCATAGATGAGACAATGCCTAATTAACCTGTCTGAATTTGGAGGCTTTATATTGTTTGCATTGAGCTGATGGGCGTGTATCATTCACTGTTCTTTACTTCAACCCCTGATTCAACTCCTTATAACTGACAGGTCAGAGATCTGCTGTTCTGTCTGTCTATGATTATTCCTTGTCTGAAACATTCAGCCTTCTTCTGCTCCAAAACAGCATTTGACAATGAGTACAGAAAACCATCAACTCCCTCTGTCTAATGTACAATTTCACTGAGACACTGCACTGACGAAGCCCAGGGAACAGTGAGGAGCCATTGTCCACATGCCAGAGCTTAAGCACTCAACACTGATTCTCAGTTTTTTATAGCCAGGCTATTTCTGTATACACTCTAATGAGAATCTTGGCATCCATTCATGATGATGAAATATCGATAGCGAGAGCACATCATCAAACATACATACAGTAAAGTACAGTGCCTCCCCATAAAGCAGCAGGGTTCAGAGGGCTTCAATGCTATGACAAGCTCAGACATGGATGTTCTCCTTCAAGTCAGCTCCCCTGGTTATCTTCACAGACCAGAGCCACTGGTTCCAATCCATGAGGAGTCGCTGAGAGGTCAACAAGAGGATAAATAGATAAGGAAGCAACATAAATGCTGAAGAAATTCAAAGCCTTCATCACTGTGATTCTGGACACTGTGCTGCTCTGGTCATGGCTCTGCAGAGGGCTGCATATCTGAGAGGCTTTAAAGTGCTCCATTGGGCTGGGTGCTAAGCCTGCTAGCAATAAACCCCTTTGAAATACTACAGGTAACTGTCGAAATAAAGGAAACACTGACATAAAGTGTCTTAATAGGGCGTTGGGCACCACGAGCCACCTGAACAGCTTCAATGCACCTTGGCATAGATTCTACAAGTGTCTGGAACTCTATTGGAGGAATGCGACACCATTCTTCCATGAGAAATTTGGTGTTTTGTTGATGGTGGTGGAAAAAACTGTCTCAGGTGCCGCTCCAGAATTTCCCAAAAGTGTTAAATTGGGTTGAGATCTGGTGACTGAGACACACCCTTTAAGCACCCTATGATTCTTTGAGAGCCCTCTTTCAAAGTCACTGGGATCTCTTCTTCTAGCCATGGTAGCCAAAACAATGGGAAACTGGGAGTTTTTATACATGACCCAAAGCATGATGCGTAATTAATTCAGGGACTACACCTGTGTGGAATTTACTAAAGTGGTTCCTTTTTTTGGGCAGTTACCTTTATTTACATACTGTATTTTGAAAAAGTGTTCTTTGAAAGATTCTTGTAAGGTTGACAGGAATGAGCACCCACAACGAACGTGTCAGCTGCCCTGGTGTATAATTGGAATGAATGAATTCTCAGTATTCTCCTGAGAATGCTGAGAATTCAATCGTTTTGATAAGAACGAATGGGTAGTACTACAAAATACTGTACCATGCATCAGTTTTCCCCATGGTTAGATTTAACATTCCAATAACAGTCATTGAGAGCACCTGGCTGCCTCTTGTTCCAAGCTAACTGTGAGGGGGCTAGAGGAACATTATTTAGATATCCAGTTGCTGCTTGGCACAGCCTCACTCAGAATTGAATCCCCCTTGAGCGTTCATGTCACTAGCCTAGTCTGTCAGCTACAGTAAAGATAATGATGTTTTTTTAAATGTACGTAAAGTGTGAAGTATTTTGTTTGTAATGTATTTTTGGTTATATGTTGGACCCCAGTAAGACTAGCTGTCGTCGTTGGCGTCGACTAATGGGGATGCTAATAAATCAAATCAAAATGTAATTTCTCAAAATGTGTGACTTATAATTAATCCATCTGATTTAAAAGTAGAAGGTGTTGACACTTATATAATACACTGCTCAAAAAAATAAAGGGAACACTTAAACAACACAATGTAACTCCAAGTCAATCACACTTTTGTGAAATCAAACTGTCCACTTAGGAAGCAACACTGATTGACAATAAATTTCACATTCTGTTGTGCAAATGGAATAGACAACAGGTGGAAATTATAGGCATTTAGCAAGACACCCCCAATAAAGGAGTGGTTCTGCAGGTGGGGACCACAGACCACTTCTCAGTTCCTATGCTTCCTGGCTGATGTTTTGGTCACTTTTGAATGCTGGTGGTGCTTTCTACAACCCACACAAGTGGCTCAGTTAGTGCAGCTCATCCAGGATGGCACATCAATGCGAGCTGTGGCAAGAAGGTTTGCTGTGTCTGTCAGCGTAGTCACGAGCATGGAGGCGCTACCAGGAGACAGCTCAGTACATCAGGAGACGCGGAGGAGGCCGTAGGAGGGCAACAACCCAGCAGCAGGACCGCTACCTCCGCCTTTGTGCAAGGAGGAGCAGGAGGAGCACTGCCAGAGCCCTGCAAAATGACCTCCAGCAGGCCACAAATGTGCATGTGCCTGCTCAAATGGTCAGAAACAGACTCCATGAGGGTGGTATGAGGGCCCGACGTCCACAGGTGGGGGTTGTGCTTACAGCCCAACACCGTGCAGGATGTTTGGCATTTGCCAGAGAACAACAAGATTGGAAAATTCGCCACTGGCGCCCTGTGCTCTTCACAGATGAAAGCAGGTTCACACTGAGCACATGTGACAGACGTGACAGTCTGGAGACGCCGTGGAGAACGTTCTGCTGCCTGCAACATCCTCCAGCATGACCGGTTTGGTGGTGGGTCAGTCATGGTGTGGGGTGGCATTTCTTTGGGGGGCCGCACAGCCCTCCATGTGCTCGCCAGAGGTAGCCTGACTGCCATTAGGTACCGAGATGAGATCCTCAGACCCCTTGTGAGACCATATGCTGGTGTGGTTGGCCCTGGGTTCCTCCTAATGCAAGAGCCACCTCATGTGGCTGGAGTGTGTCAGCAGATCCTGTAAGAGTTAGGCATTGATGCTATGGACTGGCCCGCCCGCCCGCCTCATTTTGACTTGTTTTAAGGACATTACATCAAAGTTGGATCAGCCTGTAGTGTGGTTTTCCACTTTAATTTTGAGTGTGACTCCAAATCCAGACCTCCATGGGTTGACAAATTTGATTTCCATTGATCATTTTTGTGTGATTTTGTTGTCAGCACATTCAACTATGTAAATAAAAAAGTATTTAATAAGAATATTTCATTCATTCAGATCTAGGATGTGTTATTTTAGTGTTCCCTTTATTTTTTTTGAGCAGTGTACATACAACCTGCCATTAATAGCGGGTACTGGGTTTTATACCCTTTTATCTCGAGAGCGTGATGACAACGGGTATTTCCATGGAAAAGGACCCATGAGGAACAAATGTCAAATGAAAGCTAAGACTCTATATTTTTGGGAAATGAAGGCATAGATACATTTTTCAACCATTTTCCATCTTAAAAATTAGACATACATAAGTAAAGGCTTTGATTTATGGATGGAAAAGAGGTCTTAAAAAACATCAACAAGAAAAAGTCTTAAAGGGTATCAGAAATACATCAAAAGGCAATAATGTTGACGTAAACACCCCTGTCAACTAATACCAACACTTATATTTAGTTTTGGAGATATTGTTTACCTTCTGTAAGTTTAAGAAATATTGCCTCCAAAAAATTCTCATTTGTCATGAGCGACGATAATGAAAGTTCACAGAGGCAACATGTAAAGATAGACCTACCAATTAGTTATAGTGATTTTACAAAAAATGTCACACGACCAACACCGGACGTCCATAGACGTTGAAAAGTCGTTGAAATTTGGTCAGTCCACTCTGGCCTTCATGTTGACGTCCACAGATGGACTGGAATGGACCAAATCTGAACCTATCATAGACATATGTTTCCCAAGTTTAGATAGTACAGTACAATACAGTACATTGAGTAGAGTACAGTGCAATACAGTACATTGAGTAGAGTACAGTGCAATACAGTATATTGAGTAGAGCACAGTACAATGAAGGACAGTAAAGAAAAGTATAGTATAGTACAGTATATTGTACTGTATTCTGTACTGAACTATACTCTAGTTTACTGTACTGTACTGCACTGTACTAAACTCTACTCTGCATTGCTGTGCTGTATTCTACTGTGCTGTGCTGTATTCTACTGTGCCCTGCAATTCTCAGCTGTGATGTCCAAACTTGTGAAACAGAGAATGACATTCATATCCATAATTATGCATTTCTGTGTTGTACAGATCAGGGACCCATAATGTAATTTTGTTAACGGGTGTAAATTCACCCCACTTACTGTAGTTCAATAAACAAACTCAAGGTGCCATGTCATAGCTGACACCCCTATCTTTCTGCAGAGTGTTTGGAAAACGTGGTTACATAAAACCCTGAGGGGGATTTTACTGTAATTACATTTCCCAAGTAATGTATCCTTGTGCATAGAGTATCCTTGTGCATAGAGTCTCCTTGTGCATAGAGTATCCTTGTGCATAGAGTCTCCTTGTGCATAGAGTATCCTTGTGCATAGAGTATCCTTGTGCATAGAGTTGTATGGTTTGTTAAACTTTCAAATCAATGGTTTTTGTTTGTCATACATTTATGTTACCGTGGAATTGCCCATAGGCTACTGTACAATGGCAACAGTCCTAGCATTAATAACTGGGCATTTCAAGGCCTTGTTGTCATTTTACAGACTTGAGATATTGCTATTCTGTTATTCTGACCCAAGAAAGCTATTAAATGTGGGAATGTTTGCTTACCTCCAGTCCTTACTGAATAAATATGCTTCTGGAGAGCACCTGCTGACAGATGATGATGCTTCATGATAAATACCACTGAATATCACTTCAGTCAATTGCCCCATTACTGAGCTGCCACAAAGGAGAATAAATCTACAAACATATATCTAAGCATTTCATTAGCTCTAGTAACAGAACAACAGAGGGTGAAGGAAGTGAAAGAAGAAAGTCAGGAAGGCAGAGAGACAGGCAGGTCTCCTCTGCTCTCTGATGTGGATCTGCAAATCATTATGCTAGTTAAACATTAGCATGAGGGCTCTAAAGAAAGTCCAGCTACTTCACACTTTGGGTCAAGTGAGAGTGGCGATGTGTTGATTCAAGGCCCCAGGATATTTACATAAAGCCAGCCCTCCATAACAGGCAGGGGAATAATTACATGCAGCCTAGCTGAGCCACTGACTCGGCATGATGGCACACGCTGGGATGAGTTGGCTACTGGTGGAGACTAGGGCGCTCTCACATTTCCATTAGCACTTAAATAATCCAAATAAACCCTGCATGTATCACAAGGTGTTGTTGTGAGATCCACACTGTGTTCAGTGCTGGCAGTCACAAATTAAACAAATTGATCTTATTTGAGGTTGAGGTGAATCAGATAGATAGCATCACATACCAGTCCAAAATCAAATAACTTGCTAATGGGACTATTGTTTTACCCTCTTTCTGGGACTATTGTTATGACCTCTTTGTAATATATGTAGAACATATGCAAGAAAACGAATTAAATAAAACTATTCTTGCGTTTAGAGTCTGTTAAAATCAATAAAGCAGGCATCCTGGTCCGGTGATGGTAGGCCCATCTGTTATGTTTTCCATGTCAGCTCAGTGATAATGACTCTTTCCACCATTAACTACCAGTGATCATTTGTTTTTTACAATTTTTATTTAGTTTCCCATCAGCTGACGCCAATGGCGACAGCTAGTTATACTGGGGTCCGACACGTAACGGAAAAGACATTGCAAACAAAAGACTTTACAATTGACGTACATTAAGATGTAGTGTGTGTGTGTGTGTGTGTGTGTGTGTGTGTGTGTGTGTGCGTGTGTGTGTGTGTGTGTGTGTGTGTGTGTGTGTGTGTGTGTGTGTGTGTGCATGCATCTATCAGTTACACATACATGTAAGTACATGTAGTAAACACAACAAGTAGGTCTCTCACCACAACCTTCAGCAGGCTGCAAAAATAAGGGTCTACTTTTAATAAGCTATAGGCTGTAGGCTACATTCTGATGTTTGTATTACTTACATTTATGTCAGAGCCCACTGCAGCATACATAAAGATCCAAGGGGAGAGAAGAGGACCAATGATGAGTAGTGAACAAGTTGTATCACTGCATGGGGTTTGCTGAAATTACACTACACTGTCTGAAAGTCAACAATTGTGATGGGGGCACATTTCTCAGATATTATACTGTAGAAACCAGCTGATAGAACCAGATTTGATACATTAGAAATCTGCTGATAGACGTTATAGAGTACAATACATTTACATGTAAATGTTTATCTGCTTATAGAAAACGCCCATAATAGCCTACAATTTCATATCTGGCAAAAAATTAT
Source organism: Oncorhynchus mykiss (assembly GCF_057628025.1). Lineage (NCBI taxonomy): Eukaryota > Metazoa > Chordata > Actinopteri > Salmoniformes > Salmonidae > Oncorhynchus > Oncorhynchus mykiss. Next base: position 61,948,101 of record NC_143032.1, on the reverse strand, counting down.
AATTGTTTGACAACTTTCATTTAAATAAATAAAATGTGATAAGGAGCATAACCTACCTCAAATAGGAGTCATAAGAGAGTAATCCAAGGGAGAGTCGAATACAATCCGTTACCGCATATACGGAAATATTTGTCTGAACCTAATGGAAAGACGCAACTCTGAAATAAGAATCGGTCTGATACAGCTCTCATTCACAATCTTGGCTCCTCACAAAATGAAGAGTATAGATCCAGTGGTAGTCTAAATGTTGCGATAGGGTTTCTAATTTATGTATTCACCATAACGTCCGTGCGTCTGTCCTCTGTCACTGCGATTCTCAATCCCGTTACAAACCAATCTCTGTCTAGTTCAATACAGCATTCTGTGGATGCTGCCACAAGCTTATTTACAAGGACAGAATAAGGCAGAATAGCATATGGTCCTTGAAGCAAACTCAATTATGTTGATGACGGTACGCAGGAGACGATCATTTCCGTACCCCGTAATCTGCTGTTAGGTCAAAGTCGGTATGATGCAGCGAGCGTGTCACGGTGAGGCGACTTGTCTCTCTGTGTCCAGAGTGCCTGTCAAACAGCCCTGCGGGTCGTGCACACCACAGCGGTAACCTGCGCTCTGCGCTCCACACAGGCCGACAGCACTGCCTACTGTATTTAAAGAGACACAGCATAAAAGACGCGCAACCAAGGGCGCAGTGACTGTGGATTTCCATATATGAAACATTATAAACCATATAGGCCACCCTACACGTCAAACGAATCATGGTACATTTATCCTACAGTTTGAGCTATGTATGTACGTTTGTGTCTTGAATGAATTATATGGGGCAGGGGCAGGTCTGAGCATGGTCACCTTGACAAGATGACAGATTAGCTTCGAATATGTAATGTCACAACAATGCACCAAAACATTCTACCTCTAATTCTGTTCTCATGAAAACAAGATTAAGTTCTCTAACATGGAATCTCTACAGTTTACAGCAGTTGGCTTGAGAATCATACTAGCCTATTGAAAGTCTCTCGCTTGCTCTCTCTCTCTTTCTCTCTCCCTATTTCTTTCTCTCTCCTTTATTTATTTCTCTCTCTCCTTCTTTCTCTCTCTCTTCATCTACTTACACATTGAGGGGTGTTGCTGCCTTGAACCACAATGTTCACATTTTTACTTCTGTTGAATTGAGTTTTTTTCACCCACTCTCATCTGTCTCCATAATTTCAGTCATGTGGCCCTGACTATAAATTGGATGTATTGGATAGAGCAGATACCTTCACTGCTGTTCATCTCATTTGAAGAAGCCTACACAGAGCACCACACAATCCTTGCCTCCGCCTTCTCAAATCCATGTCCAGCTGTTCAGCTGCTGCATGCTTAACCGGCACACACAAGGATCTCTTAACTTAATGGCTAGAGCTATCATATGCTCTGCTCAGAAACAAATCTTCCTCGAGTGTAAAACACTCTCGCTGATCACAGTGTGATCAGTCTCCCACTGCAAATGATGACATTGGAATCAATAGCACAGAAACAGCATTAAGCAGGCTTCTAAAGGCCAGCATGCACCCCCCCCCCCCCCCCCCCAAACACATAATGAAAAACAGACACAGACACTCACAGAACCAAAACATAAGTCCAATGAAATACCCCCTGAGCCAATAAGACCAGGTAAGCAGAAATTCAGGCACTCCATGCACACGAGTCATCCACAATACATGAAAATTAAAACAAATAGCTTGTGTAAGCAAACCTGTTTGTTAATCAGAGCTGAGCTGAGTAATGCAAAGTATGAATATTCTATGCTCTAAAAATATCTCAAAACATTTTCACTAGTTTTAGACATCAAAAATCACACTTCTCTAATAGAAATATGACACGTTTTCCATGTAACCGACGCATACAGTAAAAATGTCTCGGTAGTTGAATAGTTAACCCAAGACCATCGCTGGACAATGAAATTGTTGAAATTGAGCTTAAAGAGCATTCCACTTCACAGCACATCAACAGTCAACACATTGCTCTCGTGTCACGACTTCCGCCGAAGTCGGTACCTCTCCTTATATGGGCAGCGTTCGGCGGTCGACGTCACCGGTCTTCTAGCCATCGCCGATCCGATTTCATTTTTTATTAATTTTTTATTTTTAATTTTACCCCTTTTTCTCCCCAATTTCGTGGTAACCCGGACACTGCTAGGCCAATTGTGCGTCGCCCCACGGACCTCCCGGTCGCGGCCGGTTACGACAGAGCCTGGGCGCGAACCCAGAGTCTCTGGTGGCACAGCTGGCGCTGCACCCGGGAGGCCCTCACCTTTCATTTTCCATTTGTTTTGTCTTGTTTTCCCACACACCTGGTTTACATGCCCTCATTACGTGACGTGTATATAACCCTCTGTTCCCCCCATGTCTGTGTGTGGAATTGTTTGTTGTAAAGTGTATGTGCATTTCTAACCGGTTTGCGACGGGTTATTTTAACCCGTATTTTGTTGTTTCTGGGTGCAGTTTGTTTTGCCTAAATAAAATGCTCCGGTGGTCACCTATGTCTGCTTTCCTGCGCCTGACTTCCCTGCAGCCAGTTACGCACCTCTTACAACTTGTTACTGTTCAGTAGTCAAGTGTGATCAAATACACATCATTTAGTGGGGTGTGGGGCCAAACAAAGTAGATGTAAAAGAAATAGAGCCTGCACATTTACATATGGAATTGTTTTAAGATGGTCAAACCATGAATCATTTAGATATTTGATTTGGACTTTTTGGACCCATTTAGGTATCCGCCAAAAATAAAAAACAATATTTGATAAAATATTGAATTTGGCCTTTACTACTATAGCCCATAGAAATGCATTGAATAACAAACACATTCAAAGATGGAAAAAAATACAGTCAAAACATGAATTGTAAGGAATAAGGTTTTGAAGGTTTTTTTACATGAATTGTAAGGAATAACGTTTTGAAGTTTTTTTTGACATGAATTGTAAGGAATAAGGTTTTGAAGTTTTTCGACCGATTGTCGAATGTGTCACGACTCCTATCGAAGGTGGCTCCCCTTCCCGTTCGGGTGGCGCTCGGCGGTCGTCGTCACCGGCCTACTAGCTTCCACTGATCTTTTCCTCCCCCTCCTTGTCTGTTTATTAGTTACACCTGTTGTTAATTAGGCTTATTAGTTGGGCTTTATTAGCCAGCCGGCCAGCCTGTTGGGTGTGCGGGATTGTTTTATGTGTACTCATTGTACACGCCTGTATGTCACGGTTGTTCGTGTACGTGAGTTGTTTTTGGGACTGTTTAGTTCCCCTGTGTTTTGGGGCATTTGTTTTGAGTGGTGTCTGTTTTCACCTGGTTGGTGAATAAAGACGTAGCGCTACTCTGAACTCTCGGTCTTCTGCGTCTGACTCCTTCCTCCACTACACCCCGGGCATTACAGAATACCGCACCTGGTAAATATGGAGTCAGCAGGAGCAGCTGCCAACCCCCTCCCATCGATGGAGGAACGTGTCCTCCACCACACCACCGTCCTCCATCGGATCGGATCCACCATGGACCAAATGATGGAGAGAATGGACCGATGGGAGAGAAGTGGTCTCCTCTCTCCACCTTCGGCTTCCCCAGCTCAGGATTCCCTTCTCCTCTCTCCCCATCCCCCGGCTCCAGCGCTCTCCGTCTTGCGCTCCCGAGGGATTATGATGGAGCGGCGGCGGGGTGTCAGGGGTTCTTACTCCAACTAGAACTGTACCTGGCGACCGTGAGACCGACTCCCCCGGGAGCGGAGAGGGTGAGTGTCCTCGTCTCTTGCCTGACGGGTCGTGCTCTGGAGTGGGCAAACGTGGTCTGGAATGGCCCAGACTCAGCGAAGGAGCACTACTCGGAATTCACTACTCGGGAGAGCGACTGTTCCACCTTAGGCAGGAGAAGAGGAGCGCCCAGGATTACGCGCTGGAGTTCCGGACCTTGGCCCCTGGGTCTGAGTGGAACGAAAGGGCCCTTATAGACCACTACCGGTGTAGTCTCCGGGAGGACGTCCGCAGGGAGCTAGCGTGTCGGCACACCGCTCTCTCCCAAGATTAACTAATTGACATGTCTATCCGGCTGGACAATCTGCTGGCTGCCCGCGGGTGTTTGGAGAGGGTCCTGTGCGTTCCACCACCCAGCACCCCCGCTCCCATTCCGATGGAGTTGGGAGGAGCCGTGCCGAGGGGTACCGGAGGAGGAGGCTCCCCCTGCACCAGCTGTGGTCGGAGAGGACACACGGCAGATCGGTGCTGGGGGGGCTCATCTGGGAGTCGAGATGGCAGGCGGAACGCTTCTCGGTCACCCCAGGTGAGTCAGCACCAAACTCACCCAGAACCCCCTGTTGGTCACATGTTTGTCTTGATTTTTTTCCTTGATTTTTTTCCCCTCTTCCCAGCATAAGGCGCTAGTCGATTCAGGTGCAGCTGGGAACTTTATGGATCGCGGACTAACCATCAAGCTGGGTGTTCCGCTTGTGCTGATAGATTCTCCCTTTCCCGTGCACTCCCTAGATAGCCGGCCATTAGGGACAGGGTTGGTCAGGGAGGCCACAGTTCCACTGGACATGGTGACGCAGGGGAATCATAGGGAGCGTATAAGTCTCTTTATTATCGATTCGCCTGCGTTTCCAGTGGTGCTGGGGATTCCCTGGCTGGCTCGGCACAATCCTAAGATTTCGTGGAGACAGGGGGTTCTCCAGGGGTGGTCAGAGGAGTGTTCTGGAAGGTGTCTGGGAGTTTCCATCTGTGCCACGTCGGTGGAGAGTCCAGACCAGGGTTCCCCGGTGCGCATCCTCCCCGAATATGCCGATTTGGCAATCACTTTCAGTAAAAAGACAGCGACTAAATTACCACCTCATCGACCGGGAGGGGATTGTGCGATAGATCTCCAGGTAAACACTGCGCTTCCCAAGAGTCACGTGACCCATTCTCCCAGGAGGAGACGTTGGCTATGGAGACATATGTCACGGAGTCTCTGGGACAGGGGTACATTCGGCCCTCCATCTCACCCGTCTCCTCGAGTTACTTTTTTGTGAACAAAAAGGAGGGAGGTCTGCATCCGTGCATTGATTATAGAGGTCTAAATGCCATCACAGTGGGGTTTAGTTACCCACTACCTCTCATCGCTACAGCGGTGGAATCATTTCACGGAGCACAGTTCTTCACAAAACTGGATCTCAAGAGCGCGTATAGTCTGGTACGTATTTGGGATGGAGACGAGTGGAAAACCGTGTTTAGTACCACATCGGGCCACTATGAGTACCTCGTCATGACGTATGGGTTAAAGAATGATCCAGCCATCTTTCAATCCTTTGTAGACGAGATTCTCAGGGACCTGCACGGGCAGGGCGTGGTTGTTTATATCGATGACATTCTGATCTATTCCAAGGTGCTTGGTAGACTCCTGGAGCATGACCTATACGTCAAGGCTGAGAAGTGTGTGTTCTCCAAACGAGCCGTCTCCTTCCTGGGTTATCGCATTTCCACCTAGGGGATGGTGATGGAGTGTGACCGCATTAAGGCTGTGCGTAATTGGCCAACTCCGACCACGGTAAAGGGGGTGCAGCGGTTTTTGGGGTTTGCCAATTACTACTGGAGGTTTATCCGGGGTTTTTGGCCAGGCTCCCATTACCTCACTGCTGAAGGGGGGCCCGGTGCGTTTGCGGTGGTCAGCAGAGGAGGACAGAGCCTTCAATAGGTTGAAGGCGCTGTTCACGGATGCACCCGTGTTGGCGCACCCGGACCCCTCTCTAGCATTCATAGTGGAGGTGGACGCGTCTGAGGCTGGGGTGGGTGCCGTGCTATCACAGCGCTCGGGTATGCCACCAAAACTCCACCCCTGCGCTTTCTTTTCGAGGAAGCTCAGTCCAGCGGAGCGTAACTATGATGTGGGGGACCGGAAGTTGTTAGCGGTGGTCAGGGCTCTGAGAGTGTGGAGACACTGGCTTGAGGGGGCTAAGCACCCCTTTCTCATCTGGACCGACCACCAGAATCTGGAGTATATTCGGGCAGCTAGGAGACTGAACCCACGTCAGGCAAGGTGGGCCATGTTCTTCACCCGATTCCAGTTTACTCTGTCATATAGACCAAGCTCCCAGAACGTAAAGGCTGACGCACTGTCCCACCTTTACGACACGGAGGATCGGTCCACCGAGCCTACTCCCATCCTTCCTGCCTTGAGGCTGATGGCACCAGTGGTATGGGAGGTGGACTCAGACATAGAGCGGGCGTTAAGGGCGGAGCCTGCGCCTCCTCAGTGTCCGGCTGGGCGGAAGTACGTGCCGCTTGGTGTCCGGGACCAACTGATTCGGTGGGCTCACTCCCTACCCTCCTCCGGTCACCCTGGGTTGTCGAGGACAGTGGGGGGCCTCCGGAAGAAGTATTGGTGGCCCACCTTGGCTAGGGACGTTAGGGTTTATGTATTTTCCTGTTCGGTGTGCACCCAGAGTAAGGCTCCTAGGCACCTTCCTAGAGGGAAGTTACAACCCCTCCCTGTTCCACAATGGCCATGGTCTCACCTATCCGTAGATTTCCTGACCGATCTCTCCCCGTCTCAGGGGAACACTACGGTTTTGGTGATTGTGGATCGGTTCTCTAAGTCCTGCCGTCTCCTCCCGTTGCCCGGTCTCCCTACAGCCCTACAGACTGCGGAGGTATTATTCACCCACGTCTTCCGGCACTGCGGGGTGCCGGAGGACATCATCTCTGATCGGGGTCCCCAGTTCACGTCCCGGGTATGGAGGGCGTTCATGGAGCGTCTGGGGGTCTCGGATAGCCTGACCTCCGGTTATCACCCCGAGAGTAATGGGCAGGTGGGGAGAGTGAACCAGGAGGTGGGTAGGTTTCTGCGATCGTATTGCCAGGACCGGCCAGGGGAGTGGGCGAGATACATCCCCTGGGCTGAAATGGCCCAGAACTCACTAAGCCACTCCTCTACCAACATGTCACCATTTCAGTGCGTGTTGGGGTACCAGCCGATCCTGACACCGTGGCATCCGAGTCAGACCGAGGCTCCTGCGGTGGAGGAGTGGGTGCAGCGCTCCAAGGAGACCTTGAGGGCCGTCCAGGAATCCCTCCAACAAGCCAGTGGACGGCAGAAGAGGAGTGCTGACCGCCACTGCAGTGAGGCCCCCGTGTTTGTACCGGGGGACAGGGTCTGGCTCTCGACCCGAAACCTACCCCAAAACCTACAGGTGGGAAAAGGCTACCTAAGTATGGTTCTCAATCAGAGACAACAATTGACAGCTGCCTCTGATTGGGAACCATACCAGGCCAAACACATAGAATGCCCACCCCAACTCACGCCCTGACCAAATCAAAATAGAGACATAAAAAAGGAACTAAGGTCAGGACGTGACAGTGCACCTGTAACTGCCCTCTTGGACATGGTCAAGGAAGGTGTCCGTTTTTCTGGGGGGGACAAATCTGACCTGACAACCATCCGTCTGACAGAAACTCACTACTGAGGGAAAACAGTTTCCATCCTTTACCTCTAAATGTGCGGCCCCTTTCAACTTAATTATGTATAGACTGCACTAATCGTTACTTGTCTTATGTTTATAAATGTGGGTGTGGTGAACTTCAGGTAAAATTGGTGAACTTCCGGGAAAATGAACTGAGCAAGATCCTTGTAGGATCGAAATGCTGTTTGTTTATTTATAAAGGTACAGAATCTAGTCTCAGAGCATTCAACATTATTCTGTACTTAAATCTGACACACTCCATTTAGTGTGATATGTTATGTTTCGTATGTATTCAGTTGTGGATGTCTATCACCCATTTCATATGATATGTTCATAGCAGCAGGAAGTAGTTTGGGGGTGTGGCGATTTTTTTCGTCACCAAGGGGGGCACTGCAGACGGCCATATCGGTTCGCTAGTACAGGACTATTAAAGGCCAGTGCACTAATTTTGTGAATAAATATTTATTTTCATTTTTATTTATTATTAATATATATTTTTATAAAGATTTTTCAGGGGGTACTGCAACACCCTCAGCACCCCTACTTCCAGTGGCTAAGGATATGCTATGAATTATATGTTACATATTTGCAAAACATACAATTTGTTACAAATTTGCAAACGTACTGTGTTATGAATTTGCAAAATACATGATACGTTACAAATTTCTAGCTAAGTGGCTAGGTGCCTAACGTTAGCTAGCTGGCTAACGTTAGCTAGGCTAGGGGTCTACAGTCAATCACGGACTACAAGAAGAAAACCAGCCCAGTCACGGACCAGGATGTCTTGCTCCCAGGCAGACAGATAACTTTTTTGCCCGCTTTGAGGACAATACAGTGCCACTGACACGGCCTGCAACGAAAACATGCGGTCTCTCCTTCACTGCAGCCGAGGTGAGTAAAACATTTAAACGTGTTAACCCTCGCAAGGCTGCAGGCCCAGACGGCATCCCCAGCCGCGCCCTCAGAGCATGCGCAGACCAGCTGGCCGGTGTGTTTACGGACATATTCAATCAATCCCTTTACCAGTCTGCTGTTCCCACATGCTTCAAGAGGGCCACCATTGTTCCTGTTCCCAAGAAAGCTAAGGTAACTGAGCAAAACGACTACCGCCCCGTAGCACTCACTTCCGTCATCATGAAGTGCTTTGAGAGACTAGTCAAGGACCATATCACCTCCACCCTACCTGACACCCTAGACCACATATGTCAGAGTCAAGGCCCGCGGGCCACATCCGGCCCGCAAGAAGGTTTTTTACGGCCCCTGGGATGATCTTGATTTATTATTAGAACCGGCCCGCAGCAAGCCGGCAGCCCGCAGATCTTTTACACGCACCAATACTACATTTCCCACAATGCAAAGGTGACGCACCGAGCAGTAGGCTGCTTCATTTCAATATTTATTGGCACAGCAGTCGTCAGCATCACAGTAAAATTAACTTTCAGATACCCATCAAAAATGGCAAAACGGAAGGTGGATACTGAGAACCGGGGGTTTCAAACAAGGTGGGAGTCGGAGTATATGTTCACGAAGGTAGCTGGAAAACCTGTGTGTCTTCTGTGTGGAGAAAGTGTGGCGGTACTGAAAGAGTATAATCTGAGACGACATTATGAAACGAAACACGCGGACAAAAACAAGAATATGGACATGGAACAAAGGCTACAAAAGGCCAGTTTTATTTTGGCAGAAGAGATCGCTAAATCAGCCCGGCCATTTACGGAGGGGGATTTCATCAAAAACTGCATGATTAAAGTTTGTGACGAAGTTTGCCCAGAAAAAAGGCAACTCTTTTTAAATGTGAGTCTGAGCAGAAACACCATTGCCGAGAGAGTAGACCAGTTGTCCATCAATCTAAAAGAGCAGCTTGTGAAAAAGGGAAAATATTTTATTGCATATTCCTTGGCTGTGGATGAGAGCACCGACATTTCTGACATTGCCCAGTTGTCAATTTTCATCCGCGGAGTGGACTCCAACCTAAGCGTGACAGAGGAGTTTTTGGCTTTACGTCCTATGCATGGCACAACTACGGGGCATGATTTGTATGAAGAGGTGTCAAGATGTGTAAATGAGATGGAGCTGCCTTGGGAAAAACTCGTGGGTTTGACAACCGACGGAGCACCTGCGATGTGTGGACACAGGAGCGGACTGGTGGCGAAGATACGGGAAAAGATGCAAGAGGAAAACGCGACAGGTGAGCTGACAGCTTATCATTGTATCATACACCAGGAAGCGTTGTGCGGTAAAGCCTTGAAAATGGAGCATGTAATGAGCATCATCACGCGCACAGTTAACTTTATCAGAGCCAAAGGTTTGAATCACCGCCAGTTCAAGGCATTTCTGACGGAGTTAGAAACGGAGCATGGTGATTTGCCTTATCACACAGAGGTGCGATGGGTAAGCCAGGGAAAGGTGCTTCAAAGATGTTTCGAGCTTCGTGAGGAGATTTGTCTGTTCTTGGACAGCAAAGGGAAAGACACAACACAACTCCGAGACGAAATGTTTCTGTGTGAAATGGCTTTTCTGTGTGACATTACGAGTCATCTGAATGCAATAAACTTGCAGCTGCAGGGTCGGGATCGTGTCATCTCTGATATGTACAGTACAGTGAAGGCATTTAAAACCAAACTGACTCTGTGGGAGACGCAGATGCGGAAAGAAAATTTGAGCCACTTTCCCAGCTGCCAGACCATGAAAGAGAAGCTCTCTACCAGTGCGTTCCCGAGCACACAGTTGGCTGATAAAATAGGTATGCTTGCCGCTGACTTTCGATGCCGATTTGCTGACTTTGAAGCACAAAAAAGCAGGTTGGAACTGCTCGGTAACCCATTTGCTGTTGACGTGGAAAGCTCACCACCAAACCTCCAAATGGAGTTGATTGACCTCCAATGCAATGATGCACTGAGGGCAAAATATGCGGCAGTGGGTGCTGCGGAGTTCATGTTTGGCAGCACATACCTGTGTGAACAACTGTTTTCTTTGATGAACCTGAACAAAACATCACACAGAAGTCGACTTACTGCTGAACACCTCCACTCAATTCTGAGGATTTCTTCAGCTCAGAGCCTTACCCCGAACATTGATGAACTTGTGGAAAAGATGGGACACCACCAAGTATCACCCTCAACCTCAAACAAGTGAACATTACTGTGCAATCACATATTTAGAGTTTTTACTCAGTTCAAGTTTAAAAGTTAAAATTTAATATTTGTTTTCACTGCATGTTACTTCTCCTTAAACAAAGTGTTGTTTTTGATTAATAGATTTTTGCACTTTATTTTTTTGTATTTCAATCCAATTATATTTTAAAAATATTTCAGTTGAGTGGATGATAGAAAATTGCTATTATTGTTTTTTCTTTGAAGTAAATTTAGCCCACTTTTGCTAAAATAGAAAATATAGTCTACTGATGGTGCCTTGAATACCGGTTTCTTTCATTTAATGTTCATGTTATGGGGATATTTATATAAAGGAAATTTGTCTTTTGTGTCTGTTGAAAATTAAAGATTACTGACAGAGCCATAAGAAAATATTGCTTTATTTATCTGATCATATTGTAATATATTTGTTAGGTTTTCAGTAGGTTCAATTAGGTTCACTAGACTATATGCGTCATTTAAAAATTTTTCAATGAACATTCGAACAGTCCGGCCCTCGTCTTGTAGCTGATTTTTTTATTTGGCCCTCCGTCCATTTGACTTTGACACCCCTGCCCTAGACCCACTCCAATTTGCTTACCGCCCAAATAGGTCCACAGACGATGCAATCTCAATCTCAACCACACTGCACACTGCACACTGCCCTAACCCATCTGGACAAGAGGAATACCTATGTGAGAATGCTGTTCATCGACTACAGCTCGGCATTCAACACCATAGTACCCTCCAAGCTCGTCATCAAGCTCGAGACCCTGGGTCTCGACCCCGCCCTGTGCAACTGGGTACTGGACTTCCTGACGGGCCACCCCCAGGTGGTGAGGGTAGGCAACAACATCTCCACCACGCTGACCCTCAACACTGGGGCCCCACAAGGGTGCGTTCTGAGCCCTCTCCTGTACTCCCTGTTCACCCACGACTGCGTGGCCACGCACGCCTCCAACTCAATCATCTGGTATGGTATCGAGTACAGTATATACATATGAGATGATTATGTAAACAAAGTGGCATAGTTAAAGTGGCTAGTGATACATGTCATAAAGATGCAGTAGATGATATAGAGTACAGTATATACGTATACATATGAGATGAGACATACCCCAAGCGACTTACGGCTGTAATCGCAGCAAAAGGTGGCGCTACAAAGTATTAACTTAAGGGGGCTGAATAATTTTGCACGCCAAATTTTTCAGTTTTTGATTTGTTAAAAAAGTTTGAAATATCCAATAAATGTTGTTCCACTTCATGATTGTGTCCCACTTGTTGTTGATTCTTCACAAAAAAATACAATTTTATATCTTTATGTTTGAAGCCTGAAATGTGGCAAAAGGTCGCAAAGTTCAAGGGGGCCGAATACTTTCGCAAGGCACTGTACCCTACATTATTCATCTCATATGTATACGTATATACTGTACTCTATATCATCTACTGCATCTTTATGACATGTATCACTAGCCACTTTAACTATGCCACTTTGTTTACATACTCATCTCATATGTATATACTGTACTCGATACCATCTACTGTATCTTGCCTATGCTGCTCTGTACCATCACTCATCCATATATCTTTATGTACATATTCTTTATCCCCTTACACTGTGTATAAGACAGTAGTTTTGGAATTGTTAGTTAGATTACTTGTTGGTTATTACTGCATTGTCGGAACTAGAAGCACAAGCATTTCGCTACACTCGCATTAACATCTGCTAACCATATGTGTGTTGTGACAAATAAAATGTACGTGACAAATAAAATTTGATTTGATTTGATTTGGGTTAGGGTTAAGGTTAGGGTTAAGGTTAAGTTTAGGAGTTAGGTTCACTTCTTGGTGCACCCATCCCGTTAGCGGGATCATTTTCGTCAACATCCGCTGAATTGCAGAGCGCCAAATTAAAATTAAATTACTAAAAATATTTATTTTTCATGAAATCACAAGTGCAATATAGCAAAACACAGCTTAGCTTGTTGTTAATCCACCTGGCGTGTCAGATTTCAAAAAAGCTTTACGGCGAAAGCAAACCAAGCGTTTATGTAAGGACATCTCTCTCAGCAGACAAAACATTACAAACAGCTAGCAGCAAAGTAGATTGGTCACGAAAGTCAGAAAAGCAATACAAGTAATCGCTTACCTTTGATGATCTTTGGATGTTTGCTCTCACGAGACTCCCAGTTACACAATAAATGTTTCTTTTGTTCCATAAAGATTATTTTTATATCCAAAATACCTCCATTTGTTTGGCGCGTTATGTTCAGTAATCCACAGGCTCGAGAGGTCACGACGGGGCAGACGAAAATTCCAAATAGTATCCGTAAAGTTCGTAGAAACATGTCAAATGTTTTTTATAATCAATCCTCATGTTGTTTTTACAATAAACAATCAATAATACCGTAGCTTTTTCAATAGGAGAGAGAGATAAAATGTCTGCTCCAAACTGTTGGCGCATGCAAAACTCTGCTGACACCCAGCGATCCACTGACGCGATGTTATCGTTCTCGCTCATTTTTCTAAATAAAAGGCTGGTTGATATCCCTTTAAATGGAGGGAAGGCATGCAATGGAACAGGGAGGTTTCAAAATAAGAGGCACTTCCTAGTTGGATTTTCCTCAGGTTTTCGCCTGCAATACCAGTTCTGTTATACTCACAGACAATATTTTGACAGTTTTGGAAACTTTAGAGGGTTTTCTATCCTAATATGACAATTATATGCATATTCTAGCTTCTGGGCCTGAGAAATAGTTTCATTTGGGTACGTTTTTCATCCAAACATCAAAATACTGCCCCCTACACTCAACAGGTTAAAGGGTTAAGGTTAGGCTTAGGCTTAGGAGAAGGGTTAAGTTTAGGGTTAGGGGAAGGGTTAGCTAACAGGCTAAGTAGTTGCAAAGTTGCTAATTAGCTAAAATACTACATTTATCCATGACGAGATTGAAACTCTCAAACTTTGGGTTGCTAGAAGTTCGTGTTATACACCCACCCATCCACCACGACCAACCACCCTACTTTTGTTTTTTGTTAAGTAAACATCGTTCTCATGTAACCATACCAAATGAAACATATCATACTAATTTGAGTGTCCCGGATTTACTATGTTGCGTTTAGTCTATGAGACCAGGCTGAGGTACGTGGTGGAGCTCATGAGTGTGCGGGCACTATTTCTTTTATACCGACTTGTTCACCCATCTACAAGGAGCAGTCAGTCTGCTGACACGACATAACAGACATGACAGTGCACATTCCAAGCCAAAGCATCATCATCATCTAAGGGTATGCAGGAGGACGATGGTTTCTCCCTGCACTATGGCCCCTGATACTGTCACCACCCATTAACATCACCTAGCTCTGCGGTGACCGGGAAGACTGTGGTTAACATACAGAAAGACCTTGACCTGTCCACTGAGTCCCAGTCAGATTACTCATGCTGAAGCAGACAGGGTCATGCCTCTGTCTCATCTAATGTATGTCAAAAGCCTCTGGGACTCTGGAGTAAAAGGACCAGACACCATCTTGCGTTTATGTGCCTGCTTGTTTGATATGCCAAAGGTAAAGTTTCATTCTGTAAATGTTTTGTCCATCAACAGCACAGGTCACATACTGCAAACCTGGGTTGATCTGCAAGAGGTTGTGAAATGTCATACTGTTAGTTTAATACCTTTACAGGAGATGACCCAGGAAGCGTCCCAAATTGCACCATATTCCCTATAGAGCACTACTTTTGACCAGAGCCCTATAGGCCCTAACCAAAGTAGTGCACTATATAGGAAATAGTTCCATTTGGGATGCAGACCAAGAATGGAGTAAAGGGCTGTGTCTGTCCTCTCCCAGAACTCCTCTTCTTAATGGATGAGGCCATAGAGCCATTGGGAGAGGGCCCTCTAGCCAGAGATAAGGAGCCAGGTCAGGTCAGAGGTCAGGCCCCAATGGCCCACCCATGGATGGTCAGATGGTACCTCATAAGTCAGCAGTCAAAGCATTCAGTCAGTCAGCTGGTTGTGTGTGACCCACAATTTGTCTGCCCCTCCGATACATAGACAGAGGAAAACGACAAAGAATCCATTGTTTAGAAATCTGTTCACTCTAAAATGGGATTAGTGGAAAGGCAGGGTTGGACAGATTTTTGTCTAATGCAATCAATCATATTGTTCAGAGGCCATTACCTCCCCCTTGATTAATTCACGGTTATGTCTGTTCCTATGTCCAGCCTGAGAATTGGGATACAAATGGTCAGGACAGGAGAAATCCTAACATATGCTGTGTATTGGTGTGTTCTATGCTATTCTTTACAGTACTTTGTACTGAAATTGTGGAGATATACACCAAACGTTTTATTATTCAACAGGATTTAAATCAAGATCCACACATGTGGAATAATACATTTGTATTATACACAAGGGGGCACATACCCGGAACACAATGATATAATCAGGGATTTACACGAAAACTTGTTCAACAGTTAATGGCATTTCCATTGGATCACATGGATTTCCAAAGGTTGAGTCATACAGTGCCTTCGGAAAGTATTCAGGCCCCTTCACTTTTTCCACATTTTGTTACGTTACAGCCATATTCTTTCGGTCATCAATCTACACACAATACCCCATAATGACAAAGCAAAAACTGGTTTTTAGAAATGGTTGCATATTTATTTTTTAAAAATACAAAAAAAAATGAATTCAGACCCTTTACTCAGTACTTTGTTGAAGCACCTTTGGCAGCAATTTTTTAAATATATTTTTTATTTAACCTTTATTTAACCTTTATTTAACTAGACAAGTCAGTTATGAACAAATTATTATTTACAATGACGGCCTACCAAAAGGCCGGGGGCCTGGGATAAAAAACAATACAAAAAAAACAGTATACAGTGCCTTGCGAAAGTATTCGGCCCCCTTGAACTTTGCGACCTTTTGCCACATTTCAGGCTTCAAACATAAAGATATAAAACTGTATTTTTTGTGAAGAATCAACAACAAGTGGGACACAATCATGAAGTGGAACGACATTTATTGGATATTTCAAACTTTTTTAACAAATCAAAAACTGAAAAATTGAGCGTGCAAAATTATTCAGCCCCTTTACTTTCAGTGCAGCAAACTCTCTCCAGAAGTTCAGTGAGGATCTCTGAATGATCCAATGTTGACCTAAATGACTAATGAGGATAAATACAATCCACCTGTGTGTAATCAAGTCTCCGTATAAATGCATCTGCACTGTGATAGTCTCAGAGGTCCGTTAAAAGCGCAGAGAGCATCATGAAGAACAAGGAACACACCAGGCAGGTCCGAGATACTGTTGTGAAGAAGTTTAAAGCCGGATTTGGATACAAAAAGATTTCCCAAGCTTTAAACATCCCAAGGAGCACTGTGCAAGCGATAATATTGAAATGGAAGGAGTATCAGACCACTGCAAATCTACCAAGACCTGGCCGTCCCTCTAAACTTTCAGCTCATACAAGGAGAAGACTGATCAGAGATGCAGCCAAGAGGCCCATGATCACTCTGGATGAACTGCAGAGATCTACAGCTGAGGTGGGAGACTCTGTCCATAGGACAACAATCAGTCGTATATTGCACAAATCTGGCCTTTATGGAAGAGTGGCAAGAAGAAAGCCATTTCTTAAAGATATCCATAAAAAGTGTCGTTTAAAGTTTGCCACAAGCCACCTGGGAGACACACCAAACATGTGGAAGAAGGTGCTCTGGTCAGATGAAACCAAAATTGAACTTTTTGGCAACAATGCAAAACGTTATGTTTGGCGTAAAAGCAACACAGCTGAACACACCATCCCCACTGTCAAACATGGTGGTGGCAGCATCATGGTTTGGGCCTGCTTTTCTTCAGCAGGGACAGGGAAGATGGTTCAAATTGATGGGAAGATGGATGGAGCCAAATACAGGACCATTCTGGAAGAAAACCTGATGGAGTCTGCAAAAGACCTGAGACTGGGAGGGAGATTTGTCTTCCAACAAAACAATGATCCAAAACATAAAGCAAAATCTACAATGGAATGGTTCAAAAATAAACATATCCAGGTGTTAGAATGGCCAAGTCAAAGTCCAGACCTGAATCCAATCGAGAATCTGTGGAAAGAACTGAAAACTGCTGTTCACAAATGCTCTCCATCCAACCTCACTGAGCTCGAGCTGTTTTGCAAGGAGGAATGGGAAAAAATGTCAGTCTCTCGATGTGCAAAACTGATAGAGACATACCCCAAGCGACTTACAGCTGTAATCGCAGCAAAAGGTGGCGCTACAAAGTATTAACTTAAGGGGGCTGAATAATTTTGCACGCCCAATTTTTCAGTTTTTGATTTGTTAAAAAAGTTTGAAATATCCAATAAATGTCGTTCCACTTCATGATTGTGTCCCACTTGTTGTTGATTCTTCACAAAAAAATACAGTTTTATATCTTTATGTTTGAAGCCTGAAATGTGGCAAAAGGTTGCAAAGTTCAAGGGGGCCGAATACTTTCGCAAGGCACTGTAAGTATAGGACAAAACACAGATCACAACAAGAGAGACAACATTACATAAAGAGAGACCTAAGACAACAACATAGCAAGGCAGCAACACAGAACACAACATGGTAGCAATACAACATAACAACAACATGGTAGCAACACAACATGGTAGCAGCACAAAATATGGTACAAACATTATTGAGCACAGTCAACAGCACAAAGGTCAAGAAGGTAGAGACAACAATACATCACACAAAGCAGCCACAACTGTCAGTAAGAGTGTCCATGATTGAGTCTTTGAATGAAGATATTGAGATAAAACTGTCCAGTTTGAGTGTTTGTTGCAGCTCGTTCCAGTCTCTAACTGCAGCGAACTGAAAAGAGGAGTGACCCAGGGATATGTGTGCTTTGGGGACCTTTAACAGAATGTGACTGGCAGAACGGGTGTTGTATGTGGAGAATGAGGGCTGCAGTAGATATCTCAGATGGGGGGGGGGGGGTGAGGCCTAAGAGGGTTTTATAAATAAGCATCAACCAGTGGGTCTTGCGACGGGTATATAGCGATGACAAGTTTACAGAGGAGAATAGAGTGCAGGGATGTGTCCTATAAGTAGCATTGGTGGCAAACCTGGTGGCCTAATGGTAAAGAACATCTAGCCGCTCGAGAGCACCCTTACCTGCCGATCTATAAATTATGTCTCTGTAATCTAGCATGGGTAGGATGGTCATCTGAATCAGGGTTAGTTTGGCAGCTGGGGTGAAAGTGGAGCGATTACGATAGAGGAAGCCAAGTCTAGATTTAACTATAGCCTGCAGCTTTGATATGTGCTGTATTTTGTATAAGCTGACTACCTCAAGCTCTAAACCCTCAGTGGTAGTAATAACACGTGGGAAGAGGGGCATTCTTCTTAACAAACCAGATGACCTTTGTTTTGGAGCTGTTCAGATCAAGATTAAGGGTAGAGAAAGCTTGTTTGACACTAAGGAAGCTTTTTTTGTAGAGCATTTAACACAAAATCCGTGGAGGGGCAAATGAGTATAAGACTATAATTTGCGTATAAATGGATGAAAGAGCTTCCTACTGCCTGAGCTATGTTGTTGATGTAAATTGAGAAGAGCGTGTGGCCTATGATTGAGCCTTGGGGTACTCCTTTGGTGAGAGGCAGTGGCTGAGACAGCAGCTTTTCTGACTTTATACACTGCACTCTTTGAGAGAGGTAGTTAGCAAGCCAGGCCAAAGACCCCTCAGAGACACCAATACTCCTTAGCCGGCTTACAAGAATGGAATGGTCTAATGTATCAAAAGCTTTGGTCAAGGCAATAAAAAAAAGCAGCACAATGTTGCTTAGAATCAAGGGCAATGGTGACATCATTAAGGACCTTTAAGGTTGAAGTGACACATCCATAACCTCAGCGGAAACCAGATTGCATACCCGAGAGAATACTATAGACATCAAGAAAGCCAGTTAGTTGATTATTGACAAGTTTTTCCAACACTTTTGATAAACAGGACAAAATATAAATAGGCCTATAACAGTTAGGATCATCTTGATCTCCCCCTTTAAATAAAATACGAACTGTGGCTGCCTTCCAAGCAATGGGAACCTCCCCAGAAAGGAGAGACAGGTTAAACAAGTTGGTGATAGGCTTGGTGATGATAGGGGCAGCAATCTTAAAGAAGAAAGGGTCTAAACCATCTGACCCAGATGTTTTTTGGGGGTCAAGTTTAAGGAGCTCCTTTAGCACCTCGGACTCAGTAACTGCCTGCAGGGAGAAACTTTGTAGCGGGGCAAGGGAAAAGAATCGGGGATAGTCACATTAGAAAGGGTGGGAGATGAGGAGATGGTGGACAGGCAAGGAGGCATGGCTGAGTCAAACAGGAATCCTGACTTAATAAAGTGGTGATTAAAGAGCTCAGCCATGTGCTTCTTGTCAGTAACAACCACATCAACATTAAGGGACGTGGGCAGCTATAAGGAGGAGTGTTTATTATCCAGGTCTTTAACCATTTTCCAGAACTTCTTGGGGTTAGACCCACAGAGAGAGACCTGCTCCTTAAAGTAACTAACTTTGGCCTTCTGGATAGCCTGAGTGCACTTCTTTCTCATTTACCTGAACGATAGCCAGTCAGCCTCAGTATGCGTGTGCCGAGCCTTTCGCCAAATGCATTTCTTGAGGTGGAGTAACTCTGGAAGATCACAGTCAAAACAGGGACTGAACCTGTTTTTAATTCTCATTTTCTTTATGGGGGCGTGTTTGTTAACAATACCACTGAAAATATAAAAAAATAAGGTCCAAGCTGATTCTATACCATTTTACAGAGGCCAGGTCATGAAGGAAGGCTTGATCATTACATTTTTTTAGCAAGCGTCTATGACAAATCAGGACAGGTCGTTTCACTGAGCAGCCATTACGAACACAGGCTGTAAAACAGTGATCACTAAGGTCATTGCAGAAAACACCAGACTGATACCTATCAGGATTATTTATGAGGATAACATCAAGAAGAGTAGCCTTTTCTGGGTGTTTGGAGTCATACCTTGTGGGATTGGTAATAATCTGAGAAAGATCTAGGGAGTCCCATTGTTTTAGGACTTGGTCAGGTGGTTTAAGCATGTCCCCGTTTAGGTCACCTAGCAGGACAAATTCAGACTTGATGTAAGGGGCCAGGAGAGAGCTTAGGGCAGGTATGGTACAGCTGATGGAGGATGATAGCATCCAGCAACAGTCAACAAAGAGCTATTTGAAAGTTTAATGCTTAAAACCTGCAAATCAAATTGTTTGGGGACAGACTTGGTGGTGTTACGGCTTTGTACAGGAGGTGAAGTCAGGTGCAGGAGAGCAGAGTAGATTTAACAGGTACACTTTTATTCCGGTCAAGAAATAGGCACAAAATGACATCAAAGTGCCCAAAAGAAAACACGGAACATGTACAAAAGTATAGCGCGTGAACATCTCACATAACATTAAACAATTACACACAAAGACATGGAGGGGAACAGAGGGATAAATACAAGCAGTGTGATTAGATAATGAGAAGCAGGTGTGTATGGAAACAAGACAAAACAAATAGAAATATGAAAATGGAGCAGCGATGGCTAGAAAGCCGGTGACATTGATCGCCGAACAAGGAGAGGAGCTGACTTCGGTGGAAGTCGTGACAGGTGGAGACAACCGAGCACTGAAGGTGATCATTGGTAAAGATTGCCACTCCCCCATCTTTGGAAGATCTGTCTTGCCGAAAAATGTTATAAAAGGTTATAACCATAAAGGTTAACATTAGCATTCAAAACACTCTTTCTTAACCACGTCTCAGTAATGACAAACACATCTGGATTGAAGCTGTGAACCCACACTATCAATGTATCCATTTTAAGTAATAAGCTTCTAGTGTTAAAGTGAAGAAAACCCAGGCTTTTACGAGAGCAGAAATCAGTGAAGCCGATATCAGAGCACAAGTTAGAATTGGGGCTAGCAACTGTAGATGGGCCAGGGTGTACATGCACATTTCCAGATATCATCAATCAAGGCACAACATAGTACAGGGAGAGCTCTGATTTATGAATGTGCATCAGATGGCAACAAGATCATATCTTACAGCAATTTCATCAGGCAACATGAATACAAAGCCGGCGAGAGGTGGTTAGAATAGGATGGAAGGCCAAAAGTCTGTGTAACCAATAATGGGATTACAGCCTTGAGTCTTCTTGGGTATGACGCTACAAACTTGGCATACCTGTATTTGGGGAGTTTCTCCCATTCTTTTCTGCAGATCCTCTCAAGCTCTTTCAAGTTGGATGGGGAGTGTTGCTGCACAGCTATATTTAGGTCTCTCCAGAGATGTTCGATCGGGTTCAAGTGGCTGGGCCACTCAAGGACATTCAGAGACTTGTCCCGAAGCCATACCTGCTTTGTCTTGGCTGTGTGCTTAGGGTTGTTGTCCTGTTGTAGGTGAACTTTGGCCCCAGTCTGAGATCCTGAGAGCTCTGGAACAGGTTCATCTTTCCCTTGATCCTGACTAGTCTCCAAGTCTCTGCCACAGGAAAACATCCCCAAAGCATGATGCTGCCACCACGATTCACCATAGGGATGATGCCAGGTTTCCTCCAGATGTGACACTTGGCATTCAGGCCAAATAATTCAATCTTGGTTTCATCAGACCAGAGAATCTTGTTTCTCATGGTCCGAGAGTCCTTTAGGTGCCTTTTGGCAAACTCCAAGCGGGCTGTTATGAGAAGCGGCCTTTTACTGAGGAGTGGCTTCCGTCTGGCTAATCTTCCATAAATGTCTGATTGGTGGAGTGCTGCAGAGATGGTTGTCCTTCTGGAAGCTTCTCCGGAGCTCTGTCAGAGTTACCATCGTGTTCTTGGTCACCTCAATTACCAAGGCTCTTCTCCCCCTGATTGCTCAGTTTGGCCGGGAGGCAAACTCTAGGAAGAGTCTTGGTGGTTCCAAACTTCTTCCATTTAAGAATGATGGAGGCCACTGTGTTCTTGGGGACCTTCAATGCTGCAGACATTTTTTGGTACCCTTCTCTGGATCTGTGCCTTGACACAATCCTCTCTAAGAGCTCTATGGACAATTCCTTCGATCTTATGGCTTGTATTTTGCTCTGCCATATGCTGTCAACTGTGGGAACTTATATAGACAGGTGTGTGCCTTTCCAAATCATGTCCAATCAATTGAATTTACCACAGGTGGACTCCAATCAGGTGGTGGAAACATCTCAAGGATGATCAATGGAAACAGGATGCACCTGAGCTCAATTTCGAGTCTCATAGCAAAGGGTCTGAATACTTGTTTAAATAATGTATTTCTGTTTGAAAAAAATTATACATTTGCAAACATTTCTAAAAACCTGTTTTCACTTTGTCATTATGGGATACTGAGTGTAGATTGAGGATTTTTTTTAAATTTAATCCATTTTAGAATAAGGCTGTAACGCAACAAATGTGGATAAAGTGAAGGGGTCTGAATACTTTCCAAATGCACTGTAAATACTGCTTTTCTTTTCCTTTCTTCTTTTCGTAGACATGCGATGTGTTGGCAAAATGTTCTGCTGCATGTGCTGTAAAATGAAAGAGAATATACAAATGTCAGTAAACCAGAATACACATATTATTTTTAAATATAAAAGATGTAATGATTTCATGATTGTATTTTACTTGCAAGACACTTGGAAGGCACATTCACACTCTACTTGTATGGCATAATGTTTTACACATTTTCACTGTGCATATTGTAACGGCAGAGCTCCTCTTTGTCTGAAGAGAAGTAAGAATCGGACCAAGATGCAGCGTGGTAAGTGTCCATAACTTTAATCAAAGAAAGCACTGAAATACAAAAATAACAAAAGAAACGTGACAAAACGAAACCGAAACAGTACCGTGTGGCGACAAACACTGACATAGAAACAAACGCCCACAAACCAACAGTGAAACCCAGGCTACCTAAGTATGATTCTCAATCAGAGACAATAACGACACCTGCCTCTGATTGAGAACCATACTAGGCCGAAACAGAAACCAAACATAGACTGCCCACCCCAACTCAACCCAACAGGTGCGGACTCCGGCCGCAAAACCTGAACCTATAGGGGAGGGTCTGTTTGGGCGTCTGTCCGCGGTGGCGGCTCTGGCGAGGGACGTGGACCCCACTTCATCACAGTTTTTCTCCGCCTCCTCAACCGCCCCCGTGGCCTCTTATGAGCGGCGACCCTCGCCGCTGACCTCCGACTGGGGATCCTAGCCATGGGTCCCAAATGGACGGGAGATTCCGGCAGCGCCGGACAGATGGGAGACTCCGGCAGCGCCGGACAGGCGGAAGAAAACTGGCTGACGGCTCTGGTGGCTCCTGGCTAACTGACGGCTCTGGCGGCTCCTGGCTGACTGGCGGCTCTGGCGACTCCTGGCTGGCGGCTCTGGCGGCTCCTGGCTGGCGGCTCTGGTGGCTCCTGGCTGGCTGACGGCTCTGGCGGCTCCTGGCTGGCTGACGGCTCTGGCGGCTCCTGGCTGGCTGACGGCTCTGGCGGCTCCTGGATGGCTGACGGCTCTGGCGGCTCCTGGCTGGCTGACGGCTCTGGCGGCTCCTGGCTGACTGGCGGCTCAGGACAGACTGGCGACTCAGGACAGACTGGCGGCTCTGGCGGCTCAGGACAGACTGGCGGCTCTGGCGGCTCAGGACAGACTGGCGGCTCTGGCGGCTCAGGACAGACGGGAGACTCTGGCGGCTCAGGACAGACGGGAGACTCTGGCGGCTCAGGACAGACGGGAGACTCTGGCGGCTCAGGACAGACGGGAGACTCTGGCAGCTCAGGAAAGACGGGAGACTCTGGCAGCTCAGGACAGACGGGAGACTCTGGCAGCGCTGGAGAGGAGGAAGGCTCTAGCAGCGCTGGACAGGCGGGAACACCTGTAGGCAGAAGACGGAGAGACAGCCTGGTGCGGGGGGCTGGTGCGGGGGGCTGGTGCGTGGAGGTGGCACTGGGTAGACTGGACCGTGCAGGCGCACTGGAGCTCTTGAGCACCGAGCCTGCCCAACCTTACCTGGTTGAATACTCCCGTGTGGCGAGGTGGAATAGCCCGCACTGGGCTGTGCTGGCGAACCGGGGACACCATGCATAAGGCTGGTGCCATGTACGCCGGCCCAAGGAGATGCACTGGAGGCCAGATGCTTAGAGCCGGCTTCATGGCACCTGGCTCGATGCCCACTCTAGCCCGGCCGATACGAGGAGCTGGAATGTACCGCACCGGGGTATGCACACGTACTGGGGAAACTGTGCGCTCCACCGCATAACACGGTGCCTGCCCGGTCCCTCTCTCTCTCCTGTAAGTACGGGAAGTTGGCGCAGGTCTCCTACCTGGTTTCGCCACACTCCCCGTGTGCACCCCCCATAAACATTTTAGGGCTGCCTCTCGGGCTTCCAGCCGCGCTGCCGTGCTGCCTCCTCATACCAGCGCCTCTCTGCCTTCGCTGCCTCCAGCTCTGCCTTGGGATGGCGATATTCCCCTGGCTGAGTCCAGGGTCCTTTGCCGTTCAGATTCTTCTCCCATGTCCAGGAGTCCTGTGTACTTTGCCGCTGCTGCTGCTGTCCTTTACCACGCTGCTTGGTCCTTGGTTGGTGGGTGATTCTGTAACGGCAGATCTCCTCTTCGTCTGAAGAGGAGTAAGGATCGGACCAAGATGCAGCGTGGTAAGTGTCCATAACTTTAATCAAAGAAAGCACTGAACACTGAAATACAAAAATAACAAAAGAAACGTGGAGAAACTAAACCGAAACAGTACCGTGTGGCGACAAACACTGACACGGAAACAAACACCCACAAACCAACAGTGAAACCCAGGCTACCTAAGTATGATTCTCAATCAGAGACAACTAACGACACCTGCCTCTGATTGAGAACCATACTAGGACGAAACAGAAACCAAACATAGAAAAACAAACATAGACTGCCCACCACAACTCACGCCCTGACCATACTAAATAAAGACAAAACAAAGGAAATAAAGGTCAGAACGTGACACATATTCCGCTCAATCACAATACAAATAAGGCCTTGAAAGCCAATACAAACCTTTGTCAAATTCTGAAAAAAATTATATGTATGATTTTATATCCCATTAATATTAGTATTCATAGAGAGGTCCCCATCAACAACCCAGCTCTGCTTTTATCCTGTAAACAAGGGTCTCAGGGGAAATCTAAGGCTACAGCTATGGTGTAGCTCTCTACATACAGCATGCAAATTCCTCTTTGTCTCGCTATGAGAAAGAGAAAGGGCACCTCATCTGTCATTGAATACCTTTAGAACAGTAAACATGTATTCCATATGACCATTACCCCAGAATACTGGGCTGCTGCTCGTCATTTCTGATCATGAGTAATAGTCCTCTGGGTTAGATGTCACATCGAATGCCAGGTGCGAGAGACCTGATATTTATGTGAACAACCATCTTAATGGTAGCTCTCCTCTTAATGGTAGCTCTCATAGTATGAAAACAAACCATTTTACCCTACCTTCATAGTGAGCTGTGAAATAGACCAAGAATTCAACCCGATTTGTGACTGCACATTTCAAAAGCCCCATTGTCAGGGAGCCATTGTTAATGTCTGTTCTTAATCCATTTTTGGAATTGTTAAACATGGATTGATAATCATGTAAGATCCAGTTAAGGTAAAGGTCCTGGGTGGGAACCTCCAGAACCATAGTAACAAAACCATTTCAGTAACTCTACCACCTCATACAGCTGTAGGATCTTAATTTGATCACCCTGATGCAGGAGAACTTTCCTGCAAAGCAAGACATGTTTTTAACTTTTAGTGTATTTCAACTTTTACATTTCAGACTTGATTTACCCTTACGAAAAATGTATCAACCCCTACAAAAACTTATATGAATTATAATCCACATAATAATTCACATTTGCTGTAGGATTATTTTCCTGCTGTAGCAAACTGACTTAAATTAAGATCCTACATCTGTATGAAAGGTGTACATGATTTGCATAAAAGCATCAAAGCAATCTCTCTCCTTGGAGAAGGTACTGTCAACATCACATCAATATTATTCACAGGAATCCCTACCTAACAAACAAGGCACTGTTAAATACATTTGGCCTAAATTAATTATTCCACACATAAGATGTCTTCTACTGACAGTTGCTGGAACAGAGAGACAGTGTCATGTGTCATTGTAATGCTGGCCCAAAACAACATATTCTCTTTGTACTCTGAACACCATATCCTTTGCCCTTTGGCCTCTCTTAGATGTGTTCTGGAATCCATTCGTAACATAATATTCTATAAAACATTTATTCATAGACCACTTTCATCTCTTACTCCATTGTCTATCCCTATAACCAGTTCAGTAGTTATGGTATTCTGTCTGAGGGGGAAGGGGTCGGATGGAGAATAACAGTCACTATTGATGCCTCTTTTCCCATAAGTCACTCTGTTCCCCTGTGTTAAATGGTAGCAGAGAGAGAGAGAGAGAGAGAGAGAGAGCGAGCGAGAGAGAGAGAGACAGAGAGAGAAAGAAAGAAAGATAGTATATTAAGTGGAATATGGTGGTAGTGAAAATGCTTGAAGGTCTACAGCGATGTTTTAATTTAATATGTGCTGTTTCCCTATTAAAAATAATCAACAAACACACAATGTGCGTGTGGGACTCCCGACTATCCGTGTCGTCAGACCAACAGGGATTATTTACAATGGGGATCTAAGAGGTGCAATCGTCTAATGGATTCCAGGAGGCCATGGATTTGATAAGGCTGTAATGTCCCGTCCATAACCCCCTTCTCTTCCCACGTACACTCATCCAACACAAATAGACATCCGCGGACATCAGGAAAATTAAGTTACTTGTCACAATACATTTCATACAACATAATAAACTTAATTCCAGTACAGGAAATACAGTAAGCACAGGCAAATCAAGAGATTACAGAGACCATTAAGAACTAATCTTTTCACATGAGAAAAATTACCCATCCATAAGCAAATAATAATTTGTTTGACATTTGGAATACCAGGTTATGGATATCCCACAATGAAATCACATTGAAGCAGTCCAGAATTGTGCAATTTTGGGACAACTCTGATGAGCCACTTATGTAAATTGGTGTCCTGAATTAATGAACCCTTCCTTTGTCATCCTCCATGATGATGTTGCTGGAACTGATCGTTGCTCTTTTCAATCCCAGATGATTATCAATCAAATTCAATCAATAAAACTTTTTTTAAATCAGAAATTGTCACAAAATGCTTTACATAATCATATGTTGTGTTTATTGATTAGCTGTATTGTCATTTGTCTGTTGGCGTGTTTCCCTCTGTGCCAATCAGGCCAATTGGGGCCAATCAGGCCAATCACCTCAAGGCTAATATACAGTGCCTTGCGAAAGTATTCGGCCCCCTTGAACTTTGCGACCTTTTGCCACATTTCAGGCTTCAAACATAAAGATATAAAACTGTATTTTTTTGTGAAGAATCAACAACAAGTGGGACACAATCATGAAGTGGAACAACATTTATTGGATATTTCAAACTTTTTTAACAAATCAAAAACTGAAAAATTGGGCGTGCAAAATTATTCAGCCCCCTTAAGTTAATACTTTGTAGCGCCACCTTTTGCTGCGATTACAGCTGTAAGTTGCTTGGGGTATGTCTCTATCAGTTTTGCACATCGAGAGACTGACATTTTTTCCCATTCCTCCTTGCAAAACAGCTCGAGCTCAGTGAGGTTGGATGGAGAGCATTTGTGAACAGCAGTTTTCAATTCTTTCCACAGATACTCGATTGGATTCAGGTCTGGACTTTGACTTGGCCATTCTAACACCTGTATATGTTTATTTTTGAACCATTCCATTGTAGATTTTGCTTTATGTTTTGGATCATTGTCTTGTTGGAAGACAAATCTCCCTCCCAGTCTCAGGTCTTTTGCAGACTCCATCAGGTTTTCTTCCAGAATGGTCCTGTATTTGGCTCCATCCATCTTCCCATCAATTTTAACCATCTTCCCTGTCCCTGCTGAAGAAAAGCAGGCCCAAACCATGATGCTGCCACCACCATGTTTGACAGTGGGGATGGTGTGTTCAGCTGTGTTGCTTTTACGCCAAACATAACGTTTTGCATTGTTGCCAAAAAGTTCAATTTTGGTTTCATCTGACCAGAGCACCTTCTTCCACATGTTTGGTGTGTCTCCCAGGTGGCTTGTGGCAAACTTTAAACGACACTTTTTATGGATATCTTTAAGAAATGGCTTTCTTCTTGCCACTCTTCCATAAAGGCCAGATTTGTGCAATATACGACTGATTGTTGTCCTATGGACAGAGTCTCCCACCTCAGCTGTAGATCTCTGCAGTTCATCCAGAGTGATCATGGGCCTCTTGGCTGCCTCTCTGATCAGTCTTCTCCTTGTATGAGCTGAAAGTTTAGAGGGACGGCCAGGTCTTGGTAGATTTGCAGTGGTCTGATACTCCTTCCATTTCAATATTATCACTTGCACAGTGCTCTTTGGGATGTTTAAAGCTTGGGAAATCTTTTTGTATCCAAATCCGGCTTTAAACTTCTTCACAACAGTATCTCGGACTTGCCTGGTGTATTCCTTGTTCTTCATGATGCTCTCTGCGCTTTTAACGGACCTCTGAGACTATGACAGTGCAGGTGCATTTATACGGAGACTTGATTACACACAGGTGGATTGTATTCCTCCTCATTAGTCATTTAGGTCAACATTGGATCATTCAGAGATCCTCACTGAACTTCTGGAGAGAGTTTGCTGCACTGAAAGTAAAGGGGCTGAATAATTTTGCACGCCCAATTTTTCAGTTTTTGATTTGTTAAAAAAGTTAGAAATATCCAATAAATGTCGTTCCACTTCATGATTGTGTCCCACTTGTTGTTGATTCTTCACAAAAAAATACAGTTTTATATCTTTATGTTTGAAGCCTGAAATGTGGCAAAAGGTCGCAAAGTTCAAGGGGGCCGAATACTTTCGCAAGGCACTGTAGATCCTAATAAATACTAAAATACTAAATAAATACTAAGTGTCCCTCACTGGGACCTGCTGTGTAGTAGCTAACATCCAGTCAGGTCTAACAGGATGTGGATGTATGATGATGTCTTTGGTTTTGTCCCAAATGGCATCCTATTCTCTATATAGAGAACAGGGTGCCATTTTGCATGTACACTATGAGTCTGAATGGGTCAGAGGAATGAAGAGGATAGTCTTTAGAGGAGGAAACTATATTTCACCATATTAAGCCGTCAGCATCACTTAGGGAGTATGTTGTAACCTTGTGTAGAATACTGAGATGGGTTGCATTCGTTCATCAGATATCTCATTTCCCCTAGTTCCTTCCTCTCCCAGAATAGCACGCATTGATTCAAAACAAGCAGAATATCGGCTGTGGAAAAAAACTCAATCACCCGGTTGTCAGCTTCGGTGTTATTTGACCTCTGGGAATGGCATTGCACTGACAACACTGTTGTGCAACCATCAAGAAAATAATAGATTACCTCTATGAAATGCTTTCAATCAAAATAATAGATTACCTCTATGAAATGCTTTCAATCAAAATAATAGATTACCTCTATGAAATGCTTTCAATCAAAATAATAGATTACCTCTATGAAATGCTTTCAATCAAAATAATAGATTACCTCTATGAAATGCTTTCAATCAAAATAATAGATTACCTCTATGAAATGCTTTCAATCAAAATAATAGATTACCTCTATGAAATGCTTTCAATCAAAATAATAGATTACCTCTATGAAATGCTTTCAATCAAAATAATAGATTACCTCTATGAAATGCTTTCAATCAAAATAATAGATTACCTCTATGAAATGCTTTCAATCCTCCTCGATTACTTTTGGTGTCAGAATTACTACTTGCCTATACTAATGACTTCAAAACATAAAAAGTGCATATTTTCCTAAGCAAACTAGTTTCATGAGAGTGTGTACAGTGTGTTCACATATGAATCATTTTGTTGACATAATGCCACCGCCAGTTTAAACCCTTTCTTCCACCCTCTAGTTCATGAATGTGAGTGGTCAGTTGCTCATGCATAACAATGTCAGACACTTGATGCACCCTATTTTCTTCATAGTGCACTGCTCTGGTCAAAAGCAGTGCACTGTAAAGGGAATGTGGTGCCATTAGGAAAGCATCCACTGTTGAATATTAAGCATCATTAGTGAACCCGGCATCTGAATCCTAACAAGGCAAGGGGCTAAAAATAAAAGCCCATTTTCCTCTGGTGGCTCCAGGCTATGAGGAGCTGCCACGGAGCTGTTATAGTTTATCATCACTCTCACCTTGACACTGCTCCCTGCAGGGGTACAGAGAGGGGTCGGACTGAGAGAACACAATGAACCAACACACACATGTATCACACTCACAATGTTGTCTAAGGAGCACAGAGTCAGTCCTTAGATTACTGTAAAACAGAACTATACACCACTGTACACCACTAATGGCAGTAAACAGATATCAATAAACTAGAAACAGAGCTAGAGAGAAAGAGAGACACACTGCTGTTAGTCTTGTGACAGGAGTTGAGGTTTAAAGTGAACTGATGTTTTGATGAGGACAATGCCAACTCCTGTGTATCCTGATAAAATTGTCTTTATAGTGAATCAAAGCTTGGAGAGTCAAGGGGATAGTTGATTTAGAAATTATCCTCAGGCACTTAAGAACACAACACATAGCTGAGCGGACCGCAACTGTGTCCTGATGGATGCCATCCCAGTCATCCACGCTTGTAAGATACATTTTGGGGGTTTCACTTCCCATTTGTGTTCCTCTCTTTCTCCATACATGTAGGTTGATAATAATACAGTGCCTTGCGAAAGTATTCAGCCCCCTTGAACTTTGCGACCTTTTGCCACATTTCAGGCTTCAAACAAAGATATAAAACTGTATTTTTTTGTGAAGAATCAACAACAAGTGGGACACAATCATAAAGTGGAACGACATTTATTGGATATTTCAAACTTTTTTAACAAATCAAAAACTGAAAAATTGGGCGTGCAAAATTATTCAGCCCCTTTACTTTCAGTGCAGCAAACTCTCTCCAGAAGTTCAGTGAGGATCTCTGAATGATCCAATGTTGACCTAAATGACTAATGATGATAAATACAATCCACCTGTGTGTAATCAAGTCTCAGTATAAATGCACCTGCACTGTGATAGTCAGAGGTCCGTTAAAAGCGCAGAGAGCATCATGAAGAACAAGGAACACACCAGGCAGGTCCGAGATACTGTTGTAAAGAAGTTTAAAGCCGGATTTGGATACAAAAAGATTTCCCAAGATTTAAACATCCCAAGGAGCACTGTGCAAGGGATAATATTGAAATGGAAGGAGTATCAGACCACTGCAAATCTACCAAGACCTGGCCGTCCTTCTAAACTTTCAGCTCATACAAGGAGAAGACTGATCAGAGATGCAGCCAAGAGGCCCATGATCACTCTGGATGAACTGCAGAGATCTACAGCTGAGGTGGGAGACTCTGTCCATAGGACAACAATCAGTCGTATATTGCACAAATCTGGCCTTTATGGAAGAGTGGCAAGAAGAAAGCCATTTCTTAAAGATATCCATAAAACGTGTTGTTTAAAGTTTGCCACAAGCCACCTGGGAGACACACCAAACATGTGGAAGAAGGTGCTCTGGTCAGATGAAACCAAAATTGAACTTTTTGGCAACAATGCAAAACGTTATGTTTGGCGTAAAAGCAACACAGCTCATCACCCTGAACACACCATCCCCACTGTCAAACATGGTGGTGGCAGCATCATGGTTTGGGCCTGCTTTTCTTCAGCAGGGACAGGGAAGATGGTTAAAATTGATGGGAAGATGGATGGAGCCAAATACAGGACCATTCTGGAAGAAAACCTGATGGAGTCTGCAAAAGACCTGAGACTGGGACGGAGATTTGTCTTCCAACAAGACAATGATCCAAAACATAAAGCAAAATCTACAATGGAATGGTTTAAAAATAAACATATCCAGGTGTTAGAATGGCCAAGTCAAAGTCCAGACCTGAATCCAATCGAGAATCTGTGGAAAGAACTGAAAACTGCTGTTCACAAATGCTCTCCATCCAACCTCACTGAGCTCGAGCTGTTTTGCAAGGAGGAATGGGAAAAAATGTCAGTCTCTCGATGTGCAAAACTGATAGAGACATACCCCAAGCGACTGACAGCTGTAATCGCAGCAAAAGGTGGCGCTACAAAGTATTAACTTAAGGGGGCTGAATAATTTTGCACGCCCAATTTTTCAGTTTTTGATTTGTTAAAAAAGTTTGAAATATCCAATAAATGTCGTTCCACTTCATGATTGTGTCCCACTTGTTGTTGATTCTTCACAAAATAATACAGTTTTATATCTTTATGTTTGAAGCCTGAAATGTGGCAAAAGGTCGCAAAGTTCAAGGGGGCCGAATACTTTCGCAAGGCACTATATGTACTGCTTGCATGAACAAGCAGACTAACTGAGTGATATCCCAGACCCAATTCCTTTCATAGCATGCCATTAAGGAAGGCTGTGGAGGCTGCAGGGTAGAATGCCCTAAGCACAGCTCTCTGCTAAGCTGCTCTTATCTCCTGAAGCACAAACAAAAGATCATGTGCTTAGTTGCATAAAAACTTTTCTCTTAATCGACATCAACTGTTAGAGGGCATCTTCTGTTCTGTGGTTCTGGGAGAAATGGCCAGTCCATACAAGTTGAAAGTTCTCTCATAAGCATAGCCTACAGTACGTATTTAGCAGTGCTTAATGGCACAGCAGCTTAGCAACATGGTTATAATGTTAATGGAATGACAGTCAATCAAGCAACCTGATAATGCTAAACTGAAATAGAAGCTAAATACAGTACACATAAATATGCCCCCATCACCAGGCTTTAACTAGGCAGTTGAGAGTGAGTAAGTCATGACTGAAGCAGGAGGAGAACTGAACTGAAATAGCAACCTATATTTATTAGATCTGGTGAATGATGTTATCAATAATTCACCAGGCTCTCTCTGAAAACCATGAAAAATAGACCCTGCATTATTAACAGGACATGCAGATTTAATTAGCAGGGTTCTGAATTAATAAGGAGATTATCCTAAGCGCTCCGCTACAATCCGTGGCAATTTTTTACTTTTTTTATTTCACCTTTATTTAACCAGGTAGGCAAGTTGAGAACAAGTTCTCATTTACAATTGCGACCTGGCCAAGATAAAGCAAAGCAGTTCGACACATACAACAACACAGAGTTACACATGGAGAAAACAAACATACAGTCAATAATGCAGTAGAAACAAGTCTATATACGATGTGAGCAAATGAGGTGAGTTAAGGGAGGTAAAGGCAAAAAGGCCATGGTGGCAAAGTAAATACAATATAGCAAGTAAAATACTGGAATGGTAGATTTGCAGTGGAAGAATGTGCAAAGTAGAAATAAAAATAATGGGGTGCAAAGGAGCAAAATAAAAAAATAAAAAAATACAGTAGGGAAAGAGGTAGTTGTTTGGGCTAAATTATAGATGGGCTATGTACAGGTACAGTAATCTGTGAGCTGCTCTGACAGCTGGTGCTTAAAGCTAGTGAGGGAGATAAGTGTTTCCAGTTTCAGAGATTTTTGTAGTTCGTTCCAGTCATTGGCAGCAGAGAACTGGAAGGAGAGGCGGCCAAAGAAAGAATTGGTTTTGGGGGTGACCAGAGAGATATACCTGCTGGAGCGCGTGCTACAGGTGGGTGATGCTATGGTGACCAGCGAGCTGAGATAAGGGGGGACTTTACCTAGCAGGGTCTTGTGGATGACATGGAGCCAGTGGGTTTGGCGACGAGTATGAAGCGAGGGCCAGCCAACGAGAGCGTACAGGTCGCAATGGTGGGTAGTATATGGGGCTTTGATGACAAAACGGATGGCACTGTGATAGACTGCATCCAATTTGTTGAGTAGGGTATTGGAGGCTATTTTGTAAATGACATCCCCGAAGTCGAGGATTGGTAGGATGGTCAGTTTTACGAGGTTATGTTTGGCAGCATGAGTGAAGGATGCTTTGTTGCGAAATAGCAATCCAATTCTAGATTTAACTTTGGATTGGAGATGTTTGATGTGGGTCTGGAAGGAGAGTTTACAGTCTAACCAGACACCTAGGTATTTGTAGTTGTCCACGTATTCTAAGTCAGAGCCGTCCAGAGTAGTGATGTTGGACAGGCGGGCAGGTGCAGGCAGCGATCGGTTGAAGAGCATGCATTTAGTTTAGCTATTACACTGGGGAAATCAACAGACCAAAGATCAGGCATTTCTTTTACTTGGTGGAAAGTGTTGATACAGTATGAAGACTAGTAAAGATGTATGTGAATCCAATCTTCATTCAGGGAGCGTCTCTCGGGAATGCACCCTGAGCTGACATTACTGTACATATTTTTGACAAGGTTGTGTGATGATCCCTAGAAATTATAATTATATATTTCAGTGAGTTTCAGTAGGCACATTTCCTGGGTACTGCGGCCACTGCATTGTAGCCCTTGCTGCTAAATGTACCCTCATTGGGTTAACTCTTAACAGGGAAAGAAAAAAGGGCACAGGCAGTGTACAGTACATGATGTCTAGTTTCATCATCATTGATCCATGAGTGCTCTGAGACCTTGTGTTTGGTGCATGAACCTGAGAAGGACTGGCTGCCTAATGTAGTCCAGGTGGGTTTTGTTGCTCGGGATGCTCACGGTGGGAGTACAGAGAGCTGTTTCAGGTCTGCTTTTTAAATGGCACCATATTCCCAACATAGTGCACGTTGGCTATGGGCCCTGGTCAAAAGTAGTGCACTACAGTATAAATGGAATAGGGGGCCATTTGGAACTCAGCCCAGGTCTCAGAGATTCAGCTCACATGGTGAGCGTACCACATTAGGAAAATACTGGAGCAGAGAGAATCCTGGGAAGATTGTCTCAGCCATAAATATCACGGCTGAAAGTTAATTGGTGCAGAATGAGAATATGCACAATGTACAAAACATTAGGAACACCTTAATATTAAGTTGCTCTGACAAGTAATTTTTAACTCTGACAAGTAATTTTTAACTCTGACAAGTAATTTTTTAACTCTGACAAGTATTTTTTTTAAACTCTGACAAGTAATTTTAGTCAATCAATCTTAACTGATGCAATATTCAGTGTCTCTAAAAGCCCAGTCAGCTTCTGGAAATGTTATCTGACCAGATAACACTGTGGGAATTCTTTATGGCTCTTGTGTCCTACAGTAGCATCATGACGTACTGGGGAGGCAGGCAGTCTAGCAGTTAAGAGTGTTTGGCCAGTAACCAAAAGGTTGCTGGTTTAAATCCCTGAGCTGGCACAGCCTGGTCTCAGACTAGACATAAAAACGTAAATCCGGAACATTCAAATTAGTATGCTATGTTACGTTTGGTTAAATGAGACAGATGCTGGCTTAAGGCAAAAACAAAAGTAGGGTGTCGTTCGGGGTGGAAAGCTACTTTGCAACTACTTAGCATGTTAGCTAACCCTTTTAGCTAATCTTACTTCTAAACTTAACCCTAACCCCAACCCCTAGCCTAACTAACTTTAGCCAGCTAGTTAGAATTCGTAAGAAAATAGACATCAACCAACTGAGCCACTGTATAAGGGCACAGGGCGAGACCCAGATGCAGACACGGGAGGCAGATGGTTTGAGTCTGATATTTATTATAATCCAAGGGGCAGGCAAGAGAATGGTTGTGGACAGGCAAAAGATCATGAACGAGGTCAGAGTCCAGGAGGTACAGAGTGGCAGGCAGTATGGTCAGGCAAGCAGTATGGTCAGGCAGACGGTTTCAGAGGCAAGGCAGGCAAGGGTCAAAACCGGGAGGACTAGCAAAAAGGTAAAAGCAGGAGCACGGAAAACCACGCTGGTTGACTTGACAAGACAAACTGGCAACAGACAAACAAGGAACGTGAAGGAAATAAATACCCAGTGACTAATGGGGAAAACAGGTGACACCTGGAGGTGGGTGGAGACAATCATAAAAACAGGTGAAACAGATCAGGGCGTGACACACGGCCTGTTTACCCCGCTATCACCTTATTGTCTTTGCATTATTCGAGGTCAGACAGCACTGCATATTTTTTTGTTGACCAGTTGTTTTTTGTTTTGTTGACCAATGACCAGTTGTAATTTTCTGCAAATAAATGCTATAAAGGACAATATTAGTACTTGGAATTTGGGAGAAATGTTGTCAGTAGTTTATAGAATAAAACAAAAAATTTAATTTTACCCAAACACAATAGTAAAACCAGAGAAACTGATAATTTTGCAGTGGTCTCCTAATTTTTTCCAGAGCTGTATAATACATCTGAAGAGTATGTGGATATAATGGTATATATTCAGTAATTGTTGAATAGGATGGAATTGACTAGAATACAGTATTTACATATGAAATGGGTAAAACAGTATGTAAACATTATTAAAGTGACCAGTGTTCCATTATTAAAGTGACCAGTGTTCATTGTCTATGTACATAGGACAGCAGCCTCTAAAGTGCAGGGATGAGTAACCGGGTGGTAGCCGGCTAGTGATGGATGCACCTGTACCGACCTCGCCTTCTGGATGATAGCGGGGTGAACAGGCCTTGGCTGGGGTGGTTGATGATGATATTCTTGGCCTTCCTTTGTAGATGTCCTGAAGGGCAGGCAATGTGCTCCTGGTGATGCGTTGGGTGCAGTTGCTGTAGGCGGTGATGCAGCCTGATAGGATGCTCTTAATTGTGCATCTGGAAAAGTTTGTGAGGGTCTTAGGGGCCAAGCCAAATTTCTTCAGCCTTCTTCACCACCCTCCGTCTGTGTAGGTGGACCATTTCAGATTGTCAGTGGTATCCAATTGTTTTAGTAGCTACTATCTTGTCTCATTGCTACAACTCCCATATGGGCTCGGGAGAGACAAAAGATGAAAGTCATGCGTCCTCCGATACACAAACCAACCAAGCCGCACTGCTTCTTAACACAGCGCGCATCCAACCCGGAAGCCAGCTGCACCAATGTGTCGGAGGAAACACCGTGCACCTGGCAACCTTGATTAGCGCGCACTGCGCCTGGCCCGCCACAGGAGTCGCTGGTGCGCGATGAGACAAGGACATCCCTACCGGCCAACCCCTCCCTAACCCGGGCGACGCTAGACCAATTGTGCGTCGCCCCACAGACCTCCCGGTCGTGGCCGGTTACGACAGAGCCTGGGCGCGAACCCAGAGTCTCTGATGGCACAGCTGGCGCTGAAAACTTGATGACTGAGTTGGAGGCATGCATGGCCATGCAGTCATGGGTGAACAGGGAGTACAGAAAGGGGCTGAGCAGGCACCCTTGTGGGGCCCCGTGTTAAGGATCAGTGTAGTGGAAGTGTTGTTGCCTACCTTCTCCACCTGCGAGCAGACCGCCAGGAAGTCCAGGACCCAGTTGCACAGGGTGGGGTTCAGACCAAGGGCCCCGAGCTTAATGATGAGCTTGGACGGTACAGCGCACTTAACCACTGTGCCACCTGGGAGGCCCCCCTCTGCCTTCTCTTGAAGTCCATGATCAGCTTCTTCGTTTTGTTGATTTTGAGGGAGAGGTTATTTTCCTGGCTCCACTCCAGCAGGGCACTCACTTCCTCCCTGTAGGCTGTCTTGTCGTTGTTGGTAATCAACAACGTCTGAAAACTTGATGACTGAGTTGGAGGCATGCATGGCCATGCAGTCATGGGTGAACAGGGAGTACAGAAAGGGGCTGAGCAGGCACCCTTGTGGGGCCCCGTGTTAAGGATCAGTGTAGTGGAAGTGTTGTTGCCTACCTTCTCCACCTGCGAGCAGACCGCCAGGAAGTCCAGGACCCAGTTGCACAGGGTGGGGTTCAGACCAAGGGCCCCGAGCTTAATGATGAGCTTGGACGATACTATGGTGTTGAAAGCTGAGCTGTAGTCAATGAACAGCATTCTTAGATAGGTATTTCTCTTGTCCAGATGATATAGGGCAATGTGCAGTGTGATGGCGATTGCATCATCCGTGGATCTATTGGGGCGGTATGCAAATTGCAGTGGGTCGAGGGTGTCGGGTAAGGTGGAGGTGATATGATCCTTAACTAGCCTCTCAAAGCACTTCATGATGACAGAAGTGAGTGCTATGGAGTGATAGCAATTTAGTTCAGTCGCCTTTGCTTTCTTGGGTACAGGAACAAGGGACAGCAGACTGGGTACAAGGACAGCATACTGGGATAGGGAGAGATTGAATATGTCCGTAAACATTCCAGCCAGCTGGTCTGCACATGCTCTGAGGACACAGCTAGGGATGTCGCAACCTTGCGAGGTTTAACACACTTAAATGTCTCATTCATGTCAGCCACGGAGAACGAGAGGACCCAGTCCTTGGGAGCGGCCCATGTCGGTGGCACTCTGATATCCTCTAAGCAGGTAAAGAAGGTGTTTAGCGTGTACGGGAGGAAAACGTCGGTGTCCACGATGTGGCTGATTTTCCCTATATAATCCGTGATTGTTTGTAGACCCTGTCACATACGTCTCAAGCCGTTGAATTGAGACTCCACTTTGTCTCTGTACTGACGTTTTGCCTGTTTGATTGTCTTACGGAGGGCATAACTGGACTGTTTCTATTCTATCATATTCCCAGTCACCTTGCTGTGGTTAAATGCGAAGGTTCGCAATTTCAGTTTTGCCATCTATCCACGGTTTTTGGTTTGGATAGGTTTTAATTGTCACAGTGGGAACAACATCCTCTATACACTTCTTTATGAACACAGTCACTGTGTCAGTGTATACGTCAACGTTATTCTCAGAGGCAACCTGGAACATGTCCCAGTCCACGTGATCAAAACAGTCTTGAAGCATGGATTCTGATTGGTACTACTAGCATTGAATATACCTTAGCACGGGTACTTCCTGTTTGAGTTTCTGCCTATAGCAAAATTAAGTTGTGATCTGATTTACCGAAGGGAGGTCAGGGGAAGGCCTTGTAGCCATCCTGGAAGGAAGAGTAACAATGGTTGAGAGTCTACCCTACCCACAGCTACCAAACACATCACAGCTATGTCTACCCACACCAACCAAACACATCACAGCTATGTCTACCATACCCTCACCTACCAAACACAGCTATGTCTACCAGGGACGCAACTTTCACTGGGGACGGGGTGGGGACATGACCCCTTACACATTTTGAAATAGCATGTTTGTCCCCCCCAGTTTTATCATTGCACCATGATACAAAACATGGCACCGGTGTGCGTTAGGACAATGCAGATGCCTCAGAGCGGTCGGGTAGGCTGTTTTCCGGTTTCAGCTGGCTGGATTTAGGACCCCAGGGACACCACAGAGCGTGCTGACAGACTGTGTGAAGGCAAAGCTTCTGAAAAGCTGGTGTATAGGACCAACACAGGAGAGATGAACAGAGCCAGCTGATGTCTGTTGCACTTTTTCTCAGAGTTTTAGAAGCAAGCAGAGCAGAAACCGGCAACACTTTGACAGACATTAGATAGAGCTAATTAGCTAGCTAGTACCTACCACAGCCAGTTCAGCTCTAGCTAGCCTCTAGCTATCTTTCAGGCAGCAGTCTCTAACAGCTGTTGTGTGTATGGAAATGTCTTGTAGCCTGTGTTGTGTCCCGTTTCAACAGAAGTAATTTGATGATGTACCATTAGCTAGAGCTAGCCAAAATTTGGCTAACGTTAGCTAGCTCACCAACTTTAGCTATTATTTTTGCTCAATCACACGAGACCTGAATCAAACGATGAAACCAGCTGCTAAATGATTGAAGACCGATATTGGGAGTTTTTTCAGCGCAATGTTCGTTTTTATTAGTCAGTGTAGTAATGTAGCATTGTTGATCTATCAGTTTCCCTAGCTAATTCCCTACTTTTCGCACTGACACGGTATAAACAGCTCTACAGGCTTTACTGTCATGGTCAATACACAACACTACGCTCATCATGTCTTAGCAGGATCAGATGGTGACAGGTGTCCTTGCAGGGTCAGACAGCCAGGGAAGACCAATCTACGGAGCTCAGGTGAATTTTGCAGTATATTATTAGTGAATTGATACAAAGTTCCATCTTGAGTTTATGGGTAGGCTACCGTCTGGGATCTGGGAATAATGGTCATTTCATTTATTTAACCACTGATTCTATTCACGGATAATATAATGTATAAATGTACACCAAGGTAATTCTTTGTCATGCCCTATCTGAGCAAGATCAGATGGTGACAGGGGTCTCATCAGGGTCAGACAGCCAGGGAAGACCAGTCTGTGACAGCACAGAGGTGAACGTTTGCCAATACAAAACTTTTTTCTCTCTTTGCAGCAAACACTGGACAAGCAAGAAGCTTCAAAGATTTGAACTATTTTAAGGCAGTCTGAAAAACCTCTAAAGTTGATTTCCAAACTGGGTTCATAGAGGCTTTAACAGCTGACACAAAACATGTTAAACAAAAATGTGAGGAAGACCTGGGAGACGCTATTGATGATGATGAATGGACACATATGTTAAAAATGCCCAGTCATGTTCACATAATTACAGAAATAAATTACTGCAGTTTAAGACCATCCGTAGAACGTACTACATGCAAGTGAAACTGAATATCATGCACTCAGAAAATGTATTATTCTGCTGGAGATGTAAAGCACAAAAGGGGACATATTTGCATATGTTTTGGTCTTGTGAAGGCTGCCTGAATTATGGCAAACAGTATGTTCGTTTGTCTCTGCATGTCTAAAACCAAAGTTGCACCCGATGTCTACCCACACCTACCAAACACATCACAGCTATGCCTACCCACACATACCAAACACATCACAGCTATGCCTACCCACACATACCAAACACATCACAGCTATGCCATCATCCCATCATCCTACAACCTTGCATAATTTTCTCTGTTTTAAACCCATCATGTCTTTTTATATAATCCTTCTTTGAAGACTTCTTTGAGGATGGCTGGTAGATTCACGCCCACACTTCACCAAAGTTCTTATTATTTGGAGACCCATCAATCGGGCTCCTCCAGAGTTCATGCATATTCAGCTGCAGCCGCCTGCCTGGCTGGCTCCAGGCTCCAAATAGAACCCCAGCCTCCCGCTCAATCAGCGGGAACAAGAAAAACACATTAATCTGATGGCCCTTAAGAGCACTCATTCACTCTCAGGACTGTTAGCAGCAAACAGCCAATATGCTGTCTCAAGGATGCATGGAGAGGACTGGAGAGGACACCTCCCATCACCATATAGCCAATAGGAAAATGTGGGTACTTGGGGTAAAATAGCTTAAAATGTCAAATGCAGCATTGCTTTTCAGATACGTGGAACCTCAGCCTGTAAAAGCCCATGTAAAGTGTTGATATATGCATGTTGGGCTTAGCCATTCATTCAAAAGTGAGCTAGCTACCTTTGTTTTTTTCTGTCTCACATACAAACCACTCTTCCTGTTTACTTGGGCATACACACAACAGCATCCTCAGCAAGGACTCATGGGAATTGTCACTACAAAAGAATCTGAAGACAATGCATTTCTTGTAGAAGAAAGGAAGTCCTAGTGAAGCCTTGATCTTTGCCCTCATTATCTGTTGGGAGGTGAGCTCTATTTTGGGCTCGGCTCGTTTGTTACCAAAACGAAAACAACAACCCTTAAATGAAAGTAGAACGAACGAACGTGCCACAGGAGCTCACTGTAGAATCTGCATATCTGTAGAATCTGCAATCTGTAGAATCTGTAGAATCTGGCGGCAGGTAGCCTAGTGGTTAGTGTTGGACTAATAACCGAAAGGTTGCAAAATCAAATCCCCGAGCCGACAAGGTAAAAATCTGTTGTTCTGAACAAGACAGTTAACCCGCTGCCATTGTAAATAAGAATTTGTTCTTAACTGACTTGCCTAGTTAAATAAAGAATGAATAGTTGTTATAGTTACTGTTTTAATAGGTAGAAAATATAAATAATGAAAAAATGCAAGATTAAAGGTGTGTAGGCCTACATGACAACAGAAGGGATCCTGGAGGATTATTTTCAAATAAACTGAGCATATGCTCCTGGTCTACTGAATTCAGCCACTACCTGGCACTACAAATAGTAGAGCCCCAAGTCTCAAACCAGCACCTCTCCTCTCCTCCTCCACTTTGTCAACCCAGGTCTCTAATCAGCACCAAGCCTTTGGTCTGGATGTTTTCTTAGCTAATTGCACTTCTCATTTCTCCAAAGGTAACTGCATCCTCAAATTGCTTTCCAACCAAGGAGTTTACAATTAATTGCACATGAAAATTAACAGTGGTCACATTAACCAGCTAAGGTAAGCAATGTACTTTGTCATCTACATCAGACCAAAACAATGTTTCCCATAGAAAAAAATATGTAGAAAAAAAGTGTCACAAACACCAGATAGGTGTAGTAAAATGTGTTGTTTCACAGGGTCAGACATTGTAGTACAGCACCCCTGGAGCATATTAGGGTTAAGTGTCTTGCTCAAAGGCACATCAACAGATTTCTAACCTTGTCGGTTCAGGTATTCGAACCAGCGACCTTTCGCAACCTCAACTGGTGTTGTACATGGAAAGAACAAGTCAGATGATGACATCAATTTACCTCCCCCTCCATGTCCAAACTGTCAGATATATTTGTTTCCAAAGGGTGGAGGGCTGAAATGTGACATCAGAACATGGATTCATCGGTCAGCGCCACATCAGCAGCCTCACTCACTCTGCCAACAGAACGTCCCTGACATTTACTTTAGCCCAGCAAATGGGTTGCTCTTTTGATGGACAAGAAAATAAATTGAGATGAATTGCCTTTGCCATCGGAGATTAGGGGAGCATCACAAACAAATAGGAGAGAATAAAAGGCTCTTTCAATAATGTAATGTTCTTGTCTGTATAGTTTAGCTACAATTGGACACATCATTGTCAACACAGAACCAAGCCTCAACATTGCAACTAACAGCATATCAATGTAGCCATACTATCACTCAGCAAACCTTATGGGTTATGACATTGTAGATCTGAAGGCCGTGACGATCCTCAGCCACAACCACCCCCAAATTCACATCTTAACTGACATTTGTAAATGTTTCTAAATAATGATTTAGTGAACATTAATCATTCTAAATGTAAGTTTTTAATAGTATTTATTTTATCCTTATTTTATTTTGAACATAGTCAGTCATTCACTATAATGGCAAACATACAGAATGAGTGAGAGAATATACTGTAGCAATGCTGCTCTGCAAGTCTGTCAGAGCCGGGGAAAGAGACGTTTTAATTTCCCATGATTGCTGATCTCGTCTTTCACAGGCACTGAACCCTGTTCGGCACAAACACAGAGCTTCTCAAATACCTGCAGTGTTACTGGGAGTCTGAGGCCATGCTAATCAGATGGGTCGAGAGGCTGAGAAAGCAGATGTGCTCTGAAGTATTCAAGAATACCAGTGTGCTAGTTGATTTTTTCCTCCCAGATGCCGTTCCACTTTTACCAGAGGCCCATCGTTTAAAAACCTCCTCTTCCATCACACCAGACAGTCCCACATACAATACTGTCCACCCTTTCCTGCCCCATTGGCTGCAGAAGTCTATGGCCATTGATCTAGCAGCCCCGCCAGCAGTAATTTAGTGACTGCCATACATTTTTCACGAAGGGGGCAGGAAGGGAGGGGATATCGATCACATTGCAGGCCTATGGTACTGACCCTGCTCACTGCTCCACTGTGAGGCTAATTAACTACCTACCTCCAAAGGCATTACAGTCAAATAGGCTCTGCTCTGACTCCCGCTCTCCATGCACAGATCTGTCCCTGTGGGATTCCTGCAGTGTGCAATAAAACATTCTCAAATGAAGAATGGAAATGGATGTGCTTAATTATGCCAATAATTCTTCACAATGACTAATTAGATCAATTAAAAATAAGATTTGGTGAGTGCATAACTGCAAGCAGGAAACCAGATACATTCAGCTGTGAGTTTGCACGCCAAATTAGAACTATAGTATACAATATTTGTCTAAAGTGCTGAAAGATGTCCACTAGTTTCTGAGGTAGGGTATACTATAGGATTACAGTCTGCTAAAAATGTGTAATGAGCATATTAGTACTAGCTTGTAGTTATCACC
This sequence comes from Oncorhynchus mykiss, assembly GCF_057628025.1. Lineage (NCBI taxonomy): Eukaryota > Metazoa > Chordata > Actinopteri > Salmoniformes > Salmonidae > Oncorhynchus > Oncorhynchus mykiss. Next base: position 61,904,420 of record NC_143032.1, on the reverse strand, counting down.
TCCTGTATACAAGTGACTAAAAAAGCTTGAATTAGTTTTTAGGAATACCACAACTAAAAATGATAAATTTTCAAAATTGTATTAACATAAGCTGATGTACATAGAAATTATTGTTAAGAATAATCATAGACATTTGTACTGGCCTGGATGGCAACATGCCCCTGAGCTGCATATTATTACTGTCTGTACATTGCTGCCATCTACTGTTAAATTATGCTCTTCAGAAGAGACACATTGATGAATTGAAAGGGCTCGTAAAAATCAAAACATATTTGCCAAATGTTCTTTATTTGACACAAATAGCTCTGCGTGATAAACAGGTATTATGAATCAAATTTTATTTTTCAATGTTTCAGATATAAAAAAATAAGTCAAACTGAAAGTACACTTTAAACAAGATACATGTAAATAAAAAAGAGAAATCATTATTTTATGCTAAATCAATTTTAAAAAAGGAGAAAGTTGCTATTTTAAAAGCGTAATATGAGCATAAACATTTCTACCATGAAAGTAGTACCACCATGGAGAACTCAATGGAGAAATAGTAACAGTGTGTTTGTTATTTCATAAACCATTTTGTTTGATACAACAAAAAACATTTGAAAATAAATAAAAATGTATAAAATATTTGGTTTGAATGTATGAGAATAATGAATAAAAAACAACCAGCAGCAGTAACCCCGCATTTTGTGACAACCATACAATTGCATAGAATAACAAAAGTGTATCAGGCCTGATTATATTTTTAACCCCTTATTGTGGTTTGTGCAATGGTAGAAATAGACGATTGTCATCATAAACGAATTAGTCAAAACTAAATGCTGTTTGACAAACAGACACAAAATGCATCTAAACAGCTAACTAAATGGGAATTTGATCTTGTTTTATATCAAAAGAGAGTTAACACTAAATTATAATTGTGTGAATGTTTTAATGATCCTTAAGATGGGTTGGTGATAATCTCTATGATATATTTTGGGTATTTTCATCAAAGTATTGACAATCCAAAATCAATATTTTTGATACATGGCACTTGTGGCAGGTGGCAAATGTATCTTCACTTAGTCACATATTTAAGTGACCCCTCAAAAGACCCCATTGTATTTATTTCATACATTTTACCATCTAAATCATGTCTAATCATATTTATTTATTTGAGCCTTTCAGTCCATGACAATTCCAATGTCATTGGATCTTTTAATGATAAAAGGCACTCCTTGTAAAGCTGAGATCCAATTGTCATTGTTGTAACAAACACAAAGACACACAACTGAGGCACACACTTTGGCAGAGTAATAAGTAAAATAGAAAACTCCAACCAGAACCACAAAACTTCAAAGTCCATTCAAGTGTAAAAACTGCTGATGAATGATGTCAGAACATTGGACTCATCCCACTAACGGATGTCATAGCAGCACTGCAGTGGTTTCCTTCCTCACAGTTAACCTCTATACATCTAATTGCATATATATTTTTTTTAACCTTTAGGCAAGTCAGTTTTAAGAACAAATTCTTATTTAAAATGATGGCCTAGCGGGGAACAGTGGGTTAACTGCCTTGTTCAGGGGCAGAACGACAGATTTTTACTTTGTTGATCAATATTTCACCTGAGCCTCATCTGACCTCACTGTGAGTAAAAACCTTGGCCACAAGGTGACGATGATTTGCGACTTTCGGATGATATGAAATATGCCGCTATCGGAGGCTATCGCTTGTGTGTGTATTGGCTACATTGGCTTTTACATTTGGTGAAAATTGTTCGTCAATTTATGTTGGGAGACACAATGTGTTAGGTCCAGCGGAGAGAATAGCTGATTGAAGAGATTACCAGAGGGACGAGTTGTCCTCCGGAGTTCATAGTCTAGTGGCATGATGAATGATGTTTTACCATATCATAATCAGGGGTGAAAGTAAGGCGGTACCGCGTCCTGGCAAATTAAATATTGGGGGGTACGCTGTACTAGTAAAACGTGAGCCTATTACACCATTATTTAACATTACTGCATGTCAGCAGCATGAACAATTTGCGATTTGACTTGAAACTGGGTGGTATATGCGCCAAATTGCATTGTGGTTTGAGGAAAACACTTAGCCTCCACTTTGTAGAGGCGGAGATGAGTGGCGGAGACACACACGGAAAAGGCGAAGATGAGTGGCGGACACTGAGGCGCGCGTGGACAACAGTGGATGCATCAATTCAGGCTACAAGTGTAGACCTAATGACAATCACAGAATGTCATTACAATACACGTAGATGTTTTATAACAGATGTCTCTTTCCATTCATCAAATTGCGGTTGCACTGATGGGGTTTGGATTGGACGAATGTGCGTGCGCGTGTAGCCTACTAGAGCGCCGTTGTTAAGTCATTGTTTGACAATTAGATGAAAACGTTGTGTTTATGCCACATTAAAAGGCATAGGCGACGTGTACAAAAGGCTATGGGAAGCTAAGCTATCCCTAAAGTACATTTAATTAAATTGCCAACATGATATAGCCTAATTATCTTGATCCTGTCAATACAAAAAAATATAAAATCATTCAAAATAGGCTACACCAGAAAGCATGATTCGGCCACAGAGGATCAATGGCTTCTTACTCACCTGGGATATGGCTGATGTTCTCCGCTGCTTCCAATAAGATGGGCTACTGTTCGCTCAATTAAGTTAAGACCCAGCCAGGCATATCGCAATACTTAAAAAATACAATCGCGGAAAAACTGTTTGGAAAGCAAATTGCTATAAAGACATGACAATGAAGAGACTCCAACCGGTCTGTTAGTTATCAAAATGCTTAACTTAATTGAGCGAACAGTAGCCCATCTTATTGGAACCCGCGGAGAACATCAGCCATATCCCAGGTGAGTAAGAAGCCATTGATCCTCTGTGGCCGAATCATGCTTTCTGGTGTAGCCTATTTTGAATGATTTTATATTTTTTTGTATTGACATATCCCAGGTGAGTGTGCATATTCACTGTCTTTGTCATTGGGTCTGCGCCACTTTTGTTTTTGGACAATCATTTCCTCCTCCAGGTTAGATGGACGTCATATTGTATTGGTGTCTCCCCTTTTCGTAGGCCAATTATATGAATCAGACATCATCGTTTTTATTAATATGTTTGTAAGTGTCAGAGTAGGCTAACCTGTAATATTTGTATTATTAAAAAAAAGTGTGTGTAAGCACTTGGGTATCCAGTACCTGTAAGGCAATAAAGTGCTTCCAGGCAAGGACATGTCATGGCACTTGAAGGACATCTTTGAGGTCCAAAACCTATGGTTTTACCTTGACTGTTTACCCTGTCTATTTCACTATAGGTTAGGTGTCATGGTATCAGTGATTCATAGAATAAATACTTGAAAAGTTATTTACATAAACTACCCAACAACCTCCCCACCTCCCTATCCTAATAGAGGACTCACACAGTCACTGTGACTCACGAACCTAGACACAGTGCTTTTGTCCCTGTTCACAGATGAGTGATAAAGACAACAGACTCCGGGATGTCCACTCTCTCCTTCTCTGGTAGATGGTTGACGGGGTCCAACTCTATTGTAGGAGTCATGGCTGTTTTTATCCTCTGGGGGCACAGAATCGATAAAAGAAGAGGTTCAGAGTCACATACATAGTTTAACTTCTACGGTTTCTGCCAATGCCCAGAACATATTTATATGACTGCCATGTGGAATAAATGTACAGTGTGTGTTCTCTCTCACACACACACACAGTCCCCTCGGTTGAGTCGCTCTCTCTCGCTCGCGCTCAAAGCCAACTGACATTTACTCCTGATGTGTTGAACTGCTGCACCCTCTATAACCACTGTGGTTATTATTTCACCGTGCTGGTCACCTATAAACATTTGAACATCTTGAAGAACAATCTGTCCTTAATGGCCATATAATCTCCACTCGGCAATGGCAGAAGAGGACTGGCCACCCCTCGGAGCCTTGTTCCTCTCTAGGTTTCTGCCTTTATAGGGAGTATTTCCTAGCCACCGTGCATCTGCATCGCTTGCTCTTTGAGGTTTTAAGGTTGGGTATCTGTAAATCACAACTGCTCATGTAAAAAGGGCCTTATAAAATACATTTGATTTATTGATTTGTGTGTGAGTGTGTGCGTGACTGTGTGTATATATGTGTGAGTACCAGTGTACTTGTTCAGTATGTATGCACGATGCTAAAACAGTATCTGTGATCTAAAAGTACAGTGCCTTGCGAAAGTATTCGGCCCCCTTGAACTTTGCGACCTTTTGCCACATTTCAGGCTTCAAACATAAATATATAAAACGGTATTTTTTTGTGAAGAATCAACAACAAGTGGGACACAATCATGAAGTGGAACGACATTTATTGGATATTTCAAACTTTTTTAACAAATCAAAAACTGAAAAATTGGGCGTGCAAAATTATTCAGCCCCTTTACTTTCAGTGCAGCAAACTCTCTCCAGAAGTTCAGTGAGGATCTCTGAATGATCCAATGTTGACCTAAATGACTAATGATGATAAATACAATCCACCTGTGTGTAATCATGTCTCCGTATAAATGCACCAGCACTGTGATAGTCTCAGAGGTCCGTCAAAAGCGCAGAGCGCATCATGAAGAACAAGGAACACACCAGGCAGGTCCGAGATACTCTTGTGAAGAAGTTTAAAGCCGGATTTGGATACAAAAAGATTTCCCAAGCTTTAAACATCCCAAGGAGCACTGTGCAAGCGATAATATTGAAATGGGAGGAGTATCAGACCACTGCAAATCTACCAAGACCTGGCCGTCCCTCTAAACTTTCAGCTCATACAAGGAGAAGACTGATCAGAGATGCAGCCAAGAGGACCATGATCACTCTGGATAAACTGCAGAGATCTACAGCTGAGGTGGGAGACTCTGTCCGTAGGACAACAATCATTCGTATATTGCACAAATCTGGCCTTTATGGAAGAGTGGCAAGAAGAAAGCCATTTCTTAAAGATATCCATAAAAAGTGTTGTTTAAAGTTTGCCACAAGCCACCTGGGAGACACACCAAACATGTGGAAGAAGGTGCTCTGGTCAGATGAAACCAAAATTGAACTTTTTGGCAACAATGCAAAACGTTATGTTTGGCGTAAAAGCAACACAGCTCATCACCCTGAACACACCAACCCCACTGTCAAACATGGTGGTGGCAGCATCATGGTTTGGGCCTGCTTTTCTTCAGCAGGGACAGGGAATATGGTTAAAATTGATGGGAAGATGGATGGAGCCAAATACAGGACCATTCTGGAAGAAAACCTGATGGAGTCTGCAAAAGACCTGAGACTGGGACGGAGATTTGTCTTCCAACAAGACAATGATCCAAAACATAAAGCAAAATCTACAATGGAATGGTTAAAAAAATAAACATATCCAGGTGTTAGAATGGCCAAGTCAAAGTCCAGAGCTGAATCCAATCGAGAATCTGTGGAAAGAACTGAAAACTGCTGTTCACAAATGTTCTCCATCCAACCTCACTGAGCTCGAGCTGTTTTGCAAGGAGGAATGGGAAAAAATGTCAGTCTCTCGATGTGCAAAACTGATAGACATACCCCAAGCGACTTACAGCTGTAATCGCAGCAAAAGGTGGCGCTACAAAGTATTAACTTAAGGGGGCTGAATAATTTTGCACGCCCAATTTTTCAGTTTTTGATTTGTTAAAAAAGTTTGAAATATCCAATAAATGTTGTTCCACTTCAGGATTGTGTCCCACTTGTTGTTGATTCTTCACAAAAAAATACAGTTTTATATCTTTATGTTTGAAGCCTGAAATGTGGCAAAAGGTCGCAAAGTTCAAGGGGGCCGAATACTTTTGCAAGGCACTGTATATATGTATCAGTATGCATGTTTTGTTTGGTTTACTGAACAGATGCTCACCTGCATCAGTGTGCCCTTATTTCTGCAGATCTCATGCAGGGCTCCCAGGGGGATCCAAACGATGGAGACCAGGGAGATTCCCCAGCCCACCACCTCTGCCCAGACAGGGTATGTGTATGACTTCCCATAGCGAGCGGGTGTGTACTGGACGATGCTGGAGATCAGAATGCACTGCAGGGGAGGAGGTTACACTTGGATGAAACCTCTAATACAACGAATGGATCATAAAGTCGTAGGTACGGCTATCACTACTAATCCTCATCACCGTCATTACGCTAACTGTCCTCATCACCATCATCAAAAAGACATGAGTTGGCCATAGCACTCACCATGACCAGCACAGGGGAGAAGAACATCCAGCAGGAGCAGAAATAGATGTTGGGAGCCTTTCCCAACATCCTCTTGATCACGATGGTCATCCGCCGCAGTCCTGCAATAACACATTGCATTAAATACTTACATTTACTCAGACATACATACTGTCTATAAAGCAAAGTGGTTTATTGTATTGTATAAATACACAACAGGCTGTTGAATTTCATCATAAATGGGAGAGAAGGTGAGGTTATTACCAAAAACCCAGCAGACAGCGAGGACCTCAAAGAAGGCCAGGAACATGAGAGACACCACAGCAGTGTAGTGGTCCATCAGCTGGAATACGTACATTCCCCCCTGTATATGTGTGTGTGTGTGTGGGGGGGGGGGGGGTGGACGAGAGCGGGAGAGAATGAGAAAGGTTTAATTATAAAAAGGTTAATTTCCTGACTGCATCTTGTTGTCAGTCTACTGGGGGAAAAGCAACCCACTCCACAAGACAGAATCATCTGGTCAACCATGCACTACTTACTGGCTGTATGTGTCTTAGTCGTCTACTGATAGAAGCTAAAATAAAACAGGTCCAAACACGAGTATACTGTCTCATTCCGAGAGAGAGGAGGGGGCGGGGCGTTACCCGATGGATAGTAATAATATCTGACAGATCACCTTACCTTAGTGATGTGAGGAATGCCTAGAAGAAAGCCAATAACACAGACAGTCAGAACGATGATCTCCTGTCTCTTCAGGACACGTAGCACCTTGGGGCCAAAGCCGTCCATTATGGACGTCACCGCCACCTCCACCATAGCAAACTGCAGAGCAAAGTACAGTGGGGAAAGTGAACTGAGCAGTTGTGGAAGTTGAGGCTGCTCTAAAGTTGCTCCAGGTGATTTATTTTTCTGAAAAAAACTAAACTAAGGAATTCCACTAGGCCTATCCTATCCCCATTGTTTAAGCGAAAGACAGACAATTTATGGCAGCCAGGCAAGTTGAGCCTGCTCTGTGGTTGTTCCATTAGGCAGGGGATAAAAAAAATAAAATAATAATAATTAAAAGAACCAAACTGCAAAAAATTCCTGAAGCCTAACATATTTACACTGAGGCGTCGCAAAAGTGGTCTGTTTTTTTTAACCTGCTACACTGGAAACGTAACTTTTGGTCAGGGCGTGGAGAGCGAGCCACTATTTTATTGCTCTCACAGGGGGGGTGGGATTTACTTTACAAGCGGTAGTCACCTAGCAAGAAAACAAGGTAGGGCTAGGTATCAACAGCAAAGTAAAGTGGAGAGCGAGCTCTGCTTTCTATAGATGTGCGCAATAAGATTTCCATGAATCTTATTGGTCAAGACACACACAGGACATAGGCTACGAATTGTGCTCAAGTTGACAAATGAGGCAAGTCAGTCCCAAAAAAAACAGGTCTACTTTGTCCCTGTTTTCAACGCTTTTACGGCAAAAAAAAGTGTATTAATGGGCCTCCCGAGTGGCATGCTTGAGGCGTGACTACAGACCCGGTTTTGATCCCAGGCTGTGTCACAACCGGCCATGCCCAGGAGACCCATGAGGCGGTGCACAATTGGCCTAGCCTCGTCTGGGTTAGGGGAGGGTTTGGCAGGCTGGGATATTCTTGTCCCATCGCACTCTAGCAACTCGTTGTGGCGGACCGGGCGCCTGCAAGCTGACTTCGGTCACCAGCTGGACAGTGTGTCTTCGACACATTGGTGTGGCTGGCTTATGGGTTAAGCGAAGAGTTTGTCAAGAAGCAGTGCGGCTTGGCAGGGTCGTTTTTCAGAGGACGTGGCACTCGACCTTCGCCTCTCCTGAGTCCGTAGGGGAGTTGAAGCGATGGGACAAGACTAACTACCAATTGGATGTCATGAAATCGGGGAGAAAAGTAACAAATAAAAAGGGTATTAAACTAAATAAAAGTGGTGGAGCAAATGCCCTGCTCGCCACACGTTTGCCGGCAGCCCTGCGTCCTCTCTTCCCTCATCAGTCAGCCGAGCAGTTAAGAGCATTGGGCCAGTAACCAAAAGGTTGCTGGTTCGAATCCCTGAGCTGACTCTGAAAAATCTGTTGTTGTTGTGACCTTGAGTAATGCACTTACCCTAAATGCTCCTGTAAGTCACTCTGGATAAGAGCATCTGCTAAATGACTCAAATGTAAATGTCAAATGTAATCAATCTGGGGTGGCAGGTAGCCTAGTGGTTAGAGCGTTGGACTTGTAACCAAAAAGGTTGCAAGATCGAATCCCCGAGCTGACAAGGTAAAAATCTGTCGTTCTGCCCCTGAACAAGGCAGTTAACCCAGTGTTCCTAGGCCGTCATTGAAAAGAAGAATTTGTTCTTAACCGAATTGCCTAGTTAAATATTAAAAAGGTAGTAATTGTTGTATGACCTACAATGTCTGTTTTTACCAAAAGTGGTCTCTGAAAATAGATTACATGAGTGTCTAACCTGACTGTCCAGTCCCAGGCAGAGAAGCATGAAGAAGAACAGAGGAGCCCACAACTGGGGCAGAGGCATAGTGGAGAAGACCTCTGGATACACCACAAACACCAACCCAGGACCTGTGGCACACAAACGCACCATAGGATATCAAACAAGAAGGGTAGGAAAACACCCACAACATTAGCACGGGTAAAGACACTGGTTTAGAGGTTGACAAGGCCAACGATGCCAAGTTGGAAACATTGTACAGATTAATGAACCGGTTTCCCTGGCACTGATTAACCAGTGGTTATCTCATCCGACACTAGGAAGTCAAAGCGTTCAATAACAAAACATGGTAGACGGGACACCTTCTCCACCCTCATGCAGTTGACCTCATTAGTAATATGACCTAACAAAAAATGTTACATTAATGGAAAATTGTGGCATACAGAAAGATGATAGCAATGGTCATGTAATAAATATATCTGGGTCGGTTTCATTCCATTCACAATTACCTGAGGAAGTGTCATGCTAGGGATGGGAAACAAAACGATCTAATCATTCATCATAAATAATCTTCCACAAATTATTAACTCAGAGGCAACTGAACACTGAACACTTCTGAAGTCACAAGAGGTCAGTGGGTGTCAAACAGTTGGTCAGCAGTGAGTCAGTGGTATCCAAGACCATATTTGGGACTGATCCAAGCCAGAGCAGGTGCTCATCAGTAGAACACAGCAGGCAGCTAATCCCTAATTGACTTTCTTCAAAAAGGTCCTAATACACTGTGTGAACAATATAAACTTTTGCTGTTACACCTACAGTTCATCTCAAGCTAATGCAAGTTTAATTCCCCATTCATTACATATATAATAGAGTATTTGTTTTAGAACAAAATCCTAGAGGTAGACATCCAAGTGGTAAGCTGACATCCACTATTCAGAGCACCCTCCTTTCCTATCGTCTCCGCATAGAAAAACTTAAATAACTACAGTGGGTATTTACTTTACAGCAAACCAAAATAGGTTATGTGAAAGTTTCACAGGAATTGAATGGGAATCTTAACTAATGTTCTGGGAATGTTCCCTGTTTGCTGGGTATTTTCTGTCCTGGTTATCCACCGACTATGACACTCATTCATGAAATAACTACTTCATAATCCATAATATTGAGCCAGTAATAAAACACTTGTGGTGAGAAAGAGACCACTTTCATCTCTTACTTCATTGTCTATCCCTATAACCAGTACAGTAGTTATGGTATTCCATCAGAGGATTTATACCTCTTTTCACATAAGTCACATTGTTCGCCTGTTAAATGATAGCAGAGACAGACAGAGAGAAAGAGACAACGAGGGAGAGAGAGAGGGACAACGAGGGAGAGAGAACGAGGGAGAGAGAGAGAGAACGAGGGAGAGAAATAGAAAGGGTTCATTTTAAAAAAGGTTCATTTCTTGACCGCATCATGTTCTCAATTTACTTGGGGAAGAACAACCCACTCCACAAGTCATTAGTGACTAATGTGTCCTTTTTTATAGTTCCAAAATGATCTGTGTGTATTTTAGAGCCTCACCAAATCCGGTTTCCCAAATTGTAATATGGGAAATTACTATTCGGTCACAGCTTAGGATAGGACTGAGGCTAGAAATACTGTTCTGTTGATTCAAATGTCTTTACACGGGTCATGACAGAAACTACTTTGGAAGCTCTGGTGACGCTTGTCTCACGGGCATGCTAACTGGTCACCCAGGTCTACTCAGTGGGTGTGTCCAAATAATCTCTCCTTCTTCCTGAAGTGTGCACTCATTCACTACTCCACACACATTTAAAAGCATTAGATTGGTGTAGACATGGGCTAAAGGGAGTTTTCTATGTACAAGTCATTTCCATTCAAATCCATGAAGGGAAGTGAACAAGTGCACACTTCTACTGGGACTCAAACCAGTGTGATGCAGCCTGGCCCAGCCCTCTGAGCTCCGCCTGCCTGTTAGGTAGGGAGGACTGTCTGCCTCTACAAAAGCAATTACTCCAAATGCTGTAGTTTTCCCACACTAGCACCCCAGAAAGAAGAAGTGCATCATTGTGAATTAATACCTTTGTATTCTACGCTGTGTCAGTGTAAGTTTTCCAGGAACTAATAACATGAGGAAGGTGTTAGTTCTGAACTCAATTGGACTTTTATGAGTATTATACCCAAGAGTTATTCACAGGAGTATATGGGTCACATTTGTACCTACTTCCCTTCATACACTGCCCTAAACATCTATCTGTCAATGGTGAAGTTGTTTGATGGTACTATTAGTATGTCATGTTACCACTGACTATGACAAATGAACACTATTCAAGGAATTAACAAACTTAGTGGTTAAAAGATGATGAATCATGATCCCCTGGGACCATGAGAGGAAGTTTTAGGAGACAATAACCCATCCAAACATTAAATAGACACTAAATAGAAAAATAGATGGATGAATAACATCAAAGACGTCTCACTTGAACAGGAAGTACTTACCATCTGTGGCGATGTTGTCTACTGGGAGGTTGTGGACATGAGCCATGTAGCCAATGGCTGAGAATATCACAAAACCAGCTAGGATACTGGTGGCTGAGTTAGCTAAGGAGACAATCAATGTGTCCCTAGGGGAGGACCAGAACACAAACAGTCACAAACATGGTCAAATGGATCACTAAGGAGAACTAAACCAGCCTTTTTGACTGAAGGACAGTCAAATCAAATGTTATGTCACATGCGTCGAATACAATGGCTGGAGACTTAACCGTGAAATGCTTTCTTACGAGAACTTCCCAACGATGCAGAGTAAAAAAATTATAATAAAAGAGAATATTAACACAAGTTGAATAAAATACACAAAAAAATGTAGCTAGATACAGGAAGTACCAGTACCAGTTGTACGAGGTATTTGAGGTAGATATGTACATGAAGACAGGGTAAAGTGATTATTATCTATCCTGATGCCTAGTCAGAGTCAAATAAAGAATAGAGTAGCAGCAGCATATGGTGAGTGTAAAAGTGTACGTGTATGTGAATTGGTTTTGTGTGAGAGTGTCAGTGAAGTGTGTGAGTGATTATAGGTTTTTCCCCCTCTTCCATTTAACCTTTATTTAACTAGGCAAGAAGAACAAATTCTTATTTACAATGACGGCCTGAACGACTGATTTTTACCTTGTCAGCTCTGGGATTCAATCCAGCAGCCTTTCAGTTACTGGCCCAACGCTCTAACCATTAGGCTACCTGTGCACCATGGTTTTAAACAGGCACACACACTTGTCTATATCAGGTCCCACAGTTGACAGTGCATGTCAGAGCAAAAACCAAGCAACGAAGTTGAAGGAATTGTCCGAAGTGCTCCAAGACAAGATTGTGTCGAGGCATAGATCTGAGGAAGGGTATCTAAATATTTATTCAGCATTGAAGGTCTCCAAGAACACAGTGGCCTCCATCATTCTTAAATGGAATTAGTTTGGAACCACCAAGACTATTCCTAGAGCTGGCCGCCCGGCCAAACTCAGCAATCGGGGGAGAAGGGCCTTAGTCATTGAGGTGAAGTACAGAGAGATCCTTGATGAAAACCTGCTCCAGAGCACTCAGGACCTCTGACTGGGGTGAAGGGTTACCTTTCAACAGGACAACGATTAAGCACACAGCCAAGACAACGCAGGAGTGGCTTCGGGAGATAAGTGGCCCAGCCAGAGCCCAAACATCTCTGGAGAAACCTGAAACTAGTTGTGCAGTGACGCTCCTCATTCTACTAACCGAGCTTGAGAGGATCTGCAGAGAATAATGGGAGAAACTCCCCAAATGCAGGTGTGCCAAGCTTGTAGTGTAATACCTAAGACTCAAGGCTGTAATCGCTGCCAAAAGGTTATTTAACAAAATATTGAGTAAAAGGTCTGACTACTTATGTAAATGTTTTTTTATTTATTTTTAATACATTTGCAAAAATGTCTAAAAACGTGTTTTTGCTTTGTCATTTTGGGGTATTGTGTGTACAGTCGAGGCCAAAAGTTTTGAGAATGACAAACATTAATTTTCACAAAGTTTGCTACCTCAGTTTGTATGATGGCAGTTTGCATATACTCCAGAATGTTATGAAGAGTGATCAGATGAATTGCAATTAATTGCATAGTCCCTCTTTGCCATAAAAATTAACTGAATCCCCAAAAAACATTTCCACTGCATTTCAGCCCTGCCACAAAAGGACCAGCTGACATGTCAGTGATTCTCTCGTTAACACAGATGTGAGTGTTGACGAGGACAAGGCTGGGGATCACTCTGTCATGCTGATTGAGTTTGAATAACAGACTGGAAGTTTCAAAAGGAGGGTGATGCTTGGAATCATTGGTCTTCCTCTGTCAACCATAGTTAAGCGAAGACTTTCGGAGGATGGCCTGGTGTCAAGAAGGGCAGCAAAGAAGCTACTTCTCTCTAGGAAAAAACATCAGGGACAGGCTGATATTCTGCATAAAGTACAGGGATAGGACTGCTGAGGACTGGGGTAAAGTCATTTTCCGGGCATCTGGAAAAGAGCTTGTCCAGAGAAGACAAAGTGAGCGCTACCATCAGTCCTGTGTCATGCCAACAGTAAAGCATCCTGAGACCATTCATGTGTGGTGTTGCTTCTCAGCCAAGGGAGTGGGCTCACTCACAGTTTTGCCTAAGAACACAGCCATGAATAAAGAAATGGTACCAACACATCCTCCGAGAGCAACTTCTCCAAACCATCCTGGAACAGTTTGGTAACGAACAATGCCTTTTCCAGCATGATGGAGCACCTTGCAATAAGGCAAAAGTGATAACAAAGTGGCTCGGGGAACAAAATATCGATATTTTGGGTCCATGGCCAGGAAACTCCCCAGACCTTAATCCCATTGAGAAATTGAGGTCAATCCTCAAGAGGCGGGTGGACAAACAAAACCCCACAAATTCTGACAAACTCCAAGCATTGATTATGCAAGAATGGGCTGCCATCAGTCAGGTTGTGGCCCAGAACTTAATTGACAGCATGCCAGGGCAGATTGCAGAGGTCTTGAAAAAGAAGGGTCAACACTGCAAATATTGACTCTTCAACTTCATGTAATTGTCAATAAAAGCCTTTAACACTTATGAAATGCTTGTAATTATATTTCAGTATTCCATAGTAACATCTGACAAAAATATCTAAAGACACCATGCTTCTACACCTGCATTGCATGCTGTTTGGGGTTTTAGGCTGGGTTTCTGTACAGCACTTTGAGATATCAGCTGATGTACGATGGGCTATATAAATACATTTGATTTGAAGCAGCAAACTTTGTGGAAATTAATATTTGTGTCATTCTCAGAACTTTTGGCCACGACTTGATGAGGGAAAAAACTATTTAATCCATTTTAAAATAAGGATAACATTAAAAAATATATATATTTAAAGTCAAGTGATCTGTGCATACTTTCAGAATGCACGGTTTGTACTGTAAAGTCAGTGCAAGATAGGGTCAGTGCAGATAGTCTGGGTAACCATTTAATTAAGTATTTATCAGTCTTATTGCTTGGACGTAGAAGCCTGTTGGTCCGAGAGCAGTCTTCACGACTGGGAGGGTGTGTAGCAGTGCGGCTTGGTTGGGTAGCTACTATCTTGTCTCATCGCTACAACTCCCGTACGGGCTCGGGAGAGACGAAGGTTGAAAGTCATGCGTCCTCCTCCAATGTTTTTTATTTTTAAAAAAATTCCCCCCTTTTCTCCCCAATTTCGTGGTATTGTTAGTAGCTACTATCTTGTCTCATCGCTACAACTCCCGTACGGGCTCGGGAGAGACGAAGGTTGAAAGTCATGCGTCCTCCGATACACAACCCAACCAAGCCGCACTGCTTCTTAACACAGCGCGTATCCAACCCGGAAGCCAGCCCCACCAATGTGTCAGAGGAAACACTGTGCACCTGGCAACCTTGGTTAGCCCACCACAGGAGTCGCTGGTGCGCGATGAGACAAGGATATCCCTACCGGCCAAACCCTCCCTAACCCGGACGATGCTAGGCCAATTGTGCATCGCCCCACGGACCTCCCGGTCGCGGCCGGTTACGACAGAGCCTGGGCGCGAACCCAGAGTCTCTGGTGGTACAGCTGTCAGTACAGCACCCTTAACCACTGCGCCACCCGGGAGGCATGTGTGGACAATGTTAAAGTCCTTAGTGATGTGGACGCCAAGGAACTTGAAGCTCTTGACTTGCTCTACTACAGCCCTGTGGATGTGTTCTCCCCTCTCTCTCCTGTAGTCCACGATCACCTCCTTGGTATTACTGACGTTGAGGGAGAGGTTGTTGTCCTAGCACCACACTGCTAAGTCTCTGACCTCCACTCTGTATTCTGTCTCATCGCCATCAGACCTACCATCGATAGGACAAAGCACACACCCCTGAGGTGGCGGATGTGTAGTTGCCTACCCTCCCCTCCTGGGGCCAGCCCATCAGGAAGTCCAGGGTCCTCATTTATCAACGTTGCGTACGAAAATAAATGTTCATAAACCATGCGTGCAATCATTTCTAAGCAAAGTGTGGGATTTATCAATTCGTACTGACACTTGAAAATGTGTGGGACTTATCAATTTGTACATCTACTTGAGAATGTGTGTAAATTTAAGCACACCTCTGACCATGCGTACCAACAGCACCTTATGGGTGAAAAGTCAAACTGATAATGAAATACCATCCACCAAATGGAGAAAGGATTGACATACTGGACCAAATCATAAACTATGAAGAAAAAGATAATACATGAATAGTTTATTCATGTAGTTCTTTTATAGACACTTAAGCTACTAATAGTTCTCAGGGTGCTATCAAATTCATAAACATGAAGCCATTAAAGCCTAATTGAATAAAAAAAGTCAAATTAGAAAGAGAGTGGTATGCAAGGTTGGAGGCAATTTAGTTAAACAATATAAAAAGGCAACAGAGGCATTGTGACTTCTCCAAAATGGCAAATCTTGCATTGCTGGAGGATCTGGCACAAGCTGCGTTACGCAGGGAGCGTGTTTTCAATGAGCAGTTTTTTTTTGTGCTGAGAGCGACACTTGGCTTATTAGTAGATTTCGTTTTCCAATGCATATTTTATTGCATCTCTCCAACCAACTCTCTCCAGAAAGGGAGACGAAACGCACCAATGCCATCCCAGTTGAAACCCACGTCCTCTCCACTCTGGGATTTTTGGCCACTGGAACATTCCAACGCGATATTGCGGATCGGTCTGGCATTTCACAACCAACCATGAGCCGGATATTGCCTGCAGTCCTTCATGGCATTATTTCATTGACCACCACAATACATACAGTTTCCAGACACTGCTGTACAGCAGGACAGAGTGAAAAGGGATTTGCATACCATTTCCAATGACATTGGAGCAATTGACTACAAACCCATCGCAATAAAAGCACCATCATTGAACGAATTCAACTTCGTCAACAGAAAAGGTTTCTATTCTGTCAATGTGCAGGTCATCTGTGACTCACATTTGGCTTTGTTGAATGTAGTGGCAAAATGGCCAGGTGGGACACGATTCATTCATTGTTGCAGAACAGTTCAGTCGGCTTTAACCTCCAGAAGAAGCTGTTGAGGATGGATGGCTTATTGGTAAGTGACTTGTGTTTTATTTGCCATGTTAGATCTATACTGGGAAACCATATCTGAATGTTGTGTTCATAACTGCAGGAGACCGGGGCTACCCATTAAAAACACCACCACAGACAGATGCTGGCACTAAGACGGCGCTCAGTGGTGCGGCAATGACCACAATTCTATCCTCCTGCGTACAAGCAAAATTTAAACCAGGAAGCACCAGTGACTCGGTCTACAAAAAAGTGGTCAGATGAAGCGGATGCTAAACTGCAGGACTGTTTTGCTATCAGACAAACATGTTCCGGGATTCTTCTGATGGCATTGAGGAGTACACCACATCAGTCACTGGCTTCATCAATAACTGCATTGAGGATGTCGTCCCCACAGTGACTGTACGTACATACCCCAACCAGAAGCCATGGATTACAGGCAACATTCGCACTGAGCTAAAGGGTAGAGCTGCCGCTTTCAAGGTGCGGGATTCTAACCCGGAAGCTTATAAGAAATCCTGCTATGCACTCCGACGAACCATCAAACAGGCAAAGCGTCAATACAGGGCTAAGATTGAATCGTACAACACCGGCTTTGACACTAGTCTTACGTGGCAGGGCTTGCAAACTTTTACAGACTACAAAGGAAAGCACAGCCACGAGCTGCCCAGTGACACGAGCCTACCAGACGAGCTAAATCACTTCTATGCTCGCTTCGAGGCAAGAAACACTGAGGCATGCATGAGAGCATCAGCTGTTCCGGACGACTGTGATCAAGGTCTCCGTAGCCGACACAAGTAAGACCTTTAAACAGGTCAACCTTCCCAAGGCTGCGGGGCCAGACGGATTACCAGGACGTGTGCTCCGGTCATGTGCTGACCAACTGGTAGGTGTCTTCACTGACATTTTCAACGTCCCTGATAGAGTCTGTAATACCAACATGTTCCAAGCAGAATACCATAGTCCCTGTGCCCAAGAACATGAAGGCAACCTGCCTAAATGACTACAGACCCGTAGCACTCATGTCCGTGGCCTTGAAGTGCTTTGAAAGGCTGGTAATGCCCTTTCCACACTGCCCTTTCCCACCTGGACAAAAAGGTACACACACCTAAGTGAGAATGCTATTCATTGACTACAGCTCAGTGTTCAACACCATAGTACCCTCAAAGCTCACCACTAAGCTAAGGATCCCTCCTTCTACAACTGGATCCTGGACTTCCTGACGGGCCGCCCCCAGGTGGTGAGGGTAGGTAGCAACATCTGCCACGCTGATTCTCAACACTGGAGCCTCTCAGGGGTGCGTGCTCAGTCCCCTCCTGTATTCCCTGTTCACCAATGACTGCGTGGTCAAGCACGACTCCAACACCATCATTAAGTTTGCAGACGACACAGTGGTAGGCCTGATCCCCGACGAGACAGCCTAGAGGGAGGTCAGAGACCTGGCCGGTTGGTGCCAGAATAACTAAGACTATGGAGATGATTGTGGACTACAGGAAAAGGAGGATCGAGCACACACCCACTCTCATTGACGGGGCTGTAGTGGAGCAGGTTAAGAGTTAAGTTCCTTGGTGTCCAAATCATCAACAAACTAGAATGGTCCAAACACACCAAGACAGTCGTGAAGAGGGCACGACAAAGCCCCTCAGGAAACGAAAAAGATCTGAAATGGGTCCTCGGATCCTCAAAAGGTTTTACAGCTGCAACATCGAGAGCATGGTTGCATCACTGCCTGGTGCCTCCGACCGCAAGTCACTACAGAGGGTAGTGCGTACGGCCCAGTACATCACTGGGATAAAGCTTCCTGCCATCTAGGACCTCTACACCAGGCGGTGTCAGAGGACGGGCCAAAACATTGACTGGGGTGGCTGGCGTCTTTGACAGAATGTTCTCTCTATTATCGCATGGCAAGCGGTACAGGAGCATTAAGTCTAGGACAAAAAGGCTTCAACAGTTTTTACCCCCAAGCCATAAGACTCTTGAACAGGTAATCAAATGGCTACACAAACTATTTGCATTGTGTGCCCCCCCAACCCCTCTTTTCCGCTGCTGCTACTCTGTTTATCATACAGTGGGGAGAACAAGTATTTGATAACCTTAAAATCGGCAGTGTTTCCTACTTACAAAGCATGTAGAGGTCTGTAATTTTTATCATAGGTACACTTCAACTGTGAGAGACGGAATCTAAAACAATAATCCAGAAAATCACATTGTATGAATTTTAGGTAAGTCATTTGCATTTTATTGCATGACATAAGAATTTGATACATCAGAAAAGCAGAACTTAATATTTTGGTACAGAAACCTTTGTTTGCAATTACAGAGATCATACGTTTCCTGTAGTACTTGACCAGGTTTGCACATACTGCAGCAGGGATTTTGGCCCACTCCTCCATACAGACCTTCTCCAGATCCTTCAGGTTTCGGGGCGGTTGCTGGGCAATACTTTCAGCTCCCTCCAAAGATTTTCTATTGGGTTCAGGTCTAGAGACTGGCTAGGCCACTCCAGTACCTTGAGATGCTTCTTACGGAGCCACTCCTTAGTTGCCCTGGCTGTCTGTTTCGGGTCGTTGTCATGCTGGAAGACCCAGCCACGTTTCATCTTCAATGCCCTTGCTGATGGAAGGAGGTTTTCACTCAAAATCTCACGATACATGGCCCCATTCATTCTTTCCTTTACACGGATCAGTCGTCCTGGTCCCTTTGAAGAAAAACAGCCCCAAAGCATGATGTTTCCACCCCCATGCTTCACAGTAGGTATGGTGTTCTTTGGATGCAACTCAGCATTCTTTGTCCTCCAAACATAACGAGTTGAGTTTTTACCAAAAAGTTATATTTTGGTTTCATCTGACCATATGACATTCTCCCAATCTTCTTATGGATCATCCAAATGCTCTCTAGCAAACTTCAGACGGGCCTGGACATGTACTGGCTTAAGCAGGGGGACACGTCTGGCACTGCAGGATTTGAGTCCCTGGCGGCGTAGTGTGTTACTGATGGTAGGCTTTGTTACTTTGGTCCCAGCTCTCTGCAGGTCATTCACTAGGTCCCCCCGTGTGGTTCTGGGATTTTTGCTCACCGTTCTTGTGAGCATTTTGACCCCACGGGGTGAGATCTTGCGTGGAGCCCCAGATCGAGGGAGATTATTAGTGGTCTTGTATGTCTTCCATTTCCTAATAATTGCTCCCACAGTTGATTTCTTCAAACCAAGCTGCTTACCTATTGCAGATTCAGTCTTCCCAGCCTGGTGCAGGTCTACAATTTTGTTTCTGGTGTCCTTTGACAGCTCTTTGGTCTTGGCCATAGTGGAATTTGGAGTGTGACTGTTTGAGGTTGTGGACAGGTGTCTTTTATACTGATAACAAGTTCAAACAGGTGCCATTAATACAGGTAACGAGTTGGATTTAGGGGGCGCCATTTTAATTTTTGGATGAAAAACGTTCCCGTTTTAAACAAGATATTTTGTCACGAAAAGATGCTCGACTATGCATATAATTGACAGCTTTGGAAAGAAGACACTGACGTTTCCAAAACTGCAACGATATTGTCTGTGAGTGCCACAGAACTGATGTTACAGGCAAAACCCAGATAAAAATCCAACCAGGAAGTGCCGCATTTTTTGAAACCGCCTCATGCCAATGACTCCTTATATGGCTGTGAATGAGCTACGAATGAGCTTACATTTTTCACGTTTTCCCCAAGGTGTCTACAGCATTGTGACATCTTTTTAGGCATTTCCCTTGAAGAATGGCTGTAAGGGACCATATATGGCATGTGGTCACATGGTGTCTCCCGCAGAAAACCTTGCGTAAAATACTGAGGTAGCCATATTTCCAATCGCTTCTTATGAGAAACCAATTGCCTCGACGGATATATTATCAAATATATTTGTTAAAAACACCTTGAGGATGGATCCTAAACAACGTTTGCCGTGTTTCTGTCGATATTATGGAGCAAATTTTGTAAAACGTTTGGCGTTATAGTTGTAGCATTTTAGGGTCCATTTCTCAGCTAAGCATGATGAACAAACGGGAGCTATTTCGCCTACAAAAATAATATTTTTGGAAAAAAGGAACATTTGCTATCTAACTGGGAGTCTCCTGAGTGAAAGCATCTGAAGTTCTTCAAAGGTAAATGATTTAATTTGGTTGCTTTTCTTATTTTTGTGAAAATGTTGCCTGCTGCCAGCATAGCCTAGCATAGCATTCTGCCATGATAAACTTACACAAATGCTCGTCTAGCGTTGGCTGTAACGCATATTTTGAAAATCTGAGATGACAGTGTTGTTAACAAAAGGCTAAGCTTGTGTTTGAATATATTTATTTCACTTCATTTGCGATTTTCATGAATAGGAAAAGTTTATAGGGGTATTTATGTCCGTTGCGTTATGCTAATGCGTTTGAGGCTATGATTACGCTCCCGGATACGGGTTTGCTCGTCGCAAAGGGTTAAAGAAGAAGTTACAGGTCTGTGAGAGCCAGAAATCTTGCTTGTTTGTAGGTGACCAAATACTTATTTTCCACCATAATTTGAAAATAAATTCATTAAAAATCCTACAATGTGATTTTCTGGATTTTTGTTTTAGATTCCGTCTCACAGTTGAAGTGTACCTATGATAAAAATTACAGACCTCTACATGCTTTGTAAGTAGGAAAACCTGAAAAATCAGCAGTGTAACAAATACTTGTTCTCCCCACTGTATGTGCATAGTCACTTTAACTATACATTCATGTACATACTACCTCAATTATCCCAACCAACCGGTGCCCCCACACATTGGCTACCAGGGCTATCTGCATTGTCTCCCGCCACCCACCACCCCCTCTTTTACGCTACTGCTACTCTGTTTATCATATATGCAGTCACTTTAACCATATCTACATGTACATGCTACCTCAATCAGCCTGACTAACCAGTGCCTGTATACAGCCTCGCTACTGTCTATTTCTTTACTTACCTATTGTTCACCTAATACTTTTTCAACTTAGAAATTGCACTGTTGGTTAGAGCCTGTAAGTAGGCATTTCACTAAGGTCTACACCTTCTGTATTCGGCGCAGGTGACAAATAAACTTTAAATTGATTTGATGACTGCCCTCACAAACCCCTCAAACCAACAAGAGGCAAGGTACAACCAAGCCCATGCATGCACAAGAACAGTGGAATGCACCATAGACCTGCCAAAAGAACATTGGCTGTGCTTGTCTGGGACAGGAGGCACTGCAATACCAGCCTAGCAAGGTTTGCCTCTGAAATGACATTACTTTAAATGCCATTACATGAATGTAATACAATGTGCAAATTCATTTTTTAGGTTTTCTACATCGTCAAGGCTTGCAGTGTGCTCCACAACATTGCAATCAAAAATGACATTCCACTGAATGATCCAACCAGACCCGATGAGCCCATGCCTGACGGAGTGTTTCCCCACTATCCATACCTCCGGCACTGAGGACAAGAGTCAATATCATACAACAGTTTAAGGTATCTGTTCTTCCAAATATTGTAATCAAATCAACAAGGAAAACACATTTACATTTCACAAGAATTTATTGTCTCACATGTTTGACACAATCAACAAGTTCTTTCAATGATTGATTTCTCTCTCTTAGGCCGTTGCATACATCTTCCAGCTGCTGATTGAGTCCTAGAAGCAATATTTTTTTATCTTATTTGTCAAGCCATTGCTGAGGGCTCCAAAAGTATGGCTTTTGTTCCACTTAGGTGATCAAAAGTTCAATTTCTCCCTCCAAAAGTTTTTTTTCTTTGTCTTCTTTGATTTCTCCATGTTGGCAGACAGAAATTAGTGACATTTCTTGTAGCTTTAAAGGGAATATTTGTGACCATAAATGGTCATTTAGGGTGTTTCTTTGTGTAAATGAGCATGCACGTGCACTAGCACAGTGTTTTAGAACGTGTCTGATTTATCAAGGCAAAATACTTACAGGTGTGTGTAAATACCAACTTTTTTTTATACTTGCGAACATCATAAATTTTCTTCGTACGAGTTAATTTAGAAGTTTTTCTACGCGACATTGACAAATGAGGGCCCAGGATCCAGTTGCAGAGGGAGGTTTTCAGACCCAGGGTTGAAGGTGACTATGGTGTTGAACGCTGAGCTGTAGTCTATGAACAGCAGTCTCACACAGTTATTTCCCCTCTTGTCCAAGTGTGAGAGGGCAGTGTAAAGTGCAATTGAGATTGCGTCATCGGTGGATCTGTAGGGGGAGGTACACAAATTGAAGTGGGTCCAGGGTGTCTTGAGATGATGGTGTTGATGTGTGTCATGACCAGCCTTTCAATGCACTTCATAATTACAGATGTGAGTGCTACAGGTTGATAGTCATTTAGGCTGGTTACCTTGGAGTTCTTGTTCAGTTTGAAACATATTGGGATTACAGACTGGGACAAGGAGAGATTGAAAAAGTCTGTTGAGACCAGGTTCAGGGAACAGAACCATTCTGTAACTAGAGGACTTCTGATATCCCGAGGAGTATAATTATTGTCTTAATCGGTTGTCAAATACTGTCTTTTTGCTAGCTAGGGCCATCTACTTTAAATGCTGCCTGTCTTCCTATTAGCCTACTTGGTGTGTGAACTGCTGACTTACTCATAACTTGCAGGTGATTGTTGACACATCAACCAGGATTAAGGGGCAGAGAAATTTGTGACTGTTGTGGTTTTGGTAATCAGTGTCAGTGTCAAAACTAAGATCGTCGGCAAAACAAATACGTTCTGCCTAGTTATTTTATGAAGGAAGAGTAGAAGGCTCCACACCACTCTCACTTGAGTATTTTACCTAGTTATTTTCAGATTCTCTCATTTTGCTGTTTTGTAGCTTTGGCATGTATTTTCTATCCCAGTTCACTTTACAGACACTCCCCACCCCTTGGCTGCAACCCTTCTAATTTAGTGTACCCTTTGCGCAATTCCTAGTCTCCGGCAGGATTTGGAACTGCCGATATGTGGTCAAGAACGCTGAGTTCATTCCAGTCCCTAGACTTTTTGGCCCTGACAGAGACATGGATCACCCCAGAGAACACTGCTACTCCAGCTGCTCTGTCTTCATCCGACTACATTTTCTCTCATAGTCCGACAGCTTCTGGTCATCGCGGTGGTGGCACAGGGCAGCTCGTTCCTCCTAAGTGGAGATTCTCTCTTTTCTCCCTCACTCACCTGACCATCTCCTCATTTGAATTCCATGCAGTCACCGTCACTTGTCCACTTAACATTGCTGTCATTGATCGCACACCATGTGCCCTTAGAGCTTGTGCCAAACAAGGGCCACGGGACGATTCCGGCCCGAGACACACTTCTGCCTGGCCCTCACAATTATTTAGGTTGTCATTCATTTTTGGCCTGTTTCCATATAGCCCACGATGTGCTGCACTACAAGTCACAGCAAGTACTGCAAATGTGCTGCACGCCAAACGGCAGTACTTTGCCACACACGCACCCCTCCTCCCAGATCCACACCCACACTGTAGTGCGTCATATCATCACTAAATGGCACGGACCGAATCTTCTACCGGAACAAAAGTTTAAACATGTTGTAGGCTAAATGTCAATGCCAAGTTTTGGTTCCAATGGTCATTGCTGTTGCCTACAGAAAATGTCATCTTAGTTGTCAAAAAGTTTTTAGAAAAAGGATCCACACGCCACTACTAAAAGAAAAATAGGATACACAAGCAAGTATAAATGAGTCAACAGTTGCATCATCTACTTTATGAAATTACAGCCTGATGCCCTTGCATCAGTGAATTCAATGTAAATTGTGCTGCCATCATGTGTTCCATTTACCGCGTCCGCGGAGGGAAAGTGTACAGACACATGCCATAGACCTAGCTAGGCTACTAAAATGTTGCAGTCTGGCTTCGGTTTTAAAGATTGACAATGAATAACCCCCCCAAAAAAACATGCAAAGGAGAAACATGTAAGCCTATTACAGCAGCATTTGAGCAGTAGCCTAGGCTGGCTCCTATAACATTTTGAGTAGGGATGCACGATATATCGGTGAACATTTAGGAATCGGCTGATATTGGCCAAAAATGCCAACATCGGCCAATGTCTAGTTTAACGCCAATGTTAAAAACCGATGTCAAAGATACCTTGCATACCTATATAACATGACGTAATGATGCTACGTAAAATTGTGCTACATATGCAACTCAGCATTCCTAACCTAGCCCACAATGTCTGCTGTGTGGATCGAGCAGTCAACAAGTCGAGCAGTCATTTGAAAGAGTAAGAACATTTCAGCGAGACAACTCAAAGGTGAAATCCATTAAAGCCAAGACAATTTAATTCATTGCCCTTGACAATCAATCATTCTCTGTCGTGAGTGATGTTGGCTTTAGCCGACTGGTCAAGCACCGGTGCACACTACCAAGTGCGCTATTTTTCTTAATGTTGCCTACCGGAGTTACACAGTAATAGTGTCACTGCTATTAGCTTCACAACATACATACTATGAAACGCCGTTTAGGTCTTTGCGTGTCAAAACGATACAGTAGCACTGTCAAAGCTTTACAAAAAAGTCAGCAAACAAGAAAACACCGACCACAAACGATGTGTTTACAATACCGCGTTGGTAAAGCATAATTTGTTTGACCGCAACTTCTGGGGTAGCTAGCTTTAGCTTGGTACCTAGCTAGCACCAATACAACCAGCCCGAAAACAATGACCAAACTCTTCTCTGTCCTGGCACCCCAATGGTGGACCACTCACCCGGAACAACAGGGGCTTTCACGCAAGACTCAGCATTGTATTTCTCAACGCAAGCATAAAAGGCATTTAACTTTTTGGGGAGTTCTGCAACACTGGGCATCTTACGGCTGGGTTTCACGTTATAGTATTAAAGCCCTGCCACATCCGACAATCTTTGGAGCCAGTGTATTAGGATTCCACCTTCCTCCTATATTGTCCTTTTGCATGCTAGATGTCTAGTGGGCTCTCTTGTATGCGTCCATGTCCTGTTCCTTGTAAGCCGTAGCTCTTGCCTTTTGTTCAGCTTGGATATTGCCTGTAATCCATGTTTTTTGGTTTGGATACGTTCATATAGTCACTGTGAGAATAATGTTGTCTATGCACTTATTGATGCAGCCGCAACGCTATCCAATGAATCAAGGAACATTTCCCATTCTGTACTTGAAAAACAGCCTTGTAGCATTCTGTCTGCTTCATTGGACCACTTCCGTATTTTACCCCCTTTTTCGATCTCGTGTCGTCGCTGCAACTCCCCAACGAGCTTGGGAGGTGAAGGTCGAGTCATACGTCCTCCAAAACATGACCCATAAAACTGCGCTTTAAAAAAAAGAAAATGTTTCTTTCTCTCTTTCTCTCCCAAATCTCGTGCTATCCATTGGTAGTTAGTCTTACCTTATCACTGCAACTCCCGTACGGTCTCAGTAGAGGTGAAGGTTGAGAGCCGTTCTTCCTCCGAAACACAACCCAACCAAGCCGCACTGCTTCTTGACACAATTCCCACTTAACCCGGAAGCCAGCCGCACCAATGTGTCGGAGGAAACACCGTACACCTGACGACTGTGTCAGTGTGCACTGCGCCCAGCCCGCCACAGGAGTTGCTTGAGCATGATGGGACATGGACATCCCTGCCGGCCAAACCCTCCCCTAACCCGGACAACGCTGGGCCAATTGTGCGCCCGGTCGCGGGAGACCGGTACAAGACTCGAACCCAGAATCTCTAGTGGCACAGCTAACACGGCGATGCCGTGCCTTAGACCAGTGTGCCACTCCGTGCTCCGTGCTTCTTAACACCTGCCCGCTTAACCCGGAAGCCAGCTGCGCCAATGTGTCGGAGGAAACACCGTTCAACTGACGACAGAGGTCAGCCTGTAGGCGCCCGGTCCCCCACAAGAAGTTGCTAGAACGTGATGAACAAAGTAAAGCCCCCCCGGACAAACCCTCCACTAAACCGGTGGGACAATTGTGTGCCGCCCTATGGGACTCCCGATCACAGCCGGTTGTGATACAGCCTTGGATCGAACCCAGATCTGTAGTGACGCCTCTAGTACTTCGATGCAGTGCCTTAGACCGCTGTGCCACTCGGGAGGCCCTGAGGTAGGACAGTTTTAAGTCTCCCTGTGTTAAAGTCGCCGGCCACCAGAAATGCTGACTCTGGATTGCGGTTTTTGTTTGTTTATGGCCCCATACAGTTTGTTGAATGCCAAAGTGGCGTTGGCTTGTGGAGGGATGTAGACAGCCATGATAATTACAGAGGAGAAAGCTCTTGGTAGATAAAAGGGTCTGCAGCTTACCATGAGGTATTCTATATCAGTGAAGCAAAAGCTTGAGATTTCCTTCACACTGGAAGCAGTGCACCAGTTGTTGTTTATGAAGAGTCACACCCCTCCCCCTTTGGACTTGCCCTAGTCTGTGGTGAGAAACTACAGTAACTGGCCAGAGTCACAAAGCAAGGGACGGACAATCCATGTGCTTGGTTGCTTCTGAGGAGTAACCAGGCCCTTGTTTAGCCTGTTTGGGATAGGGGTTCGGATGAAAAGCGTGCCCAGAGTAAACGTCCTGCTACTCAGGCCCAGAAGCTAATATATGCATATTATTAGTAGTATTGGATAGACAACTCTCTGACGTTTCTGAAACTGTTTGAATGATGTCTGTGAGTATAACATAACTCATATGGCAGGTGAAAACCTGAGAAAAATCCAACCAGGAAGTGGGAAATCTGAGGTTTGCAGTTTTTCAACTCATTGCCTATCGAATATACAGTGTCTATGGGGTCATATTGCACTTCCTAAGGCTTCCACTAGATGTCAACAGTCTTTAGAACCTTGTTTGATGCTTCTAATGAGAAGTGGGGGCGAATGAGAGCCGATTCAACCAGAGGTCTGGCAGAGTGGCATGAGCTGATCACACGCGCACCCATGAGAGTGACCTGCGTTCCATTGCATTTCTAGGAATTCTCCGGTTGGAACATTATTGAAGATTTATGTTAAAAACATCCTAAATATTGATTCTATACATCGTTTGACATGTTTCTACGAACTGTAATATAACATTTTGAACTTTGTCTGAACTTTCGCCTGGACTTGTCCACGCCTCGTGAGTTTGGATTTGTTTACTAAACGGCTAACAAAAGGAGGTATAAATGATGGACATAAATGATGGACTTTATCGAACAAAACAAACATTTATTGTGGAACTGGGATTCCTGGGAGTGCATTCTGATGAAGATCAGAGGTAAGTGAATATTTGTAACACTATTTCTGACTTTTACTGACTCCACAACATGGCGGGTATCTGCATAGCTTGTTTTTGGGTCTGAGCGCCGTACTCAGATTATTGCATGGTTTGCTTTTTCCATAAAGCTTTTTTGAAATCTGACAACGGTTGCATTAAGGAGAAGTATATCTATAATTCTGTGCATAATACTTGTATCTTTTATCAAAGTTTATTATGGGTATTTCTGTAAATTGATGTGGCTATCTGAAAATGTGCCGGATGTTTTCAAGGCACAACATTACTGACCACAAAGCGCCAATGTAAACTGAGATTTTTGGATATAAATATGAACTTTATCAAACAAAACATACATGTATTGTGTAACATGAAGTCCTATGAGTGCCATCTGATTCATTTTATCTCTATTTCTGCTTTTTGTGACTCCTCTCTTTGTCTGGAAAATGGCTGTATGTGTTTTTGTGACTAGGCTCTGACCTAACATAATCATATGGTGTGCTTTCCCTTTTTGAAATTGGACACGATGGGTAGATTACCAAGAAGTTAAGCTTTAATTTGGTGTATTGCACTTGTGAATGTATGAGAGTTAAATAGTTCTAAAAAATATTTTGGAATTTCACTCTGCCTTCCGCTAGCGGAACCCCTAGCCGTAAGAAGTTAGAAACCATTGCCACAGCTTTACGCCTTTGTTGAAGCCAAGTATTCTCAATTCGCATAGACCATCTGCAAAACACCCCCTCACAACACCCCCATCGCACATACTATGTCTATTTAGCTGTTGTCACAGAAATAAGAGAGAACAAAGAACTCATTTGAACTAGGTTTTCAAAAAGGAGTCGCAGAAGTGCCTCCCTTTGAAGAATGTATGAAGGGGGACCAGTACGAAGAAAATATGAAAATGTATGCACTCACGACTAAGTCGCTCTGGATAAGAGCATCTGCTAAATTACCTACATGTAAATTAAGTTTTAATAATTGACAACTATTACATGCCCTCTCTTGATTGACAGATATTTTGATGTACAAAGCATGTTGGGTCTTATTGAGAAGACACAGTTAACTGCTCTTAGTTACCATGAGACAGTTATTTTTGAACTATAGAATTACACTGTGTATCTGCAGATAAATCATGTGATGACAAAGACAAAGTGGTCCTATAGTGGTACAGGAGACTGCATCTCTAACCTGAGGATGTTATTGTTGAACTTGTTGTAACTGGCCATGGAGATCATGGTACCAAATCCTATTCCAATGGAGTTGAATACCTGGGCTGCAGCGTTAACCCACACCTGCAGTAAGGCAGAGATAAGCGGATAAAGGTGAGCAATGCACACAATGTTTTTACTCGTACTGTAAAACAATAACACAAATACACTTCTGTGCAGTTTCCTAGGCACAGATTAAGCCTAATCTTGGACTAGAAACCTTTTTCAATGGATCCTTTTTTTTGTCCCAGACTAGGCATAATCTGTGTCCGGGAAACTGTCCATTAAATCGTCATTCATCCTCTAATACAGTATGTCACACCTGAACATCAAGCAGCTTGCTCCACTTGGGCTTCAGGAAGTAAAGCATCCCATTCTTGGCTCCAGGAAGCTGGACATTATTGATGAGCAAGACAAACAGCATGAAGTATGGGAACGTGGCGGTGAAATAAACAACCTAAAGCACAGAGTGAGAAGAATAAAAATACTCAGTAAGTATAACATGATTTTAAATGCATTGTAGATCAAAACATACAAGATGTATGAAGCAACAGAGGTGGAGCAAATTCTGTCTCCTCTAAATACCAGGAGGAGAAACATGATATTTGACACCCATCTGTTCTCCTCCAACACCCACCAACAATGTAAGACCCAAAGGCAATGGAAAACCTTTAGATTTGAATAATGATTCCCCACCGATGAGGCAGCCTGAGAGCATACACAAGTTATAAATGTATACATTTAAGAACAAAGAGTATCTGGTGAATGCAACCATTTAAAATGAAACAGTAATATCTATACATTTCTGTTAGCCAATACCACAAATGACTAACACTAAATAATCTACTGTTCTAAAGAGGAATATCCATAAGTAGCTGCTGTTGCGGGAAGATAATGCACTCTGACCTTGCCAGTGGATTTGACACCTTTGAAGATGCACAAGTAGACAATGACCCAGGCCAGGATAAGGAGTCCAAACAGCTCCCAGCGTAGTCCTCCTGCCTCCTCAATACCATTGGTTATCTCCAGAAGCCTGTGACTGAGAGAGGAAGTAAGGGTCAGGATGGGAAACAGAGCTAAAGAAACCTTCATAATCATACTGTTATCCTTCAATAATACAAGAACCCTGACTTTACAGTAATCTGGATGGGACCTCTGTTGTGATAAAACAAGCTATAACAATAACCACAAGAGTCCTGAGCCCTACCCATGCCAGTGACTTCTAGACCCTACATCAATAAAAATGGGATTCATTGAAGAAGATTGATGCTTACTCAAAGTATTGCTGACTGGCCGAATGCAAGTGGGTGGTGTTGCCAGGGAAACCGATGGAGCAGTTACCGACAGCATTCCAGGTGTTGTTGCAGGACAGCCAGGGGAAGGTGGCTCGGAATGAGTTGAAGAAGTAGTAGAGCGCCCAGCACATGAGAACATTGTAGTAGGTGCAGAGCACAAAGGAGATCACGACTGTGGCAATGCCCACACCTGTAGAACAACAGGTAGGGCAAAAGGGAAAAGTCATAGAACTTTCTTACAGTGGTGATGCCCCAGCAGCAGTAGCTACTTTCTCCTCTGGTGTCTTTTGTGTGTGGGCCTCCTTCGGACATGTACTGTATGTAGATCTATAAAGGTAAGCATGGGTAAACTACAATGGTAGTGCTCCCATTACCAATTAGCTGTGGACAAAGATCCATGCATGTGGCTAAAATCCAACAAACACTTTCCAGGAAAGCTCAAGAAGAAGTCCTTTGAGCTTCCTCAAATTAAACAAATAATGTTATGTTCCGGTACCAACAGGACTGACCGGTTCAAAGCGGTGTGTTTGGAAGGCAAAATTGGCCAGGCATGTACACAGATAGAGATCTACCCTTGCCTGAGCACCTGCCCCTTTGCCCTCCCACTTGCCAAGTGCCTTTTTGGGTGGTGGCATAATATTTTTGTTGTGAACAGTTTGTCATTTATGTTCTGAACTAACTGACCGCAAGTCACCACCCAACAGCCAGTCCCTATTTTAAATATCAACAGTATTAAAAAGATGGGTCCGCACTCAAAAATATTCATTTTTAAAAATTATTTTCACTGCATCAGGGATAGCGTACACCCGTTTCGGCTCTGCAGCCTTCTGCTGAATTCACAGGTTTTGCACACCAACCAAACTTCTGAGAGCGCACTGGTCCTCTTTTGAATACTGTATCAACAGTACTGCCACAGAAGCTGCAGCATAACATTTCATTTACCTCATCAATATTTAGGTCTGGTTGGCTGATACGAGCAACAGAGACGGGTAAAAAGACAGAGGAGCGGCTGCTTCTACAGACCCAACTCCATCCTTTCTTTAGTTGGGAGTTGCACATGTTTATCAGCAGCAGCACCTGAGATAGTCGACTCTAGCTAACCATCATATACTAAAATATCCACAGGCCACTAACCAGCCAGCCATATCATGAGTTAGAAGATTATGAATATTATACAGTTATTTAGATAATTATTTTACGGATTGTGATTTATTGAACCAGCTTGCTAGCAGATTTACATCAATCATCAACGATCGGCTGACAGCCCACACACCTTTTCCGATATCAATCATGTCTTTAGGAGGCAACTAGCTTGCTTACAATTTGTGATGAGTGTGTTGTTGCAGAAATAAAATAGGCCTATTCTTTTATTTATTTAATGCACCTGCCCCCTGAAACGTCTGTGCACGGCCCTGACATTGGCCATAACCGGGTCACAACTAAATAGGTAAGCAGTTTGTAATTTTGAATAAATCCACTCTATTTTATGGGAACTGAAGAAGAGTCATATGGACATCCAGTTCCAGGCATCTGTGGATATAATGAGTTGGGATTTCATTTGCGACACAGTCCAACAACATGACAAAATTGATCAAATTTAGAAAAACGAAACAGGCATACATCGTTTCAATTGTTTATTCATTAGCTTTTTGTTGCAGTTTCTTTTTTATTGTTGAGGGTAAAAAACAAAAGTTTTTTTTTCTAGTAGCGTACACAATGACTCAAGTATTAGAACAATGTCCCCGTGGCATGATTAGACCTTGTGATAAGAGTAGTCCAGGTTTACTACCCAAACTTGACATGTTCTGGGTCAAGTGTCGCTCAGTTGGGCACTGAATAACCAAACGTTGTGCAATTTCTCATAAGAAAACATCACGGAGAGCTGGAATTAACTGTGTCAGCCAGCCGATTTAGAATTATCCACAAGTTAATCTTATAATTGCATTAGTCAGAAACAGTGACGTGTTTCTCTAAATAGTTTTGATTAAAAAAGTTTAGTCCTTCGCTCCTAGAATATGTAGCGAGGCTCCAACAGTTTAGCAGCTGTGTAATGACTGTCTACTGTTCATAAAGCATTCCACTGGACTCTGTACATTAATGTACTCCGATAGAAGAACTGTGTCTTGACAAACAAATCCCTGTGAGGTCAGGTCATGTTTGATGCCTCACAAAATAATCTCAAATGCTTCATGCTCCAAACTTTAAAAAATACATTGAGTGTACAAAACCAGGTGAATTCAGGTGAAAGTTATGACCTCTTATTGATGTCATCTGTTAAATCCACTTCAAATTAGTGTAGATGAAGGGGAGGAGGCAGGTTGAGACATGGATTGTGTATGTGTGCCAATCAAAGGGTAAATGGGTAAGACAAAAGATTTAGGTGCCTTGGAACGGGGTATGGTAGCAGGTGCCAGGCACAACGGGTTGAGAGTGTCAAGAACTGCAACGCTGCTTGGTTTTTCACACGCAACAGTTTCCCGTGTGTATCAAGAATGGTCCACACCTCAAAGGACATCCAGCCAACTTGATACACCTGTGGGAAGCAATGGAGTCAACATGGGCCAGCATCCCTGTGGAACTCTTTCGAAACCTTTTAGAGTCCATGCCCCGACAAATTGAGGATGTTCTGAGGGCAAAAGGGGGTGCAACTCAATATTAGGAAGGTATTCCTACTGTTTTGTACACTCAGTGTATATTGGCATTGTTCGCAGAGAAAGAATAATGGAATGCTGTGGACAATATGGAGGGTGGGTCGACTAGAACACACCTCTCAACCCAATATAACCCTACTGACCTCCAGGATCAGTTGGAACTACTGCACACCATAAGCCTCCTTTCCTTTCATCCATCCTAGTTCGCGCTTTCCCTTCACACCACTAATTAAGGGGATGGTCTCCTCTATTGGCTTGTCAAACACACCCAGAGTGGCGTAATGTTGTTTGCGTTCTCCCTGTCAAAACGAGTTTAATAACAACCCAGGGCTGCAATACTGCCGACGAGGGAGAATTCAGTAGGAGTAGTACAAAACATTAGAACATTTTATGAATTGCGAAATTTTATGTATTTACATTATGTGAATTGTAAGTCATGGATCGACCTCTAGATGTTCAGTTACTGTAAGAATTATTTTGTCAGGTAATTACTAAGAAAAAGCAGATAAAAGCAAATACCTCCGTTTACGAATATAAAGTAAGCTTGACCTTGCCCCTAACACATGCTGTAGTCATGTAGCCGATCTCAATCTTTCACTGCAGCATTGATACTATCTCTGTCTTTTACTATTGCAACACATTTTTGGGCTAATCTTGCCAGCCATTAAACTAATTGGCAGGGTTTATGATTTCAGAAACAAAAGCTCTTCTGATCCAATGCTACACGTACATCTATTATTCAAATATTAACCCATTGTGTTAAACTGAACCTTTTCATGACCAAAGTTTCCCTGTGTAGATTCTGCTACTGCACCTGTAAAGCTAAGTCATGGTGAAGTCACCTGACATGCCTGTGATACCGCCAACAACAAAATGGACACAGGTTCTTATGATTAAGAAGAACTGGTTCCATCTGGTAATAAAATAAATCATTGTTTTGTTTGTGTATATAAATCCACACAAAACATACTTAAACAAGGAAATGGACACACAACCAAAAAAATGATTAATTCCAAAGCAAAACACAAAATGTTATCAGTCGTTGCTAGCAGCAATCAGGTAAGCTGAGCCCCTCCCGGTCCCCATAGGAGTAAACACCCCCCACTCAAACCCAAACCCTCTGACGAATTAGATGACATCTCAGGGACACCAGGATACCAGACAGACAATCAGCCAAAACACAGTACATACAAGGCCGCTCAAAATAGAAAACAAAGCAAAGCTTTGTCTTTTTAATAATAATATATATATATTTTTAAATATGCCCCTAAACCAGAAGGTTTTTAGAAGCAATAAAGCTTTTTGCAGAAGAAGAGCCGTCAGCTTAGTTTTAGCTGTCGTGAAACGGAAGAAAACCATCAGACGTAGTTGTATAGAATGTGAGCTTATGAGTTTGGTGTATGATAAATTCATCAATGCCATGTGGAGTGGAATGGGATTTGTAATAGAATCACATTACGAATTAATAGGAATGTGCTGCATTCTGTATCCAAGCTCAACCCCCAAAATCACATTACAAATCACATTACAAATACAACCCACATAAATATACAATGGTGGGTCATGAGAGGAATAGGAGAAGATTTTACCATGATACATTCATATACTATTAAGTAATTACACTGTAGGACATCAGTCCAGTGTTTACATTGTTTTTATTTAACAGAGGAGCGATGTGTATCACAGTGTGGCATAGTAATATCAACCCAAAAAATATACAGAAAGAACTACCTGCTTTTGTCCCCTGCTTAGCACAGAGCCATTACCAGTCTGAAATGAGCGATAAATCAAGGGACGGAACCATACGCTTTGACCGGGTAGACTATCTCTGTCTTTGAGGAGATAAAAACTATGGAGAAAAGTCTTTAGTTAGAACACGTGACCTTATTGATTCAACCCCAAGAGTCAATGGATGTTGATGGCTGGGCTCTTGTACATTGGAGGGAGCATTACGTGACTGCTAGTGTTCTGTAGTCAGAGGCCATTCGGATGTTAATGGCTGGGCTCTTGTACATTGGAGGGAGCATTACGTGACTGCTAGTGTTCTGTAGTCAGAGGCCATTCGCATGTTAATGGCTGGGCTCTTGTACATTGGAGGGAGCATTACGTGACTGCTAGTGTTCTGTAGTCAGAGGCCAGTCGGTGTTCAAAAGGAACTTGAGTAAAAAAAAAAAAAATGTAAAAAGAATTGAGTATGAATTAAACAAAATACAACTCACTATTTAGAAAGGACTGCAGAACAAGATCCAGGCAGAAAGTTTGAAATCTTTAACTTAGATGGAAAATAGTGCCCTGCAGCGGACACTAGAAAGAGAACATACTATGCTCTCATCTCTCATGTGATAAGTAAAACACTGAAGACATTTGTTTAGAGCCACTGATCCTAAGCTAATTAGATGTGTTAAGGGTGGGGGGGGGGGGGTTCTAAGAGGTGCTCATGAAAACAATGTGAATTTCGATCAAGAGAAATATTGTGGATATCAAGAACATGCTGAATCACCCATACTTGATTCCAAATTTAGATTTGAATTGGCTGCTGTTATTCAGAATGTACTGAACATGTGTGCGCGTCAGCTCAAATCAAAAGCCCCCACTGATTAAATTTCAATCAAAATAACCCTTCCAGAAAAGCAGGGCCAAATAATTGGAGACTAATTGAGGTACTAAAATTGACATTGTACAAGATCTCAGCCAACAACAAATCTGAAATCATTTGGTTTTGTGACAGACAGAATTGTATATTCAATAAAATATCAATCACACTCAATACAATGCACATAATTGATTAAACAAGCAGACACAGGCGGTTCTCAGGATAATGTGCTCCTATTACCACAGTCCAGCAAAATGACAAATGAGTGCTTTCAGAGTCACAACCCAGATCAAGTACACATCCCTGTAATTCAAAAAGGCCAAACCATAATGAACAAATAAAAACACTAAATTTGAATGATTTGTCATGAAGCAAGTGTAATTGTTACAATGTTCAAAACAGAGTAATCCACTGCTTTCTTGGTGTGCACAAACTGACTCCTAACCTGGCCATCTGTGGAGATATGGGTTGGGAACTAGATTATGTGTGGTTAGGCAAAAAATGGACATGGAACAGACTGATGAATATGCAAGTGTTCCCAGCCCACCCCCTTGGGTTATCACACATACACTACATACCAAAAGTATGTGGACACCTGCTCGTCGAACATCCATTCTCAAATATGTGCATTAATATGGAGTTGGTCCCCACTTTGATACTATAAAAAAGGCTCCACTCTTGGCTCCACTCTTCTGGGAAGGCTTCCCACTAGATGTTGGAATATTGCTGCAGGGACTTGCTTCCATTCAGCCACAAGAGCATTAGTGAGGTCTGACACTGATGTTGGGCGATTACGCCTGGCTCGCAGTCACCGTTCCAATACATCCAAAAGGTGTTCGATGGGGTTGAGGTCAGGGCTCTGTGCAGGCCAGTCAAGTTCTTCCACACCAATCTCGACAAACCATTTCTGTATGGACCTCGCTTTGTGCATGGGGGTATTGTCATGCTGAAACAGGAAAGGGCCTTTCCCAAACTGTTGCTACAAAGTTTGAAGCACAGAATCATCTAGAATGTAATTGTATGCTATAGCATTAAGATTTCCCTTCACTGGCACTAAGGGGCCTAGCACAAACTATTATACCTTTTCCACCGAAACCGCCAAACCCAGATTTGTCCGTTGGACTGCCAGATGGTGAAGCGTGATTCATCACTCCAGAGAACGCGTTTCCACTGCTCCAGTCCAATGGTGGTGAGCTTTACACCCCTCCAGCCGACACTTGGCATTGTGCATGGTGAACTTAAGCTTATGTGAGGCTGCTCGGCAATGGAAACCCATTTCATGAAGCTCCCGACGAACCGTTCTTGTGCGGACGTTGCTTCCAGAGGCATTTTGGAACTCGGTAGTGGGAGTGTTGCAACCAAGGACCGACAATTTTTACGTGCTACGCACTTCAGCACTCTGCAGTCCCTTTCTGTGAGCTTGTGTGGCCTACCACTTCACAGCTAAGCCGTTGTTGCTCAAAAATACTTCCACTTCATAATAACAGCACTTACAGTTGACCGAAGCAGCTCTAGCAGGGCAGAAATTTGATGAACTAACTTGTTGGAAAGTTGGCATCCTCTGACGGTGCCACATTGAAATCCACTGAGCTCTTCAGTAAGGCCATTCTACTGACAATGTTAGTATATGGAGATTGCATGGCTATATGCTTGATTTTATACACCTGTCAGCAACGGGTCCACAAAAGGGGTGTCCATATACTTTGGTGTATATATAGTGTAGATGTGACTCCCTTCCTAGAGGATGTTGGCTGGTTTAATCTGATATCTTAGTTTTATTACCTTTGGTATGGTCAACAATTTGATTTTGAATACAAACAAGTCAGAACTGGTATAAATGGAATGAAGGTCTGTTGTTCGCCCTCTTATCCTGTAAACTGTCCATGGAGGAAGGTTGTATGATCAATTCTCATTTCCTAGACTTCTAGGCCTCAGGCCTAGTAGGCATCTCTTTGTACATTCTTTGCTATGTTAAATGTCAGTATTGCTCTGTATCTTAAGCTTTATGCCTTTGTGAATCCATTCATTCTACAACATTATTAAATAATACTTGCGTTTTGCATTCGCTTCTCATGACCATTCCTTGATCTTAGTCAGCTAAAAATGCACAATACTTGAATGCACGTGGTTTTACTATAAATCACATCAAATTGTATTTGTCACATGCTTCGTTAACAACAGGTATAGACTAACAGTGAAATGCTTACTTACAGGCCTCTCCCAACAGTTCAGAAATAAAGGACAAATTAATATCAAATGGAGTTAGTCAGGTCTATCAATTGTAGATTGTTAAATATTATTGATCACTACACTAACAAGTGGGCTACACATTGTTACTGCATGCATGGTATAGTGTAAATACTCATGAGTGGGAGTTGACTGCATTCATTTTCTAATATTTTATTCTGTGAAGTCCAAACCCAGTAGGCTATCCGTCCAATGCATAATGTGTAAATAACTGATGTCAACAAAAGGTGTAGCATATTTTTAAGACCCAATTTTGAGCCTTGTCGGAGTACGATTACTTGCACAGTAATAATTTGATATTAAAACAGATTGTCAGTAGGCAGATTATGCAAAAGTCACATATACCTTAACTTAAAAATCGGCGTAAAGTCAAAATTTAAGAATACGGCAATTAAAACACCTGGTTCTGAGCAACCTTTCAAATAATTAGAACAAGTAAACACCTTACAATAGGCGTTACAGCTATTTGATCTGCGCATGTGCTAGCACCAGCCGAGCGAGCCTCCCTCTTTAGCGCGAGTGAAGTGCGTTCGGCACAACTGAATGCCCTCAAAGTATTCACACCCCTCGACTTTTTCCACATTTTGTTGTGTTACAACCTGAAATTAAAATGGATTAAATTGAGAGGTTTTTGTAACTGGTCTACACAC
Source organism: Oncorhynchus mykiss (assembly GCF_057628025.1). NCBI lineage: Eukaryota > Metazoa > Chordata > Actinopteri > Salmoniformes > Salmonidae > Oncorhynchus > Oncorhynchus mykiss. The sequence goes on along the minus strand of NC_143032.1, from coordinate 61,866,337 downwards.
AATACGGCATAATGTGAAAATGGAATTAAGTTTTGCACATTTTATGAAAATGAAAAGCTGAAATGAGTCAAGTATTCAACCCCTTTGTTAAGGCAAGCCTAAATAAGATCAGGAGTAAAAATGTGCTTAACAAGTCACATAAGTTGCAGGGACTCACTGTGTGCAATAATTTAGTTCAACATGATTTTTGAATGACTACCTCATCTCTATAACCCACACATACAGATAATTGTAAGGTCACTCAGTCGAGCAGTGAATTTCAACCACAGATTCAACCACAAAAGACCAGGGAGGTTTTCCAATGCCTCGCAAAGAAGGGCCTCGTCCAGCTGTATTGGATGTTCCAAATTGTGTCCAGTGCTGGTTTGACATTTGAGCAGAAAAAGGAGTTGCTTTTATTGCAGCTACAACGTGACAAAGATCTGGAAAGTTTGAAGCAGGATACGGAACAAGCTAAACTGCGGTTGCAACATCAGCGGTTAGAACTTGTCAGAGAAGGCAAGCTTTTAGGCGAATTTTCTTTTGAGAAAGACTATTCGAGCTCCCCAATGGGACACTCTTCCCTTGGTCGTTCTCCGCCTTTTGATGTTGCTATTAATCTCCAGTTGTTGCCTAAAATTTTTTTGAAAAGGATCCTGAGCTATTTTTTACGTTATTTGAACAGACGCTCGGGCTTGGCCTGATGCAGACCGTACTTTGATGCTACAGTGTGTTTTGACCGGTAAGGCTCACTCATCTCTTAGCGCTACAGATAGTGCCGATTACGTAAAAGGTTGCTGTCCTGCATGCTTACGAGTTGGTCCCTGAAGCGTATAGATAGCGTTTCAGAACGTTGCAGAAAGGTGATATGATTTTGGGTAACAACTTAGCCGGTAGTCGTGTCTCCTCTGGTGGTTTCTTATACCCATCCCATGTAGGGATTATCGATGAAAATGTACAGAGATTCCCGGAGGTATTCTCTGCATGCGCCGTGACTCGTGCTATGAGCCGTGCTGACACTACGGTCAAAACTAAACTTACACAACACATTGGCGAACAGTTTGATAATCCGTTAAATGATTTACCTTTGCCTATGTCCTGTAGTGATCTTGTAATGGAGTAGTCCACTGATCCTACCTTAAAAAGGTTTATTTGATCAAGTACCTCCGGTTGAAGTGGTAAGGAGTGCTGCCCAGGGTTACTACATTCAAGAGCAGTTGTTGGTGAGGAAATGAATGCCTCACAGCAAAGGTTTTGTGGGTGACACCATTGTTCCTTCTAAGCTTTGAGATCTAGTTTTGAAAACGTCTCATGACGTTTCTGGTCACTTAGGTTTTACTAAGCCCTATGATCGAATTTTGTGGCCTCGTCAGCTGACTGGGAAGCCTAATCAGATGTTAAGGCCAGTCCCGCTACAACCTATTCCTGTTACAGGCCAGCCATTTGAGCATTTGATTATTTATTGTGTTGGACCCTTACCCTATTCTAAAGCTGGTAGCACCTACATGTTAACTGTGATGTGTCAGACTACAAGACATCCTGCAGCCTATCCACTTCGCAACATTATCTCTAAGTCTGTTGTGAAGGCTTGTCACAGTTCATCTCAATTTCTTGAACACCTAAGGTGATTCAGAGCGATCAGGGTTCCAACTTCACTTCGCACATATTTGCACAAGTCTTGCGACAATTGCGTATAAAACATAATCAGGCCAGTTCTTATCATGCGCAGAGTCAAGGGGGCCTTGAGCGTTTTTAATCAGACTTTGAAGTCAATGCTACGTGCGTACTGCACTGAATTAGAACGTGAATGGAAAGAGGGGTTACCCTGGTTGCTACTCGCTGTTAAAGAAGTATCACAAGAGAGCACTGGGTTCAGTCCTAATGACCTTGTTTTTGGGCATACTGTGTGGTCCCCTTGCTGTATTAAAAGGAGGATTGGAAGGTGGTTGAGCCTCCCCAAAATGTTTTGTCATATGTTAGCAGTTTCCGACACAGGTTGTATGTAGCTTGTGAAATGACTAAAGAGAAACTAGCATCCTCTCAGGTGAGGCTGAAAAGGTTGTTTGACCGGCGAGTTGCGCTCGTTTCTCTTCTGAATTTGCTAAATCAGAACTGTGTGCTAATACTGACGTGGTTAGTCCTCTTCTTTTGGTGGAATCAGTTGATCTGAGGTCAACCACTCCACATAGTGTGATGGTGAGGGGGTGCCGGGCTCTGATGGTATTTTGCAGGGTAGGTTGATGAATTCAGAGTCCCTTGCAAACTTTTTGTTGTTGGGTTTGTTGGGTCACATGTCTGATGATTGTCAAGCAGAGTTAACTGATTTGATCACTGAGTTTGTCTGTTTGCTGACACCTTCTCGTACACATTTGGTAGTGCATGATATTGTTGGGATTGTTGTCCCCATTAAACAACGTTTTTATTGTGTCTCATTGGAGAAGCTACGTCACTTGGATTGAGTACATGCTAGTTAATGATATTGCTGTACCATCATTCTCCAGTTAGGCCTCCCCGTGTCTCTTGGTGAGCAAGCCAGATGGTTCTCTTAGATTTTGCACTGACTACCGTAAGGTTAGTGTGACAAAACCGGACTGTTAGCCACTCCCACGGATGGAAGATTGTGTTGATCAGGTTGGTGCTGCCCGGTTTGTCAGCAAGTTTGATTTGCTGAAGGGTTACTGGCCTTTGTCATCAAAAGCTTGTGAAATATCTGCTTTTATTACTCCTTCAGGTCTTTTCTCCTATACAGACATGAGTCATACGCAACGCTCCTGCTACGTTTCAGCGTCTTATGAATAGGGTGATCTCTGGCCTTGAAGGCTGTGCTGTTTATCTAGATGATGTGGTTGTTTATAGTGACACTTGGGAGCGACATCTGGTGCGGATACAGACTCTGAGCGTTTGGCTGAGGCCTGTCTCACTGGGAACTTAGCCAAATGTGAGATTCCCCAGGCAACAGTGATCTACCTCGGCAGAGTGGTCGGGCAGGGTCTTGTTCTCCTGGTGCGGGCTAAAGTGGCCGCTATCGATCGGTTTCCACCACCAAGAAGGAGCTGCAATGCTTCCTAGGTATGGCTGGGTATTTTGCTGCAACTGCTCCACAGTTGTAGCACCTCTGATCTATTGAAGAGGGCTGATTTCATCTGGTCTTCCTGCTGTCAGAGTGCTTTTGAAAATGTGAAACTGCTTCTTAGCTCTGACCCTGTGTTGGCTGCCCCACGATTGGAACTGCCTTTCAGCCTATATGTGGATGCCAGTAATGTGGAGGCAGGTGCCGTGTTGCTTCAAACAGATGAAGGGGGTGTTGAACATCCTGTTAGCCATTTCTCCTGAAAGTTTAACAGCTATCAGTTGAATTATTCAGTGGAGGAGAAGGAGGCCCTTGCCTTAATCTGGGCGTTGCAGCATTTTGAGGTATATGTGGGGTTGGGTGTGGTCCCTATTGTGGTTAACACTGACCACAACCCCCTTACTTTCCTGCACAGGAAAATCGCAGGATTATGCGCTGATGTTTGTTCCTGCAGGCGTTCCATTTGGATGTACGACATGTAAAAGGTGTAGATAATGTGGTGGCTGATGCGCTTTCCTGTGCACCACTTTAGTCAATCTTTGTTGCGTTTGTTTTTCTTTTCGGTTGGCGGTCTGTACAGTGTTTATTTTGTCCTTCCCGTTGCTCTGGCTTCTGCTCTCCTGTCACCCGGTCTCCATTTCTTTCTCTTAAATTGTTGCTTCCGTGGCGGAGGTTGGATGGGGGGGGTCAATTGGTTTGGTGTCATGGGCACCTGGTGGGCCTCTTACCTTTATGGTATTATAGTATTTTGTGTCTGAACCTTTATTATTTATGTTTTTTGATCAATTGTAATTGTGGGTTTTGTTTTCGGGGTTTCGTTAGTCCCCAATTTTTATGGGAGGGGGTGTTACTCCCCCCTCACGCTCCCTGCCACGTTCTCTGTGTTTCTGCTTTTATTTGCAGATTGGGGACAACTGGAGCTGACTGGGTTGTTAAGGTGACAAGTTGCACCTGTGTTTGGGATCAACTAGGAGATAAAAGTTCCTGGTGCCCAGTCATGGCTCTCTCTCTACACCAGCACCATTTTGCTTTGTGATCTGGTTGATTATGTTTTTTGATTAGGTGCACCCTTCAACACTTACACACATTTTACCTTCGTCCATGCATCTCCATTACATCCCTCACATGCCTACTTTCACACATCACAGGTTAGTTTTCCTTTGTAATTTTATACTTGGTTAGTTATTTATTAATAAATATTTTTGTTACTCCTTAACTGCCAACGTGTGGACTCCCTTGTTTGTCACCATCTATTGGTAGATGGGTAAAGATGTAAAAGACACTGAATATCCCTTTGAGCATGGTGAAGTTATTGATTGCACTTTGGATGGTGTATCAATACACTCAGTCACTAAAAAGATACAGGCATCCTTAACTCAGTTGCCGGAGAGTAAAGAAACTGCTCATGAGGCCAATGGTGTGACTTTAAAACAGTTACATAGTTTCTCATATCTCAGCCATTAAACTGAGGGGGGGGGGGAGATCAACAACATTGTAGTTACTCTACAACACTAACCTAATTGACAGAGTGAAAAGAAGGAAGTCTGTACAGAATACAAATATTCCAAAACATGCATCCTGTTTGCAACAAGGCACAAATATTACTGCAAAAAAGTGGCAAAGCAATTCACTTTTTGTCCTGAATACAAAGTGTTACGTTTGGGGTAAAACCAATACAACACATTACTGAGTACCACTCTCCCCATTTTCAAGCATAGTAGTGGCTGCATCATGTTATTGGTATGCTTGTAATCGTTAAAGGACTGGGGAATTTTTCAGGATAAAAAAACAAAACGGAAAGGAGCTAAGAACAAGCAAACTCTTAGAGGAAAGCCTGGTTCAGTCTGCTTTCCACCAGATACTGGGAGATGAATTCACCTTTCAGTAGGACAATAACCTAAAACCCAAGGCCAAATCTACACTGGAGTTGCATACCAAGAAGACAGTGAATGTCCCAAGTGGCCGAGTTACAGTTTTGACCTAAATCCTCTTGAAAATCTATAACAAGACCCGAAAATGGTTGTCTAGCAATGATCAATAACCAATTTGACAGAGCTTGAATAATTTTGAAAATAATAAAATGGACAAATGTTGGAAAGCTCTTTGATATTTCATTTTCAATACATTTGCAAAAATGTCCAACATGTTTTCACTTTGTCATTATGGGGTATTTTGTGTAGATTGATGAAGGAAAAAAATGATTGAATCCATTTTCAATAGCACAACAAAATGTGGAATAAGTCAAGGGATAGGAATACTTTCTGAAGGCACTGTATGAATCTTAGAAGTAGTTTTCGCATACAAACTTTACATGTCTGAACTCAGAATCAAATATGCTTCCCAAAAATAACATGGTCTCTGTGGTAGAACATTTATTCTGCATTTATCAGAGTGCCATCAGGTAGCTTGATTTCAGATGTGTCCGTGTAAACAGGATTATTAGGGAAATCGGTGTAATCAAACTATTTTATTAAATCTGACCAGACTATAATCGCATTACCGGGTGCATGTAACCATGCACAATGTTGAGTGACACCGGAACCTGATAAGACAGTTTATTTATCCCTTCCCCTTTTGAACAATGGCAAACTGAGCCTCCATGTGTTAATCCCTTTACCTCTGCCAAGTAGGCCTACTGTTTGTATGCACTTATTAAAACACCATTGCCTCTTTGCTGGACTGTTCCACGTTGACTAAAAACAGGAAATGGTAGCTAAATGCTTAATAAAACCAGCCTGTGGCTGTCATTGCATAGAATGTGAGGCCTTGGTAAACAATAGGACTGTGGATATCACTCACCTTTGAACAAGGGGCAGATTTTGGCTAGAGCGTGCACTGGTCCCAGTCGGGTATACTGCCCAATGGCAAACTCCATGAAGAGCAGGGGGATTCCACACAGAAACAGCATGAGAAAGTAAGGAATGAGGAAGGCACCTAAAAGAAGGAAGTGAAGGACACAAATAGATTAGTAATATAAGAACAGTAAAATCATTTTCTTGATTAATTTGTGAGTCATTACAGACGACCGTGAATCTGTTCCACGGTTGTGACTAGACAAAGAACAGCTACGACCGGAAGTGACTTTTCGTAGCAGGTTAGGAGAGCATTTTAGCTAACCCTAACCCTTTTCCTAACCTTCACCTAATTCTCCTAACCTGCTGCTTAAGTTCTAAGATGCTATGAAAGTCTATTCCGGTCTCGTAGACAAAACCTGTTAGAAAAATTAACCAGAAGTGATCATTAGTTTAGAGAAGACAAAGGACTAGGCTAGAAATCATATCAGATGACAGTAAATACACTATACAGTTCTTTCAGAAAGTACTCACACCCCTTGACTTTTTCCACATTTTGTTACGTTTTATAGCCTTATTCTAAAATTGATGTAACTGTTTATTCCTCCAGAGATGTTAGATCAGGTTCAAGTCTGTGCTCTGGCTGGGCCACTCAAGGACATTCAGACTTGTCCTGAAACCACTCCTGCGTTGTCTTGGCTGTGTGCTTAGGGTCATTGTCCTATTAGAAGGTTCAACCCAGTCTGAGGTCCCGAGTGCTCTGGAGCAGGTTTTCATCAAGAATCTCTCTGTACTTTGCTCCGTTCATCTTTTCCTCGATATGGACTAGTCTCCCAGTCCCTGCCGCTGCCAAATATCCCCACAGCATGATGCTGCCACCAACATGCCAAATAGTTCAATTTTGGTTTCATCAGACCAGAGAATTTTGTTTCTCATGGTCTGAGAGCCTTTAGGCAAACTCCAAGTGGGCTGTCATATGCCTTTTACTGAGGAGTGGCTTCCGTCTGGCCACTACCATAAAGGCCTGATTGGTGTAGTGCTGCAGAGATGGTTGTCCTTTCGGGAGGTTCTCCCATATGACAACTAGCTAAACACTAAGAAGGATGAATAGACAACACATGGTGTCTTACTATAATGACAGTGTCTAATTTCCCTATGTTACAACTAGGATAGTCATTACAGCAGTATACTTGTTTCAAGCCCTCCGGTGAGGGAATGAGATACAGGCTCCTCATTGTAATTTTGACGGGTGTGATCTGATTTTGAAGTCGCAGACAGGGCTACCTCATCACGAGCCCGACTCATGGCCGCTACATTCAACCCCCTCCTCTGACCTCCTCTGAACACTGGTCTCACGTAAGAGAAATCCCCGTCTTGACCATTAGACCAAGAGGGCTCCCTCATCAAGAGACCCTCATGTCTGCTACAGTGCCTTGCGAAAGTATTCGGCCCCCTTGAACTTTGCGACCTTTTGCCACATTTCAGGCTTCAAACATAAAGATATAAAACTGTATTTTTTTGTGAAGAATCAACAACAAGTGGGACACAATCATGAAGTGGAACGACATTTATTGGATATTTCTAACTTTTTTAACAAATCAAAAACTGAAAAATTGGGCGTGCAAAATTATTCAGCCCCTTTACTTTCAGTGCAGCAAACTCTCTCCAGAAGTTCAGTGAGGATCTCTGAATGATCCAATGTTGACCTAAATGACTAATGATGATAAATCCAATCCACCTGTGTGTAATCAAGTCTCCGTATAAATGCACCTGCACTGTGATAGTCTCAGAGGTCCGTTAAAAGCACAGAGAGCATCATGAAGAACAAGGAACACACCAGGCAGGTCCGAGATACTGTTGTGAAGAAGTTTAAAGCCGGATTTGGTACAAAAAGATTTCCCGAGCTTTAAACATCCCAAGGAGCACTGTGCAAGCGATAATATTGAAATGGAAGGAGTATCAGACCACTGCAAATCTACCAAGACCTGGCCGTCCCTCTAAACTTTCAGCTCATACAAGGAGAAGACTGATCAGAGATGCAGCCAAGAGGCCCATGATCACTCTGGATGAACTGCAGAGATCTACAGCTGAGGTGGGAGACTCTGTCCATAGGACAACAATCACTTGTATATTGCACAAATCTGGCCTTTATGGAAGAGTGGCAAGAAGAAAGCCATTTCTTAAAGATATCCATAAAAAGTGTCGTTTAAAGTTTGCCACAAGCCACCTGGGAGACACACCAAACATGTGGAAGAAGGAGCTCTGGTCAGATGAAACCAAAATTTAACTTTTTGGCAACAATGCAAAACGTTATGTTTGGCGTAAAAGCAACACAGCTCATCACCCTGAACACACCATGCCCACTGTCAAACATGGTGGTGGCAGTATCATGGTTTGGGCCTGCTTTTCTTCAGCAGGGACAGGGAAGATGGTTAAAATTGATGGGAAGATGGATGGAGCCAAATACAGGACCATTCTGGAAGAAAACCTGATGGAGTCTGCAAAAGACCTGAGACTGAGACGGAGATTTGTCTTCCAACAAGACAATGATCCAAAACATAAAGCAAAATCTACAATGGAATGGTTCAAAAATAAACATATCCAGGTGTTAGAATGGCCAAGTCAAAGTCCAGACCTGAATCCAATCGAGAATCTGTGGAAAGAACTGAAAACTGCTGTTCACAAATGCTCTCCATCCAACCTCACTGAGCTCGAGCTGTTTTGCAAGGAGGAATGGGAATAATTTTCAGTCTCTCGATGTGCAAAACTGATAGAGACATACCCCAAGCGACTTCCACCTGTAATCGCAGCAAAAGGTGGCGCTACAAAGTATTAACTTAAGGGGGCTGAATAATTTTGCACGCCCAATTTTTCAGTTTTTGATTTGTTAAAAAAAAGTTAGAAATATCCAATAAATGTCGTTCCACTTCATGATTGTGTCCCACTTGTTGTTGATTCTTCACAAAAAAATACAGTTTTATATCTTTATGTTTGAAGCCTGAAATGTGGCAAAAGGTCGCAAAGTTCAAGGGGGCCGAATACTTTCGCAAGGCACTGTACATAATCTGGGATGTGAATGAATGACAGAGGAATTTAGTGCCTGCTAATTTAGTGCCTGAGCAAACCAGTGTGACTTGTCTGTCAAGGTAGCACCTTTCTGTTATACAGTGAGGTCCGTGGCAAGGTTTATAAACACAAAGACACCATCCCTGAACTTTGACTTTGGGGTTAGTGAAGCTATTGGAAACCCCATGGCAAGGCAGAAGAGGGCAACGCATGCTGAACGTGGAACGAAAGAGCTCCGTTTGATTTTGAGAGGGTTTTCTTGAAAATAAATTGTAGCCTACGTTGCTACCATGACAAAGACCAAAGCCGGTGGGAGTACCATGTCAAGTGTTATGGTTGCAGCGTCACCTATTAAGGCCTATTGTTTTAGGGTGTTGCTATTGGCCACCAAGTGCTAAGTCAGTATCTAGATCATGTGTGTGAAATGCTTGATAGTGTGTGGGATGTTAACAGAGTTCCAGTCAGTATCAGAGTGGGTGATTAAAAATAACATGGTCTTAAATACATCTAAAATGATAAGCAATGTATTTGGTTCAAAACATTTTCTAAGACCGAAACCTCAACTGGAGTTGTGTATAAAGGGTGAGACCAGTTATCATGGCTAAGCCATATTGACAACGTTGTTGTGAAGATGAGGAGGAGTATGTCTGTTATAAAAAGATATTCTGCGTTTGACACAAATCAACTGTACTAGTTGTTCAGGCTCTGGTCTTGTCCCATCTTGATTACTGTCCGGCAATATGGTCAAGTGCAGCAAAGAAAGCTGGCTCAAAACAGAGTAGCACGCCTTGCCCTTTACTGCACTTACAGAACTAACATCAACAACATGCATGCCAGTCTTTCATTTTTGAGGGTTTACGAGAGATTAACTGATTCTCTTGTAGTTTGCATAATCAAATAACATTCAGCTCAGACACACAAACAGGGGTCTCTTCACAATCCCCAAGTTCAAAATGAATTCACGACAACGTACAGTTCTATACACGGCCATGTTAGCATGGAACTCCCTTCCATCTCCAATTACTCAAGCAAACAACAAAATTACCATTAAAAACAATTAAACAACATTTAATGGAATTGTGGGGACAGTGAGGGGACACGCACACACACACACACACACACATTACACAATATTTGTTGTTGTATTGTATGTACTATTTTTTGTTGTTGTATATCATTGCATTTTACATTTCTGTGACTGTCCTTGTCTATCAGTGTAGCTGTGTTTTGTTACTTGTCATGTTTGTGTGGACCCCAGGATGCTGCTGCTTCGGCAAAAGATAACGGGGATCGAATAAACTATAAACAGGGAAATACAACAGAACACAATCATCAGTGTCTGTTGTTGAGGTTTTTGTTGTTTTGCTGTGTCATTCTTGATTGGACTTCATCTCAGCTAGATATCAACTGTGCCAGACAAGCCAAAGCAATGCAAAGTAAATGACATTAAACAAATATAAAACCAGTGATGCCATTGAAACAAATTGCTTGGTCATCGTTGTGTATTTGTGTCCTCCTCACACTTATAGTTAACTATCATAATAATTTACCTAGCGGTTCATTTTCAGCATGGAACATACTTCTTCTGATGTACTTATGTGTGTCTTGTTTCAGGACCTTTACCACCTTGTTAATTACTGTCAGTTATGTTCAAGGTTTTTTGTTGTTGTTGTTGCAAAAACAGGAAAACCCCAACCGGTTGGCCAAGAACTAACTTTTCAAAATCTCTTTTGTGGCACATTTTCAACTCATAGATCAGAAGTCTAAAAAGTGAGGGTGGTGCAGTGAGTCATACTGGATTACAACCATTGGTTTCTTCTCCCCAAAAAATGTACATAGTAACATGGGGGAAGAATTGCCTCTTGGCTCTTTCAAGAAGTCCACTTCATAACATCAAAGTTAATTCCAACCTGGCGTAGCCTTGGCGTAGTTTAGCTAAATCCTATTCTAAAGACATGCAAGTAAGATTAGATCTGCAAGTAAGACCTGCAAGTAAGATTAGACCTGCAAGTAAGATTAGACCTGCAAGTAAGATTAGACCTGCAAGTAAGATTAGACCTGCAAGTAAGACTAGATCAGCACGAAGTGGGTCAAATGGCATACATCCATCTAGAAACAAACATCCAACATCAATAAAAGTCGACATCTGTGCTCCTGCTGAAATATAATTAGCATCATTTTAAAAAATCCCCATAAAAATGTGTCAGTTTTAGCTAGAAATATGTTGTTTTTTTTACATTGGATGCGTCTCAATCCACTGTATCCGCCAATGTTGCACTTCACACATCTGCAGTGAAAGGTGACAGAGCTAGAGCAGTGTTTGTCAGACCATGAGACATCCCAAAAAACAGTCTTCTCACAAAATCGTCTGTAGCAGCCGAACGGTTTGGCCAACAAACTATTACCCTTCTATGGAAAGATGACTCTCACAAACTTGTTGGTTGTTTTGCTCTAGGACACCTACAGACCTCCCAAGACTTGTCTGTATGTTCACCGGTACCAGTTGGAAACAATTACGGAAGTTAATATGGAGACTGTTTAGTGACAAAAATAAGCAGTTAAATACATGTAAAAAAAAAAAATGTGATAAAAGTCTAAGCCTCAGTTAGACAGGGCTTTGACTGTAATGGGTTAAACAATGAATACATTATCTTTATTCTGAAAGCAAGTCCTTGTTTAATTGTGAAAACACTAATCTCTGTTTGAGGCCATTGTTCAACCAAAGGCACTCACATGTGGCTCATGAAGGTTAGCCTACAGGGTTGCAAACATATGGCATGTGCCTAAACTGGTTCAGTAATTAGACTGGTTTATAAATTAAACAAACCAAAATTCTGTATTTACATTTCCACATGTTCAGGATCTGATTTATGCATAATAGCAGTATGGAACGCACACACTTTAAATCTAGATTATTGACATTACCCCTCTCCTTCCGTTGTTCTGACAGTATTTTATAGATGATGGACCCAAAGACTCAACAATAGCCTACATGTGCTTACCTCCACCGCTCCTGTAGCAGAGGTATGGAAACCGCCACACGTTCCCAAGTCCAACCGCGTACCCCACCGATGCAAGGACAAACTCAATGCGGCGACCCCAGGTGGCTCTTTCTGCAGTCACGTGCCCCACTTTCTTTGGTAACATACCCTCTACGTTTAAGGGTGCTTTCAGAGCGATATTCGTCTCCTCTTTGCATACCCCATGACGAATGGATAGTTTGGTGGTGGATGCTGCATTTTCGGACCCCACTCCCATTTTAACTTGTAGGCTAGTAGTCTTTAACTCCCACCAAACAATTTCAATTACGATATGGCCTATTATGCTACTATTACTAAACAGATAATATCACTCCAATTTACACATACGCTAAATGTGACGAAAACCTTTATTTCATAACCGTTATTCGGCATATTATGACAAAGCATAGACCAAGAAATTGATGACACACGACTAAGATATGTCTAAGTCAATTAAAGACAATCCCGACAACTAAATTCCTTATGAAACACAATTGTATTGCAAGTAGCTTAAAGTCTATGACGTGCGCTATCTAGACTGTAGGCATCAGACATCTCATTCAATAACTGCCTGACATATAACAAGATAAAATGCCCCGATCTACTCTTAATTAACATGCAGACTAATATGCCCTAAACTCCCGGTAACCCACCGCAACATTGACCTGCAAGTTATCATACTACCTGCTTATGTACCATCAGTGTTACACAAAAAAATGTTCGGTAACCCGCCCCCACGTGCCGTAATTTTCCGTTAGCGACACTGTATAATAATATGGTTTTGTTTCCGCCCCTACAATTGGAGTCGTTGTCCCAAAATCGGAAATGCAGGCGGTCTGCTTATTACCGCTTGGACAAAATTTGACGAAAGTTGACCCTTTCGTTCGCCTCTTCCTCACTGGTAGCGATGACCTTCTGACGAGCGCGAATATGATGTCCGATGTAGCCCCACCCCTCATCCAACGTTTCTGTCTTATTGGCGCTGAAGGTCTTAGTGTTGTTACGTGTTATAATACCCCCTAGGACTAACTCAACTGTCCTTTGTAAATTATTTAAGTATACTTGTATTCATTCATATTTTGTATCGATGTATTATTGTAATACAAATAAATGAAATAAAATAGAAAACATTTTCAGTGGAAGAGAAAACAGATGCACACTTCATTACAATCCATGACTCAAATAAATTCCCCTGTATGAAGACATGATCAGATGTACTTCCAACAACTGTTTGAATAGGCCTACTGTTAAAGCTAGAGTCTTTAACTGAAACAATAACAAAGACACAACCCGCCTCAGTTTTGATGGGCCTTGAGAACTTTCAAATTAATAGATGCAAGGACTGACCCTCCACGATATCAAAATGATAGTTTTAACCATGTTTTGAGGCTATACAGTGTTTGTTGCCCCCACGATGAAATCGGGGAGGGGACTGTGAATCTTTCTCCATCCATAAGTACTTTAGTTACACGCGATATCTCATACAGCACTGGCCCGATTTTGATGAAACCTGGGTGAATGCTGCGTCTTGCCATAGAGATCCGGCATTTAAAACAATCACTGATTGGCCCAAGGCGGAAGCTGTAGTAATGCACAGAAATGTGTTAGTCGCATGCAATATCTCAATTGGCCCAAGGGGAGCGCTTCAACATTCGTGGGGAATGACATTTTTAACCTTTATTAAACTAGGCAAGTCGGTTAAGAACAAATTCTTCTTTACAATGACAGTCTACCGGGGAACAGTGAGTTAACCTCCTTGTTCAGGGGCAGAACAACAGATGTTTTACCTTGTCAACTCGGGGATTCGATCTAGCAACCTATACGGTTACTGGCCCAACTCTCTAACCACCTGCCCCCCCCCCCCCCCCCCCCCCCCAAAATGTTTACATGTATTGCCTTGTTAACAAACATATATTTTGGGTTCTGATGGGGTACGACACTCTATACAAGCAAACACAGAGATTTACACGGTAATCAAAACGTCACGCCAGCATGAGCCTACACGAAAAACAGCCCATATTTTAAAGTGTTTCTAAAATCCCCTATGGGAAAAATGAAAGGTGGAAAAAATATTGGAACCATTTCCCTGTTTGACTGCTAGGTTTTATGGGTTTTATTAATGTATTTTTTACACTGGTGGGGGAGTGCCAAGACTGAGGCACGGTGGCATCAACACAGTGTCCTCGGTCAGTCATCTAGTGAATAGATAAATCATTGGTTCAATATAATGACATATAACCTCAGCAAAAAAATAAACTTCCTCTCACTGTCAACTGCGTTTATTTTCAGCAAACTTAACATATGTAAATATTTGTATGAACATAAGATTCAACAACTGAGACATAAACTGAACAAGTTCCACAGACATGTGACTAACAGAAATTGAATAATGTGTCCCTGAACAAAGAGGGGGGGGGGGGGGGTCAAAATTAAAAGTAACAGTCAGTATCTGGTGTGGCCAACAGCTGCATTAAGTACTGCAGTGCATCTCCTCCTCATGGACTGCTCCAGATTTGCCAGTTCTTGCTGTGATATGTTACCCCACTCTTCCACCAAGGCACCTGCAAGTTCCCAGACATTTCTGGGGGGAATGGCCCTAGCCCTCACCCTCCAGTCCAACAGGTCCCAGATGTGCTCAATGGGATTGAGATCCGGGCTCTTCGCTGGCCATGGCAGAACACTTACATTCCTGTCTTGTAGGAAATCACGTACAGAGCGAGCAGTATGGCTGCATTGTCATGCGAGAATGAGCCTGCAGGAAGGGTACCACATGAGGGAGGAGGATGGCTTCCCTGTAGCGCACAGCATTGAGATTACCTGCAATGACAAAAAGCTCAGTCCGATGATGCTGTGATGCCGCCCCAGACCATGACAGACCCTCCACCTCCAAATCGATTCCGCCAGAGTGCAGGCCTTGGTGTAATGTTCATTCCTTCGACGATAAATGCGAATCCGACCATCACCCCTGGTGAGACAAAACTACAACTCGTCATTGAAGAGCACTTTTTGCCCGTCCTGTCTGGTCCAGCGACGGTGGGTTTGTGCTCATAGGCAACGTTGTTGCCGGTGATGTCTGGTGAGGACCTGCATTACAACAGTCCTACAAGCCCTCTGACCAGCCTCTCTCAGCCTATTGAGGACAGTCTGAGCACTGATGGAGGGATTGTGCATTTCTGGTGTAACCTGGGCAGTTGTTGTTGCCATCCTGTACCTGTCCCGCAGGTGTGATGTTCGGATGTACCGATTCTGTGCAGGTGTTGTTACATGTGGTCTGCCACTGCGAGGACGATCAGCTGTCTGTCCTGTCTCCCTGTAGTGCTGTCTTAGGCATCTCACAGTACGGACATTGCAATTTATTGCCCTGGCCACAGCTGCAGTCCTCATGCGTCATTGCAGCATGCCCAAGGCACGTTCACGCAGATGAGCAGGGACCCTGGGCATATTTCTTTTGGTGTTTTTCAGAGTCAGTAGAAAGGCCTCTTTAGTATCCTAAGCTTTCATAACTGTGACCTTAAATGCCTACCGTCTGTACGGTCTTAATGACCGTTCCACAGGTGTAAGTTCATTAATTGTTTATGGTTCATTGAACAAGCATGGGAAACAGTGTTTAAACCCTTTACAATGAAGATCTGTGAAATTATCTGGATTTTTACAAATTATCTTTGAAAGACAGGGTCCTGAAAAAGGAGTTTATAAACCCTGGATTGCTGATGCTAGGTATTGGCCATTGAGAGACTTTGAAGCCACCCGTCTATTGGCACTCCATAGGAATGAATGCAATTATATGTTTCAAGGACAAAATTACATTTAAAAAAATATATGTTTTTCTTGAAGTGGGGAAAGTAACACTAGTACTCAATAAAAAAACCTCTTGAATGATTTTAAATGTATACAGTGCCTTGCGAAAGTATTCGCCCCCTTGAACTTTGCGACCTTTTGCCACATTTCAGGCTTCAAACATAAAGATATAAAACTGTATTTTTTTGTGAAGAATCAACAACAAGTGGGACACAATCATGAAGTGGAACACCATTTATTGGATATTTCAAACTTTTTTAACAAATCAAAAACTGAAAAATTGGGCGTGCAAAATTATTCAGCCCCTTTACTTTCAGTGCAGCAAACTCTCTCCAGAAGTTCAGTGGGGATCTCTGAATGATCCAATGTTGACCTAAATGACTAATGATGATAAATACAATCCACCTGTGTGTAATCAAGTCTCCGTATAAATGCACCTGCACTGTGATAGTCTCAGAGGTCCGTTAAAAGCGCAGAGAGCATCATGAAGAACAAGGAACACACCAGGCAGGTCCGAGATACGGTTGTGAAGAAGTTTAAAGCCGGATTTGGATACAAAAATATTTCCCAAGCTTTAAACATCCCAAGGAGCACTGTGCAAGCAATAATATTGAAATGGAAGGAGTATCAGACCACTGCAAATCTACCAAGACCTGGCCGTCCTCTCTAAACTTTCAGCTCATACAAGGAGAAGACTGATCAGAGATGCAGCCAAGAGGCCCATGATCACTCTGGATGAACTGCAGAGATCTACAGCTGAGGTGGGAGACTCTGTCCATAGGACAACAATCAGTCGTATATTGCACAAATCTTTATGGAAGAGTGGCAAGAAGAAAGCCATTTCTTAAAGATATCCATAAAAAGTGTCGTTTAAAGTTTGCCACAAGCCACCTGGGAGACACACCAAACATGTGGAAGAAGGTGCTCTGGTCAGATGAAACCAAAATTGAACTTTTTGGCAACAATGCAAAACGTTATGTTTGGCGTAAAATCAACACAGCTCATCACCCTGAACACACCATGCCCACTGTCAAACATGGTGGTGGCAGCATCATGGTTTGGGCCTGCTTTTCTTCAGCAGGGACAGGGAAGATGGTTAAAATTGATGGGAAGATGGATGGAGCCAAATACAGGACCATTCTGGAAGAAAACCTGATGGAGTCTGCAAAAGACCTGAGACTGAGACGGAGATTTGTCTTCCAACAAGACTGATCCAAAACATAAAGCAAAATCTACAATGGAATGGTTCAAAAATAAACATATCCAGGTGTTAGAATGGCCAAGTCAAAGTCCAGACCTGAATCCAATCGAGAATCTGTGGAAAGAACTGAAAACTGCTGTTCACAAATGCTCTCCATCCAACCTCACTGAGCTTGAGCTGGGAAAAAAATTCAGTCTCTTGATGTGCAAAACTGATAGACATCGCAGCAAAAGGTGGCACTACAAAGTATTAACTTAAGGGGGCTGAATAATTTTGCACACCCAATTTTTCAGTTTTTGATTTGTTAAAAAAGTTTGAAATATCCAATAAATGTCGTTCCACTTCATGATTGTGTCCCACTTGATGATTCTTCACAAAAAAATACAGTTTTATATCTTTATGTTTGAAGCCTGAAATGTGGCAAAAGGTCGCAAAGTTCAAGGGGGCCGAATACTTTCGCAAGGCACTGTATATATATATATATATATGTTTAGCTCGCATAATTTAAAAGTATGCATTTAGTTATTGAAATATAGTAAATGTGTCAAATGAATGTAGACCTTATATGCATAATATATGCATTTCTATACCTTCCAAAAGATTTTTACAATCGAGGAGATGGCTGCGTGGTGCCTTCAATACAACGCCCCCTGTCTGTCATCCAGGGTTTATACCCATAATTGGTTCACTCCCATGACGAGGCTGAGCACTAAACTAAGCCAATATAGTAATGCAGTCTGGTGATTGTTTGGGCAGTTGACATAATACTGTAGCAAGGTGAAAATGTAACAAGAATGTCCATCAAGCAGGACAGGGTGATACAACCTCATACACTTAAGTAAGGTTATGTAACCACAAGAGTCGTCAACATACATTAGATAGGCACAATACCTTAGGTAAAGCATTGAAAATGAAGTCATTAGACCACTGCACCTATGCAGTTTGCCTGGAAACCCGACGTTGATTTCCATTGCATTTTTACGTCAGGCAGAAATTAGCGTTTGAATCAGGAGTTCCTCTCACGACTTCTATAGGCCAGAATGTTGAATAACATTGTCCGTGTGGTTGGTCGTTTGGCAGTAGGAATGTGAGACAATATCCACAGGAAAGTATAATTACATCAACTTTTCAAAAAGCTGGTAGTGCGTTCAGATTTCTACCACCTGAAGCATGCGCAAAAAAATATATGCATGCAGACTTGCCGAGTTCGTGCAAATGTTTATATGGTTCTGTGCATGTTTCAAGTGATAGAAATCTGAATGCACTAACAGCGATTTGAAAAGTTGATGTAGAGCCAAATGGACCAACCGCACGGGCAACTATGGCTTCCCTTAGACGTTTCCTTCTTCCCAGCTGCTCGATTTGGAGTTACAGGGTAGCTTATTCAGTGTGATGGTTGCAATAATTTTGGTTGACTAGTGTCAAAGTCGTGTTTTATCTTCAGGTATAAGTATCCACTCGCCGCACAGACATGCTTGGGGAACAGTAGGCTATCCTGCGTGTAGGACTCAGGAGTCATAACAAGCTGGCATTACAGATGCTCGGGGAATGTCATCATTTAAGTTATTCATATATGAAAATTGTTTAACAAAAATAATAACGTGAAATCTTTCTGGCAGTAGATGGTGCTATAGTTTCAGTGTAGTGGATATTTGCCTTTTCGGCTCCAATTTGCTCCTGTTCCAGGTGTTGCTGCTGCCGATCCCTTCCGGTCTCCGTACAGGAATTCCAACTGCATGACGTCATCCTGCCAACAAAGTAGGCTATTCCAAAACTGAACGGCGATATTTTCCTTCCTAAGAAAATGTACAGGGGATTGAAACTACGATTTCTAAATACCTTTCTTGTATTCGTAGAATAAATAACCCTGAATGTAACACACACTGGATCACTGTGAGAACTTTCTGGGAAATAAAGAACAAATAACGACGACACAACAATTAGATGGAGGAGCTGGAAGGTGAGCAGTCTAAACTTCTCTCCCAGTTGATAGTTACGCTTACATGTGGATAACAATGTTGACTTTTTTTTATTTATACATACAATCTGTTGTTTGGGGAAAGGGAAGCCCAAGCTAATTCGAGTAGGGTGATGCACGGTCTTCGAGACTTGATACATTTGTTAGCTGATATTTGTCAAATGAGAGCTCGCTACAATGCATCTGATCGTCATAACATGCATAGTTACTTTGTAACAACGTCAATGATTCTGCCATTAAGTTCGGGCAGATGTGTAAAATAATGTTACTTGAATTTAGCAGCTTGGATCCATTAATTTCAAAACTCAATATTTATTGCATTGGAATGGAAGTCTTGTGAATGCAGGCTTTTTTTTTTGAACAAATTAAAGAGCTCAACTAAAGAGATCTAGCTGGAATCTTTATTTGCTACATATATTTTTAGACTTATACAGTGTCTTATACAGTATACTATTTTGATTAGTACAATGTAGAAAATAGTAAAAACATTTTTAAAACTTTGAATGAGTATGTGTCCAAACTTTTGATTGGTGTGTGTGTGTGTGTGTGTGTGTGTATATATATATATATATATATATATATATAACAGAAGAATGATGCTCATGCTTGTCTAAACGTTTTCCTTTTTACTTGAGAATCATTTATAGCCTGAACATTATATTGTAAACAGCCTGTGTCAGCCTATGTTCTACAAAAAACATTATCCCTATAATCATTGACTGACTGTATTTGCAATTACTCAAAATTGATTGTTATTAAAGGTCAGGGAATTTCCATATATTCTTATTTTCTTAAAAAATGTGTCTATGCAAACAGATTACAAGTCTCACCTTTGTTCAGTCAATACAATCTATGCAGAAATGCAATTGCTACTGTGATTTACTTTTATGAATGGATAGAGTATGCTTTTCCTGTAGTGACATAATTGAACCCTACAGGTACAGATGGACGCCACTGTGCGGGTTGCGGGGGAACAATTCAAGACACATTCAATGTGAAGGTTCTTCAAGGAACTTGGCACAATGCCTGTTTTCAGTAAGTCATACTTTTAAATGTAGATTTCAGTTGCATTCACTGTTTAATGTTTTTTTTTTAATCATTTTTTTGTAGGACTTACTGTCTGTGCAGTATACATGTGAGCTTGGTTTCCTTATGACATGGAATAAGCAGCAATGAAATTAATAGAGACAATATATTTTGTTGGTTAAAATGCAGTTTTTGACTATTTCAGGTATTCTTTGTGGTCAAATGCTGTATGCACATGCTTACAAATTGCCGTGTGGGTAGTCCTGGAGAGTTCTACATGTGGAATGTTTTAGCATCATTGTGGGCAGGTCAGTGAGGAAGAACTCTTGTACAGTGCATTCCTGTACACATCCCAGTGGCAGATACCACCATTCTACTCTTTTGAACCATTGTTGTTAGTACAACAAGTTAACAACTTAGAGGTGGTAGATGATTGTCGTCCTTTTGCCTTTTAAAGGGGAAAATGGTAAACGTGTATGAGGCAACACTCACACATGAATTTGGGTGGGTCACCGGGACACAATGTGAGGAGGATCCCACCACATCTCTGGCCTTGAGGACTTTGGCCCTGGAAGATTCTCTTGTCCGGTGGCTTAATCATTGTCTGGATGGAGACTGACATTAACTGTCTGGCATTCCCAGGTTACTGGCCCCCATTGAGAAACCTTTGGATTTAAGCTGAACACTGAGGGCAGTACAATAGGACATACAGTGCATTCGGAAAGGATTTAGACCCCTTAACTTTTTACACGTTACAGCCTTATTGTAAAATGTATTTAAATTATTTTTTTCCCTCATCATTGTACACACAATACCCATAATGACAAAGCGAAAACAGGTTTTTAGAGGTTTTTGCAAATGTATTCAAATTAAAAACAGAAATACCGTATTTACGTAGCTATTCAGACCTTTTGCTATGAGACTTGAAATTGAGCTCAAGGTGCGTCATGTTTCAATTGATCAAACTTGAGATGTTTCTACAACTTGGAGTCCACCTGTGGTAAATTCAATTGATTGGACATGATTTGGAAAGGCACACACCTGTCTATATAAGGTCCCA
This sequence comes from Oncorhynchus mykiss, assembly GCF_057628025.1. NCBI lineage: Eukaryota > Metazoa > Chordata > Actinopteri > Salmoniformes > Salmonidae > Oncorhynchus > Oncorhynchus mykiss. The sequence goes on along the minus strand of NC_143032.1, from coordinate 61,845,347 downwards.
CAGTTGTCAGAGCAAAAACCAAGCCATGAGTTTGAAGGAATTGTCCGTAGAGCTCTGAGATAGGATTGTGTCAAGGCACAGATCTGGGGAAGGGTACCAAAACTTTTCTGTAGCATTGAAGGTCCCCAAAAACACAGTGCCCTCCATCATTCTTAATGGAAGAAGTTTGGAACCACCAATAGTATTCCTACAGCTGGCCGATCGGCCAAACTGAGCAATCGGGGGAGAAGGGCTTTGGTAAGGGAAGTGACCAAGAACCTGATGGTCACTTTGACAGAGCTCCAGAGTTCCTGTGTGGAGATGGGAGATCCTTCCAGAAGGACAACCATCTCTGCAGCACTCCACCAATCAGTCCTTTATGGTAGAGTGGCCAGACGGAAGCCACTCCTCAGTAAAAGGCACATGACCGCCAGCTTGGAGTTTTCCAAAAGGCACTTAAATGACTCTGACCATGAGAAAGAAGATTCTCTGGTCTGATGAAACCAATATTTAACTTGTTGGTCTGAATGCCAAGCATCATGTCTGTAGGAAACCTGGCACCATCGCTACGGTGAAGCGTGGTGGTGGCAGCATCATGCTGTGGGGATGTTTTTCAGCGGCAGAGACTGAGATAATAGTCAGGATCGAGGGAAAGATGAACGGCGCAATGTACAGAGATCCTTGATGAAAATCTGTTCCAGAGTGCTCAGGACCTCAGACTTGGGTGAAGGTTCACCTTACAACATGACAACGACCCTAAGCACACAGCCAAGACAACGCAGGAGTGGTTTCGGGACAAGTCTCTGAATGTCCTTGAGTTGGACAGCCAAAGCACAGACTTGAACCCGATCGAACATCTCTGGAGAGACCTGAACATGAGGAGGTGTGTTTGCGGTCATTGTCCTGTTGAGAAACAAATTATAGTCCCACTAAGTGCAAACCAGATGTGATGGCTTATCGCTACAGAATGCTGTAGAAGCCATGCTGGTTAAATGTGCCTTGAATTCTAAATAAATCACTGACAGTGTCACCAATAAAACACCATCACACCACCTCCTCCATGCTTCGTGGTGGGAACCACACATGAGGAGATCATCCGTTCACCTACTCTGCATCTCACAAAGACACAGCGGTTGGAACCAAAAATCTCAAATTGGTACTCATCAGACCAAAAGGACACATTTCCACCGGTCTAATGTCCATTGCTTGCGTTTCTTGGCCCAAGCAAGTCTCTTCTTATTATTGTCATCCTTTTAGTAGTGGTTTCTTCGCAGCAATTTTACCACGAAGGCCTGATTCATGCACTAGAGGATCAGTTGAAGTCCCAAGTTTACATACACCTTAGCCAAATACATTTAAACTCAGTTTTTCACAATTCCTGACATTAAAATCCCCTGTCTTAGGTCAGTTAAGATCACCACTTTTAATTTTAAGAATGTGAAATGTCAGAATAATAGTAGAGAGCAATTTATTTTTTATTTATTTAAAATTTCTGCTTTTATTTCTTTCATCACATTCCCAGTGGGTTCCCAGAAGTTTACATACACTCAATTAGTATTTGGTAGCATTGCCTTTAAATTGTTTAACTTGGGTCAAATGTTCGGGTAGCCTTCCACAAGCTTCCCACAATAAGTTGGGTGAATTTTGGCCCATTCCTCCTGACAGAGCTGGTGTAACTGAGTCAAGTTTGTTGGCCTCCTTGCTCGCACATGGGTTTTCAGTTCTGCCCACAAATTTTCTATAGGATTGATGTCAGGGCTTTGTGATGGCCACTCCAATACCTTGACTTTGTTGTCCTTAAGCCATTTTGCCACAACTTTGGAAGTATGCTTGGAGTCATTGTCCATTTGGAAGACCCATTTGTAACCAAGCTTTAACTTCCTGACTGATGTCTTGAGATGTTGCTTTAATATATCCACATCATTTTAAATTCCTCATGATGCCATCTATTTAGTGAAGTGCACAAGTCCCTCCTGCAGAAAAGCACCCCCACAACATAATGCTGCCACCCCCGTGCTTCACGGTTGGGATTGTCTTCTTCGGCTTGCAAGCAAGCCTCCCCCTTTTATATCCAGAGAGGCACTGATTCTGATGGTAGGCCTAAATACATCCACAGGTACACCTCTGATTGACTCAAATTATGTCAATTAGCCTATCAGAAGCTTCTAAAGCCATGACATAATTTTCGGGAATTTTCATAGCTGTTTATAGGCACAGTCAACTTAGTGTAGTAAACTTCTGACACACTGGAATTGTGATACAGTGAATTATAAGTTAAATAATCTGTCTGTAAACAATTGTTGGAAAAATTACTAATTAAAGTAGATGTCCTAACTGACTTGCCAGAACTATAGTTTGTTAACAAGAAATTTGTGGAGTGGTTGAAAAATGAGTTTTAATGACTCCAACCTAAGTGTATGTAAACTAACGACTTCAACTGTACCCCTGGGTCTTCTTTTCCTGTTACGGTCCTCATGAGGGCCATTTTCGTAATCCTGCTTGATGGTCAGACGCTCAAACAAACATTTAGCTCCTCTAAAGCTCTGTTTGTGAAATGCAATCACTCAGGTTTTACTTTACCTGAAGATAATTTATGGATTTGACGATGGGGCTTCAGATAGACAATCCAAGAATGGACAGGTCATGGTCTAGAAGATGACAATGCGCTCCACAGGGCTTTTGTGAGAGGGGAAGCTGGGATTGAGGGCAGAGTCACGGCAGCTTTAATGAGGAGAGGGAGTGTGTTTCTGACACTCACTGCGCCCGTCCAGCACACAAGGTTACGTAACACGAATGAAAGAGTAGAACTAATGACTAGTTGAATAGAACTGATTAGAGTATAGCTGTTTTTCTTGAGCTCTGAATTGCCCCTGAATATAATAACTGAATGAAGTCTAAGATTACCTGAATTGTGCATCCTAGTATGAGGTATTTCCGATTATGTCTCCCTAGAGTAGAAGGGACTTGCCATTTGTGAGTGTTCCTTATTTTTTAAACTGAAATTTGCCCAAGCACTCAAATTTCTAGCAAAGCTTTTTAGCAGCACAATGTTCTTACATAACCCAGTATTTGGGTCTCTTTCCGTATTTCTATAATTGACTCTTTTATAGCTCCACTGCACCTAGTGTCAGTTCATAAGCCAAGTCCTTGATGAAGTTGTGCAACTTTCTCTCTCCAACTCCTTCTCTCTCTCTGCTCCTTCTTTCTCTCTCTTTTTAGCTCCTTCTTTCTCTCTTGCCCTCCCCCCAAATCACCTCACAAATTTCAAATCTTCAGATGAAGCGTCTGCTTTGGAAAAAACCTCCAATCCAGACTACCATACTGATGCTAAACCAAGTGGGCTGGAGTTTTCCTCAAATGTGAGCCTCTTTTCTCGTAACTTCATTCATTTTGTCATTGTAATACAGAATTATTCTCACTCCATGTGGGACATTGTCAAACTCTAAAGCAACGACAGTAGTTTCCTCTTCCATGATACCCCCCGCTCTGTTCTATTGTGCACACAGAGCTTTGCACCTCCTCCAAGTTGTACAGCATTGTCAATGTTATTCCTCTAAAAGAGGTGAAGCGTTCTGGCTCAAGTCATACTGACAATCCTTTCCCTCATTAATTGTCTGTGGGGTCCAATAATGTAACCTTGATGTGTTTGAATAGAACTGTAACTATCTGTTCACATTGGGTGCATTCTGGGTAGTCTTAAAGGGAGTCCTACGGCATCTTGAACTAGTGTTTGTGTTGTTTCCATTCATACAACACAGTTTCCAGCATTTTAGAATACATTTCAGTATGAATTCTCTATGGAACCTCCTTGCAATAGAATTAGAGGAGTGGTTTTCTCTCCCTCTCAGAAACTTGTAGTGTAACATGGGAGCACAACAGAGTCACCCTGAGATAAGGGTCCGTGCTATCCGGAATCCTTGGGACTTCCTCCCTACCCCATTGAAGTTGAAATGTAAAATGCTAGGGGTTGGGGGGGGGCAGGCAGGTTGAGGGACATGTTGGACGACACCGGGGGGCAATTCTTCACTCCGTTCTGCTGACAATAATTTTTCTCCGCTCATACAGGAGTAATCATTTATCAAGGGGTGCTGCAACACACTCGGCACCCCTACTTCCTGCTGTTATGCATATCGAAACAAACTTGGAGTCACTGGATGACATGGTATATGGTCCTTCCGCTACGACTCGGGAAACAAATCAGTTTATTAGGCTTCAGATGAAAATAGTACTGATGAACTTAAGTGTTCATAAAGTGCATGGTGATGAGCTTGATGATCCTTTACAATAAATATCAAGAGTCTTATTCTGATGTTATGATGATCGATGCTTGACTGCTATTTGACAAATACAAATATTCTCACTCTTATCCAAAATCATCTCATCATGTAGACTAGCCTACCCACACAACCTACCTGCACGATCTGCAAGCTGTTGGCTAGAGCGCATGTCCCAAGGCCAGAGAGGGCACATTTTCAGCTATTTAAGGCAACCGTTTTCATTAGAAAAATGTTGGTAGAGTTGAAAATGCAATGTAAACACATTAAACTTTAGATTTTTATTGGGTACATACAAATGTAAGCCAAAAAGTACATTTTGTGTGCACCATGTCATCATGCACTGATTTTTTAAATATTTTTTAAATCTGCAATAAGTCTATTTGGTGGAAACACCACTAGAGGGAAAATGTGCATATTTTCTTCATGTCGATTTGACAATATTTGCATGAAAATCTGTCTCCAATTGGATGGAAACCTAGCTTAAGACCAGCTTTAGTTGCACAACCTGCCTGGGAGATTCTAGTACACTAAAACAAAAGGCATTTGTAAAGGCCTTCCACTAGTTATGTGGAATTGAGGAAATCAAACGAGTAATGCCTGTTGGCGTTTGTCTAAGCAGGGTAAGTCCCTGACATTGTTGGGAGGACCAGTCCTTCCTCTTACCTCAGTCTTTTTGTTTTTCTTTCATTCTTGGTTGAGAAGAAGCACCAGTGTTGTTTACTCTACTGATTGTGTTTTTTGTTTTTTTTAGATCAGATAATCTTTGTTTTGGTCTATTTATTCAGGGACATGACTGTGTACACTACAGTTATCCTTTATCCCCCACACTAGGACTGACCAATCCAATGTTTCTCCTCAGGTATTGGGTTGTTTTGGTATGACAGGGAGGGAGGACACACTATGACTCAACAGAGAACATCCAAACGTTACGTTGTTCAGTTTTACAGTGAAAGTTGGTTTCCCTGAAACGCACACCTGTAGACAGGATATTCTTCACACCTGTTGTATACGCACACAGGTGTGTGTGTATTTCAGCATTGCCTCCTGTTTCTGTCCGTTTCCATGACTGTGTTATAAAAACACTCTGGCTCTTTACACACACAATGATGATATACAGGTTGCTCACAAATACTCACATACAGTGCGTGCGTGAGTGTACATGCAATATTCAGGTTTACTATCACATAGAGTAGGGCACTACTACTGACCACAGATTGGCTAACACACTAAACAGTCTCAGTAGTACAGAGGAGAGTACAGATGAGGAAAAAATACAAAAACAATGTTTTAATACAGTTCCTTTTTGGTCACTTTTTTAGTTTAATTCTGTAACCAAGATGTATGATCTGGTCAACATTCCGTCAGACAAAAGGATCTAATTTGGGCATTAGGCCAGTCCGAGGGCAGCGTTCCCTTTTACACACAGCACTCCCCTCACTAATGTGATCTTTATCTGGGCAGCCTTTCTGCACCCCTCTGCTTTTCTACACCATCCCTCTGTGCACCAACCTAGTCTCGGAGCATTTCGTATTATTCTGTACGTAAATCCGTCACACTCCCTTCAGTATGATATGTTACGTTTTATATGGTATGTATTAATTTGTGGATGTCCATCACCCATTTTGAATTACAATTTGTATTATATGCTATGAATTTGCCCAGCGTATGATATGTTATGAATTCTAGCTAGCTGGCTAACGTTAGCTAGGCTAGGGTTAAGTTTATGAGTTTGTTTAAAGGTGAAGGCAGTGTTTCCCAAACTCTGTCCTGGGGACCCCAAGGGGTGCATGTTTTGGTTTTTGCCCTAGTACTACACAGCTGATAATCAAATAATCATCCAGCTTTGATATAAGAGTTGAGGTTAGGGGAAGGGTTAGCTAACATTCTATGTAGTTGAAAAGTTGCAAAAGTTTTCTGTGATGATGAGATTTGAGCTCGCAACCTTTGAGTTGCTATAATTTCGCATTATACGCCCATCCATCCATCCACCCCGACCAACCATCCCACCTTTAAGTAACCATCTGTCTTATGTAACCATACCAAACTAATTAGAGTGTCCTGGATTTACATTTGCTATGTTACGTCTAGTCTGAGACCAGGCTGTGTGCATGGGAAGGCCTGGAAATAACTTTTTCACTCTTTTCCTGCTTACCTATTCTTGCTTTAGTCTCTCTGTGTGTGTAGGCTGCATGTTTTTGGAGCATTGGTTTCCTCACACAACGTACCAGAAGCCATGAACCACCTCCATAAGATTTAATCCAAGTAACCAGTAATAAGTGTTGTGTTAGAATGAACCATTGTAAAAGGGAATTGACCTGCCTAATCTCCAGGAGTAGATTTTCTCTCCAAATGCTGATGAGCCAGAATCAACTCTACCTCAGGTTAAGAGAACTGTGATCCATAGTGGTGCAGCAGTCGAAGGCACTGCATTGCGGTGCTAGAGGCATCACTACAGACCCTGGTTTGATCCTGGGTAGGCCATCATTGTAAATAAGAATTTGTTCTTAACTGACTTGTCTAGCTAAATAAAAATAAGCCCCGCCCACAGACCCAGGCTAGCACTGGGATGTTCCGGTGCTTTATAAAGGGAAAAACTACACCAATACCCCAGACAGGCAGGTGCTTGGCTTATTTGTTAAGACTGTTACCTCAATGTTTTTCTGCTGCCAGTGAACCGAGTGTCCTCCAGTCAAGGGGCCTCATTTATAACCGTTGTTATAAATTTCTGCTTGTGCCATTTCTGAAAAGTCCACACACACACCATATTGAGATTTATAAACTTGGCACACGCCATACATAGGCTATGCAGGTTTCCAGTTATAAATCAGATGTTGGTGTAGAACTGTGCACACGTGAACGAGCATTAAAACTCCACCTGGGAAAATGCCTCCATTCACTTTTTATGGTGACAATAATGCTGTATAATTTGGAACTATTGGCATTAGGCCATAGCATGCAAAATACAAATGGTTGTTCAATATTTAGTTTATCAATAGATTATTGGGTTCATACAGTATGTCTTGCCTTGGTATAGGCTCTTTGATTTAATAGGCAATGATGTTGTGCTCCTATCGCACAGCTATATTGTAGCCTACCCATACTGTCAGAATGTTTACATAAGCTACTGGTCTATTTACTGTGTTGGCAGAATGTTGTCATTTTTAGCATTCATTTATTGTGTATTTGGAAAAGGACTGTGTCGATTTGTGAATGAGAAAACAATGTCAAATTGTCGTAGACCTGTCAGCAGAACGTTTGAATTCAACAAAGTTTTATATCGACTTTTTCCCCAACCTAAATATGATGGACCGCCCACAAATTCTGAAACATTGTAGGGCAGGCTGCAAAAAAGAAATGCAATTACAGTACTTAGTGTTAGTAATATTTATTGTATGTTTTTGTTCTGCTTGACTTTTTTAAAATACATTTTATATAGTACTACTGATAATCATTACTGCGTTGTTGGTAAAGAGCAAGAAAGGCATTTCACTGTAGGCTACTTTTGCACATGACAATTAAAAACTTAACTTGATACATAGGCCTACTTCAATGTAAAAGATTAGCTGTTAAACGGTATACCAGTATTATAAAGCCCGCTGCTTATGATATTGCAAAGTTTGAAATACATACTGTATAGCCTGTCTATTTACTGGGCTACAAGGTCCAGTTAAATGAGAGATGCGCATGGTCATTTCAAATTTGCTGTATGGCTACTTTGGGAATATGAAACCATCACGGCCAGAAAATGTGAGGAATATATTCTGCAATGGCTATGAAAATAAATAGGAAAATGATTCCTAGGTCGAATTATAAGATTCCTATGTTGAATTATTTTAGATTCTGAATATAATACACATAGGTTTGCTGTTCTCACTAATGGTTGCATTCTTATTCAGATGTTTTTCCTGTTAGTTTTTTCTGTATAAGCTTTTCATCATATACCCCATTTGCACAAAATACTTGCCAGCTTGCAATACAATATTTCAACCACTAACAGATGTGCGTACGCATGGTCTGAAGTTTGCAGGGAGATGTGCACATTCTCACTTCAAGTAAAACATTTTAAATGGCCACTTTTGCGTGAAAACTGGTGCACACACATTTTGGGGTATATTTTGGGTGTTTGCACGATTTTTAAATGATCCTCCAGATGAATGAGTCAGTATGCAGAACTGGCAACCCCTTCCCCTTCTTCACAGGGAGTCTGTGTAAGTGGGTTGCCAGTTTAGTGACCTAGACTAATCTCCTTGAGAGGTTTAGAATTGATTGTGCGCCTGACACAGCTTAACCTGGTGCTGCCATTTTGCATAACCTGTGAAACTACCTGAAGGTATCCTCACAGCCTGCAGGTGCTCCCTGATCTCTCGGCAACTTCAGCATTCCTAACTCTATGAACATTACTCAACTAGAAATTCAGACAAATCAGTGCATTCACCACATTTTTTGTTGATCCCCCCCTTCATCATGCTCAGAAACAACTGGAACACATTAAGATGCTGGAATGTGGCTGTGGATGGGGAGAGCTGAGGGCAGCCTTTGGTGTTAGTTGCTCGTATTTAGGTAAGGTTAATGATCAGCGTTTCCCAAGGTCTGCTGCTTATCGCTTTATTCTTCTGGGAAACCACAGCCCTCATGTAGACATTGTGTGTGTGTGTGTAGTCACTCTCTTCACAGTGTTACCTACCTTGTGATGGATCACACCAACGAGACGTGACATGTCTCAGGAACAAGGTAACCTACTTCCTTTACATCGTACCCTGGCGATCAGAGACAAGTAGATACCGTCATCCTAAAGAAAGGCCTGAAGCAACCGCTGCACTCCAGTGCAACCTGGGAGTGGAAGGTATCATGTTCACCAGTGTCATTTCTCACATGATGAATGGCTTCTGCTGCGCTGTGTCTACAGTGCTAGTGCCTCTCGTTAAGGGATACTTTCACCGTCACTTTCTTTGTAAAGAGGATTGGTTGAGGGAGAGTGTACAGACAGGTCAACTGTTTGCGTGTTGGTTAAACTATTTCCCATATTAACTGACTTAGTTCTCGCACAAGTCCCCAGTGTATTTGTCTTTTTCAGATGCTGTTTTCTTTGAAAATCTTTTTGTAATTATTCTGCTCCTTCTTTGTCTATTGTTTATTGGTTCTATCTGCATGTCATCTCTCAGACGCCATTGTTTGAGTGGTGGGAATCTCTGCTCAATAGGAATCTTTCAGAAATCTAACACAAGCCTTTGAGATTGTCAACAGGTCTTTGAAATGATACACTCAGGCTTTGTAGTGACTCTCCTCTAAATCATCTTGAAACAGCTTGCTCTACACTTGATATGGTCTCTGCTGAAAGGATCCGTATGTCCACTCTTCTCTCTTCATTTCTTGCAGAGGTAAACGTGTTTTTTCCCATCCACAGGTGCTCGGAGTGCTGTGACCACCTGACCAACTGGTACTATGAGAAGGATGGAAAGCTGTACTGCCGTAAACACTACTGGGAGAAGTTTGGAGAGCTGTGTCACGGCTGTTCTCTGCTCATGACTGGACCTGCCATGGTGAGTCACCCCACTCCATCCTTCTCACCTCACTGTCAGTAGATATTGAGACTATGGTTTGTCATTTCCACGTATCGGTATATCCCAGTCTGATTGTGATCCTGGAGCTTCTGCACACCTGGTCCGTGTTTTCAACCCTGGTTGCTGTTTAGGTTGGCCCAGGATCCAAAGTATCAGGTATTATAATGCAATAGGCTTCAGGCTTGGTTCACTTTTAGATCTCATTGAACATAAAGACGACAGTGTTGGTATGGAGAACAGTCAGACAAAGCTGTACATTAGATAATATATTAATAATTCACTGTCAGGATTACTGTTGTATTCATATGTTAGATGTGTAGGGCCACACTCGGATAACACCAACTCACAGTGAATCACTGTTCTTTGATATGAGCTCAGTGGGTTGTGCAGCAATAGGATCTGTTTTTCTCCATGTGTACAAATGAGGGAACTGTCAGCTTTACCCACTTTTCCCCCTCTCCTCAACTTTCAGCAGAATCCCTAGAGGGAAGGTTGAAGCCCTATGTTGTAACAAACATCTCCTTGGTGATTGAGGTCAATACTTATGTACAGGAGAGGTCATGGGGGCTGGGCACTGGCACAGCAGTAATCATCCACACAGAGCAACCATGCTCTGCATCCTGGTTGCTTTAAAAGATGGCAGATTGGACCTGAACCTTCTCACTGTGTTAGTTAGGTTCCCCCATCGTGGATGCTTCTCTCTCTGTTAGTTAAGTTCCCCCGTCATGGCCCCGCTCTGTTCTCCTCTGTACAGTCTCCACAGTTCACTTCCCCCAGCACATAGTGAACTTTGGGGGAAAATGGAGAACATGGAGTGGTTTTGGAACCAGTCCATCACCTGATTCAGTACACTGCGGTGGAAAGGCAACAGATACTACCCACACTGTACGGCCAGTCTGCCACCAGACCACCACAGTGTTTATTGGAGACAGTTTTTGAAAGATCAAGTATCTGTTATTAAGGGAAGGTTAGAATGTTTGGCTCGACTGAGTTTGTCAAATCAATGTTCATCTTTCAGGATTAGATCATGAGCTCATGGTTATGCTATTAAAGTGTAGCTGAAGGCTGAATATTGGTTAGCTTTCTTCTTGTTTCATCAGTGCTATGGAATTCCCATGCATGGGGTTGGAGTGCTGTGCTTTTTAATGGAACTTCATTTTAACAGTGTTATGGTCCCTATTAAACCAGGTCTAAATACAACTAGAACTGCTGAAAACACAAACAATTGCTGGTCACAAAAGGGTCATTTCTCTTTAACTGGATTAAAGTGGGCCCCAAAATGAAGTCTTTTTTTAACCTGAAGTTTGCCAGTAAGCAAAACACATAATGGCCTTTCTATTTGGTTTTGGACACATTGGCTCTGTACGCGAAGTGCCAAATATTTCTGGCAGGGTTGAATTGGCAGCCTTCTCTTACCCTGCAGCCGAACCAACACTGCGTTAAATGGTCTAGCTGTTGGGTCTCTCAGGAGAGGAGAGTAGTGTGGAGAATGCAGCTACTTAAAGCTGTTGGGTCTCTCAGGAGAGGAGAGTAGTGTGGAGCATGCAGCTACTTAAAGCTGTTGGGTCTCAGGAGAGGAGAGTAGTGTGGAGCATGCAGCTACTTAAAGCTGTTGGGTCTCAGGAGAGGAGAGTAGTGTGGAGCATGCAGCTACTTAAAGCTGTTGGGTCTCAGGAGAGGAGAGTAGTGTGGAGCATGCAGCTACTTAAAGCTGTTGGGTCTCAGGAGAGGAGAGTAGTGTGGAGCATGCAGCTACTTAAAGCTGTTGGGTCTCAGGAGAGGAGAGTAGTGTGGAGCATGCAGCTACTTAAAGCTGTTGGGTCTCAGGAGAGGAGAGTAGTGTGGAGCATGCAGCTACTTAAAGCTGTTGGGTCTCAGGAGAGGAGAGTAGTGTGGAGCATGCAGCTACTTAAAGCTGTTGGGTCTCAGGAGAGGAGAGTAGTGTGGAGCATGCAGCTACTTAAAGCTGTTGGGTCTCAGGAGAGGAGAGTAGTGTGGAGCATGCAGCTACTTAAAGCTGTTGGGTCTCTCAGGAGAGGAGAGTAGTGTGGAGCATGCAGCTACTTAAAGCTGTTGGGTCTCAGGAGAGGAGAGTAGTGTGGAGCATGCAGCTACTTAAAGCTGTTGGGTCTCAGGAGAGGAGAGTAGTGTGGAGCATGCAGCTACTTAAAGCTGTTGGGTCTCAGGAGAGGAGAGTAGTGTGGAGCATGCAGCTACTTAAAGCTGTTGGGTCTCAGGAGAGGAGAGTAGTGTGGAGCATGCAGCTACTTAAAGCTGTTGGGTCTCAGGAGAGGAGAGTAGTGTGGAGCATGCAGCTACTTAAAGCTGTTGGGTCTCAGGAGAGGAGAGTAGTGTGGAGCATGCAGCTACTTAAAGCTGTTGGGTCTCAGGAGAGGAGAGTAGTGTGGAGCATGCAGCTAATTAAAGCTGTTGGGTCTCTCAGGAGAGGAGAGTAGTGTGGAGCATGCAGCTACTTAAAGCTGTTGGGTCTCAGGAGAGGAGAGTAGTGTGGAGCATGCAGCTACTTAAAGCTGTTGGGTCTCAGGAGAGGAGAGTAGTGTGGAGCATGCAGCTACTTAAAGCTGTTGGGTCTCAGGAGAGGAGAGTAGTGTGGAGCATGCAGCTACTTAAAGCTGTTGGGTCTCAGGAGAGGAGAGTAGTGTGGAGCATGCAGCTACTTAAAGCTGTTGGGTCTCAGGAGAGGAGAGTAGTGTGGAGCATGCAGCTACTTAAAGCTGTTGTGTGTTTGTGGGGCAGGCTATGGCACCAAATGCCATTTTGTTCTCTGATGAGGAGATCGTCGCATGGCATTTTTCATTTCAGTTTGCCTACTTTTCTCTGTGGCTTTGGAGACGTTTTACAGTTCTTGACAGTTGTAAATCCTCTCAAATTAGACTGCTTTGGAATATCCTTCTTTTGTTCTTTTTCAATTTGTAAAATGGGGAAATTAATAGAGAAATAAATATAGACCAGCTCTACACACACACACACACACACACACACACACACACACACACACACTAGCCTCCCCTTGCCGAGAGAGTCTGCGCACACACAGCCAGCTATGGACTATGACACAGCTGTGTGTGTCTAGCTGGGGTTCCTTCAGGCTGTTTCTGACTGGGGTCGGTGTGGTAATGCTTCAGCCTGGAGGGAGGGAGTCACAGCCACAGACGCACACATGGCTTACATCACTCAGCCTAATCCTAGTGCCCCCTGGACCGGCAACAAGATCCTTTCCCAACACTTTTACTCATAGCAGCCTACAATGAAGAGCTGGGGAGAATGGAACATATTATCTCACTTCAAAGACTACAGGTTTTCATTAATATATTCACATTCTTTAGAAATGATCCTGTTTTCAAATGATCTGGTGAGGAGCTTAGGTCTTGAGACAAAATCTCTAACCAAAATTGAATTCAAGCTTGAGAAGGCATTGCAGCTCTTTGTTGTTGTAGACTTAAGACTCCAATGAAATTGAAGTCGGTTAACACTGACTGGTTAAAATAGATTATCTCTCCGGGCCTCATGTACAGGAGCACATTTTAGATTTTCCAGCTCGCCCAGCCTTAACATCACATGATCACTTCAGATCCAGGAATGAAGTTCAAACCCACATTAAGTGGCCTCTGAACCTCCTCTATGGCACATACCATGTGTGTAGGAGTGTGTGTCACTTGCTTCAGGAGGTGGATACTTTGTCTAATTTAGCATGAGAGCAAGACCAATAGATTGGGAGTGTGTACGGTATAGAGAAGTAACATGTGAATGAGTAAGCTGTTGCACATGTGTGAGAGAACCAGACTTTCTTTCAGAGTTTGTTAATGTGTGAAAAGAGAGAGCGTCAGTGAGAGGCATGCTGTGATTAGAGAAGGCAGGGCTTGGGTCCCGGGGGAGGTGGATGACATCATAGCATATTCCAGATAGGTTAAGAGTGGAGCAGGTGTTACTGACTGTGTCACTGCCACACAGAGAGGACAGAACACAACACCATCAAGCACACAACACCGGACAGTACAGAACAGCACAGTGTTCTCTCCATGAAGCTGGAAAGACAAACCCACCTGTATCTGTTCTTCCAGGTGGCCGGAGAATACAAGTATCACCCAGAGTGCTTTGTGTGTCTGAGCTGCAAAGTTGTCATCGAGGACAGGGACACCTATGCCCTGGTGGAGCGCTCCAAACTGTACTGGTGAGAGTTGTTTTAATTCTGTTCAATTTTTTTGTTTAGTCTGATGTTGATAGAGGCCGTTTAGGGAATGTGCTTTATATTATTGGATTATCCATTTCTGATGAATCTGTTGTCTGTCACACCTGAGCTCCCTCTACGGTCTGACTCTCGCCATACCCCTCCTTCCTGCTCTCTCCTTCTCTACATATTTTTCTACAATAAACTTTACTGTTCCCAAAGGGCAATTGTTTTGAAACAACGTACAGACAAATGACATAGGTTATGTAGAACACGTTGATGAACACTTTGACCCACTTTCAACTGGTAAACACTTTAATAACATCATTATCCACAACACTGCCCCTTATTCCTTCTTTCTTCTCTCCTCCGCTCTCTTCCTCTTCCTCTCGGTGCAGTGGGAAGTGCTATAAGCAGGTAGTCCTGGCACCCGTGTTGGAGAAGCGTTCCGCCGACTCGTCCCTGGACTCTCTGCCTCACACGGTCACCCTCATCTCCATGCCCTCTGCCACCAACAGCAAGAGGGGCTTTTCTGTCTCTGTCATAGGGGACGCGGCCAGCGGATTGGCTAGTGTGCAAGTCAAAGAGTGAGTGGATTTAACTGTCACTCACAGCCAGTGAACCTATACACCCCTGACTGTCTAGAACTTGAGTGGGACAGGATGAGTCATGTGTTGTGTAACTGATTATAGGTTTGCTGAATAACAAGGCAGTATTCCTTGGTACCCAGATGTTTGTACATCACCAATAAGACTATGTAACCTGGATGTTAAATCCCGTGTTTCTTTACTTTGGTGGTGTTATTATAGTCTTGATACGGACTCGGCCAAAGGAGTCGCTCATTAGTTGATTGATGTACTTGATGTTGTGGACAGTCAGATACACCCACCTCTGTATTGTCTAGGTGCTCACTGCTGATTAGTCAATAGAACCAGCTCTCTTCTAGTTCATGCTGATACTGGTGCTTCTGACAGACATGTATTTGTGCTGTATTTCTCTCAGAGTCCGAGGGATGCATATCAGCCCGGAAGTTCGGGATGCCATCCACGTTGGTGACAGGATCCTGGAGATCAACGGTCTTACAGTGGGGACACTGGTGGAGGAAGAGGTGAGCTGCATGATCCCGTTTTTCACCATTCACTGACGTTTTACGTGGTTAACTGCATAACATTCAGTAGTTTGAATAAAGCAATGAAATGTAGTCTCTATTCAGTAGTAACCCAGTGGTGTTTTATAAAGCGCGACTATTACATAAGTGTTTGCAACCGTTGCTCTACTATGCACCTCATTTTCAAACACTTTTAAAACACGGAAGCCAAACGCAGAAACTATGGATACAACTTCCCACTCGCTTGCATATTATTCATAATTCATTTGTGCGCCACTAGAAATCCCTGCATTAGCATGTTTCTGTTAACCGAAACATCCTGACAAAATACAATAGATCACTGGCCTTATGTGTCTGGACCTTGTAGACTAAACTGCAGAGAAATCCCCCCATAATTGGTTACCCAATCAGGCAGGATAAATGCAGTTATTTTGAAATGAATACTGCAATGTGTTCAAAACACCGGGCGTTTGACTGGTTATTCAAATGACATAGGCTTTTCACTGCAGTTTACAGCCTAGACTAGAGTTTTGTACTCAATTGAAAAAAATTATAATATTCTTCATTACATTCTGATGTTGTAGCCTAGGTCCCTAAAAAACTGAAACATAATGTAGCTTTTCCAGCTGCATTCCCAGGGACTGGGTGGTAGCACACTCAGCACAGCTTCGGGATCAGCTTCAGGATCAACATCATCTTTTCTTTCGCTGTGTAAATTGACAGGACATACACTGCGATACTAAGCCTAACATTGAGCTCATGAATTATGGTATAATATGCATACGCTTCTACTTATGCTATAGGCTACATTTCTGGCCTCTGTCTTTGTTCTGTTGCACAATTACGCACCTGGCCTCTCCACTGCCATGGCTATTCCTCTTACATCTTGTGAAGTCCCAGGAAAAAGCAGACTACAAAATGTTGTTGGACACTTATTTTGTCTTTTTTTGCCTACTTATAGCCTATAGGAGGAGAGATGCGCGCTTGCTCTTGCTTGCTGAATGTAAAATAGGCTACAGCATTAGCGGTCGGGGAGTTTGAAAGGAGAATCACATATTTTCTTATAGTAGGCCTATCTTAACATCGATAGGCTACAACCTGACAAAATATACCATATGAGCGGCCTGCTAATATACCTTTCTTGTCCTTCTAAACTGTGGAGAATAGACCCAAACTGATCCAAATTGTTTCATAATCAGGCCTAGGCTGTAGGTCTATGCAGTTATTTGGGCACGAAACAAAACAGGATGTTTAAGCGGTTATTCAAATTTGCCAACATCACTGCAGTTTACAACCAATGGATAATAATTGTATATTCACTTGAGAATGACAATACATTTCTTCTTGCACTGTGTTGTTGTAGCCCGGGTACAATAATTGTCTTGTCTTAAAAATGTAGGCCTATGCCTAATCAATAGTGGAACAATAGGCCATTCCTCTTCTCGTGAAATCCCAGGAAAGCTACAAAAGCTATAGGACATTTTTTAAAACACTTTTTAATACTAAGCCCAATAACCGATTAGGGTAAAGAAGCAGGCTTGCTTTTACTAATTGCTGAACGTAAAACAGGCGTACAGCACATGCATTTCGGGGAAAGTTGAGGAGAGAAAGTGCATTAGTGTAGTCGTTTTTGGCCGGTAAAGATAACATTGTTGCACTGAAGCATTGTAAATACACTACATGACCAAAAGTTGAACATCTCATTTAGAGGTCGACCGATTAATCGGAATGGCCGATTAATTAGGGCCAATTTCAAGTTTTCACAACAATCGGAAATCGGTATTTTTGGGCGCTGATTTTGCAGATGTTCTTTTAATATATATATATATTTTTTATACCTTTATTTAACTAGGCAAGTCAGTTAAGAACACATTCTTATTTTCAATGACGGCCTAGGAACGGTGGGTTAACTGCCTTCTTCAGGGGCAGAACGACAGATTTTCACAGAACGGCGGTCCCGTTCTGTGAGCTTTTGTGACCTACCACTTTGCAGCTAAGACATTGTTGCTCCTAGACATTTCCACTTCACAATAACAGGACTTACAGTTGACTGGGGCAAGGCAGACATTTGACGAACTGACTTGTTGGAAAGGTGGCATTTAATGACGGTGTTATGTTGAAAGTCACTGAGCTGTTTAGTAAGGCCATTCTACTGCCAATGTTTGTCTATGGAGATTGCATGGTGGTGTGCTAAATGTTATACACCTGTCAGCAATGGGTGTGGCTGAAATAGCCAAATCCACTAATTTGAAGGGGTGCCCACATACTTTCGTGTATATATAGTGTAGTTGCACAGGCATAGCCTAGTTGAGCACAGTGAAAAAGAAGACCCAAAGGAATTGACAACCGTTAGAAAAACCGAAATCACTTGCAAACCACTTGAGCAATGAGTTAATGACATGCTATAAAAGATGCTCAGGATAAATGGCGTTTGTTGTCGATTGCTACATTTAAATACAGGTTATATTATTTTTTGTTAGGCCTACATGTACAGTGAAGTATTATTTGCAGTTGTCACTGACAAAACACACCTTGACAGCACTGAATGGTGTGAACCAGTATCTGTGCGTTAAGAGACCTCATGAATGGTTTTGTGTTATCCCCTTATTAATAGGCAGTGTGCAGTAGGATGCGTTGATCAGTTGATTAACAGGTGCAGGACTATAGAATGATAAACTTTCCTGTACAGGCTCACCAACATTTTATAGTTATGTAGCCTATAGTTTCTCATTATAGTTATCGTTATTGGCTTGGTGGATGGCCCTTAACTCTTAAACAACACCACTAACGTAATTATCACAACAGAACTACTAGTAGGTCTAGCTAACATTAGCGAACGTGAATGAAATAGGCTACATATACACTTACACTTGTTTACTTGACTTTTAGACTCTATAAATTGCATTCTGTCCATTCTGCCTTAATTTAAACATTCTTTAGTTGGGGAGGATGGCATCTGGAAGGACTCAACACAATCTCACCACACCACCTTACCAAACCATGTGCATTCCAATGGTGCATTCACTGATTTAATTTTAGTTCCCACCTTTCCTGTTTGCCACAAGGTGCGTTCAAATTAAAATTCTTTGGCTCCATTCAAGTCATGTTGTATAAGTCAATTTGATAGCCCTTCGGGTGGTCAGGAATCAGGAACCTGTTCTCATTGGAACCCTGCCTAGTTCTTCTAATTACATCCCGTGTTCTATGGGCCTTATACCAATACCTCTGTCATTAGTGTTGCGTGCTCATCTTACTATGTCAGAGAGGACTTTGTCCAAGAAGATTATGTATTTTCATTGGTGTTTTCAGGTGGAGGACCTCATCCATCGGACCAGTCAGACACTGCAGCTGCTCATGGAGTATGATCCAGTCAGGCAGCGGTTGGACAGGCTCAGACTGGGGTCCTCGCAAAACCGCTTGGGGGTCCCCGCCACCTCCCGCATGCGCCTGTCTTCGCCCTCTAACAGTGTTCTGGAGAGGACAGATGTGGTGGATGACGGCACCCTAAAGAGGAGGTCTCTAAGGTACAGCTGAACCAGCTGACCTTAGGAGAGAGAGTCTAATCATTGGGGGCAGAAATGGAGAGATACAAAGTTATTTATAGTTTGTTCCAGTATATCTTGATCTACGTATGTCTAATTTACATGTGTCCCTCTCTGTAAATGGAAGGCGTAGCAACAGCATCTGTAAGTCCCCTGGGCCAACCTCCCCTAAGGAACACCCTATCCTGACCCGGGACATTGGGCGCTCCGAATCCCTGCGCTCCTCCAGCAGCTGCTCCCATCGCATCTTCCGCCCCTGTGACCTCATCCACGGAGAAGTGCTGGGCAAGGGCTTCTTCGGCCAGGCTATCAAGGTCAGCTTCTCACCCAACAATCAACCTCTTTTTCCACACACATCTCAATCTCTCACATCTACTCCATGCCTTCACATGCCTTCACACAGGCGTCAGTGTTTTGTTTTTCTCCTCATTGATAGGTAACCCACAAAGCCACTGGTGAGGTGATGGTGATGAAGGAGTTGATTCGCTGTGATGAGGAGACGCAGAAGACCTTTCTAAAGGAGGTCAGTAGTCTAGTCCACTCATCCTTACGGATTTGGGAATCCTTCAGTGGGAAAAATAAGCTTCAGATTTTTTTCAAAGATAACATGTGGAAATTGTTTGCTGTGGTGTTAAAGTTCAGATCGAAAGCATAAAGGTGAGCTTTTAAAGATGGAATCTGCAGTAAGGGGAAATGGCGCCACTGGCTGCCCACCACCGTTGTTATTGGGTTTTTTTTCGAGTTGAGGAGAGTCACGCAGCATGGTAAAACAAAGTTCAGTACATATTGTGGTCTTCTATTGCGCGTGCAATGATGTCCGAGGTAGAAAATACTGTGTTGGTTGTTTACAGGACGTGGCTGGTTCACCATTAAGGATTGCAGCTTTAAGTGTATCTCTCTCTCCAGGTCAAAGTGATGAGGAGTCTGGAACATCCCCACGTGTTGAAGTTCATCGGTGTGCTATACAAGGACAAGAGGCTGAATTTAATAACCGAGTTTATTGAGGGAGGCACACTGAAGGATTTCATTGGAGACATGGTGCGTTTCAGCTAATTAATTCACTTAACCCTCTCTCTTCTCTCCCACTGCACCAAAATATAGTTTATAAATAAATAGCTGTTACTGTTTTCCTTAAAGGTATACTTTGAGGGCCTCCCGGGTAGCGCAGTGGTTAAGGGCGCTGTACTGCAGCGCCAGCTGTGCCATCAGAGTCCCTGGGTTCGTGCCTAGGCTCTGTCGTAACCGGCCGCGACCGGGAGGTCCGTGGGGCGACGCACAATTGGCATAGCGTCGTCCGGGTTAGGGAGGGCTTGGTTGGTAGGGGTGTCCCTGTCTCATTGCGCACCAGAGACTCCTTTGGCGGCCCGGGCGCAGTGCGCGCTAACCAAAGTGGCCAGGTGCACAGTGTTTCCTCCGGCACATTGGTGCGGCTGGCTTCCGGGTTGGATGCACGCTGTGTTAAGAAGCAGTGCGGCTTGGTTGGGTTGTGTATCGGAGGACGCATGACTTTCAACCTTCGTCTCTCCCGAGGAGTTGTAGCGATGAGACAAGATAGTAGCTACTAACAATTGGATACCACAAAATTGGGGAGAAAAATTCAACAACCAAAAAAAGGTATACTTTGGGATTTTGGCAATCTACTTATATGTCATATGAACTTGTGGATACCATTTTTATGTCTGGCAAGTATGAAGGAAGTTAGAGGTAAGTTGGCTTACAAAACTACCTATATACAGAGACGAAAAATGGTATCCACGAGTTCATCGGACTCTGGGAAAGTAGATACAGGGCCTCATTGCCAATCCCAAAGTATCCCTTTAAGGGCCTGTGCTGTGTGGGACTGGGACTGACTTGACCGGAGGTAAACTCTGCTCAGATAAAGGCTGTTGGCTCAGTGGTGGGCTGGCTGGCATGTCAACCAGCAGAGATGTGGAATGGGGGTAAATAGAGCAAGTGTTCCCAGGTGAAAATTCAAAGGAGTTTATTACCACCTTTACTTCCCAGATTGGATCATTTACACCGCAGTCCAACAAAACATATGGTCAACAGCAATCAGAGGGAACTGGAGTTTTAATGATTTGATTATAGATTTTCAGTGGTGGGTTACACTATATGATTTGGTGTAACTTTCCTTAGAACTCCCACAATATTCTGTGTAGCCATAAAGGCTACTCAGGGGCCCACCTATTCATTTCTCGTGGTTTATTTTCCCATGGGTTGCTACAGGACCAGTTTCCATGGGAGCAGAGGGTTAGTTTCGCCAAAGGCATTGCTTCTGGAATGGTGAGTTGGCCCCTTCCAGGGATATTTACTGTTGGAGGTTAAATACTGTCTATGTAGACACTGGCTGCTTTTTGTTCAGCTGGAGCAGCTTCCAATAAGTATGGTGGTAGTTAAACACAATGCATTTTAAAGGTACGGTACTTGGTTTCAGGTTGACTCTGACTCTATGAACTGAGATCAGATTACTTGAGGCAGGGATTGCTCTTGCCAATGGGTCATACTGGAGTGTGGGGCTTTGCAGTGACCTAGGGGTAGCCATATGTTCCACATACCTTAATGTCCGTCTTAGCCAACAGAGTGGCAGGCCTTCCAATTTCCCTGGAGACCACTTCAATACTGACAGTTCCTTATTCTCTGATTCCCTTTCCTTACAACCCACAGTCCCTCCACAGAAACACAAGTATGTAGGGCAACAAAATCATTTATTTGTTCCCTTAAGACATTGTCAAATGATGACGTTTCTATCAGCCAGGCTTAGTGGGAGACGTTTTAAAGCTTTGTTGTTTTCTATGCAGCATAAAGCACTATTTCTGTCTTTAATATGCTTCCACTTGTGGATGATTAGTTTGTTTGACAAATTTTTCCTTATTTCAGGCTTACTTGCATTCAATGAGCATCATCCACAGAGATCTTAACTCTCACAACTGCCTGGTGAAACTGGTAGGTGACCTATCCTGAATTGTACATGGCACGCTAACTCAAAGATAGACGGGTAGAGGAGAATATAGAAGAGCAGAGATCCATTTGTTTTCCTGATCCATTTACAGAAACACGTGCAGATACCACTCCTGCTTCAATATCTCTTGTTAATCAGTCATTGTTTCTCTCCTATACCAAAATGTGTGTTTGGCTTCTAAACTGTTAAAGATTGATGTACCGTGGGTAGTGTAGCTTCTTGTTTTAGATTAACCTGGAGGCAGGGTGTTCTAGAACATGTTTTGTTGTTGTGACAGAAGTCTTTGATTGGGACAGAGTAGTCTTGTTGGAACAGGCCAGGTAGAGCTAAGTTCTATTCTAGCAGCAGAACACAACTCACAACAACATATTGTGTAAGTAATAAAGTACAGGCTTATATAGGTCTTCACAGAGCTTTCACTGTATGGCAACCCTCCATGAGGTGTAATGAGTCTTGTCTGTTATTTCCACAGACAGATTAATTGATTTACATGTAGTGACCTATGTATAACTGTATACCTGTCTCAGTTCAGTGTCATATATATATATATATATATATATATATATATATATATATATGTATGTGTATGTGTGTGTGTGTGTGTGTGTGTGTAGGAAGACAACACACATTGTTTACAGTTGATATACCCATCTGGTCATACTTTATTGTGATTTATTTTATTTTATTGGTCATTGACTTTACACAAAAGCAACAACTCTTGGAAACAATCTTATCTTTTGTTGTTATTTGACCCATATTGATTGAGGTATGTTAAGTAATATGCTCCTTGACTGAAGAAAACACCTGGCACTGTTACATTGCGACGTCGTATTCTGTTGACCTCTAACCCCTGACCTCCCTCAGGACAACACAGTGGTGGTGGCAGACTTCGGCCTATCCCGGCTCATGGTGGAGGAGGTCAAGCAACCTCCCCCTGAGAAACTGGTCAATAAGAAGAGGGTTTTCAGGCGCATTGACCGTAAGAAGCGCTACACGGTGGTGGGGAACCCCTACTGGATGGCTCCAGAGATGCTGAATGGTGAGCAGAGCAGGAGGACCTAGCTTGGAGCTGTGGATCACACGTATCATTCACTTTAACACTTCTTCATTCATTGTATGCTGGCCTGTTAATTAACATTTTGTCATCCTCAGGTAAACGCTATGATGAAAAGGTGGACATTTTCTCCTTTGGGATTGTGCTTTGTGAGGTAAGAATACCATTTTAAAGGCCTGCTTTTTATATGTACTCACAGAATTAGGCAATGGGCTGTATGTTGAAATGGAGAATACTTGTTGTGTTTGGAAATTGCGCTAATGTTGCTTCTGTATCATTTATTTTGTTTGATTTGTCCACAGTGTTGGTCAGATACTGCAATCTGGAGTGTATATCCATTTTTAACTCTCTCTCTTATTGTAGATTATTGGGCAGGTGAATGCAGACCCAGAGTGCCTTCCCAGGACCTATGACTTTGGCCTGAATGTAGACAAGTTCATGGAGAAGTTTCTCCCTGACAACTGCCCTCCAGCTTTCTTCCCATTGGCTGTGGCTTGTTGTGACCTCATCCCTGAAAACAGGTGAGTTGAGACAATTGTTTTATACAGTGGCTGATGGCTTAAGATGCTGAGTAATATATTTCAGTTGAATGTATTACTTTGATACACAAAGTCAGTGTAGTGACAACATAGCTGTAGTAGGCATGTATACAAAACATTATGTAATTGAAGGCTCAAAGTAACAGCGAAAACAAAGGTAGAGAGAGACCAGGGAGGGAGATAACAGAGAGGGGGTGAGGGGTAGCACATAGAACAGAAAGCACAGTGTTTGTAACTGAGCTGAACGGCCACATGTGGGAAAGTTTTCCCCTGCCTCCCCATGAGACGTTATCCAGGCTATTCTCTGCCCTCTAGAGCCACAGAAGCAAGTGGAAAAACCGAACACTCTTCAGAACCAGATAGCATCTCCGTCTCAGAAGGCAGATTGCTCCCTCATGTTCTCTCTACACCATGACCTTCCTTCCTGGTTGTAACCTCTCACCCCCCTGTATCTCCCCCCACTCCCTCCCCAGGCCTGCCTTCCAGAAGCTGGAGGACTGTTTCGAGGCCCTGTTCCTTAACCAGGAGATGGGCATCCGTCTGCCAGCCGAACTGGAAGAGCTGCACCAGAAACTGTGTCGACTCCACCCTCCAAAAGAAAGCTCCTCGCTCCCAGCTCCCCAGAGCACAGTCCCAACACCAGCCCCTCCAGAGGAGTCCAGCCTGGCTGACAATGGCACCTAGCAGACGCCTGCCCCTCTAGATCCCCAAGCCCTCCCTCCAAGACCACAGCCTGGACTGCACTAACACAGCTGGAGGAGGAGTGGGGAAGACAAACCTAACTCATGCCATCTGGGAACTGGATAACCTGAGCTAGCTGGACCAAGCTCCTCTCTCTGTGTGTTATGTTGATATGGTCTATAGTGGATGTGTATGAGTGACCATACAGCTCTGAGAGCACCAAGGAACTGCAGTGTGTGTAGACTGGAGACAAGGGAGGAGACACATTTCAATGAGAAGACTAGAGGTGTTTGGTATTTATTTTTGTCCTGTTACATTTTTTAAATCCTTTTTTTTTTTGCACACACCAGGACATGCAGGGTTTTACACATCTGTTTGGCATGCTATCAGATCCTGTTATGTGGTTGGTTCTCTGCTCTCTCAATATGATTCCTTATTTTATCGAGACAATCTCTCCACAGCATTTAATATCAATCCTCATGTGAAAGCTGTTGTGTTTTTCACTGACTGTTTTTATCTCGTCGGGTGGGTCTTAAGTTGTAGTGTGGATTGTGGAGAGAAGACTCGCTCAGCAGGCAACAGCAGTGAAAATCGAGATGTGACAGACTAGCTGATTGACGGAGTTAACCCAGGGCAGAGCATTTGGAGTGAAGTTTGTTTACCAACAGGAGGACAGAGGGGTATCCTACGAAGCAGATTTGAGTAGTTAGCAAGGTTACTTTGGTCAACTCGGAATAACCGGTCGTACGAAGGTGATTCACCTTTTATCCAGGTAAATTTCTATGACAATGAATCCTTCAGAACTAACCTTTTCTGGGTCAGGCTAATTCAGTTAACTCTGCTTACCGTGAAATGACTGAGCCACGAGTTGAGGACTGTATCATCATCCCTTTCAATTGGAGGAAGACGATTACGATCATACGATTACGATCACATTACACATTTATTATTGACGGAATGCATTTACATTTTCCAGCACAGGACCACTTAATGCAGACCTAATGCAGTTTTTTATCGATAAGAGTGGGGAAAGAAAGACGGTTGTGCATTGATAAGCACACCAAAGTCTGCATTAACGATAAGTAATAAATATACCACAACCCGCTGAATTTGCAAGATAACTTTTATTTTAGTTTGACTTCAGCACAAATGAAAATGGGGCACTGACTTGCCCATGGATCGAAGTTTTAGCATTGTCGCAATGACGTGTTCGGCATTCAACTAGCCATGTGCAACATGCACTCGCAGTTACAAGCCTGCTAGAGTTAGTGGCAGGCAGACAAGCAATATCCACCATCATAGTACGGATGAAGCTTGAGCTGGAATGTGAAGCTAACTGAAACTAGTTAGTTTTAGAAAACGCTAAGTAGATTTAGCTTGCTTTGTAGGATACCCCTTTGGCGTGAAAAGCACAGCAGGGACCAAACAAGCACTCTCTGAGGAGGCCACACACTGTCACACCAGTCAGAGAAATATGTGGAGCTGTGTCAAAGGAATGTCATGAGCTCACTGACCAGGAAAATCCTCGTCAAACAGTGATTCAACTTGAAATGTGACCTTGATTTTAGAGAACCTCCCAGCTTCACTGATGGCATCAGATTCACTCTACAACTGTTAACAGTAATCATCCTTTAGTCTTATTGTCATGTGGTTTGTGGGGCATCTACTAATGTAAAGTTACTGTAGAGGGTGGACATGGTAGTGTATAGATTTTCTTACAATTAACTAAATGTTTTTAATCCACTAAATTAACTCTGAATTTGTTTTGTCCATGTGCACATGGACAGATTTAAAATTGTATTATGATTTGGGAATTTGGAGCTGTTGACAGATTTGGAGTTTGTTATAGGATGAATAGTGTTTTTACATGCAGCACACCTTTAGAACCAGACTGGTACCTGGTGCTTGTTGATAAGGACCACTCAACTCTGATTGGACAGCATGAACCTGGTGTGTACTTAATGGAGCTCTGCTCTCAAAGGCATTGTACAACTTACTAAAAAGGCTCTGTTTACACAGGCAACCCAATTATGATATTTTTCCCACATTCGTCTTGACCAATCACATCAGGTAGCCTATCGGTTAAGAGCGTTGGACCAGTAAGACATCTGGTTCAAATCCCCGAGCTGACTAGGCAAAATCTGTCTGTGCCCTTGAGCAAGGCATTTAACCCTAATTGCTCTGCTAAATTTATATTTTTCAGATCTGATTGATCAAAGGACAAATTAGTGAAATATCTAAATTGGGCTGCTTTTGTAAACCCTGACAAAGTGAATTGTAGTTAAATAAAACTGGATTTATATATTTAAGTTGGCTGTAAGAAATGTATATATGCCTAAGGGAATCAAGGGTTTGTAGATTTTGTTTAGACATGAACAATATTTGTAGAATATGGAGATTAAAATAAACATGGTTTTGTATGCTAGCATGATCTAAGGTACTTATTGTAATCACTTAGCACCATGATGTTGATTGAATACTAGATGACCACTAGAGGGTGGTAGTGTATAACTTTGCTCATGGGATGGGTGAATCTTAAACCTGATAGTCTTATTGAATTCCCAGTGAGCATGAGTCACTCACTTTTAGCAGGTTTCAGCTAAATTAAGGAACTCATTTGTATTAATTTAAAAGGTGATGCAGTTATGCTTTTTCAAAGTACATTTTATTGAAATCTGCCAAACTTACAAATACTCATTTCCAATGATTAGCAACAGTGAAGAAACTTTTTTTTTTTTAAATCAGCATTGCACCAAAACTAAGGAACCACAATGATTGAAGAGTAATCCAGTGATGCAGAATGACAACCATTTCAAAGATGTCTAAATCACAAAAGACAACCATTTGGAGTGATGCAAGATATTGCATTAGCAAAATAGAGCAATCATGTAAAGCAGAAAGATATTACATTTAATCCCAACAAGAGATTGTTGGTCAATAACATTAAATTTTCTAACCAACTGTGGCATTACTTTCAGCATCCTGTTTCGCAACAGGCTGCTTATTATGCAATTATTCCATCCTGTACATATCAAATATGGTAGGTTACCTCAGTTTTGGACTCATATCCTGTTTACCCTTTTACTTTGCTCGTCTGCTTGCCCTGACGTTTGGGACGAATTCAAATCTAATGCCCCAGGCTTCAACTTTTAAACAGACTTCTGGTCTGCCCAAGCGTCATTCAGACAGCCTCTGTCCGGTTCTAGCCAGACCTCAGACTCAGCTGTATTCTGTTTCACAGCTGTGCTGCGGCATTTCCTCCTGAGAACAGACTCCCCGATTTACAAAGACGTCTCCCTTTTCCTGTCAGTCTCTAACCTAAGGAACCATACAGCCTGTTCTCTCATGTAAAGCAACCGATGCCTGATGTTTCTAGTTACTGCACATTGGTTTCTATCACCCAGCCTTATGAGTTAAACAGAAGGGTCACCAGGGGAACCATGTACAAATACATTCATTATGCTAAGGCAACGTCACAGCTTCAGAGAGCAGGAGATGTTTCCTTTTCTTTTGCAGATCTGACATAAATGTTCCCTCATGCTAATTATTACTCCACATCTGTTCCAACGGCCTTTAAGATGTCTAATGCAGATGTTTAACAGGGCTATCCTATTCCTATACTAGATGCCCTCCCCAGACCCGCCCTAGCACAGCCAAAAGGGCCAGGGGAAGTGTAGCATTGTTTTCTCAGGTAAGCCCATAACACCAAACTGCCGAACACCTCAATATAAAAAGTCAAGGCTATGAATTCCCCCTTTCCAAACACTGTCTCCTCTTCATCCAAAGATTATAACATCACCCTCCATCATTAATGTTGATTGATGCACATCCCATTCACAAGACAATCATACTGCTATAGCAGAGCGTCAGCCCGTGATCATGTTTTCTTGGATATGAAATGCACGGTTTCTTAATGAGCATCCCTGACATGCACTTTTGTACACAACCTTCCCCGATTGGTCTCCACGTGGAGTGAAATTAGTCCTTCAGCGCCACCTGTTGTCATCTTTTCCCCTGTTGGTGACACTTGTGTTAAAACCAGGGCAATAAGGACACAATTTAGTCTTTGGAGCTCAGCCCTGCTCCCCTTCTCCTCATAGGCCTTCAAAAAAAGGGGGGGGGGGGGGGGGTTGATTTGGGGGCTGAGGGGAGTATTTGGATCCTCTGAGGTTCGAATGTCCTTGTTCATTCCCAGTCCAGTGGGGTGGTCAGTGCTCAGGCTCCTGGGGTACCAGCCTGCTGGCCCATCAGGGGGTCTCCCCCCTCCATGCCCTCCTGGGTGGGGGTCTGCTCCTGGGCCATGATGACGATGGAGTTCTCATCCACCAGCTCACAGGTTGGGTTGGAAAAGGCCGACAGGGGCAGGGTAATCCTCTGCATCTCCCGCTCATACACTCGCTCCTCATGCTGCTTCTTCAGGTCCCGACCCCTGCAACAAACAGCACAGACAAGAGGTTAGGATGACGGTGGTATTGATCATCAGAGCAGATTATGTAGGCGCATGGGGTTGTTTACAATAACAGTTTACAGGACTAATGTCTTTAACCTGAAAAAAAAAAAACACTGCTATGAATCAGAGTTTCATCATAGCATGCCTCGGCAACTTCCAATGACCTGAATCATCTTTCGAAATACAGAGACAGCTAGGTCACGATTTCTATTTATGACCAGAACGAGAGGCAACATCCCATACTGAGTCTCATATCACTGGGATGAGGCTACGGTATCTGGTCTGGCACAGGGAATGTTTTGATGGGACCGGGGGCTAGGTGAGGCATCCTGCAGTATGACATAAGCCAGTCCAGGCAGCTGACTGGGGCAGAGTGTTAAATGGCACCCTACTTCCTAGAGCTCTTCTCAAAAGTAGTGCACTATGGAGGGAATAGGGTGTCATTTGGGGTACATTCTGAGGGTGTGAGATCTGCTGAACCCCATCCAACACAGGGAACATGCCATACTTTTGGACTGGCGCCTTTTCCTGCTTGACTGCTTCTATGCGACACGTTACGCAACTGTGCTCTGCTCCACTACAGCACTGATTCCTATGCATTGGGTTTGCATAGTGTAATTTTAGGAATCAGCAAATCCTCCTAACCCGACTGACGACTCACATTTTTTCTAGTCTTGTGGGGCCATCCTTCCAAATCTTGTTGACTTGATAAGCACGGGCTGCAGAGACTACACTTTTTTCTTAAAACTGATATTACTGCGTGAGAAAGAAATCAATTTCCTTGACCGATTTAAATCAAGCTACTTGAAACACACCCCCCCCCCCCAGCTTCTTAGAATAGATAACGCTGACAGTCACATAATCAGATTGGACAGCCAAACTTGGAGCTCCAGAACATTTAGTTCTGTGCCAGAGGCCATCAGTCAGAATCCCCCATCTGCAGAACTGGGTCCTTCTCTCTGCCTGCTGCACCACTGCAGTAGATTCTCCATCTCCCCCAGGACTCCTGCATGCTCTCCACTACTTCAGAAACATCAAACACGGGTGCTTAAAATAGCCAGGCTACAGGCGCTCTCTTTTTTTTCTCCCTTCCGCTTTCATGTTGTTGTGGCTTCTGAACAGGCCTCATCACATTGGAGAGAGACCGCTATCAGGATGGGTAGTGGAGGGAGGCAACAGGATGGGTAGAGGGGGAGGCAGCCTGTGGCCTTTGCTCCACATCCTGGTAACATTCTGTGCCAACTGCCCACACAAGCCCTCCCTCACCCCACTGACATTCTGCCTGAGAGGTTCCAAGCCTTTAACTGCTGCCTGTGTCATGGACACAAGTCTAAGCTGTGCAACGCTGCATCAGAGTTCTGAATCACCAATATAGTGGAAAATGTTGTTCATGTTCTATTTCGGTCTCTCTGCGCTATAAAAATAAGCATTTGTTGCAAATCAATGTAACATTGTGTGTCCCTACTCTCTGAAGCACCATTTGGTGTAGTGGTTCCTGGGTTCCACTTCTTATGTCACTCAGACATGCCACATGATGCAACCTAACAAAGTAGTGGACAATAACTCGGGTTTTAATGCTCTGTGTCTCCAGTCGTAGCACCTAGTGTAGCATAGTGGCTGATACTGACCTCTTGTAGAAGTAGCCGAAGGTGATGCCCACCCCCATGAGGATGATGATGGCCATCATGAGGATGCCAACCACATAGCCTGAGAGAGACAGGACACACAGGCTCTATGGTTACCAAACTGAATTCAAAGGTTTATATACAGTCTGCATTTGAAAATGTGCATATCAGTGCACCTCACATTTTATCCCTATGATAATATTGTGAGTCCTTTATAACTCATTTATATCCATCTCATTCTATTGTACTAAGCCGAGCTGCATCAAGCTGGACCACTCTTTTTAAGAGTATCCCTTGAGGCTCACGTTATGGCCCTATCACATCCCCCCTATGCTAATCCCTCTGCTTCAGCAGTGAGATCAGGACATACCGAGAGTGCCCAGGTCCTTCTTCTTGGGTCCTGTGCGTATCCGCTGGCTGATGCCAATGACTGGCTGGACCGCAGCACCCCCTCCCTGGGCTGACCCAGACTTGGTCAGCTCAAAGACCTCGCTCTGTGCTGTGGTATGGGGGCCTGCCTCTGTAGGGGCTTCGTCTGTGGACAATATGAGAAAAGCAGATAAGATCAACAGCCAATCCCCATACACCGCCCGAACACCATGTTTGCTTTCTAGGTTTACTGATGTTGCCTTTGCATACTTGAACACATGATAGTAGTAGGGGATTAAATTTAACTGTATTGTTTAATTTCACTAAAAGTGCTTTTATTGTAGAATAAATGTGTGAATAATTTCCACTTTGTCCCATTTTAAGAAATCAGACAGCATGGTTTCTAAAATCACTGCATTGTTTGACATTAAAAACGTTGCTGCATGGACTCAGTAGGACGAGGAGAGCTACTGGATTTGTCTCATTTGTTCACTTTGGAAACAGTTCTATAAAGAAATTAAATAATTAAAAAGGGACAGCCATTTCACAGCAAAATGGGGGAGAAGTGCACTACACGTCTCGGAGGAAAGGAAGCTGCTAGTGTCAACATCTGCTCTTGAGCTCCACTGAGTCAGGCCCTACCCCTCCAGAAAAAGTTGTTTATCAACTCTGCTGGAGTTGAAGAGCCTGAGGTCATAACCAGCAGTAGCCAATTACCTACTGTCTCCATGGTAAAAGTATAACTTTCCACCAATGGTTTGAGGAATAGGGTGGGGCTTACACCTACCCTGAGGCAGCCATCTGCCTAACAAGTTATGGCTCTACAGGCTCAGTACGGACAGGGCCCTTGTTATTGCTTGACATGCACCGCCTTCCCAGACAATGTGAGAGCAAAGGTCAAACCCCAGGAAACATCCTCAAAGTGGATTAACTGACAAACTGGCCTAGTCTTTTCTCCCACAGGGATAAGATATTTATCTAGAGGTGCCTAATTAGCTGTCTTATTTGAACATTGTGCACAAAGAATTAGGAATTAGAATACTTTAATAGGATCTCAACAATTTTGCAGCAGTTCTTGTATAAATTGTTGAATAACTATAAAATAATATACCGTCAAAAAATTACGGAAAAAGTGCTCTAGCTTCCTCATGAGAATAAATACACTCTAGGTTCCCAAGAAAGAAACTGAGGGGAGCCATGTGTTTTCTTTGTTCTCACGGCCCACTCTGGGGGGGGGGGGGGGGAGGAGTCCCACCATACCACTTCGACTCTCACTTTGGATTTAATAATAACATTCACAGGGTTAGCCTCAGAAAAACATTTACATTTGATCTCTTTAAAGACAGACATTCCCCAAATACAGTGACACCCTTTTCCAAGAACTGCATCGAGACTCAATTTAGGGAAGGGCTGAGGCGACAGTCTTTTTCCTATCCAGTAATGCATTTTGCCCAGCCTTGACCTACATTTCAATGTCTGCACAATATTTATTCACTCCGTCGCAGCTATGTTTAAACAGCATTTTACATACATTTTCCCAATGTAGTCCGTTCACCTGTGCACTGTATGCATTTCAGTAACCACGTTTGTGACAGCTGTGATGGAAACAGGAAGTTTCGGTACAATTTTATAAATGCCGACAGATCGTTCGTTCGACATTGTGCGATATTTGTCAAAAAAAATTGTGAATAATGGCAGTGGAAACACCAAAAATTGATATAACAACCATCATATCGAAGTAAACTTGAACAATGCAGTTTATTAGGCTACAGATTAAATTAATGATGAACTTCACAGGGTGGTGAAAGTGCAGTGATCTTGATGCTCCTTTCCAATAAATATTGAGGGTCTTATTCTGGTGACATGACAAAACTATCAGTAGCATTGAAAATGCGCTGGAAACGCATTGAACTTTAGATTTTTATTTGGCACATGAAAACTTAAGTGAAAAAGTACATTGTGTGTGCGCAGTACATTGTGTGTGCACAGTACATTGTGTGTGCACTATGTCATCACAAACTGATTTTTATCTGCAACAAGTCAGTTTGGTGGAAACCTGCCACTGGTGAGAAAGTGCATATTTTCTTTATGCAGCTTTTAGAATAGTCACATGAAATCATGTTGCCAGTTGGATGGAAACCTAGCTAAATACCTTTGCAGGTGTCAATGGCACATGATTGTCTCTGGGCCTGTGCGTCTAGGCCAGTCACGTAGCACCAGGGCTTCTCAGAGGAGTCTGGGTTACGGCAGTAGTTATGGTCCCCAACGCCTACAGAGCATAAAGAAAAGGACACATCAACCAAGTCCTCACAAGGATAGTAAAACAAGGAACATTCTGACATGTGGGGACATGTTGCTGGTCCCCACAAGGAAAAGGCTTAAGTTCAGGGTTACAATTAAGGTTAGGACTAGGGGTTAAAGTTAGGTTTAGCATTAGGGAAAATAGGATTTTTAATGGGAATCAACTGTTTGGTCCCCAAAAGGATAGTAAAAACAAACGTGTGTGTGTATATGCATGTGACATCTTTGATATACTGTACTACTGAAATGCATACTCTGG
This sequence comes from Oncorhynchus mykiss, assembly GCF_057628025.1. Classification (NCBI taxonomy): domain Eukaryota; kingdom Metazoa; phylum Chordata; class Actinopteri; order Salmoniformes; family Salmonidae; genus Oncorhynchus; species Oncorhynchus mykiss. Next base: position 61,812,454 of record NC_143032.1, on the reverse strand, counting down.
GTAGGTATTTTGCCAACAAGATTCAGATATTAGCAAGGTCAGGTTTGAACTATAACCCACACAGAGAGACTAGAGCCTGCAGTTATACTCTCTAAATAACATCTATAACCAAACAAACTGTGTACCATTAAAACAAATGTGAGTGACATTTAAATCATGGCACTTGTAGTGAACACCACAGCAATGGTAGCAGATGATAAACTTGTGTCAAATCAATGAAACATAAATTTGATGGCATATTACATGTGTGATTGTGTAATGTAATTTACCCATTTGTGAATCGGTATATGCCATTACATCATAGTCCCGGGTTGTGTTGGTCCAGTTTAGACAGGTTTGTCCTGCGGAAGAGCTCTGTTGCTCCCCTCTGTACTCCACACCATTGAATCTGATGCAGTCTGGGGACACATTCAGTGATTTATGGAAAAATGTTGTTGAAAATTAAGAGGATAAATTACCAGCAAATAAAACATACTAAATGTGGAATGTCTGATGTTTCCACAATGCCATACATTCAAAAAGGAATTCCCATTGAAGTGTCGCAATTATGCTTAATAATAAACAAAACATGTATTATTGAATCTTCTTGTTGTAAACAAATACATTTTCTAACTTATTTTGCAACTGCTTAGACATTTCTCAGATCCTATGCAATGACGGAACTATAAAATCCACATTTTAAACTGAAAATAGGATGATAACTTTTTCAACAAAGCATTGCACATTAAGTAACAAATGCACACATTCTATCGGATAATGTGGACTAATGTGAACAAAGGCATTGATTTTCAGTCATATGAATGTTACCTTCCACAGTGGATGCGCTGTCCACAAAAGCGACGCTCAGCAAAACAAAGTGCAACGACAAAAACATACTGTAGAATTTATAGGATGAATTCAAACGAAAACAATATGCACGAAAATTAAATTGATAGGCTATTTCTCAACCCCAAAAATAACTTCGTGTGGAAGCCTATGCTGAATAATTCAGACAAACTGCTCCCATCTGCAGATCAGCCCTTTCTTGTCGAAGGGAGTAGCGCTTTCTTCGTAAACAGCCTCTCTTGGACAAGGAAATCCCATTTGCAGTATCGTGCGGCTGCGCCAGCATCTTCAAGGTCCTAGAGCCAACCTAGCTCCATGCATAAAAACAGGTGTGTAAAGTGTTTTTGTTGCTATCTGTACTTTACTATTTATATTTGACAACTTTTACTACATTCCTAAAGAAAATTATGTACTTTTTACTCCATACATTTTCCCTGGCACCCAAAAGTACTCCTTATATTTTGAATGCTTAGCAAGACAGTAAAATGGTCTGATTCACATACTTATCAAGAGAACATCCCTGGTCATCCCGACTGACTCTGATCTGGCAAATGCTTCGTTTGTAAATTGTCTGAGTGTGCCCCTGGCTATCCATTAAATAAAACAATTTTAAAAATGGTGCCACCTGCTTTGCTTAATATAAGGAATTTGAAATGATTTATACTTTTACTTTTGAAACTTAAGTACATTTTAGCAATTACATTTACTTTTGATACTTAAGTATATTTAAACTTTCACTTGTCATTGTCTATTAAGGTATCTTTACTTTTACTCAAGTATGACCATTTTGTATTTTTTCCACCACTGCAGAAAACAAGCTTTATCCATTGGGACCAAGTTTGAGCACCTGTTGCGTGACACTATAAATGAATGAATCAATGTTGTCTCTGTACAACAATATGAGCCTGCTGCAGGTAATTTAACTGATTACTAATCCCAAAACTCAATTAGTAGTCTAATAAATGGCCTTTGTGTCCCTGTTCTAATCCAGGGAATGGCAACTCCAGTCCTTCGAATCTGTGTGGTGTCACACTTTTGCCCCAGTCCCAGCTAACACACCTGACTCCAATAATCAACTAATCATGATCTTCAGTTTAGAATGCAATTACTTTAATCAGCTGTGTTTTCTATGGATGGGGGACAAGTGTGACACCACTCCGGCCCAGTTCCACTGAGAGTCCTACATGGAACCAAAAACGTTTCTCTTATGGACAGCCAAAAAAAACTTTTTCTAAAGGTGTACATGCTCAAATAGATCAGGCCTATTTGGCACTGAATGCTACTCATTTTAATTAAGTTATAGTGAGGGTCATACAACGCAGTTTGATTTGAATAACTTATGGTTTCTCCTGATATTTGAGTAGCTTAATAAATGTTTTGATTGGTAAATAATATATCTGGTTCTTTTTGGATCTTCTGATCTGAACCCTGTGTTAAATGAAACAGAGGAAGAACCATGAAGTTGTTACTCTAGACTTGGTCACCAAGGGCCTTGTTATACTGATCACTGATCAGTTTTTTCCAATCTTTTTTTTATGGTGGTAAGACTTGATCTCCTCCTTTGGCAGCATAGAACTGCCCTGCCAATCAGATTATAGGCTGCAGGATACATGGAAAGAAAAAATAAATGCAGCGAAAGAAAAAAGGAACAATCTCCCTGTACAGTAGCAGCATTGAAACCCGTCTCCCTTGTTTGTTCACCATTTATCCTGCTGGCCCACTAGGCCAAATAGAGCACATTACAGTACTCATAAATAATTTGCCCCACTGCCCTACTTTGCAAGCTTCCAAAACATCACTTTAGAGACTGTTCAGAGTCCAGACACTGTTCCACTGTATATCTCAAATCTCTGCCTTCCTGAGCTGTCCAAAGATTTTCCCAAAAAACTCACACTCTGCCAACACATACTGGATTCGTTTACTATTCAGACATTCCTGCTTTTAACACTAAAATAAAACACTTTTTTTATGTGAACAAACCACTCTAATGATTTATTTGCCTTCATTCTAAATACAATACTTTCCGCAAATTTTGTTGACAGAGATTTCAACTTCCCTGTGGCTTTTTACTTACAGGAGGTCTAATCCCAGAGAAACTTTTACCAAAAATATTCACAATATTTGAAGGACTATGTTACTTTAGTGTCAGAGTTACTTGAATTATTATCAGACACACCCTATAAAATAATGCTGGCAATAGACATTACATTCAACACTTTATCCCAGACAGACCCTTCCATCCCCCCACACAGCCCCTCTCTCTCAACCCTACTGTATTCTCCCTCAGCCTCAGTCACTGACCCATGTTGATGTCACTGACAGGCCAAGACTTCATAAGGGCATGGGGACCGAAGGAGGCCAATGTTAAATGCTATCTCCTCTCCTTGTGCAGGCAGCTGGGTGCTTAAAGGAGAGAGGCCCCTGTCATTGTTGGCTGACCCCAGCAGAAGGAGAGAGCCACAGGCCACTAACAGAGCATGACTCAGTCAGCGTTCACTCAGCAGCGGCTTTTCACACAAATGTCAGCCTGCTTTGTCAATTACCAATACAAACATTCTCCCTCTCTCTCTCACACTCTCTTTTTCTCTCATGTAAACACAAATACCCACTGCTGCTGATAGCAGTGTAAGAGGAACTTAAAACCAATCTTATTCAAACTGACTTCATATATTTGATTAGCTCTTTACATTGAGTTGACCTAAAAATAATGTTGTGTTGATGCTGAGTAAAGTGTGAATGTTCCCTCTTATTGTTTTCTTAACCAGAACAGAAGACTGGCAGTGATATGTCAGTGAGTGGAAAAGCAGATTCCTTGTGACCTTAAATGGAACACACAGCTCATAAAAGCCTTGATGCTTACTTGGCCTTGTTCCTGTCTGCCGTGGCTAATCATTTCATTACATAGACACAGACTTAATGAAAACCTCTGAGACTGTATCCAGGTAACCCTGCAGTCTCAGGGAAGGGTAACAAAGGCTCTAACAAGGCCAGATGGTCTGCCTCCAGGTTCCTATTAAACCCTAGCCAGAGTGCAGGAAACACACACACCGACAAACACACACACACACACACACACACACACCGACACACACACTCTGGAAAATGCCCAACTTTAATTTTCTTAATTATCTATGGAAAGTTTCCCATGGAAAAACATTTGGACAGTTAAGTAGGTCATAGTTAGAGTGAGCCAGACAAGGAAACAACACTGAAGTGAAAGGAGCAAGAAAATACTCAAATGTTGTGTATAAGATTACACAAGTTATTTCCCTTATTCATTTCATAATGTATTTTTTAGTTCAGTGTTCAGACATGCTCAAGGACCGAAATCACAACGTCATTTGTCTGTCTGTAAGTAGCACAGAGTTCACATAGAAACATTTGTACTGTTTGTTTTCAAAGAACACAGTGTTGGTATCACAATGGGTAAATCAGTAGATTATGTTAGTGCTATAGTATTGTACCTGCTCTTAGACCTATTTAAATCCTGTAAGATTATACACACCGTTTATATCTCTGTGTCTCTCATTTTTCAGAATCAAACGTTCAGATAATAGACTCTTGTTTTCTTAAGTTATCACTACCCCCTTTGTGTGCTGCCCTCCACATCCTGGAACCACACTATTATTTCCTCCAAGGCCAAGAAGGCAGAATTGTATTATTTGTCTGACTGTTGATCACATCTGGTGTATACGCTCCTCGCCTCAATGACACTACATCACACATGATCACACTGACCTCCTCCAAGCACATCAAGGACATATTAGAAAAGGTCATTCAGACCCAATGTACACACAAATGCTTCCAAAGAAGGTGGACAGCACAGTAGCTGTAGCCTCTTATCAAATATTTGCCTGCACTGATAGATGCACATCTCCAACAAAAGGAGTGGACTGCTGTAATGATTATGATGTAAGGCTGTTCCAGTGTGTAGGGTGTTGCAGGGAAACCAGCAGCTCTACAGTACAGTCAATCATCTTCATCTGACGGAGGGAGGCAGGCGGTCTGACAATGGACACTTATCCAGGAAGAAGGCCGACCACTAACGGAGCATAAAGCCTTGTATTCCCATGCTGTCTGTCTGTCTCTACTGCTGCCGGCCTACTGCTGGCATTACGTCACCGTCTGAGTCTCTCTGCTGCAGATGAAACCCAATAAGACGTAGCTAATATAGAAAGAAGAAGTGAGTCGTAAGACTACAGTACGTGGGTGAGAAGAAAATACCCAGGGTAGCATATGGTCTGCCTTTGGTGTATCATATTGTGATTGTCTTGTGTATGTATAAGACGTTGATTGTTGTATGTATTAGGTGTATGCGAGACCAGGGAGATGTACCTGTCCAGAGTAGTTTAATAGGAAATGGAACTTTACTAATTAGCTTATTTTATGAAACAAACAACTATTTTTTTCTGTAATAGAACCCCACAGTGGAGGTGTCATAATACCAATAAAACCTAGCGGTCAAACAGGAAAATGGTTCCAATCATTTTTCCACCATTTATTATTCCCATAGGGACTTTTAGAAACACTTAACATAAGGGCTGTGTTTCATGTAGGTTTATCCTGGTGTGATGTTTTGATAACCATGTAAATCTCTCCAGGACAAGGTGACTTTTATCAATATATTAAGCACTATTTACGCGCAGATTAGAAAATGTGAATTAGAATCAAAGTAGACATCAGGCAAGATTACAAATCCCTGCAAGCTCCTGTCTTGTCCAGATCATCATGTCATTAGTAGTTCTTTATGATGGCCACATTAGCAGCTAATTAGCATTCATTTTTTGTAGGGGGAAATACAGGTGAACATATTGATAAAAGTCACCTTATCCTAGAGAGATTTACACGGTTATCTAAACGTCATGCCAGGGTAAACCTACATGAAACACAGCCCTTATTTTAAGTGTTTCTAAAAATCCCCTATAGGAAAAATGAATGCTGGAAAAACAATTGGAACCATTTCCTTGTATGATGCTAGGTTTTAATGCTGTGATACTCTATTGTTTTCCACTACCAATGCTGCATTCCCCCCTTCCTTTATTAAATGTCATCTTTGATGATTTTCTTAAATTGTATGTTGAGGCATCACTGGCTTGAGCACCCTTAAGTATGTATTTAAAAAAAAAAATTGTATAATAATTTCAATCAATCAACAGGAGAAAAGAAAAGGCAATGTAGTTTACTGTAGACTGAAATTAAGGAGGGTGCCTTGCTGTGGCTGCTGGGGGTATGACAGTTACACCAGGAGTGGTCAGAGGCAGTTGGAACCGGTCTAGGGAGTCAGAGCTGTATGCATATCCTCACAGAGGGGCTTTGTTCATGGTCTAGTCAAGTACAACAGAGGGATTTAACGTTGGGCTACAGATAAAACACATCTAAACATGAAAGGCTATAGGAAAGAGAGGACAATCCCACTTGAATAGATTATTTAATCTATGACATTAAAAACATAACTTTTAAAACAATGCAAAACATTACTTGCATCACGGTTGCATTATTATTACACAGACATGCAAATGCACGAACACAATGTTAATAAAACAAACAATAGCATCAACTGAAATGAGGCTCTTTGGATGAGTCAGTATAGACACTCAGCTCAGGCATTGTAGGTGTAAGGAGAGGCTCTCCATAGGTTATAGCTGTTCAAAACTTAGCAGGCCTCTCATCAGCAGCAGTGAGTAATCTGATCATTGCCATTCATCTGGCTGTAGTCAGTCAGCTCTCGTACATTACTCATCTGAGAGCCTGCCTGCCAAATGCTACTGCATTGTACTGTACTGTAGTGTGGGATAGGAACATAGGAATTAAGCAGCTGCAGAGTGTCCATTCAAAGTCCACATAGTTTGTAACTTCCGTAGGCATTCATACAGCATCCATGGATGTATTTATTCTGGACTTAAATCATCAAAGAGGAGGTCCTAAGGCAATAAATAAACCAGACTACTGTATCATCCAGGCAGGTCTCCAGTCATAGCTGCAGTAAAGGTAGCAGGCAACTGGATACCGTTCTGGCTGAGCATTCAGGTAATTTCCTGGACGTTCTTACATAAACTCTTAGGATCACAGAGGGGGCCGTAGGTCAGACATTTCCAGCAGCCACAGGAGGAATACTGGCCTGGCCAACAGGCCACCATGGAAACCAAAATCCACGAGAAGAGCCAACCAGGCCGGGCCGAGGCTCACCTAGAATGGAAGAACAGTTAGACACGATCGGTAAATATGTGGCCCTTGGCCTCTGTGTTACCTGGCTGGAGGTCTTTGCAGACCCCAAGGTTCTCCAGCAGGTCTGTAACATTCTCCCTGGCGCACACACCCACGCGCTCTGCCACCACTGACACATCTTTTCAGCGAGCTGAAGCAGGTATGGAACCCGAGATGCTGACATCACAGATGGTTCTGCAAACAAGTTGGCCTCATCCTGCTCATAGAGACTAGCACACCTGTGAAACACAGAGTGAACAATGAACAACAAAAAAAGAACATAAGACTGAATGACAAAATACATATTCTGTAGTGATGAGCGATTAACCGAAATGTCGGCTATTTTTCGTTTTTTAAACAAGTAATTGACAGACATCGGTTCAATTATTTAAATTCCATTTGGTTCGTTTTTTTTCAACGGGCTCAATGTGCACATTATGCTGCAGTTTCTCTAGAGATAAATCAGATCAAGCCCGAACTGTGCAATGTAGTAAGGAGTTGTAGTTTCCAACAGACCAATGTTCTGCATAGTTTAGCACAGAAAACCTGATAATTAACTACAATGACCATACTCCATTGCTTCTGTCTCTTATCTAGCAGGCGTAAAAGAAACACAGACAGGACAAATAGCCATGCAATAGATCAGGGTCAATGTAGTTAATTATCAGGGCTCTTATAAGTTATAAATCATGGCATAGAGAGCAGTTGCTTCATGAGGTATTGGTATTCAGCAGTCAAATGTATGCCTTACTTACTTTGAAGAACTACTAAAATAGTGATTTTTGTCAGACAGATGAGATGATGACTTGGAATTAAATAATACATTATGAATTGTTTTATTCTGTGTTGTTACAGCATTCAACTCACATAATGCATATTGCATTTAATGTAAAAAAATTAAAAAAAGAAGAATAGAAAAAGAAGAATAGAAAAAGAATAGAAGCCGAAACCGTGATATTTAAAAAGAATAATTGAACCAACCTCAAAAAACACTAAATTGCTCACCGCTAATATTCTGTTTACAAGAGCTTGTTAATTGCCTGTGAGTGCGGTAACTCACCCAGTGTCCCTGGCCTCCCTCAGTACAGGTCTCAGGTCAGACTGGGGAAGGTGACACAGCAACACTTCCAGGGTACCAGCATTATCCCAGTATTCCTCCAGCAGCAGCTCCAGCAGGAAGGGCAGAGCCTGATTGACCTGCATCAGGTACAAGCTCCTCTCCCCTCCTCCTCTCCTGGCCTACTCTCATCCTGCAGCAGGTAAAGCACTGTGTTGATCAACATGCATAGGAAGCACAAGTAGAGGATATTATCATGATGAGATGAGATAAACGACAGCAGATTGTGAGAAGGTCAGTAGGTATAGTATACTGTACTTTTTAATCTACGACCCTGCTCTAGATCTCTACCTGGTGCTGAAGACAGGGAGAGGAGTGTGGTCCCTCAGGGCCGTGCTCAGTGAGGGGGTCCCAGCCAGACAGGCCCCAGGCAATCCTGAGAGCCTCAGGGGCCTTCGGGGCCAGGTGGACCTCCAACAGACTGCACCAGCGAGGAAACAGAGATGTCTGAAGATTGAGATAGAGGGAGAAGAAAAATACTCTGAAGGTTTCTGCATGTTTTTTGTCTCTGACACCATAATGACATGTTATTGTACAGTGTAATAAATCATGGCAAAAACAGAGAAGAGTGTGGTGTGCTGAATCTGTATCCTGACCTTTGGGAGAGCAGCAGGCTTGCATCCCACAGGGTCTGGGAGAGGAACTCTGTACCCCCTTCTGTTGCCCGCCAGGGCCACCAGCAGCAGCTCCACACACTCCAGCAGCAGGACCATCCAGTGTGGGAGAAGGAGATGGGTCCTGGGACAGAGTCATCACTGCCACTAGGGCTTTCAGATACAGTATATCCTGCTGTACTCCACACTCTGGTCTAACAGTGCCTCCTTCAGGACGGAGCAGAGTGCAATGTTAAACACCATTCAACATAACACACAGCAAGGTCAGGTCAGCATTGTCAATTCAGGAATGTGGAGTCATTAAAGGGACTAAAAGGGCAGCCAATAGGTGGGGACACTTAGCTTTCCAGAAACTGAAGGAGGTGTAACACGGGCACTGACACAAGCACATTGATTGGACCTATGGGGCTTTTATCAAAGGCAAAATAATGTTTTCTTTATATAGAGGAAGGATCAAGAGCTCTTATCAGACTATGCTACAGGAAACATTTGCGGACTGAAAGGCAGAACACTATTTGGTCACCAATGGGTTATGGAGAGAATGTAGTGCAGTGTTGACTTAGTTTTCTTTAATAAAACAATCTCAGCGAACCCATAATGACTTTGACACAACAGAGAAAAAGGACGGATATCCTTGACTGGTCTTGTTCAGGTCTGCCTGATAAGTTAGTATATAATAGCTGTGAGCTGATACACACCCATTTCAGGAGAAAATAAAAGATTCTCAGCTTGATTTCAGCCCCATGCAGCAGTGTGTTTTAAGTCAAACATATCTTTAATGCCTTGGTTTCCTCATATTGTGCGTTGAAAACTAGTCCATGAAAACTGTCAGTAGGTTTTGGGCAGGGTAACTTTCCCAGCATGCTCAAGTCCATACCGGCATTCATGTCTCACCTGCAGTGCCATCTGCAGCACCTGTTGCATGCTGGTCCCAAACCATCGCCGCCCAACTGACCAATGGCAGCCTCAGGTCGGAGCTCTCAGAGGATAAACACACCCAAACCCACTTGGGCTCTGCACACAAGAAGTCGATAGAGCCGGAAGGAGGTGCACCCAACCTGTAAGGTTCACAAATCATGTCATAAACCTTCTGTATGGTGGGATGGTTAACACAAACACAATGTGGTTAGTTAGCACATCATGACTGAACTTTGTTTCTGGAAAAGTGTGAGTGATTGAGTGAGTGAGTGAGTGAGTGAGTGAGTGAGTGAGTGAGTGAGTGAGTGAGAGAGAGAAAGCGAGAGAGATACTTGGAGCCTGTGGTGAGTGCAGCTCTGCCTGGAGTACATTACTCAGCTGGTTGAGGAACCCCTGTGAGCAGCGCCCCCACAGCATGCCTGTCACTCCCAGGTAGGCCCCCCGCACCAGTGGGAAATGTTGAACCTCCATCACCAGCCATAGTCTGGACTCTACATGGCCCACCACATCACATCAGGGAGAGGGCCGGGGAAATAGAAAACAGATGATAAAACCTGACAATCACTGAATTTAAAATAACATGAATTAAAGGATCTCTATGACCTCAATGGAATCTTTCCCTTTTATTCTGTTCTGTAAACCCTCAGCTGTGTGTGCATAGAGCTCAGTCCAGGATGGCTCTGATCTGCAGTAGCTATCCATGCAGACGTTTGTGAGCACAGTGGTCCTGGGACCTTGCCAGTCTCCTGTCAAATGGAGCAGGGTACTCATGGACGCACAGAACACTGTAAATGATTATGTGCCTAACTGAACATACAGGTTTGTCATCCTTTAACAGGATGACAAAAGTTTGTTTTTAAAAGAAAAGCACATTTTTTGTCCATTAAAATATCAAATTGATCAGAAATACAGTGTAGACATTGTTAATTCTGTAAATGACTATTGTAGCTGGAAACGGCTGATTTTTAATGGAATATCTACATGGGCGTACAGAGGCCCATTATCAGCAACCATCACTCTGTCACACCCTGGTCAAAGTATTTTGTTTTTATCTTTATTTATTTGGTCAGGCCAGGGTGTGGCATGGGTTTTTGTATGTGGTGTGTATGTATGGGGATTGTAGCTAGTGGGGTGTTCTAGCTAAGTCTATGGCTGTCTGAAGTGGTTCTCAATCAGAGGCAGGTGTTTATCGTTGTCTCTGATTGGGAACCATATTTAGGCAGCCATATTCTTTGAGTTTGTCGTGGGTGATTGTCCTGATGTCATTGTTCTGTGCTAGGTTACACAAGTATAGGCTGTTTCGGTTTTCGTTAAGTTTATTGTTTTGATAGTGTTTGTGTTTAGTGTGTTACTTCATTAAACATGGATTGCAATAGACACGCCGCATTTTGGTCCGACTCTCCTTATCACCAAGAAAACCGTTACACACTCCTGTGTTCCAATGGCACGTTGTGTTAGCTAATCCAAGTTTATCATTTTAAAAGGCTAATTGATCATTAGAAAACCCTTTTGCAATTATGTTAGCACAGCTGAAAACTTGTGCTGATTAAAGAAGCAATACAACTGGCCTTCTTTAGACTAGTTGAGTATCTGGAGCATCAGCATTTGTGGGTTCGATTACAGGCTCAAAATGGCCAGAAACTGGGTGAAGAAGGCAGGAGGGGAGACATGACATGCTGGGTGGAGTCCTCCTCACCCCCAGAGCACTGACCCAGCATCCTGGAGCACAGAGCGCCTGTGCATGGGAAAGAGTTCAGTCAGAGGGCGCACAATAACAAATCAATAATTTAACATGCATGTCTGACAGCTACATGAAACAAATTGGAGCAGACCACTCAAGTGGGCCTAATAGATTTTTGCCCGGTCTATAGAATTACATTTTTGATTTGGTCAGTTTAAGACAATACAAATTACACTGAAATGTGAGATTTTACTCTGTGTGTGTGCATTACAGTTGTGAGAGGAGAGGAGGTCTTACAGTAGGGCAGCATTCCTCATGGTCCAGCAGTGGGAGCTGAGAAGGGTCAGGGACAGCATTGCCACAGCCTGGGTAAACTGCAGCACAACTACCCTCAGCCCAGAGCCCCGTACCAGGGCCTGTAGGGTGTTGACTGCACACACCTGGGGGAGAGGAGGGGGAAAGCCAAAATTAGACAGAATGCTGTACTTGAGTATCCCTATGGCTGTGCATCTCATCTGTGTTGGTGGTAGGTAACGTGCAGGTACAGTGCCTTCAGAAAGTATTCATACCCTCTTGATTTTTTCCACATTTTGTGTTGCAGCCTGAATTTACAATGTATTAAATTTAGATATTTTGTCACTGGCCTACACGCAGTATCCCATAATGTCAAACTGGAATGATGTTATTTATTTTTTACTAATTAATAAAAAATGAAAAGCCTTGAGTGAATAAGTATTCAACTCCTTTGTTACGATTAGCCAAAATAAGTTAAAAAGTAAAAATATGCAAACAAGTGACATAATACGTTGCACGGACTCAATCTGTGTCCAATAATAGTGTTTAACAGCATTTTTGAATGACTACCTCATCTCTGTACCCCACACATAAAAGTATCTATAAGGTCCCTCAGTCGAGCAGTGAATTTTAAACACAGATTCAACCCCAAAGACCAGGAAGATTTTCCAATAGCTCACAAAGGGCACCTATTGATAGACAGGTAAAAATAATAACCCTTTGAGCATAGTGGTGTCATGTCTTTGGCATCATTAAAGATGAAGACTGTTTATCAAATCAATTCTCTAATTATTATTACGTGATTAAACTAATCATGTACATTTAATTAACTAGAAAGTCGGGGCACCACGGAAAATCTTCAGATTACAAAGTTAGACTTTTCTGAATATAACTGTTCAGATATTTTAATATCTGATTAATTAGTCTTCTATTAATGAATTATTCTTTACCTCACGTCAATCTCATCTGAACGTCGTAAATTATTGGTTATCTGCACGAACCCAGCTTTTACTATAAATCCTCTATACACCAATTGGCTTAATCATTTATTTACTAACTAACTAAATAATCACAGAAACACATAAACAAACAAACAGTAGATATTGGTTACTAACAATGATAGGGAAGATTCCCTAGTGGGCTAAACCGATATGACGGCTAGGTGGACAAAGGGAAGGGGGTGTGGACTGAGAGAGAGCGGGATAGACAAAATGGATTCATTACACAGTCTATAATCATATACTTTGAAATGCTAATCCTTTGCACATGAACTGCCGCTCATTCGAGAATAATTGCAAGTACATTGGTAAGGGTGTGTAGATTGGTAAAAAAAAAATCTATCCATTTTGAATTGAGGCAGTAACATAACAAGATGTGGAATAAGTCAAGAGGTATGAATACTTTCTGAAGGCACTGTATATCTGGCTAACTTATGTTTGGTGCATTGATGATGTGTGTTACCTGTGGCAGGACCAGTGTCTTGTCCCAGTCCTGGGGCAGAGGGGCTCTGGCTGTGCCCAGAAGGGTGTGTATGCTGTGGGCCAGGAGGGACAGAGCCTTACTGGCCTCCTCTGCTGACACCACTCACAGGATGAGCATTGGCAGTCCTGCCGCCTGCCGGGTCATTGACGTACAGCGAGACTGCAACACCTCTAGGCCCTGGAGAGAAAACCAGTTAGCAGTTTAGCACACACACGGTTTAACCATACTAACTAAATATGCACGCAACATGATTGTTGAAGGTAAATTAGATATGAATTGTCAGAGAATGATGCTGTACATCCCATACATTGTTATGTCCGGAGGAAAAATTGTGAGGCTTGTAAGCCGAAGAACACCATCCCAACCGTGAAGCACGGGGGTGGCAGCATCATGTTGTGGGGGTGGTTTGCTGCAGGAGGGACTGGTGCACTTCACAAAATAGATGGCTTCATAAGTAAGGAAAATTATGTGCATTTATTGAAGCAACATCTAAGACATCAGGCAGGAAGTTAAAGCTTGGATGCAAATGGGTTTTCCAAATGGACAATGACCCCAAGCATACTTCCAAAGTTGTGGCAAAATGGCTTAAGGACAACAAAGTCAAGGTATTGGAGTGGCCATCACAAAACCCTGACCTCAAACCTATAGAAAATGTGTGGGCAGAACTAATAAAGCATGTGCGAGCAAGGAGGCCTAAAACAGGAGGCCCACACCAGCTCTGTCAGGAGGTATGGGCCAAAATTAATCCAACTTATTGTGGGAAACTTGTGGAAGGCTACCCGAAACATTTGACCCAAGTTAAAACAATTTAAAGGCAATGCTACCAAATACTAATTGAGTCTATGTAAACCTCTGACCTACTGGGAATGTGATGAAAGAAATAAAAGCTGAAATAAATCCTTCTCTCCACTATTATTTTGACATTTCACTTTCTTACAATAAAGTGGTGATCCTAACTGACCTAAAACAGTACATTTTTACTGGGATCAAATGTCAGGAATTGTGAAAAACTGAGTTGAAATATATTTGGCTAAAGTGTATGTAAACTTCTGACTTCAACTGTATGTGTATTAAAGTAGTCAAAAGTTAAGCATTTGGTCCCATATTCATAGCACGCAATGACTACATCAAACTTGTGACTACAAACTTGTTGGATTCATTTGCTGTTTGTTTAGGTTATATTTCAGATTATTTTGTGCCCAATAGAAATGAATAGTACATAATGTATTGTGTCATTTTGGAGTCACTTTTATTGTAAATAAGAATATTTCTAAACACTTTTACATTAATGTGGATGCTACCATTATTACAGATAATCCTGAATGAATCGTAAATAATTATAATGAGTGAGAGAGTTACACAGACATAAATATCATATCCCCCCCAAAAATGCTAACCTCCCCTGTTATTGTAATAGTGAGAGGTTAGCATGTCTTGCGGGTATGATATAACATGGAACTTAAAACGAGGCCAACAAGATCACTGTTCATATTGACAATGTCACTCACACTAAAACAGAAGACAAAAAGGATGACCTCTGTGGAGGTCTGAAAAGGAAAGCTGCTGAAACATTACTGCATTGCTAAAGAATACTTCTAACCATGGATTATTTTTTAGAACAATAAGATTTGTAATTTTCCACTATAGTGGACAAACAGGGTTGGATCTCTCTAAGAACCAAAAGGTGGTTGACTTTCGCCAGATGTTGAAACATCTGTAATGACATGATCAAACACATATTCAGGATAGCAAATGAGTTAATACTGATCATTGAAAACATCACCATGGAAACTCAAACGATTTATTATTGAAATAGCATGGGCGACCGAGAAAAACAAATTGGTACAATTTAAGGCCATGTGAAAATCAATAATTGCCTAGTTAAATAAAGGTAGAAAAATATATTATAATAATAATGCAGGCACTAGGGATGGGGGTGTGAGAATGCAGGACTGGGCAGATGAGATGTAGTCGTTGTTTGTGTGCGTCTGTGTATGTTTGTATCTGGTGTGGGGACAATATGTGATGCCATCAAGAGACAGTGACACAAACGGCAAACAATGTATGTGTAACAAGATGGTAGGAACAGTCAGTGGTGGGCTTGAACCAGTCACTCAGAGACCGCAGAGAATATACCACTGCTGCCACCAACGTAGTGATTGAATGAGAACAGTCATTGCAGAGCTTGAAGCAGCAACCTTGTGGTTAAGGGGTAAAAATGTATTTCTTTTATTTGACCTTTATTTAACCAGGTAGGCTAGTTGAGAACAAGTTCTCATTTACAACTGCGACAACAACAGAGTTACACATGGAATTAACAAACATACAGTCAATAATACAATAGGAAAAGTATGTATACAGTGTGTGCAAATGAGGTAAGATAAGGGAGGTAAGGCAATAAATAGGCCATGGTGGCGAAATAATTACAATATAGCAATTAAACACTGGAGTGATAGATGTGCAGAAGATTAATGTGCAAGTAGAGATACTGGGGTGCAAAGGAGCAAGATAAATAAATACAGTATGGGGATGAGGTAGTTGGATGGGCTGTTTACAGATGGGCTATGTACAGGTGCAGTGATCTGTGAGCTGCTCTGACAGCTGGTGCTTAAAGTTAGTGAGGGAGATATGAGTCTCCAGCTTCAGTGATTTTTGCAGTTCGTTCCAGTCATTGCACTACCACATACTGCCTGTGCCACAAAATCCCAGATATTTTGGCAGAAGCAGTAGTACATCATTCAAATACAGGTGAGGCTACACATGCTCTTCCCTACAACTGCCAGAGAAAACACATTAGGCACTTATTTTTTATATTTTTTATTCACATTAGGCACTTCCCAACCAGATTTACCTTGAGCACTCGTCAAGGTTGTTTATGAAGAGCTTCAAAGTAGTGCTGGCATCTATGGGTATTTTATCCTCAGTGACCAGACAGTCTAGTACAGCTTTCATTTGACCTTCGACTGATCCAACAGGCACCATTGTTTGCTAATTCCTAAGGCTTTTGCTTCCTTTCTCGTGTTTTTCCTTGTAATTTTAACTCTACTATTGGAGCTGATGAATTGCCGCCATCTAGTGTATAGGATTATACATTGGCTCAACAGATCATCTTTGCAACATTATGCTTTTGTTTTCATGTTGTGTTGCAAATTAATTCGAGTGCATGCAGAGATTATATATAATGTTGCATGTTGGTTTTAAGAAGTTAGCGTTCTTTAACAGTTGCATGATTATTTGTCTGTTTATATAGTACACACTCGGCTCCACAAGCGTCGCTGTTGACTGTCTGAACAGTGGCATGGCCTCTATGGAGCACGAGAGAATAAGTCATCGTATAAGCTGTGATTGGTTGATATGTCGTTGCCATAGCTAGACATCTCTACAACACTTCGTAAAAATGGCGACTCCCTGGTGAACCGATATTATCTGCGATGGCTAATATACTTTCTGCGCGTGTTCTATGTCGATGTGCATACATTCTTCTGATTGTTTTGACTACGGATGCAAAGAGCAATGTCGGTAAGTCATTCAACTCTCATACTTTTTCCATCAATCAATCAACTAACATGATGTGTGGAACTAAGGCTAGCTAACTTTAGCTAGCTGACGTTACCTGGCTAACATCAAGCAGCAATCCCTTTTCTAGTTTTTCAGCCGTCGTATCTCGTCACATCTGGACCTAGATTGGCTGCTTTCTTGCTTGGAAACACATCTGGCATATCCCTGACCCTGAGCTCTCTATCGCGCTCCAATCCCCCAGGTAAATAAGCTACTTGTATGGTGTTGTCAGTGAGCACTTGTCATTGTCCATGGCATGGGTTTTGTAAGCAATGACATGCATTTTGTGGATTCATTTTGACAGGTCGCCTTCCACCCCCATCATGCTCAGAAGATCTGACACAGTGGGTTCTCACACAGGAGTTGGTGGGCAAGGTAAGTGTGTGACATACTGCTCTTATCAGGAGCTGTTTTTTTAGCACGACAGAGTCCCTCCCCCCTGACCACTGCTACCAAAAATGACTGCTACCTCTACCGGGCCTTTTAGCAGCACCACATACCACACAAGTGGGCTGATTTTTCATGGTTTAAGTTTACATAAAATATTTTGTTAGCAACCAAATAGTCTTGTCTGCACACAAAGACACCAAATGATTGACACCATTCAGAACTTTCTTCATGGAAATAACTCTTGCCACTTAATTGCTGTCTCCCTGCAACCTCTCTCTTTCCCTGTGTGTCAGACTACAGTGCGAGTGCAGCTGAGTCTGAACCGCAGCCTGCTCCTGTGTGGTAATAATAATGACACAGACTGCTGTCCTGAGCCACTGTGTGTGCTGGAGACTCTACGTGTGTCTGCCTGTCTGGGGAACACATCGCAGGCTTCACTGCTAATCCAGGCTAGAATCTATGCCCAGGTGTTACCCACTGAACCTGTGTCTGGTAAGTCTGGCTCTTTTTAAAGTAGGTATCTTTAATCAATCCAAGAGATATTTTGTTTGTCTGGTTGTCCCCCTTTATTAATAGTGCTTTTTTATTTTTGCCAGACAACAAAACAGTAATTCCCAACCAAGTGTACCGGCCCCTGGGCTCCTGTTCCTGCGACCTCACTGTGGGAGCCTGTGATGTGCGATGCTGCTGTGACAAGGTATTTACATCCATCTTTACACGTACTAATCTGCTTGCTCTCTGGCTAGAGTAGACATTTTGATTATGTATGTCTGTCCATCAGGTAATGGTGTTTCTGTCATGTGTCTCCCCCAGGACTGTTCCCCTGAAGCCCTGAAGCTGTTTCAGGGCCAGTGTCTTTCGGGGCCCTTTGGAGGGGAAGTTTCTCCAGTTCCTGATTACCTGTGCATTGCACAGTCTGCTGAAAATGCCCCTGATTGGTTTCCATTTCTCTGTGTCATCTCCCTGCCTGAAAACAATCCCTTCCTTGGACTCTTTTATGAAGGGGACACAATGTGAGGCGCCGTCTATTTCCTTAAGACAGTTTTGTCTTGATAAACATAGACTTCAATCTTAATTGATAGAGTTTTTGTTTTTGCTATATCTCCTTTACTGCATCAACCTAATATGTGTTATGCCTTCTTCTATATGTGCTCCAGCACACCAAAGCCCAGGCCATCTTTCCAAATGCCAGTGCTGTCAGCTCCACTGCCCACACATATCTACCAGCAGGGGGATCCCATTTTCACCATAAGTGATCAGTATTTCACCATTCCTCAGGTTAGACTTGTGTGTCTGAATCTCTCTCTCTCTCTCTCTCTCTCTCTCTCTCTCTGTGTTTAAACTGTGTGTTTGTAAATGTAGTCAGAAGTCTCTGTGGCTCAAAGCAAAGTGTTTTGTCGTCTATGCCATCTGATATGTCTAATTTATGTCTTAATTCCTCAGAACTCCCTGGTTGGCCAGTGTGTAGATAATGCCCCTGTGGCATTTTTGAAAAACTTCCAAGCGCAGTGTGTGACCCGTCTCCTTTCCTGCCCAACTGGACCCCCCTTACAGACGACACCAACTGAGCTGAGGGTGCAAGTCAGGGATGGCCAAGGGGGTACTCTCTCTCTCTCTATGATCAGAACAATTACTTACTTTTTCAACTTTTTCTGATTGATTTGATTTGCTTTGTGTGGTCATTGGGGAAACATTTCAGGTGTGGTCACAGTGGATGTCACAGATAAAATGGCTGTTGATCTGAGGCCCTTTGTCGCGAGTCCTGTGGCTGAAGATGGCAGACTGCTGTGTGAAAATGTGACCTTGGCCTTAAATTACAAATTCTTCTGGAAAGGGAATGGTCTCACAAATATCACACTAACCCGCATACTTGGGAATGTCCTTTCTGCTAGTGGTAAGGGCCTCTTTTGTTTAGTTTTTACATGCTGGGCATTACTGGGTATTTGTAGTATCATTAATTATCCTTATCAACGCTGACGTTGTGTTTGTTAATGATTTAACAGATAATTGTCCTGCTTTTATGTGTTTCTCACAGTGGGTTTGACAGCCAGCTATTCAGTTGTGTTTCTGAATGGAGATGCTTTGGCTCAGCCCAACTCGGGGAACCCAGGTTTGTGCAACCTAATACACTTTTTCTAAGCGTTTCATAATGGGGATCTTAATGTGCAACATAAAAAGATGAGACTAGTTTCACTGATTTACAGACAAAGCCTTGTGTAATCTCTCAGGTTACCAGGTGGGCAGGCCTGTGATTGGTGGGATTGTGGACACCTTGGGGAATGGAACAGTCATACAGAGGACCCCAGTCAATCTTTGGAAGCCAGGTAACGGTCGTCTTTGTACCATGGATAGTGCACTGAAAAATCAACGGCTTTGAAAGGTCTCAATTATTTAACTCTACACATCAAAAATATATTACATATTTTAGCTTAGGCACTTTGATTAGACTATTGTGAGAACCAGCAGTTACAGCTGTTGGATGGCTTGTGGCCTGTTAGTGTATGTGTATTCATGTTTTTCTATTTCTGTTTTCAGTAAGCAGTGGACTGTGTGCCTCTGAGGGGAGAATAGTACTATTTGGGGAGAATTCAACTGCAGGATGTCTGTTACCTGTGAGCCTACAGAACCTGACCCAATGTAGCCTGCTTAGGTGAGTCACTGGATACACAAAAAAACTATTTTCACGCCACTTCGACACCGACTTTTTCGTAGCAGGTTAGGAGACTGAGGTTAAGGTTAAGAAAAGGGTTAGGGTTAGCGAAAATGCTCTCCTAACCTGCTACGAAAATCTTTGTATCGAAGTCGTGTAAAAAGAGTGTGTCCCGTACTGTTTTACACATACTGTGCATGCGATAATACAACTTAGAAACTTGAAACACACACACAGATAAATAGCATTTCTGGAGTTGATCAAATTACAGCTCATGCCTGCAAATGGAAAGGATCCATGTCTCCTGTAAAATGTTTGACCTCCTTTTTTTTTTATTTTTACCTCTGCTAGTCAGAATGTGGCCTCTCTTCAGAGGGCACTGAGCACAGCAACACACATAGCGAGGAATGGAGACCCAGATGTTCTGAACCTGACTGACTGGTTGAACATTAGCTGTGAGTAGAGTAGAAACCTTTCAAACTTTAACTGTTAAATTCATCTAAATATTAGCCAAAATATTCACCCTATTAATTCATTATTTTGGCTTTGTTGCTTGCTTCAATTGCACTTCTGTATCCAACACACTGAATAACCAACAGTTGTAGAACTGAACTCCAACCAGCCTGTGGGTGGTGGTATTGGAATATGTTCTGGGATTCCCTCCCACCGGCACATCCACGTTAGGAGCATTGTGACAGAGGTGGTGGGGGGGTTGCCTCAGCGGGAGATACAAGCAGTGGAAGTCAGGTATGTGGTAACAGCCTACAACACTGTCCATTGCCATCACAAACATCTTTCCTTTCTGTCTGTGCTGACCTTCTGTTCATACTCAGGACGGGCCCATTACAATGCATTGATTGGATGTGTGATTGAATAAAGTCCTCCTTGTTTACTCCACTGTCTCTGATGTGAGTGTTGCCTCTCCACAGTGACCATGTGTCCACTTGGAAGTTTGAGTGTGGAGGGGGTGACCCCTGTCTGGAGCCGACTGGGATTCAGACTTTCCCTGTCACCTCTTCCATCACCTTCACTGATATCTCCATCAACACAGGACCACCCAAAACCAGGTGAGTCTGAAAGGCTAAAGGCCTGAGAATTTAAATATAGCCTCAGTATAAGATTTCCTGACTATGTTGAACAGTTGGTAAGTGCAGTGAATAAAACTCTGATGTGGTTCTGCCCTGGTCTCCTTCAGGTTTCAGATTAACTTTACTGAGTATGACTGCGACAGGAACGATGTGTGCTGGCCCCAGCTTGCCTTCCCCCTCACCAGGTATTATACAGGTGAGACTCTGCTGTCCCAAAATGTGACTAATTAAATATGCTAAATGGATGATGACAGTAGGATTAACTCTTTCCCTACACCCCTCTATCTCCAGGTGAGTCGTACTCCCTGTCTCTGGCCAAGGGCCTCATCTTGGTGTTTTTCTTCATCACTGCCTCCATTCTCGGGACTCCATGGAAACAGATCCGACAGGCATGGAGAAGTGCTTCTCTCTAAACCAATGAATCTGAGAAAGAGAGCAATAGTAGACATACTGACATGCCCTAGTTCTTGACGTGGGCTACCCACCTTGACCATGACTGTCTAATGGCTTACATTTTCTTGATCCTGCTGAAAGATAATGGATGAACATGTTGTTATTGAGCTAGTAAACAGCCAGTAAGTAAGTAATTTTCAGGTGGTAAATTCGAACATGTTTAGCAGGTTTCTTTCATGGTTGGTAAGAATGTAAATTATCAAGTTGACTGTATTTTGATATTTTTGTTACCTTTTGGAAATGTTCATTTTTGATTTAGGCTTGAAATGTGAATCTGGCCTGGGATAAATCAAATCACATTCTTATTTGTCACATACGTCGATTTTCAATGGGTGTAGACTTTACTGTGAAATGCTTGCTTACGAGCCCTTCCCAACGATGCAGAGTAAAAAAAAAATGTATAGTAAAAAATGGTAACTCGAGGAGTAAAATACACAAGAATGGAGCAATATACAGACAGGGAATACCAGTACCAGATCAATGTACAGGGGTATGAGGTACAGTATTTCAGGTAGATATGCAAATGAAGGCAGGGTAAAGTGACTAGGCATCAGGATAGATGATAAAGAGTAAAATAAAGAACAGAGTAGCAGCAGTATATGATGACTGCAGAAGTGTGTGTGTGTGTTTGTGTAGGTGTATATGCAGTGTACAGTGCATTTGGAAGTATTCAGACCTCTTCACTTTTTCCACATTTTGTTACGTTTCAGCCTTATTCTAAAATTGATTAAATTGTTTTTTCTCCTCATCAATCTACACACAATACCTCAATGACAAAGCAAAAACAGGTTTTTGAAATATCAAATTTTC
Organism: Oncorhynchus mykiss; assembly: GCF_057628025.1. Classification (NCBI taxonomy): domain Eukaryota; kingdom Metazoa; phylum Chordata; class Actinopteri; order Salmoniformes; family Salmonidae; genus Oncorhynchus; species Oncorhynchus mykiss. Next base: position 61,790,370 of record NC_143032.1, on the reverse strand, counting down.
ATAATTATTCAGACTCTTTTTACTCAGTACTTTGTTGAAGCACCTTTGGCAGCAATTACAGCCTCTAGTCTTCTTGGGTATGACGCTACATGCTTGGCACATCTGTATTTGGGGAGTTTCTTCCATTCTTCTCTGCAGATCCTCAAGCTCTGTCAGGTTGATGGGGAGCAACTTTGCACAGCTATATTCAGGTCTCCAGAGATGTTCAATCGGGTTCAAGTCCAGACTCTGGCTGGGCCACTCAAGGACATTCAGAGACTTGTCCCGAAGCCACTCCTGCGTTGTCTTGGCTGTGTGCTTAGGGTCATTGTCCTGTTGGAAGATGAACCTTAGCCCCAGTCTGAGGTCCTGAGCGCTCTGCAGCAGGTTTTCATCAAGGATCTCTCTGTACTTTGCTCCATTCACCTTTCCCTCGATCCTGACTAGTCTCCCAGTCCCTGCCACTGAAAAACATCCCCACAGCATGATGCTGCCACCATCATGCTTCACCGTAGGGATGGTATTGGCCAGGTGATGAGCTGTGCCTGGTTTCCTCCAAATGTGACGATTGGCATTCAGGCCAAAGTGTTCAATCTTGGTTTTCATGGTCCTTTAGGTGCCTTTTTGGCAAACTCCAAGTGGGTGGTCATGTGCCTTTTACTGAGAGTGGCTTCCGTCTCGCCACTCTACCATAAAGGCCTGATTGGTGGAATAAAGGAGAGATGGTTGTTCTTCTGGAAGGTTCTCCCATCTCCACAGAGGAACTCTGGAGCTCCGTCAGAGTGACCATCGGGTTCTTGGCCATCTTCCTGACCAAGGACCTTCTCCCCCGATTGCTTGGTTTGGCCGGGCGGCCAGCTCTAGGAAAAGTCTTGGTGGTTCCAAATGTCTTCCATTTAAGAATGACGGAGGCCACTGTGTTCTTGGGGACCTTCAATGCTGCAGAAATGTTTTGGTACCTTTTCCCAGATATGTGGCTCGACGCAATCCTGTCTCGGTGCTCTACGGACAATTTCTTTGACCTCATGGCTTGTTTTTTTGCTCTGACATGCACTGTCAACTGTAGGACCTTTATATAGACAGGTGTGTGCTTTTTACAAATCATGTCCAATCAATTTAATTTACGACAGGTGGACTCCAATTTGTAGAAACATCTCAAGGTTGATCAATGCAAACAGGATGCACCTGAGCTCAATTTTGATTAACATAGCAAAGGGTCTGAATACTTAGGTAAATATTTTTAAAACATTTGCAAACATTTCTAAAAACCTGTTTTCACTTTGTCATTGTGGGATATTTTGTGTAGATTGAGGAAATTCTTATTTAATGCATTTTAGAATAAGGCTGTAATGTAACAAAATGTGGAAAAGGTGAAGGGGTCAGAATACTTTCCCGATTGCACTGTATGGGAATGTGTATAGGTTTTGTGTGAGAGTCAGGGGTGTGTATTTTTACATAAACATGCAAACACCCTCCAATAGAATTCATAGCAAGCAGTGTTAGTCAGATTTGATGAAATATATGATGATATTCCCTCTCACAGGGTAGGTTGCCAAAAGTAACTAACTGAAAGCCACACTAGCAATAAGCCATGGATATGACAGCATTGAGGCAAATGTCCCTCCACATCCTCATAGATGATCTAGACAACTATTCAAACCTTTCTGGATTACAACAAAATTCTGATAAGTGTACTATGTTACGTACTAGTGTCACGTCCTGACTTTAGTTCCTTTTTGGGCATTCTATGTGTTGTTCTATGTTTCTGTATTTCTATGTGTTTGGCCTGGTATGGTTCTCAATCAGAGGCAGCTGTCTATCGTTGTCTCTGATTGAGAGCCATACTTAGGTAGCCTGTTTTCCCATTTTGAGTGTGGGTGATTGTTTTCTGTCTCTGCACCAGACAGAACTGTTTAGTTTTCGGTCATGCTCTTGTTATTTTGTGTTCAGTCTAAATAAATATTAACATGGACACGTACCATGCTGCATATTGGTCCGATCCTTCCTACTCCTCCTCAGAAGAGGAGGAAAACCGTTACAACTAGATCATTAAAAAAAATACAACTTTTACATTCCTGTGTAGTTTTTCAAATAAAATGGTATGATGGTGAAGGGAACATACTCAATATTCATATCCCGAAAGAAATTATCTCACTACAATACATTTTAATAGAAAGTTAACTAAAAGAGATAAGCTCTTGCAACCATGGAAAGGAAAATATCTGTCTATTTGTTGAAAAATCACCCTGATTTAACATATTAGTCCTATCCAAGTTTACCTATATGCTTATGGCCTTGCTTACACCTAGCATCTTATTTTACGTCATTATATGAGCAGCAAAAAAATATTCAATTTTATTTGGAACTGCAAGCAACACAAAACTAAATGGGCCTATTTAAAAATGAATATGAATTCGGAGGGCAGAAATTATTAAATATTAAAGCATTAAATCGCTCACTAAAGGCTTAGTCATACAAAAGTTATACTTAAATCTGAACTGGTTCTCTAGCAGATTAGTAAGAATTTCTCACCGCATGTTCAAGAATGGCCTTTTTCCCTTTCTTCAGATCACAACCTCTCACTTTTGGTTATTTGAAAATGAAATAATCTCGAGTCAAAAGTTTGGACACACCTTTTTAAAAAACATTCAAGGGTTTTAATTTATTTTACATTTTTCTCCAATGTTGAAAATAGTATAAAAACATCAAAACTGTGAAATATCACATGGAATCATGTACTATACTTCAGATTCTTCAAAGTAACCACCTTTTGCCTTGATGACAGCTTTGTACACTCTTGGCATTCTCTCAACCAGCTTCACGAGGTAGTCACCTGGAATGCATTTCAATTAACAGGTGTGCCTTGTTAAATGTTCATTTGTGGAATTGATATCCTTCCTAATGCGTTTGAGCCAATAAGTTGTGTTGTGACTAGGTAGGGGTGGTATACAGAAGATAGCTCTATTTGGCAAAAGACCAAGTCCATATTATGGCAAGAACAGCTCAAATCAGCAAAGAAAAATGACAGTCCATCATTACTTTATGACATGAAGGTCAGTCAATCCAGAAACGTTAATGTTTCTTCAAGTGCAGTTGCAAAACCCATCAAGCTCTATGATGAAACTGGCTCTCAGGAGGACTGCCACAGGAAAGGAAGACCCAGAGTTACCTGCTGCAGAGGATAAGTTCATTAGAGTTAACTGCACCTCAGATTGCAGCCCAAATAAATTATTCGCAGAGTTCAAGTAACAGACACCTCTCAACATTAACTGTTCAGAGGAGAATGCGTGAATCAGGCCTTCATGGTCAAATTGCTGCAAAGAAACCACTACTAAAGTACACCAATAAGAAGAGACTTGATTGGACCAAGAAACACAAGCAATGGACATTAGACTGGTGGAAATCTGTCCTTTGGTCTGACGAGTCCAAATTTGAGTCCAACCGCCGTGTCTTTCTGAGACGCAGAGTAGGTGAACGGATGTCCTCTGTATGTGTGGTTCCCACCGTGAAGCATGGAGGAGGTGTGATGTTGTGGGGGTGCTTTGCTGGTGAGACTATCAGTGATTTATTTAGAAGTCAAGGCACAAAAATCAGCATGGCTACCACAAGTTTGCGCTTAATGCGGCTATTGTTTTTCAACAGAACAATGACCCAAAACACATCTCCAGGCTGTGTAAGGAATATTTGACCAAGAAGGAGAGGGATGGAGAGCTGCATCAGACCTGGCCTCCACAATCACCCGTCCTCAAACCAATTGAAATGGTTTGGGATGAGTTAGACCGCAGAGTGAAGGAAAAGCAGCCAACAAGTGCTCAGCATATGTGGGAACTCCTTCAAGACTGTTGGAAAAGCATTCCCCATGAAGCTGGTTGAGAGAATGCCAAGTGTGCAAAGCTGTCATCAAGGCAAAGGGTGGCTACTTTGAAGAATCTCATATATAAAATATGTTTTATTTGTTTAACACTTTTTTGTTTACTACATGATTCCATGTGTTATTACATAGTTGTGATGTCATCACTATTATTCTACGATGAAGAAAATAGTAAAAAATAAAGAAAAACCCTTGAATGAGTAGGTGTGTCCAAACTTTTGACTGGTACTGTATTTTATATACACATACACGTCCATTCAAAAGTTTGGGGTCACTTAGAAATGTCCTTGTTTTTTAAAGAAAAGCACATTTTTTGTCCATTAAAATAACATCAAAGTTGATCAGAAATACAGTGTAGACATTGTTAATGTCGTAAATGACTATTACTCCATTACTCCTGTATTCCATTGGCACGTTGTGTTAGCTAATCCAAGTTTATAATTTAATACGGCTAATTGACCATTAGAAAACCCTTTTGCAATTATGTAAGCACAGCTGAAAACTGTTGTGCTGATTAAAGAAGCAAAGAAACTGGCCTTCTTTAGACTAGTTGAGTATCTGGAGCATCAGCATTTGTGGGTTTGATTACAGGCTTAAAATGGCCAGAATCAATTAACTTTCTTCTGAAACTCATCAGTCTATTCTTGTTCTAAGAAATGAAGGCTATTCCATGCGAGAAACTGCCAAGAAACTGAAGATCTCGTACAACGCTGTGTAATACTCCCTTCACAGAACAGCGCAAACTGGCTCTAACCAGAATAGAAAGAGGAGCGGGAGGCCCCAGTGCACAACTGAGCAAGAGGACAAGTACATTAGAGAGTCTAGTTTGAGAAACAGATGCCTCACAAGTCCTCAACTGGCAGCTGCATTAAATAGTACCCGCAAAACACCAGTCTCAACGTCAACAATGAAGCGGCGACTCCATGATGCTGGCCTTGTAGGCAGTTCCTCTGTTCCTCTGTCCAGTGTCTGTGTTATTTTGCCCATCTTAATCTTTTAATTGTATTGGCCAGTCTGAGATATGGCTTTTTCTTTGCAACTCTGCCTAGAAAACCAGCATCCCGGACTCGCCTCTTCACTGTTGACGTTGAGACTGGTGTTTTGCAGGTGATGATCTCCATTTTAAAGTACTAAACTCAGCAAAAAAAAGAAATGTCACTTTTTTGTAAAAATCCAAATAACTTCACAGATCTTCATTGTAAAGGGTTTAAACACTGTTTCCCATGCTTGTTCAATAAACCATAAACAATTAATGAACATGCAAGTGTGCGTTCTCTAATTCTCTCCTTCTCTCTTTCTTTCTCTCTCTCGGAGGACCTGAGCCCTAGGACCATGCCCCAGGACTACCTGACATGATGACTCCTTGCTGTCCCCAGTCCACCTGGCCGTGCTGCTGCTCCAGTTTCAACTGACCTGAGCCCTAGGACCATACCCCAGGACTACCTGACATGATGACTCCTTGCTGTCCCCAGTCCACCTGACCGTGCTGCTGCTCCAGTTTCAACTGTTCTGCCTTATTATTATTCGACCATGCTGGTAATTTATGAACATTTGAACATCTTGGCCATGTTCTGTTATAATCTCCACCCGGCACAGCCAGAAGAGGACTGGCCACCCCACATAGCCTGGTTCCTCTCTAGGTTTCTTCCTAGGTTTTGGCCTTTCTAGGGAGTTTTTCCTAGCCACCATGCTTCTACACCTGCATTGCTTGCTGTTTGGGGTTTTAGGCTGGGTTTCTGTACAGCACTTTGAGATATCAGCTGATGTACGAAGGGCTATATAAATAAATTTGATTTGATTTGATTTGACCTGTGGAATGGTCGTTAAGACACTAACAGCTTACAGACGGTAGGCAATTAAGGTCACAGTTATGAAAACTTAGGACACTAAAGAGGCCTTTCTACTGACTCTGAAAAACACCAAAAGAAAGATGCCCAGGGTCCCTGCTCATCTGCGTGAACGTGCCTTAGGCATGCTGCAAGAAGGCATGAGGACTGCAGATGTGGCCGAGGACAATAAATTGCAATGTCCGTACTGTGAGACACCTAAGACAGCGCTACAGGGAGACAGGACGGACAGCTGATCGTCCTCGCAGTGGCAGACCACGTGTAACAACAACTGCACAGGATCGGTACATCCGAACATCACACCTGCGGGACAGGTACATGATGGCAACAACAACTGCCCGAGTTACACCAGGAACGCACAATCCCTCCATCAGTGCTCAGACTGTCCTCAATAGGCTGAGAGAGGCTGGACTGAGGGCTTTTAGGCCTGTTGTAAGGCAGGTCCTCACCAGACATCACGGGCAACAATGTCACCTATGGGCACAAACCCACCGTCGCTGGACCAGACAGCAGTGGCAAAAAGTGCTCTTCACTGACGAGTCACGGTTTTGTCTCACCAGGGGTGATGGGTCGGATTTGCGTTTATCGTCGAAGGAATGAGCATTACACCGAGGCCTGCACTCTGGAGCGGGATCGATTTGGAGGTGGAGGGTCCGTCATGGTCTGGGGTGGTGTGTCACAGCATCATCGGACTGAGCTTGTTGTCATTACAGGCAATCTCAACACTGTGCTTTACAGGGAAGCCATCCACCTCCCTCATGTGGTACTCTTCTTGCAGGCTCATCCTGGCATGACAATGCCACCAGCCATACTGTTCGTTCTGTGCGTGATTTCCTGGAGACAGGAATGTCAGTGTTCTGCCATGGCCAGCGAAGATCCCGGATCTCAATCCCATTGAGCACGTCTGGGACCTGTTGGATTGGAGGGTGAGGGCTAGGGCCATTCCCCCCAGAAATGTCCGGGAACTTGCAGGTGCCTTGGTGGAAGAGTGGGGTAACATCTCACAGCAAGAACTGGCAAATCTGGTGCAGTCCATGAGGAGGAGATACACTGCAGTACTTAATGCAGCTGTTGGCCACACCAGATACTGACTGTTACTTTTAATTTTTACCCTCCCCCCTTTGTTCAGGGACACATTATTCAATTTCTGTTAGTCACATGTCCGTGGAACTTGTTCAGTTTATGTCTCAGTTGTTGAATCTTGCTATGTTCATACAAATATTTACACATGTTAAGTTTGCTGAAAATAAATGCAGTTGACAGTGAGAGGACGTTTCTTTTTTTTTTCTGAGTTTATATGTTCTTCGTCTTCTATAGCTGATTGTTCCCAACTAATAGGAATCCCCACACAGTTGACTACTTCAAAATGGTGGAACCCTTCAATGGCAATGTCCATGCTAAAACAGGTTATATCCGTGATGATGTTGTTCTCTAGAGCGCATAGAAACAAGTCCCATGATTAAAGCATATGTACTTTGGATGGTATCCATATTGATCGTATCCATGCTTACAAATATCTGGGCATCTGTTAGATGAAAAGCTGTCTTTTAAAAAGCACATGGATGAGTTAGTTAAGAAGCTGAGAATGAAAATGGGTTTATTTTATAGAAATAGGTCCTGCCTCTCGCTTAATACTAGAAGGTAGATTATTCAGTTGATGTTCCTATGAACACAGCTGCCACTTGATTAAAACCGTTAAATGCAGTTTACCATGGCGCACTGTGCTTTATTACGGGCGACAATTTTTGTACAAATCACTGCATTCTCTACCATATAGTTGGTTGGCCTTCTTTGATGTCATGTATGTTGATATATTGCTATGCTTTCATTTATTAAGCCCTTTTACAAAAAAGTCCTACTGTACCTAACATCATTACTAATCTTTAGACATAGGAGTTACCACACCCGGTCTCAAGGATTGCAAACTCTGGAAATTCCTTTGATATCTACTGAGTTAGGTAAATCAGCTTTTAGCTTTCTTGCACCTTATTTGTGAAACAATCTTCAAAATGTTCTCACATTTTATGTTCTGGTGCCACATTTTATGTTCTGGTGCCTCCAGGGCATTTCAGAAAGCTGATTGGGGACCTTATTACTGATGAATGTTTTTAAAAAAAAATTATTTATCTCATTTAACCTTTATTTAACAAGGCAAGTCAGTTAAGAACAAATTCTTATTTACAATGACAGCCTACCAGGGAACAGTGTGTTAACTGCCTTATTCAAGGGCAGAACAGCATATTTTTAAGACATAGACATTTATGACCGTGTTTTCCTCTCTGCATGTTGTATTTATATTTTGATGTGTGTATTTTCTGTAATTTCTGTAATTCAGAGACCTTGGTCTCAGTATGACTCCCTGATAAAATAAAGGCTTAAACAATAATTAGGCACAATTGAAATAAAGTATTTTTTCTTTAAAAGTTGCCGAATTGCCACATAGGTCCACTTATCCATAACTTATATCAGTGCACTCGTAACAACCTAACCTATAGTTGATCAAATAAGCTTTCCGTAGCAAATTAGCAATTACATTTTTTTGTTGATCAAATTTGACACCCTCTCATTAACCTCCATCTAAAAATTCACCACTTCTGTGTTTTATTTTGTCGACAGATTTTGGGCAAGGTAAAACCTCTCGCTTCAGACGTCCGAGAAGGCAATCATTAGTCTGAACAGTTGCAAAACTAAAACGAGAGTTTCTACTGGACAAATTGAGGTAGGTCCCGCCCCATTTCGTTCTGTTAAATAAACGTTTTGCAACATCATTTGCGTAATGAGAATACGCCTCCAAAGCACGCACGCACAAGAGTTGTATGAAATGACGTGGAATTTGTAACTTGCTTACAAGCGCGATATCAAAGTGCGCATGATTTCGAGAGTATTTAATAAAACGAGCTACTGTAGTCTTTATTGAAGTTTCAAGTTTAAATGTGCTTATAGTCATAGTTTGCTACAAAACATGATTGTTTCTAGTGTCAGTTAGCTAACAGTAGCTTCTGCTAACTACGACAACTAAATTGAGAAGAGTTCACGGAAGCAGAGCTAGCTAGCCCAAGTGACAGAGCTCCTACTAGCGAGGATCTTCTGGTTCTCTATCGATAGCTACGTTATATGGCTACAACAAGATGACTTCAACAACCACTTCGACGGGAACGTCTTGACTGGACTCGAGACGTGTCACTGATTAGCCAATGATTGACACGGTGTTGAAGCGAATGCTCATCAGTAGTTTGTTAGCTAGCATGCTAGGTAGCTACTTCCAACGACGCCGGAGCCCACATTTATAAGCCTACCCAGTTAAGTGGTTTGCGCTCGAGACTAACGTTAGTTAGCTGTAGTTGAAGCTAACTAGCTGGTTGTATTGTAAGGACAAGGACAAGAGCAAGCTGTCAAGATGGGTTCGTTGTTCCGAAGTGAAGAGATGTGTTTGGCCCAGATGTTTCTGCAGTCTGGATCGGCATACGACTGCATTAGCGAACTGGGAGAAATGGGTCTGGTGGAATTCAGAGACGTAAGTAACTTACTGATTTCTTCCCAAATAAACAGTCTCATGTAACTAGCGCAGCTGTCGAAGTTAATATCTCTGATGGTCCAGTTGCATTGTGAGCTGTCAGACATGATCAGGTAGGTAGAATGTTGCCCGATCCTAGCCCTTGATCATGACTCTCAGTTCATTACATTACACGAGTTATTGGACGAAGGCGTCTTTTGAAGGGGGGAGTTTTGTTAAGATCCCTGACGCTCAGCCTGAACATTAACATGCACCATTTGCGTTACGGGTTTGGAAGCATAAGGAACGTATTTTATGTAAATATACATTATTTTTAAGATAACATTTATACACACCTTGAATGGGTTAGTGTTCCCACATGGCCACATCTCCATGTTACAGCGCTTGTTTACCTGTGCTATCTAGCATACTCTGAACACCTGTGTGTAAGCGGTAACTTGGTTTAGTTTAGTCAGATGGAGGCACCCATAGTTTATGGATCTGTGCGAAGCTGCTACAGTAAGTGTATATTTTTTATTTTAAGGATTCTTTCTCGCCGATGAAAGATAAGGTGCATATATTCCCGAAATTTGTATCGCAAGCAATGATTATTGACGTTTCTAAATGTTAAAACACAGCGTGGGGATTGTAGTTCACATGAGGCAGTCATGGGCGAAGCTAATGATGTCTGAGAACTGTAGGGAGAAGGCAGAATGCCGCCTAGAGTTTGAGAGCTAGAGCGTTCCTAACACAAGACTTGATAAAATCGCTTAGATCAGTGTTTCCCAACTCTGGTCCTCGAGTACCCCCAACAGCACACATTTTTGTTGTAGCCCTGGACAAAAACACCTGATTCAACTCATTGTTGTGGGTACTTGAGTGGAGTTTGGAAACACTGGTTTAGATAAGCCTGATGAATCAGGCTGTAATACACAATTTATTGGTGTGTATATACAACCTGAAACATTTGTGTGCAAAATCGTGTAAATTTTCCATACAAGCCAGAATGTTGAATACAATTAGATTTGAATTTACTCTACCGGTTGTCTGTGCGGTTTGTCCTTCAGCTGCTCAAAATTGTAGACAAATTTCCAGTGGAATGTATTGTTGACCAGACTTTTTAGAGAGCCAGTAGGTATATGGTTTTATATTGGATATTCAGTTTTCTCTTGTCAATAGCTATTGAACCAAACAATACATGAAAATTGTATATTCTGAATCAGGCGAGGATGGAGAATATTCCAACCCCCAAAATTTAATTGAAAGACAAATACAAAAAAAAGGGTGAATTGTTCTCCAACGTCCCCTGATTCAGAATATACAATGTTCATTGTCATGGCGTGCTTGGTTCAATGTTTGACGATAGAAAACTGATTATCCAACACAATACTAAATTTACCTTGGTTCCAAACCGAACTACCAGCTTTCTAAAAAGTTGCCTAAGCAATACTTTCCTGTGGATATTTTTGTCTCAAATTTCGAGCAGCTGAAGGACATACCGCATAGACAACCGGTGGAGTAAGTTCCAATGTCATTTCTTTCAACATTCTGGCTCGTAAGCAACATTTACACAATTTTGCACAAATGTTTGTCTGTAGATGCCAATTAATTGTATATTACAGCCTGATTAACCAGACTATATCTAACCTTACCGAGTACAGTAGATTATGGATATGCTTGTTTACTGACACTTTTAATAGGATCGTGAGAAGTCTGTGGACCAGTTTGATTTCATAGTGACATCTCAAAATGTTGCAACTTGCCCTGTAGGGTTGTGTATCAGAGAGAATGTGGAATGTTGGTTTATTTGCAAAATCCATTCAATATCAGCTTAGACAGGTGTGTGTTCGTGGTGACCGTAACAATGTGGCTCTGCTCCTACTGTTTCAGCTCAACCCCAGCGTAAACCTATTCCAGCGGAAGTTTGTCACTGAGATAAAACGATGTGAGGAAATGGAGAGAATTCTAGGTAAGGATAAAACAGGTTGGTTTGTTCCTAACTTAAAAGCAGGAGTGAAAGTATAAGTCATTTCTTATGGTACGGGACTCCCTATGTGTGTGCGTGCACTTCAATTTTTTTTATAGCCTAGGTGTAATCATAGAATTGCATATAGAATCTCTAATAATTTCATATGATCTGTGGGCTTAGTAAAGTATTGTCATAGAACTTCTAACATGTATTACATTTTAATTGTGGAATGAACACAACCAGCCATGATGTGTTCATCTGGTTGTCAATCACTTCAAACAGGTGCTCCTGTAGGCTCCCCGCGTATGTTCTTCCACTCACAAAATAATTCCAGCATCCAAACTGTGCACCCGCATGTGTATTGTAACTGTAACAGTATAACTTTAGACCGTCCCCTCGCCCATACCCGGGCACGAACCAGGGACCCTCTGCAAACATCAACAACAGTCACCCACGAAGCATCGTTACCCATCACTCCACAAAAGCCGCGACCCTTGCAGAGCAAGGGGAACCACTGCTTCAAGGTCTCAGAGCAAGTGACGTCACCGATTGAAACGCTATTTAGCGCGCACCACTGCTAACTAGCTAGCTGTTTCACATCCGTTACATAATCACATTCTGCCATTAGGCCTACACTTGTAGCCCAAATTGATGCGTCCACTGCTGTCCACACGTGTCTCGGTCTTGGCCACTCATCTCCGCCTTGGCAAAATGTAAGTGTTCTCGTCAAACCACAACGCAATTTGGAGCTTATACAACCCGGTTTCAAGTCAATTCGCTAAATGTTCATGCGACTGACATACAGTGAGGTTAAATAATGGTGTGATAGCCTATAGTATTCTTGGCATTTTGTGTTAATTATTGTGATAGGCTCATGTTTTAACGGTACGGTGTACCCCCACTTTTTATTTTGCTGAGATGCTGTACTGGACCGTATAGGTTTACTTTCACCATTGTTTAAAAGTGATGGGCATTGATGCGCTCTGGAATAACTCATTAACTTTCACACAGTTGCTGAACAAATCCCACTCTCCATTACATGACCACTGTACAGTTCTGAGATACACTGTGCCCTGGCCAATGAGTCTCATTTAAAGGAATCTAAATTCCGGCTTAATTGGAGGCAGACGCTTGGAGATTAAATTTAGGCCCCCAAAAAAGGAAAGTACAAGGAGTGTTGAGGTAGGTTTCTCAGAGAAGAGCGAGAGAGTTAGCGTGCGGCAGAATAGAGACTAAGATTCAATGAAAAACACTGTAGAGTTATTAAATGAAAACAGATTAAGCTTATTGCTAAAGATGTAGTATTTTAAACAAATAGATTCAGTGACTGTGTGTTGTGTACTAAGACTTCACTGCGTCTTTGACAGGGTACCTTCTAAGGGAAATCAAGAGAGCAGACATCCCACTTCCAGAGGGAGAAGTGAACCCGATTGCACCCCAGCCCAAGCATGTCCTGGTTATAATGGTTAGCACACTCTACCTGTCTCTCATTCTCTAAAATGTTATGAATCCTTTTTTTCATAAGAATTAAGTATTTTATTTGTCCCAAATTGCACCATATACACTGAACAAAAATATAAACAGAACATGTTAAATGTTGGTTCGCTGTTGACATCCCTGTTAACATTTCTCCTTTTGCCAAGATAATCCATCCACCTGACAGTTGTGGCATATCAAGAAGCACCTTGTTCTGGGGACAATAAAAGGCCACTCTAAAATGTGCAGTTTTGTCACACATCACAATGCCACAGATCTCAAGTTTTGAGGGAGTGTGCAATTGGAATGTTGACTGCAAGAATCTCCACCAGAGCTGTTGCCAGAGAATTGAATGTTAATTTCTCCAGCATAAGCTGATGAAACTGTGGGTTTGACCAACCAAAGAATTTCAGCAAAAACTGTCAGAAACCATCCCAGGGAAGCTCATCTGCGTGCTCGTTGTTTACACCAGGGTCTTGACCTGACTGCAGTTCGGTGTCGTAACTGACTTCAGAGGGCAAATATTCACCTTCGATGGCCACTGGCACGCCGGCCATTGGTGTGCCCTTCACGGATGAATCCCGGTTTCACCTGTACCGGGCAGACAGCGTCTGTATGGTATCGTGTGGGCGAGCGGTTTGCTGACGTCAACATTGTAAGCCGAGTGCCCCATGGTGGGGGTATGGGCAGGCATAAGCTAATTTGGATGGCAATTTTGAACACTCCGAGATACCGTGACGAGATCCTGAGGCCCATTGTCGTGCCAGACATCCGCCTCCATTCAGCATAGTAATGCACTGCTCCATGTCACAAGGATCTGTTCACAATTCCTGGAAGCTGAAAATGTCCCAGTTCTTCCATGGCCTGCATACTCTCCATACATGTCACCCATTGAGCATGTTTGGGATGCTTTGGATCGACGTGTACGACAGCGCGTTCCATTTCCTGCCAATATCCAGCAACTTTGCACATCCATTTGGACAACATTCCACAGGCCAAAATTAGCAACCTGATCAACTCTATGTGAAGGAGACGTGTCTTTCTGCGTGAGGCAAATGGTGGTCACACCAGATACTGTTTTTTTTAAAAGTATGTGTGACCAACAGGATGCATATCTGTGAAATCCATAGATTAGGGCCTAAATGAATTTATTGAAATTTACTGATTCCCTTATTCAAACTGTAACTCAGTAAAATCCTTGAAATTGTTCCATGTTGCGTTTATAATTTTGTTCAGTTTATTTACTATATGGAGAATAGGGTGCCATTTGGGACATCCCATATTATTATTGCTAATTGACACTGTATGGCTGTCTCCAGGAGCAGTTGCAGAGGCTGGAGGTGGAGCTGAGCGAGGTGACCAGGAATAAGGAGAAGCTACAGAAGAACCTCCTGGAGCTGACCGAGTACACACACATGCTGCGTATCACACGCAACTTTGTGCACCGCAACACTGAAGTAAGTCCAACAGCTCCTCCACAATGCAAGATCCCACTACTGACCAAGTGCTCTGCCCCACTGTTTGACTTCAGAGCACTTGCTTTGGTATGCTTGAGGAGGAGACACTAAATAGTTTAAATCACATGATTTGTCTTGGCTGCTTCCATTGTGACAATATCTTTGCTCTTTCCTCCCCTCTATATAGGAGGTTTTGGGGATACATCTTAGATTATTCATGCAAGGGCAAAATGTAGCCTTTATTCTAGCAATGTGTTTTTCTCTCCTGGTGTGAATTTGGGGTATGTATTTTGGTATGTGTGTTCTTACGCTGGGAATTTTTTTTTTCTTCCCAGCGTGAGCCCCTGCACGCACAGCATGAGGAGTTCTCCTTCCTAGAGGACTCCATGATGGAGTACACTAGCATGCAGCGGCTAGGAGCCAAACTAGGGTAAGGGGCTATTAGCAGACATAGATTTATACACACGTGTGTGCCTGTTTACTGTAGCACCCTGTTTCTCTCCCCTCCCCCTGCAGGTTTATATCAGGGCTGATTCAGAGGGTGAAGATAGAGGCCTTTGAGCGCATGCTGTGGAGAGTGTGTAAGGGCTACACCATTCTTAGCTACTCTGAGATTGACGAGTATTTGGAGGACCCTGACACGGTGGGTCAATCTTGTTCTGCGTAAAATATATTGTTAACCATTTTCTACAGTAAGTGCTTGAGTGTGAAAGTGAAATCAAAGATAAAAGAATAAGAGGCTGTTTATCACATAGCTAAATATAACAGCACCTGTGTTGGGCCTATGAGAATTAGAACCTCTCACCTCTGCAGTAATGTGTGTCTATTCTAAACTACTTCCTGTTCTATGGTTATTGCAGGGTGAGCCAACCAAGAGTGTGGTGTTCCTCATCTCTTATTGGGGTGAGCAGATCGGACAGAAAGTCAAGAAGATCTGTGACTGGTAATTAAACCTCCTCTCCCAATGACCTCCTGTTCCACTTTCAGCTCGAGGTCATTCTCTGTCAAACCATTAGGCCTAATATGTTGTCCCCAACAAGCTCTGAAGACGGTGACTTTAACCTGTGCGAAAATAACATAATCTCCTCTTTTTGCCCCTCAGCTACCACTGTCATGTGTATCCATACCCTAACAGCAATGAGGAGAGGAATGACGTTGTGGAGGGACTCAGGACTCGCATCCAGGACCTGCACACTGTAAGCTCTATAAAAGCCTTGTCAGCCGGGCTCGACCGGGAGGATTGTGGGGCGAAGCACAATTGGCATAGCGTCGTCCGGGTTAGGGAGGGTTTGGCCGGTAGGGATATCCTTGTCTCATTGCGCACCAGCGACTCCCGTGGCGGGCCGGGCGCAGTGCGCGCTAACCAAGGTTGCCGGGTGCACGGTGTTTCCTCCGACACATTGGTGCGGCTGGCTTCCGGGTTGGATGCGCGCTGTGTTAAGAAGCAGTGCTGCTTGGTTGGGTTGTGTATCGGAGGACGCATGATTTTCAACCTTCGTCTCTCCCAAGCCCGTACGGGAGTTGTAGCGATGAGACAAGATAGTAGCTACTAACAATTGGATATCACGAAAAAGGGGGTAACATTTTAAATAAATAAAAAAGCCTTGTCAGCAACAAGATAGTGGTTGATGTGTTATTTATTAATAATTTGTTTTTAAAGGGAAAATCTGCAGTTGAAATAATAATGAAGAGCCCTCCCCGTCTCTGTTTTGGTAAAAAGCTGAGGCAGGGCCTGGAGAAATGTAACCACTCTCAAATGTATATATGGAGCTCTGGATGCAAGGACTGACCATCCAAGATATAAAAATGATAGTTTTAAGCATTTTTGGGGGCTTTAGTGTTTGTTTACATTTACAATGTTTACAAATTGATGGGGTACGAGAGTTGAACTAAGCTCATGAGGCTAAGCTCACTCATGAACTAAGCTCATAAGTTAGTGTTTCCCCTAAATGTATTTAAAAGCGGCAATTAGAATTGCAGGAAATTAGCTTTGAGGGGTATATTTCTCAGGCGCGAGAGAAAGGGAGAGCTCTCACTCAGGCGCCAGAGCGCGTTTTCTGTCATGACCACTGTGGGGTCAAATGACTTAGCTTGTTCCTTGCTGTCTGGTAGACTTTTCAGATCAATCCTTTTGGATGTTCTACCCCCGGAGGGAAAAAATAATTGCATTAACCTCTGGTCCCAGCATATGATCTCCATGAGGACTTAGCTGAAGGCTCACTCTTAGTTTTTTTCTTTCTCGTTCATGCTAACATTAACACACACTCACACTAAAACTACCAGCATGCACACTCAAATTCCATCCCTAGCATGTGTATTGGAAGATTCTCTCATGCACAGAACATTCTTAAACAGTCATTCATCATTTGCCCACACCCTCTTGATATTCTAAATGGATGGGAAACCCTCCCATTGTTAAAATGTAATACTATTCCTCTCCCCATGCTGGCTGTCCCCAGGTTCTCCATAGGACAGAAGACTACCTGAGACAGGTGTTGAACAAGGCCTCTGAGTCTGTCTACACCTGGGTCATCCAGGTCAAGAAGATGAAGTCCATCTACTACATCCTCAACCTGTGCAGCTTTGACGTCACTAACAAGTGTCTGATAGCTGAGGTGTGGTGCCCTGTCAACGACCTGCCGACCCTGCGGCGGGCGCTAGAGGAAGGATCGGTCAGTCAGCTCGTTGTTACCATGGCTACCTGTGTAATGTCATTGTTGGGCTTAACTCTTTGCGTTTTGGATTGAAATGTCAATGTTTGTGACCTCCCCCTTCTAAGTTCAGTATTTGGCTAAACCAACAGTCACACACCTAGTCAGCATGCCCTGCTTCAGTAATGAGGTCATGGTTGTTGTAGAAAGAGGGGAGTGGCATTGATCTTATCTTGACCACGTTGGATGGTTTAAGCCATATTTAATAAACTAGTCATGTATAGGTCCTTTTGGGTCCCAATTGATGGCTCAGGGCTTCTGTCCATTCATTAATTGCACTGGCTAATGTGCATAATTAAGGTCACAGTCAGTTCAATGGCAGTAGCCCATGTCAGTGTTCTGCCAGGGGTTTCCAAAAACGAGGCTTGAATGGTCAAAATGTATTTGAATGGCCTTTAGGTATTTGAACTTACTAGCTATTTGATAAGCTCTTAGGTTTCTGTCTTACCCTCTGGAAAATATACATTTTTATGTCAAGTTATTGGCTTGCCCTCAAAAAACCTCTATGCAACTTTTAGACTAATAACATTGCAATAATCCTGGTCTGTCTGACATTATTGACTTGCCTTCACAGAGGAAAAGTGGAGCCACAGTGCCTTCTTTTGTCAACCGTATCCCCAGCAACGACACTCCGCCCACCCTGATAAGGACCAACAAGTTCACCTCAGGCTTCCAGAGCATAGTGGAGGCCTATGGAGTGGGAAACTATAGAGAGGTTAACCCAGGTACAGTAGACCTCATCAGTCAATGACCACTGATGAGTATATTTAGGAAGCTGTCTTTAGCCCTACTGCTTTTCTGTTTGTTTGCTATGTGTATGAGCTACATGCCTGTAGCCAAAGACACATTTCCACTCCTAACAAGAATGGACAATGAACTTGAGGGATAGTTAAATGTGTATATGGAATATGTCTTGTTTTGTCTGTCTAACAGCTCCTTACACAGTCATCACCTTCCCCTTCCTGTTTGCTGTGATGTTTGGAGACCTGGGCCATGGTATGATCATGGCTCTGTTTGCTCTCTGGATGGTGCTGTATGAGGACAACCGCAAACTGAAGCGCACAAGAAACGAGGTGAGAGGGCCAGGGAGAGGCTCTTGGGGGTGCCACTCAAATGACACCTTATTCCCTATGTAGTGCACTAGGTTTGACCAGGGCCCATATGAATAAGTTAACAGGAAATCTGGTTAGCTAGATTATTTCGCCGACATTGATATTGGTGTGTTTGTATGCTCAGATCTGGAACACGTTCTTCGAGGGCCGTTACATCATCCTGATGATGGGCTTGTTCTCGGTCTATACCGGCCTCATCTACAACGACTGCTTTTCCAAGTCTCTCAACATCTTTGGCTCTGGCTGGAGTGTCAAAGCCATGTTTAAATCTGGAAATTGGACTTGGTTAGTACTATACTATAATCTGTTCTGTAATGTACCCAGGGCTCTCAATGAACATTTTTCATTGGTCGAACTGGTGCTCCCAATTTTAAAAAGTTAGGAGCACCACATTAATTTAAGATCACCAGAAAATACTATTTTTAAAATGGATTGAGATACAGCCCTTTAATGAATTCTATCTACTTTTGAAGCACTTTGTGTTCCATAAACTAATGTAACACTGAAAATACATACAAATACCTGTCATTGAAATTAGTCATTTGTGGAATATTAGGTGTCTACATTGTGTAAAAGCACTGTTTTCCTAATGATATGGAGTACATAGAAAATTGTACTGTCTCTTTAAAAAAGTCAGGTTTATGATGATGTGCAAGAGATTTGTCGTTCATTCATTGATATGATCATTGATCTCCTGAAGAAGCGATCCCTTTTCCTTATCGCTGATTGAACACTTTTTTTTTTTATTACATATGAATTAAATGTAAAATAAAGTTTACAAATATAAATAACAATGCATGTGACATTAAACATTAAATCACCTGATAGTTTGCTCTTTATTATAATTGTTGACTTTGGTATTTTTTTTAAAAGGGATTCCACGCTCCGCACCAATGCCTTTCTGACCCTTGATCCCATTGTCCCTGGGGTTTTCAATGGACCCTACCCTTTGGGCATTGACCCGGTAAGTACATGGCTTTATGATCCATGGTCATAAACAGCATTGTCTTGTCTCCATGTTCACTACACTCACACACACGTTATTCCCTGTCCCTTCATAACCATACACACTTGCCTCTTGCCTCTCACCAACCAGAGCCAATAAAGTAAATCATGGATCATTACTCATTTTAATGTTCTTATAACAATATTTGTTAACAATCCCATCAATCTGACTGTGATGTAGTCTGTCCATACCTCAACCTGACAGGGTTTTCCGAATTCCTTCCACTATGTAGATTTGGAACTTGGCGTTAAATCGTCTGACCTTTCTGAACTCCTACAAGATGAAGATGTCTGTGATTGTGGGTATCATTCACATGAGCTTCGGGGTCATCCTAGGTGTCTTCAACCACTTGTGAGTTACAGCACACACATTCCCCACAATATCAGCACTGGAATGCTAAGAACTATATAAGATTATGGCCAATTTAAAGATACAGAATGTTCTGCTCTGAATCCTAAAAGCTCTGTTTATCCATGCAGGCACTTTAAAGCCCTGTTTGTGCCTGTGCAGACACTTTAAAGCCCTGTTGTCTGTCTGTGCAGACACTTCAGAAAGAAGTTCAACCTGTACTTAGTATTCCTCCCGGAGCTGCTGTTCCTGCTGTGTCTGTTTGGCTACCTGGTCTTCATGATCATCTACAAGTGGCTGGCCTTCTCTGCCCGTGACTCCCAGATGGCCCCCAGCATCCTCATCCACTTCATCAACATGTTCCTCATGCAGGGGGACGGGGTGCCGCCCCTCTTCCCAGGACAGGTACAAAGATGGTGGATCGCACAGTGTCTGCGTCCCAAATGGCATCCTATTCCCTATATAGTGCACTACTATAGAGCCCTGGTCAAAAGTAGTGTACTATATAGGGAATAGTGTGGCATTTCTGACGCACACACTGGGAAAAGGGAGTGGTTTTCCCAGTGGGTGTGAAGACATGTATACAAGCCCAACCCGCTCCAAAGTTACTTCGGTGAGACTAACAGACCTGTCTGTTGTGTCCCTCTGCTACGATAGGTTGGGCTGCAGGTGTTCCTGGTGGTAATTGCTCTACTATCAGTGCCTGTCTTACTGCTGGGGAAACCAGTTTACCTCTACTTGCTGCACAATGGAGGAGCCAACCTCATGGGAATGTACAGGGTGAGGGTTTGTGTGTGTGTCTGTTTCTGACCTCAAGAGTCATGGGCGTGTGTGTAGTTTGTCCATATGGGTCTGTGTTCTGGTTGTAACAGTATGCTGGTGTGTAGTCTGTTTATAGGAGTGTGTTCTGGTTGTAACAGTGTGGTGTTTGTGTGTCCCTCCCCAGGGTTATGAGCGTGTGCGGCGGCACAGCGAGGAAGAGCTTTCCCTGATGAGGGCTCATGACATGGAGGAGGGCAGTGTCCACAATGACCTCTCCACTAGCAGAGATCAGCAGAAAGAGGAGGTTAGCTGATGACAACACCATCACCACCTCCCACTAGCCTCTCATTCAGGCATCAGTACATTACAGTATGGGTACTAGGGTTGAATGGCAGGAACCCAGTTACTGCCCAAAACCACTCCCTTTCCCCGGGGTAAATAACTGAGAAACCAGTAAATTGTATGCAATGTCTAAATATTTTCTACGGCCTCATGATGAATCAACGCTCAGGGTGGGAACAGACAGCCCATCTCAGTGTGTTTAGTGTAGTTCACAATGCATGCAGACCTACTTGAAGTATAATCTCATCATGGTAACTTTTTTCTTGTGACACGTAGACCTATATTTGTTGCAGCATATTCCACAGTAATATAGAGACTTAATACGTGTCTAATTTACCCATCTCTATCTGGCTTTTGCGGGTCACCTTTTTTTAATCATGAAGATTAAAAAATAATAATAATAATTGCAGCTGCTGTGTTTTAAAACGGCTTATCACTCGAATATCGTTGCTTTAAATCCATGCACCCGTGAGCACTCTGTCGTTCTCTCTCGCCATCAACTCCATTCAAATTGCATCCACAATGTATCATCCTGTTCTAGATTGATATATAGATGTCCTAGCCTACCCCTTTCAGGTAATCAATTCAATGCAATATTAGCCTTGTATTTACCGCATTAATAATGGGTTATGCATAATAAGCTTAACTTATAGCCTCTCTCTTTCTCTTGCGTAGTACGTAACCACCTGTGCTCCGCTGGCCTTTCTCTTGGAGTCCCATGCAGGAAAACTAGACTAGATTAGTGTAACCGATGTGAAATGGCTAGCTAGTTAGCGGGGTGCTCACTAATAGTGTTTCAATCGGTGACATCACTCGCTCTGAGACCTTGAATTAGTTGTTCCCCTTGCTCTGTAAGGGCCGCGGCTTTTGTGGAGTGATGGATAACGATGCTTCGAGGGTGGCTGTTGTCGATGTGTGCAGAGGTTCCCTGGTATGAACCAAGGTAGGGGCGAGGAGAGGGATGGAAGCTATACTGTTACAATAGCTTGCTGGACATTCCTTTTTTTTTTTTTTTTTGCACTTCTTATACTGAAGTGGGATGCAAGCTCTGTTTTGCTGAATGTTAAATACAGCAACCAATAGAACTCACAGGTATTTTGAAAGAAGAGCGAACGCGTAATGGCGGTAGGCTATAGCAGTTATTTATTCAGACTGATTTTTTATGAGCATGTTCTCATTTACAACTGTGACCTGGCCAAGATAAAGCAAAGCAGTGCAACACAAACAACACAGAGTTACACATGGAATAAACAAACATTCAGTCAATAATACAGTACAGAAAGTCTATATATAGTGTGTGCAAATGAGGTAGGATGACGGAGGTAAGGCAATAAATAGGCCATAGTGGCCAAATAATTACAATTTAGCAATTAAACACTGGAGTGGTAGATGTGTACAACTAGAGATACTGGGGTGCAAAGGAGCAAAAATAAATAAAATAGATAAAAGTATGGGGATGAGGTAGTTGGATGGGCTATTTACAGATAGGCTATGTGCAGTGATCTGTGAGCTGCTCTGACAGCTGGTGCTTAAAGCTAGTGAGGGAGATATGAGTCTCCAGCTTCAGTGATTTTTGCAGTTTGATCCAGTAATTGGCAGCAGAGAACTGGAAGGAAAGGCGGCCCAAGCAGGAATTGGTTTTGGGGGTGGGTGACCAGTGAAATATACCTGCTGTAGTACGTGCTACGGGTGGCTGCTGCTATAGTGAGCTGAGATAAGGTGGGGCTTTACCGAGCAAAGACTTATTGATGACCTGGAGCCAGTGGTTTGGCGACCAATATGAAGCGAGGGCCAGCCAACGAGCACATACAGGTCGCAGTGGTGGGTAGTATATGGGGCTTCGGTGACAAAACGGGTGGCACTGTGATAGCAAATTGGATGCATTCTGAGTAGAGTGTTGGAGGCTATTTTGTAAATGACATCGCCGAAGTCAAGGATCGGTAGGATAGTCAGTTTTACGAGGGTATGTTTGGCAGCATGAGTGAAGGATGCTTTGTTGTGAAATAGGAAGCTGATTCTAGATTTAATTTTGGATTCGTGATGCTTAATGTCAGTCTGGAAGGAGAGTTTACAGTCTAACCAGACACCTAGAATATGTGGACAACTACAAATACCTAAGTCAAAACCGTCCAGAGTAGTGATGCTGGGCGGGCGGGCAGGTGTGGACAGCAATCGGTTGAAGAGCATGCATTTAGTTTTACTCGCGTTTAAAAGCAGTTGGAGGCCACGGAAGGAAAGTTGTATGGCATTGAAGCTCGTCTGGAGGTTAGTGAACTTCTCTAGGGTAGGGGGCAGCATTTGGAATGACCAAGAGTGCCTTTCTTGTTTACATTTTATATTGATGACGTTATTGTCCAGGTGAAATATTATCGATTTATTTAGGCTAAAAACAACCTGCGGATTGAATATAAACATCGTTCGACATGTTTCTATGAACTTTACGGATACAATTTAGATTTTTTTTGTCTGCCTGTTGTGACTGCGTTTGAGCCTGTGGATTACTGAAGAAGGTTTTCGGATATACAGAGAGACTTTATCGAACAAAAGGAACATTTTATTGAATAAATGAATGTCTTCTGAGTGCAAACATATGAAGATCATCAAAGGTAAGTGATTAATTTTATCTCTATTTCTGACTTGTGTAACTCTTCTGCTTGGCTGGTTACTGTTTGTAATGATTTGTCTCCTGGGCTATGTTTTCAAATAATTGTAAGGTATGCTTTCGCGGTAAAGCATTTTTTAAATCTGACACCGTGGTTGGATTCACAAGAAGTTCATATTTAAACCTATGTAAAATAGTTGTATCTTTTCTGAATTTTTATCATGAGTATTTCTGTATTTGAGTTTGGCGCTCTGCAATCTCACCAGATTGCATAGCGGAGAAGGTATGGTGGATTTCGAAATGGTCGGTGATCTGTTTGTTAATTTGGCTTTCGAAGACCTTAGAAAGGCAGGGTAAGATAGATAGGTCTGTAGCAGTTTGTCTAGAGTGTCTCCTGGTCTCTCGCGGTCATCCCCCTCTTCAAAGGGGGAGACACTAAAATCACATTCCTATCTTAACAAAAACAATTCATATTGGATGAAAACTTAACAGATATAGGGGGCATCCATTCCAAGTTACAGTATTTGGTCCATACAGTTTTTAATAACATCACACAATGAAAAACAATATTACATTAGTTTTCTACATCTCCCCACTGACCATTCCCCAAATTCTTTGTTAGAATTGTTCCATTCTCCACTTTTGGGATGGTAGAGTTTTGGATGGGCAAAAGTCTCTGGGGACTAAAGTACATTCCTTTAGTTCAGTGGTCGCCAACCGGTCGATCGTGATCTTCAAGGCATTCCTAGTCGATCACCAAATATTTCTGTAGAAAAGCCAACGAACAATAAAGGCTTGCGTTCCTTTTTAAAAAATCGTGTTGAGCTGTTGCCGGTAGGTGCACTTGATTCAAAAGTCTTGCGCACCGGGTAAACAAAGTGTTCCCATGAGACAAACTCTGCCTACCTGGCAAACCGGAAAATCTGTGACTAAATCGAGTGCTCCTGCTCTGCTGCCCAATCGGCTAGCTCAAATCACCGTTGCTACAGAGCTTCCATGACCCTGGCCACAGCCAAGTTTAATAGGCTACTAGCCTACGTAAGGTTGAATCACTTTTAAGACCATGACCACCGAGAGACTCAACGATTACAGCAAAGCACTGCTGTTTTTCTGATTTGAGTTTAAGTTTATATTCAGCACTGTCACTTTATTCAACACTATTACGAACGCTCTTCTCTGTACTTCCGCTCTGGCTGCAGCTGCAATGAATGAGTTGCCAAGTATTGATAGCCCTGCGTTTTATTATTAGCAGCTCGTCGTGTCGATTTTATAATATTAAGGAATATTTAACTTTCTCTGGTCATAGGAACAACATGAATTTGTGCATGAGGCAGATGCGGTGCGACTCGAGTTTTGCCAACAGGTGGAAGACTGTGTCCCCTCTCTTTGGGCAGTCTCACCGGAGGAAGGGAAGGAGAGAGCAGGTGGAAGACGCTGTCCCCTCTCTTTGGGCAGTCTCACCGGAGGAAGGGAAGGAGAGAGCAGGTGGAAGACGCTGTCCCCTCTCTTTGGGCAGTCTCACCGGAGGAAGGGAAGGAGAGAGCAGGTGGAAGACGCTGTCCCCTCTCTTTGGGCAGTCTCACAGGAGGAAGGGAAGGAGAGAGCAGGTGGAAGACGCTGTCCCCTCTCTTTGGGCAGTCTCACCGGAGGAAGGGAAGGAGAGAGCAGGTGGAAGACGCTGTCCCCTCTCTTTGGGCAGTCTCACCGGAGGAAGGGAAGGAGAGGGCAGGGACCGTGAGAGGAGGTTGGGGAAAAAATAGTTTTGAACGGTCATCCAACTCGGGCATCTTTCTAGAGCTCTGACTTTTCGACCTGAAGATCATTGAGGTAGTGATTTGATCTCGTTGACCATCAGATGCAGGTACCATCAGTCCTGTAATATAAAAAAGCTAACTATTTGTATTCATGCTCCACAGTGCCTCACAAGTGCTAAACCAACTGATCTATTTTGTTTTGCGAAAAAGCTTGAGTTTTGCAATATAAAATGGTCTGACTAACAATATTGGCAGGCCAATCATATAGCCAATATGCTGTGATAATGTATTAGGCCTACTGCCCAAACCTCATTCTTACAAAACTGTTTGTGAGTTAATGTAAAAAATAAAATATATAGATATTTTTTTATCTGAGCAGTAGATCTCAGCTTGCTTTTTGAATGCGACATTTTTCTTGACTCAAAGGTTGGTTACCACTGCTTTAGTTGATACTAAAGGGTAAAGAGTACCCTCCTGCTTAATTTCCAACCGTGTGAACGGTCGTCCATCCAACTGCTTAATTTCCAACCGTGTGAACGGTTGTCCATCCAACAGCTCCCCCATCTCCCCTCTTTGGGAGAGAGAAAGAGGCCTGGTTACTGTCTGATGTGACCCATTCTGATCATCAGAGGACAGTCATGACAAGAGCATATAGCTTAGCTACATCTATGGGCTTTTGTTTTTCTTTTGTGTGTAATGTGCAAAAGCCCATATGTATTAGATAACGGCGCAATCATTTTTTTTTTTCAGTTTGACTTTGGGGATGTGTTCCTGCACCAGTCTATTCACACCATAGAGTACTGCCTGGGCTGCATCTCCAACACAGCCTCCTACCTGCGCCTCTGGGCTCTGAGTCTGGCACATGCCCGTGAGTATCACCGCACCTAAACAGTTTGGTAAATTCATCTTTCTGATGGATGAGCATTTCAAGTTTATTTTATTGTGAGAGTGGAACACATTGGAAATAAGCCTTGTGTTAACTTATTACAAACATATATATTTTTTTTTTGTCTCTGACTTGAAGCCTTCTTTTTAGTTAACAAATACATTTAATTAAATCAGAGACTGATGTGATGTTTATTTGTCCTTGCTCCCCCAGAGCTGTCAGAGGTGCTGTGGTCCATGGTGATGCGGGTGGGCCTGCGGATGGATACCAGTCTGGGCATCATGTTTCTGGTGCCATTGTTTGGGATATTCGCTGTGCTCACTGTGTCTATCCTCCTGGTTATGGAGGGACTGTCTGCCTTCCTCCATGCTCTCAGGCTGCACTGGTTGGTTACTTACGAAACTTGCAGAATTGACAGTGTAGTATAGGAAATCTGTGTAAAAATGCAACACATCACGCCTTTATAATGCTTTGATTAATTCGTACTCTATATTCAGTGATCTCTGTTCTCTCTCCATAGGGTGGAGTTCCAAAATAAGTTCTACAGTGGGACCGGAATCAAGTTTGTTCCCTTTGCCTTCTCCCTCCTGCCCTCTAGCTTTGAACATGATGGCTTGCTGTGAATGGGACACAATGCTCCCGCCCTCTGAGGCAAACTGCCACAATGTACCAGCAGGATCCAGTGCTATTGAGCTAGCCTGCGTACCAGTCTCTTTGTGCCA
Organism: Oncorhynchus mykiss; assembly: GCF_057628025.1. Taxonomy (NCBI): domain Eukaryota; kingdom Metazoa; phylum Chordata; class Actinopteri; order Salmoniformes; family Salmonidae; genus Oncorhynchus; species Oncorhynchus mykiss. The sequence goes on along the minus strand of NC_143032.1, from coordinate 61,764,033 downwards.
TCATGCCACTCCTTTTCATGCCAAACATGATCATCTACAAGTGGCTGGCCTTCTCTGCCCGCGACATGTGATGGCACAAAACGATTGGTACCCTAACTACTATTGAGCCTCATCGATGTACAGTTCAATTTCATAGTGTTTTTTTATACTATTTGTTGTACTGACTGCCTTACATATGTACAAACAAATGTCAACATATCATGCTCTATTTTCAATTGAATGATATTCTGGGTTACCAAAACTTTGCAAAGAAAAGCCTCATTCAGTCTTGGTTGAAAATGAAAAGTATTTTTAGATGAATGTAGGAGCGGGATGTACATTTTATTTTATAAAAATAAAGTTGGAATGAGAGTTTAGCATTTGAAAGACTACCACATGCTTAACTATAGTGGTGCATACATTCAAGAGAAAATGTATGCATACTGTTGTGCTAAATGTTAGCAAAATGTCCTAACACATGTTGCCTATGCCTCCATCGCTTTGTGGGAGACTACTCTTAAAACTGTACATTCCATCGATGGAAATTGAATGTATAGCTCAAGACATCATTCACAGAGATAGTTCTGCTGGTCAAGAGCCGTTTTAATGACGCCAACAATCCCCGATTAGGAATAAAGCAAGAAAAGCAGGTACTGGACCAGTGCAGCGATCAATTCTTGCTGAAGCCTTTTCCTATATTCCCATCCTGTAGCATCATAGCAGGAGAATGTCGTTTTTGTTGTTGGATAATGGCATTGTACCTTTTAAAGATGAAAAGAGAAGGGGTATAATTTATTTTACATATATATATATATATATATATATATAGTACCAGTCAAAAGTTAGGGTTTTTATTTGTACTATTTTCTACATTGTGGAATAATAGTGAAGACATCGCAACTATGAAAATAACACATGGAATCATGTAGTAACCAAAAAAGTGTTAAAAAAATCCAAATATATTTTATATTTGAGATTCTTCGAAGTAGCTACCCTTTGTGGTCAAATAGCCCTTACACAACGTGGAGGTGTCTTTTGGGTCATTGTCCTGTTAAAAAAACAAATGATAGTCCCACTAAGCGTAAACCAGATGGCATGGTGTATCGCTGCAGAATGCTGTGGTAGCCAAAGCACCATCATGCTTCATGGTGGGAACCACACATGCAGAGATCATCCATTTACCTACTTTGTGTCTCACAAAGACACGGTGGTTGGGACCAAAAATCTCACATTTGAACTCATCAGACCAATGGACAGATTTCCACCGGTCTAATGTCCGTTGCTCGTGTTTCTTGGCCCAAGCACCTCTTATTATTGGTGTCCTTTAGTAGTAGTAGTAGTGGTTTCTTTGCTGCAATTTGACCATGAAGGCCTGATTCACGTGGTCTCTGAACTGTTGATGTTGAGATGTGTCTGTTACTTGAACTCTGAAGCATTTATTTGGGCTGCAATCCGTTAACTATAATGAACTTATCCTCTACAGCAGAGGTACCTCTGTCTTCCTTTCCTGTGGCAGTCCTCATAAAAGCCCATTTCATCATACCATTTGATGGTTTTTGCCACTACATTTTCCAGATTGACTGACCATGTCTTAAAGTAATGATGGATTGTCATTTATCTCTGCTTATTTGAGCTGTTCTTGCCATAATATGGACGTAGCCCTATTTGGTAAAATACCATCTTCTGTATACAACACAACTAATTCGCTCCAATGCATTAAGAAGCAAAGAAATGTCACAAATTAACTTTTAACAAGGCACACCTGTTAATTGAAATGCATTCCAGGTGATTACCTCATGAAGCTGGTTGACAGAATGCCAAGAGTGTGCGAAGCTGTCATCGAGGCAAAGGGTGGCTACTCTGAAGAATCTCAAATATAATGAATATTGTGATTAACACTTTTTTGTTTACTGCATGATTCCATATGTTTTCTTTAATAGTTTTGATGTCTTCACGATTACTCTACAATGTAGAAAACAGTCAAAATAAAGAAAACCCTTGAATGAGAAGGTGTCAACTTTTGACTGCTACTGTATATATTTTGTATTTGTCTAAATGGTATTAAACCCTTTGAAGAGGAGCTAATTGATTTAATTGTGATTACCATGTAACATAACTTTATGGGGAGCTTGCACCATTTCATTGTAAACTGATTTTCTGTGTTATCAAACCTCAATGAGCTGTATGTTATTGATGCTTAAATATGCTCCTAAAGCAGGATTCTATGGGAAATGCTGCTGTGAAGTTGAGACTAGGTAATGTCAAAATAGTGGCTAGAAAGACTTCTACAACTATGATCACCACTAATTCTTAGAGAGGTGTAGTATGTCATTAGCTTCTTGTCATCTAATCCTTGATAACACAATCTGTGTGGTTTGTTGAAGGGTTGCTGTAAATGTCTGTTCCTGGTCTAGATGTAATCATATTTATTTTAAAGAGTAATGTAACTACTTGATTACTTTGCGCCATTAAAAAGTCCATACTTAGGGGTATCCATACATTCCTCTGTTTTGGCTTTGCATAATTATTTTCTTTTTTATAATGGTGAACATGTCAAAATATGACATGTCACTTGTGAATAAACCTGATGATTTGATTGAAAAAGTATAGAGGCCTAGCATTCCTGACTGAATTTGGACACGCACACTGTTTTTGAAAGCAAAAATTGCTTTCAATCATAACTCGACTTGAAATTAGCCAACACAGTCAAGGACATGCTTTTCGAGTGTGCTGAGGAGTAAGATGTCAGGAGTGACCGGGCAACTACTAGACTAGTAACATTCAATTGTCACAGCTGCATTGACCTAATGTAACCTCCATTATTTGTGATCTGGAATCTGTTCTATTCCATCTAAGGCAAAGAGGAAAATAGTTCCAAAAAGCCAGGGGAGCAGGGCACCGATACAACTGCTGGTCAGAGATTTACCTCTTGTATGTTGGTTCTCTATGCATATCTGTGATGTGCTGGTTAGGTCTAACGAGTCAAACTGGAGTAAGTAAGAAAGGTTGCATGGATAGTTTTATTCAAATAGGCCTATCGTAACAATTCTTGTGAGTATAGTAATAAGAGATGAAGGTTTTGATTTCTCTGTTTTTTTTTTGCTTTGGCGCTCGTCTTTGGGATTGAGTAAAAAACACCTGGACAGAGGATTAGCTCCTGGAGAAGAAGGCTGTTAAGGCTGCATTCAGTCCAGGCAACAAGGATGAGATGGAATACTGCTACCCAATTCTCATCTCATTCCTGTGCAATCTGACTGATAGGTATGTTAGGCCTGCATGTTTTGCTCTAGCCTCACATACAAGAAACTGCCAAAATATAGGAAACACCAACATAAAGTGTCGTTAGGCCACTACGAGCCAGAGCTGCTTCAATTGGCATAGATTCTACTAGTGTCTGGAACTCTATTGGAGTGATACAACACCATTGTTCCATGAGAAATTCCATTGTTTGGTTGGTGGTGGTGGTAGAAAAAGCTGTCTCAGGTGCCACTGCAGAATCTCCCGTAAGTGTTCAGTCTGGTGACTGAGACAGCTATGGCATATGGTTTACATTCAGTTCCTCATCGTTGGAGGGAGTACGTTTTACTTCAGCCTCAGTCATTGAAAAGATCTCGAGTGAAGGGTCAAGTGAAGAGTTTCAGATAAAGGCCACCAAGAAAGTCAGAAAAATACTGATAAAATCCGTCAATTGCTTCCCCAGCAAAGTTGATTGAAGCCAGAAAGATTCTAAGATTCTAACATCCACCATTTACTTGAAGCATACAGGTTCAGCTGCTTTTGAAATTGTTGGATCAAATGCGAACGGTATGAAGAGAATTTTCCTGCCCACAGTCTTCTACTACTCTATGGCAGGCAGACTTTATCCTTCAACAGAGTGATGAGAAAACGTCAGAAGCCACCGAGCCCACAGCAGTATGATGTGGACACCAAGGAACTTGAAGCTCTCAACCTGCTCCACTACAGCCCCGTTGATGAGAATGGGGGCGTGCTCAGTCCTCCTTTTCCTGTAGTCCAAAATCATCTCCTTTGTCTTGATCACGTTGAGGGAGACGTTGTTGCCCTGGCACCACCCGGCCAGGTCTCTGACCTCTTCAGCATGTTAGTGGTGAGACTTTGAACAAAAATCCAAATCCAAACCCAGTTGACATTGCATGCAAGTCACAAGACCAGGGTCCACATCTACAAAGTGTAGAGCATGCTCGGAGTACACGTTGTGGTAATCCGTCTGGCCCTGCAGCCTTGTGAATGTTGACCTTTAAAGGTCTTACTTACATCAGCTATGGAGAGCGTGATAACACAGTCATCCGGAACAGCTGATGCGCTCATGCATGCTTCAGTGTTACTTACCTCGAAGCGAGCATAGAAGTAGTTTAGCTCATCTGGTAGGCTCGTATCACTGGGCAGCTCGCGGCTGTGCTTCCCTTTGTAGTCTGTAATAGTTTGCAAGCCCTGCCCCATCCAACGAGCGTCGGAGCTGGTGTAGTACAATTCAATCTTAGTCCAGTATTGACGCTTCTCTTTAATGGTTCGTTTGAGGGCATATCGGGATTTCTTATAAGCTTCCGGGTTAGTGTCCCTCTCCTTGAAAGCTGCAGCTCTATCATTTAGCTCAGTGAGGATGTTGCCTGTAATCCATGGCTTCTGGTTGGGGTATGTACATTCAGTCACTGTGGGGACAACGTCATTGATGCACTTATTGATGAAGCCAGTGACTGATGTGCTGTACTCCTCAATGCAATCGGAGGGATCCCGGAACATATTCCAGTCTGTGCTAGCAAAACAGTCCTGTAGCTTAGCATCTGCTTCATCTGACCACTTTCTCATTGATCGAGTCACTGGTGCTTCCTGCTTTAGTTTTCGCTTGTAAGCGGGAACCAGGAGGATAAAATAATGGTCAGATTTGTCAAATGTAGGCCGAGGGAGAGCTCTGTATGCGTTTCTGTGTGTGGTGGTCTAGAGTTTTTTTCCCCTCTGGTTGCACATTTAACATGCTGGTAGAAATTAGGTCAAACGGATTTGAGTTTCCCTGCATTAAAGTCCTCGGACACTAGGTGCACCACCTCTGGATTACCGTTTTCCTGTTTGTTTATGGCTGTATACAGCTCATTGAGTGTGGTATTAGTGCCAACATCAGTTTGTGGTGGTATATAGACAGTTACGAAAAATACAGATGAAAACTCTCTTGGTAAATAGGGAAGTCTACAGCTTATCACATAATACTCTACCTCGGGTGAGCGAAACCTTGAGACTTCCTTAGATTTCATGCACCAGCTGTTGTTTACAAATATACATAGACCCCACCCCTTGTCTTACCAGAGGCCGCTGTTCTATCCTGCCGAAAAAGCTTAAAACCTGCCAGCTGTATGTTTTTCATGTCGTCATTCAGCCACGACTCGGTGACACATAAGATATTACAGTTTTTAATGTCCCGTTGGTAGGTTATACGTAATCATAGTTTGTCTATTCACTCGATTGATTGTACGTTGGCTAATAGGATCGATGGTAAAGGTAGATTACCCTCTTGTCGACGGATCCTGTCTCTTTCTCCTGCGAATGATGTGGATGAGGCCCTTGTTGGGCATCTGAAGTAAATCCTTCCTGTGTGACTCGTTGAAGAAAAAGTATTCCTCCAGTACGGGGTAAGTAATCGCTGTCCTGATATCTAGAAGCTCTGTTCGGTCATAAGACACGATGGCAGAAACATTATGTACAAAATAAATTACAAATTACGTGAAAAAACACACTATAGCACAATTGGTTACGGGATAGTAAAACGGCAGCCATCTTCTTCGGCGCCATTCTCAAGTCGGATCCCTCTGTACTTTGCTCAGTTCATCTTTCCCTTGATCTTGGCTAGTCTCCAAGTCCCTGTCGCTGAAAAACATCCCCACAGCACGTTGCTGCCCCCAACATGCTTTACGGTAGGGATGGTGCCAGGTTTCCTCCAGACATGAAGCTTGGCATTCAGGCCAAAGAGTTACATTTTTGTTTCATCAGACCAGAAAATCTTGTTTCTCATGGTCTGAGAGTCCTTTAGGTCCCTTTTGGCAAACTCCAAGCGGGCTTTTAAGTGCTGTTTACTGAGGAGTGGCTTCCGTCTGGACACTTACTTAAAGGTCTGATTGGTGAAGTGCTGCAGAGATGGTTGTCCTTCTGGAAGCTTCTCCCATCTCCACAGAGGAACTCTGGAGCTCTGTCAGAGTGACCAACAGGTTCTTGGTCACCTTCCTGACCAAGGCCCTTCCAGCCCGATTGCTCAGTTTGGTCAGGGAGCCAGCTCTGGGAAGAGTCTTGGGGGTTACAAACTTCAAATCAAATTTTATTTGTCACATACACATGGATAGCAGATGTTAATGCGAGTGTAGCGAAATGCTTGTGCTTCTAGTTCTGACAATGCAGTAATAACCAACGACTAATCTAACCTAACAATTTTACAACAAATACCTTATACATACAAGTGTAAAGGGATGAAGAATATGTACATAAAGATATATGAATTAGTGATGGTACAGAATGTCATAGGCAAGATGCAGTAGATGGTATCGAGTACAGTATATACATATGAGATGAGTAATGTAGGGTATGTAAACATATAAAAGTGGCATTGTTTAAAGTGTCTAGTGATACATGTATTACATAAAGATGGCAAGATGCAGTAGATGGTTTAGAGTGCACTATATACAGTGGGGCAAAAAAGTATTTAGTCAGCCACCAATTGTGCAAGTTCTCCCACTTAAAAAGATGAGAGAGGCCTGTCATTTTCATAATAGGTACACTTCAACTATGACAGACAAAATGAGAAAATAAATCACATTGTAGGATTTTTAATGAATTTATTTGCAAATTATGGTGGAAAATAAGTATTTGGTCACCTACAAACTTCTTATTTAAGAGGCTCCTCTGTCCTCCACTCGTTACCTGTATTAATGGCACCTGTTTGAACTTGTTATCAGTATAAAAGATACCTGTCCACAACCTCAAACAGTCGCACTCCAAACTCCACTATGGCCAAAACCAAAGAGCTGTCAAAAGACACCAGAAACAAAATTGTAGACCTGCACCAGGCTGGAATAGGCTTGGTTTGAAGAAATCAACTGTGGGAGCAATTATTAGGAAAGGGATTCAAATCCTGCAGTGCCAGACATGTCCCCCTGCTTAAGCCAGTACATGTCCAGGCCTGTCTGAAGTTTGCTAGAGTGCATTTGGATGATCCAGAAGAAGATTGGGAGAATGCCATATGGTCAGATGAAACCAAAATATAACTTTTTGGTAAAAACTCAACTCGTCGTGTTTGGAGGACAAAGAATGCTGAGTTGCATCCAAAGAACACCATACTTACTGTGAAGCATGGGGGTGGAAACATCATGCTTTGGGGCTGTTTTTCTGCAAAGGGACCAGGACGACTAATCCGTGTAAAGGAAAGAATGAACGGGACCATGTATCGTGAGATTTTGAGTGAAAACCTCCTTCCATCAGCAAGAGCATTGAAGATGAAACGTGGCTGGGACTTTCAGCATGACAATGATCCCAAACACACCGCCCAGGCAACGAAGGAGTGGCTTCGTAAGAAGCATGTCAAGGTCCTGGAGGGGCCCAGCCAGTCTCCAGATCTCAACCCCATAGAAAATCTTTGGAGGGAGTTGAAAGTCCGTGTTTCCCAGCAACAGCCCCAAAACATCACTGCTCTAGAGGAGATCTGCATGGAGGGATGGGCCAAAATACCAGCAACAGTGTGTGAAAAACTTGTGAAGACTTACAGAAAGCTTTGACCTCTGTCATTGTCAACAAAGGGTATATAACAAAGTATTGAGATAAACTTTTGTTATTGACCAAATACTTATTTTCCACCATAATTTGCAAATAAATTCATTTAAAATCCTACAATGTCATTTTCTGGATTTTTTTTCTAATTTTGTCTGTCATAGTTGAAGTGTACCTATTATGAAAATGACAGGCCTCTCTCATCTTTTTAAGTGGGAGAACTTGCACAATTGGTGGCTGACTAAATACTTTTTTGCCCCACTGTACATATGAGATGAGTAATGTAGGGTATGTAAACATTATATTAAGTGGCATTGTTTAAAGTGGCTAGTGATAAATGTTTTACATACATTTTTACATTATTAAAGTGGCTGGAGTTGAGTCAGTATGTTGGCAGCAGCCACTCAATGTTAGTGTTGGCTGTTTAACAGTCTGATGGCCTTGAGATAGAAGCTGTTTTCAGTCTCTCGGTCCCTGCTTTGATGCACCCGTACTGACCTCGCCTTTTGGATGATAGCGGGGTGGCAGTGGCTTGGGTGGTTGTTGTCCTTGATGATCTTTATGGCCTTCCTCTGACATCGGGTGGTGTAGGTGTCCTGGAGAGCAGGTAGTATGCCCCCGGTGATGCGTTGTGCAGACCTCACTACCCTCTGGAGAGCCTTACGGATGTGGGCGGAGCAGTTGCCATACCAGGCGGGGATACAGCCCGACAGGATGCTCTCGATTGTGCATCTGTAAAGGTTTGTGAGTGCTTTTGGTGACAAGCCAAATTTTTTCAGCCTCCTGAGGTTGAAGAGGCGCTGCTGCGCCTTCTTCACCACACTGTCTGTGTGGATGGACCAATTCAGTTTGTCCGTGATGTGTACGCCGAGGAACTTAAAAGTTACTACCCTCTCCACTACTGTCCCCTCGATGTGGATAGGTGGGTGCTCCCTCTGCTGTTTCCTGAAGTCCACGATCATCTCCTTTGTTTTGTTGACATTGAGTGTGAGGTTATTTTCCTGACACCACACTCCGAGGGCCCTCACCTCCTTCCTGTAGGCCGTCTCGTTGTTGTTGGTAATCAAGCCTACCACTGTAGTGTTGTCTGCAAACTTGATGATAGAGTTGGAAGCGTGCATGGCCACGCAGTCGTGGGTGAACAGGGAGTACAGGAGAGGGCTCAGAACACACCGTTGTGGGGCCCCAGTGTTAAGGATCAGCGGGGTGGAGATGTTGTTACCTACCCTCACCACCTGGGGGTAGCCCGTCAGGAAGTCCAGGACCCAGTTGTACAGGGCGGGGTCGAGACCCAGGGTCTCAAGCTTGATGACGAGTTTGAAGGGTACTGTGGTGTTAAATGCTGAGCTGTAGTCGATGAACAGCATTCTCACATAGGTATTCCTCTTGTCCAGATGGGTTAGGGCAGTGTGGTTGCGATTGCGGTGGAGGTGATATGGTCCTTGACTAGTCTCTCAAAGCACTTCATGATGACGGAAGTGAGTGCTACGGGGCAGTAGTGGTTTAGCTCAGTTACCTTAGCTTTCTTGGGAACAGGAACAATGGTGGCCCTCTTGAAGCATGTGGGAACAGCAGACTGGGATAAGGATAGATTGAATATGTCCGTAAACACACCAGCCAGCTGGTCTGCGCATGCTCTGAGGACGCGGCTGGGGATGCCGTCTGGGCCTGCAGCCTTGTGAGGGTTAACACTTTTAAATGTTTTACTCATGTCGGATGCAGTGAAGGAGAGTCCGCAGGTTTTGGTAGTGGGCCGTGTCAGTGGCACTGTATTGTCCTCAAAGCGAGCAAAGAAGTTGTTTGGTCTGTCTGGAAGCAAGACATCCTGGTCCGCGACGGGGCTGGTTTTCTTTTTGTAATCCGTGATTGACTGTAGACCCTGCCACATACCTCTTGTGTCTGAGCCGTTGAATTGCGACTCTACTTTGTCTCTATACTGACGCTTAGCTTGTTTGATTGCCTTGCGGAGGGAATAGCTACACTTTTTGTATTCGGTCATGTTTCCGGTCACTTGCCCTGGTTAAAGCAGTGGTTCACGCTTTCAGTTTGACGCGAATACTGCCATCAATCCATGGTTTCTGGTTTGGGAATGTTTTAATAGTTGCTGTGGGTACGACATCGCCGATGCACTTGCTAATAAACTCGCTCACCGAATCAGTGTATTCGTCAATGTTGTTGTCTGACGCAATGCGGAACATATCCCAATCCACGTGATCGAAGCAATCTTGAATCGTGGAATCAGATTGGTCGGACCAGCGTTGAACAGACCTGAGCGCGGGAGCTTCCTGTTTTAGTCTCTGTCTATAGACAGGGAGCAACAAAATGGAGTCGTGGTCAGCTTTTCCGAAAGGAGGGTGGGGGAGGGCCTTATATTTTTTATTTAACCTTTATTTAACTATGCAAGTAAGTTAAGAACAAATTCTTATGTTCAATGACGGCCTAGGAACAGTGGGTTAACTGCCTGTTCAGGGGCAGAACGACAGATTTGTACCTTGTCAGCTCGGGGGTTTGAACTTGCAACCTTCTGGTTACTAGTCCAACGCGTACCCTGCCACCCCAGGGTACGCGTCGTGGAAGTTGGAATAACAATGATCCAGGGTTTTACCAGCCCTGGTAGCACAATTGAATTTAGAATTTAGGGAGTCTTGTTTTCAGATTAGCCTTGTTAAAATCCCCAGCTACAATGAATGCAGCCTCAGGATATGTGGTTTCCAGTTTACATAGAGTCAAATAAAGTTCGTTCAGGGCCATCGACGTGTCTGCTTGGGGGGAATATATGCAGCTGTGATTATAATCGAAGAGAATTCTCTTGGTAGATAATGCGGTCGACATTTGATTGTGAGGAATTTTAAGTCAGGTGAACATAAGGAGTTCCTGTATGTTGTTATGATCTCACCACGTCTCGTTAATCATAAGGCATACCCCCCCACCCCTCTTCTTACCAGAAAGATGCTTGTTTCTGTCGGCGCGATGCGTGAAGAAACCAGCTGGCTGTACCGACTCCGATAGCGTATCTCGAGTGAGCCATGTTTCCGTGAAGCAAAGAACGTTACAGTCTCTTATGTCTCTCTGGAATGTTACCCTTGCTCAGGTTTCATCAACCTTGTTGTCAAGAGACTGGACATTGGCGAGTAGTATGCTCAGGAGCGGTGCGCGATGTGCCCGTCTCCAGAGCCTGACCAGAAGGCCGCTTCGTCTGCCCCTTTTACAGCAATGTTGTTTTTCTTCACCGGCTGGGATCCGAAACATTGTCCTGGGTGGTTGGCAAAACAGAGGATCCGCTTCGGGAAAGTCGTATTCCTGGTCGTAATGATGGTGAGTTGACGTTGCTCTTATGTCCAGTAATTCCTCCCGACTGTATGTAATAAAACCTAAGATTGCCTGGGGTACCAATGTAAAAAATAACACGTAAAAAAACAAAATACTGCATAGTTTCCTAAGAACGCGAAGCGAGGCGGCCATCTCTGTCGGCGCCGGAAGTATTCTTACATTTAAGAATGATAGAGACCACTGTGTTCTCGGGGACCTTCAATGCTGAATATTTTTTTTGGTACCCTTCCCAGATCTGTGCACTGTCAACTGTGGGACATTATATAGACATGTGTGTCCCATTCCAAATCTTGTCCAATCAGTTGAATTTACCACAGGTGTACTCCAATCAAGTTGTAGAAACTTCTCAAGGATGATCAGCAGAAACAGGATGCACCTGAGCTCAATTTTGAGACTCATAGCGAAGGGTCTGAATACTTAATACAGAATATTTCTGCTTGAAAAATGTTATAAATGTGCCGAATTTCTAAAAACCTGTTTTTCCTTTGTCGTTATGGGGTATTGTGTGTAGATTGATGAGGAATTTGTTTTATTTAATCAGAATGCTGTGGTAGCCATGCTGGTTAAGTGTGCCTTGAATTCTAAATAAATCACGAACAGTGTCACCAGCAAAGCACCCCAACACCATACACCTCCTCCTCTATGCTTCACGGTGGGAACCACACATGCAGAGATCATCCGTTCACCTAGGCTGAGTCTCACAAAGACACTCAAATTTGGACTCATTAGACCAAAGGACAGATTTCCACTGGTCTAATGTCCATTGCTCGTGTTTCTTGGCCCAAGCAAGTCTCTTCTTATTATTGGTGTCCTTTAGTAGTAGTAGTGGTTTCTTCGCAGCAATTTGACCATGAAGGCCTGAATCCCTCAGTCTGCTCTGAATAGTTGATGTTGAAATGTGTCTGTTACTAGAACTCTGTGATGCATTTATTTGGGCTGCAAACTGAGGTGCAGTTAACTCTAATGAACTTGTCCTCTGCAAGGTAGGGGTGGTATATTCCGGGTCTTCCAGAGATAACTCCGGGTCTTCCTTTCCTGTGGCGGTTCTCATGCGAGCCAGTTTCATCATTGTGCTTGATGGTTTTTACGACTGCACTTGAGGAAACTTTCACATTTTCCGGATTGACTGACCTTCATGTTTTTAAGTAATGATTGACTGTCGTTTCTCATTGCTTATTTGAGCTGTCCTTGTCATAATATGGACTTGGTCTTTTACCAAATAGAGCTATCTTCTGTATACCACCCCTACCTTGTCACAACAGAACTTATTGGCCCAAGCGCATTAGGAATTAGAAATTCCAGGTGACTACCTCATGAAGCTGGTTGAGAGAATGCCAAGAGTGTGCAAAGCTGTCATCAAGGCAAAGGGTGGCTACTTTAAAGAATCTCAAATATAAACTATAGTTGGATTTGTTTAACCCTTTTTTGTTTACTACATGATTCCATTTGTGTTATTTCTTAGTTTTGATGTCTTCACTATTATTCTACAATATAGAAAATAGTAAAACTAAAGAAAAACCCTTGAATGAGTAGGTGTGTCCAAACTTTTGACCGGTACTGTATATATACACATGCACACTATGCACTTTTCATGCAAGTGTCCTATTAGACCTCCACAATAGTCCCTCCACTGCTTTTTGTTCTTGGTTGTTTTTGTTGTCTCCTTCTAGCCTTCATTACACTACACTCTTGACTTTTTGGTGCTCTCATATGAATATCGCAATACTGTCAGTCTGTCAACCAGCTGAAGCTGACTGATGGAGGCTACCAGCAGGGGGCAGCAGCCTCCTAGAATAAGGAGACCAGTGGTGATGGGAACGGGGACAAGGATGAGAAACCTGTGGAGTCAAATTGGTTACCTAATGATTTGTGATGAGTTACTCAAGAGCTGTCACAAGTTCCTGGGTCACATCGACAGGATTCTCCAGCAGCTGGAAGGTGTGTGTGTCTGTGTTTGTGGATCATAGCTACCATGGGCTCTTGAGTGGCGCAGCGGTCTAAGGCACTGTATCTTGAGGCATCACTACAGACACCCTGGTTTGAATCCAGGCTGTATCATAACTGGCTGTGATTGGGAATCCCATAGGTGGCGCACAATTGGCCCAGCAACGTCTGGGTTTGACCGGTGTAGGCCGTCATTGTAAATAAGAATTTGTTCTTAACTGACGTCCCTAGTAAAATAAAAAATTGTCCCTCCTCACAGACAGGACCCACCCAACCATCAACAGGGTCAGGACGTAGTTCATCAACCAATCTACGTGATGTGTGTGAATGAATGCATACATCACGTAACAAGTGCACTGTTTTTCATTGGTGTTTTACACTGTATCTGAATGTTTTTGTAGTGAATGTTTATGTGGTGAATGATAATGCCGTGGCCTCTCCATTGCAGGTGAGATTAAGTTTCACATCCCTGAACTGGAACTGGATCTGGAGGTGGATGTGCTGCTGACCACTCCAGAGGTGATGGAGAAGATGGAGCAGTGTGTGTTGAACTAGCAGACTCAGATCACCATTGTCGTTGAGGAGCAGCAGAAGAAGAAACCACAGGCGAGAGAGGGAATAGCTTTTTGGATCCATACTATTCATTCAGACCTTTTATGATTTCAAATGAAAATTAATTGAGTAGAAATGGCTGGTTAGTACTATTACTGGTTGTTTTATACATTCCCAGGCACCAGGCCCCATAGCAGACATAGAAACCTGGACCTGTCCATGACCGAGCTAAGCAATCTCCATGTGGGGATTGTGCGCTTCCTTAGCACACTGGAGAGACACTTCAAGGTGGGCTTATAGTCCTGAGGAACAGGCCCTGTAGAAACATTCCATGTGTTATTGAAATATGTAAATTACCAGTCAAATGTTTGGAAACTCTTACTCATTCAAGGGTTTTTCTTTATTTTTTATATTTTCTATATTGTAGAATAATAGTGAAGACATCAAAACTAAGAAATAACACATATGGAATCATGTAGTAAACAAAAAAGGATTCAACAAATCAAAATATATTTTATATTTGAAATTCTTCAAAGTAGCCACCCTTTGCCTTGACAGCTTTGCGCACGTGGCATTCTCTCAACCATCTTCATGAGGTAGTCACCTGGAATGCATTTCATTTAAGAGGTGTGCCTTGTTAAAAGTTGATTTGTGGAATTTCTTTCCATCTTAATAAGTTTGAGCCAATCAGTTGTGTTGTGACAAGGTAAGGGTATTATACAGAATAAAGCCCTATTTTGTAAAAGACCAAGTCCATATTATGGCAAGAACAGCTCAAATAAATCAAATCAAAGTTTATTTGTCACGTGCTGTTATGGCTGTCGGAATGAGACCAAGGTGCAGCGTGGTAGGCATACATTTTTAATGTATTAAATGATCACCAACAAAAAAAACAAGATAAACAACACGTAAAGAATTGTAGCGCTAAACCAGCAACTAACAAAAACAAGGTCCCACAACAGAAAGTGGGAAAAAGGGCTGCCTAAGTATGATTCCCAATCAGAGACAATGATAGACAGCTGCCTCTGATTGGGAACAAAACTCGGCCCCAAAAAATATATAGACAATATAGAATACCCACCCCAACTCACACCCTGACCTAACCAAATAGAGAAATAAAACGTCTCTCTAAGGTCAGAGCGTGACACGTGCACCAAATACAACAGGAGTAGACCTTACAGTGAAATGCTTACTAACAGGCTCTAACCAATAGTGCAAACAAGTTATTACGTGAACAATAGGTAGGTAAAGAAATAAAACAACAATATGGATAAAGTGACTATGCATATATGATGAACAGAGAGTAGCAGTAGTGTAAAAGAGGGGTTGGTGGGTTGTGGGTGGGACACAATGCAGATAGCCCGGTTAGCCAATGTGTGGGAGCACTGGTTGGTCGGCCCAATTGAGGTAGTATGTACATGAAAATGAATAGTACATGAATAGTACATGTACATGAATAGTTAAAGTGACTATGCATATATGATAAAAAGAGAGTAGCAGTGGTGTAAAAATAAGCAAAGAGAAACTACAGTCCTTAATTACTTTAAGACATGAAGGTCAATCAATCCGAAAAATGTCAAGAACTTTGAAAGTTTCTTCAAGTGCATTCGTAAAAACCATCAAGCGCTATAATGGAACTGGCTCTCACGAGGACCGCCACAGGAAAGGAAGACCCGGAGTTAACTCTGCTGCAGAGGATACATTCATTTGAGTTACCAGCCCCAGAAATTGCAGCCTAAATAAATTCTTCACAGTGTTCAAGTAACATCTCAACATAAACTGTTCAGAGGAGAATGTGTGAATCAGGCCTTTGTTGTCAAATTGCTGCAAAGAAACCACTACTAAAGGACACCAATAATAAGAAGAGACTTGCTTGGGCCAAGAAACACGAGCAATGGACATTAGACCAGTGGAAATTTGAGTCCAAATTTGAGATTTTTGGTTCCAACCGCTGTGTCTTTGTGAGACTCAGCCTAGGTGAACAGATGATCTCCGCATGTGTAGTTCCCACCGTGAAGCATGGAGGAGAAGGCGTGATGGTGTGGGGGTGCTTTGCTGGTGACACTGTCAATGATTTATTTAGAATTCAAGGCACACTTAACCAACATGGTTACCACAGTATTCTGCAGCGATCCGCCATCAAATCTGGTTTGCGCTTAGTGGGACTATAATTTGCTTTTCAACAGGACAATGACCCAAAACATACCTCCAGGCTGTGTAAGGGCTATTTGACCAAGAAGGAGAGGGATGGAGTGCTGCATCAGATGACCTGGCCTCCACAATCACCTGACCTCAACCCAATTGAGATGGTTTGGGAAGAGTTGAACCGCAGAGTGAAGGAAAAGCAGCCAACAAGTGCTCAGCATATGTGGAAACTCCTCCAGGACTGTTGGAAAAGCATTCGTCATGAAGCTGGTTGAGAGAATGCCAAGAGTGTGCAAAGCTGTCATCATGGCAAAGGTTGGCTACTTTGAAGAATCAAAAATCTCAAATATATTTTGATTTGTTTAACAATTTTTTGGTTACAATATGTATTATTTTATCATTTTGATGTTTTCACTACACTGTAGAAAATAGTAAAACATTAAGAAAAGCCTTTGAATGAGTAGGTGTGTCCAAACTTTTGACTGGTACTGTAGGTCTGACTTTTCTGCTGCTGACATGCTCTTTTGATATGTTGTCCTTCTATCCCTGAGGCTAAGTTGTAGGCTCTTCTCCATGCCCAGAGACTAAGCATTTGTGTTGTGTGTTCCAGAATCTGGCCACCGGGGCAGACTTTGCTGTGATTCTGGACACCATCCCTCTGATGATGAACTGTCTGTTCATGGTGTGGATCATCTCCAGCTACTACAACAAGGACAAACACATGGAGCCCTTCACGGAGCGCATTGCCTGGGAGCTGTCTGTGTGTGTGGCTCATATCATCAATGTCCACGTGCTCTGTTTGTGCACCAGCTTTCTGCTATGATTATGAATACATGGGGCTGAATGGTCATCTGGTCATCACCCAGCTGACTGACCGCATCTACCTCACCCTCACACAGGTCCAATACCTGAACCTCAACAAAGATTTTGTCTAACTTAGCTACCACTGTGTTTGTGCTTGCCTCAGGCCCTGTCCATGTAGCTGGGTGGAGCCCCTGCAGGGCTGGCTGGAACAGGGAAGACAGTCTACCAAGGACCTTGCCAAGCTTTTACATTATTAGCGCTGTTGCAGGTATGGTTATAACGGCAATTGTAGTCCATATTAATGGTTTCTTTATTTAACTTATGTATTAATTTCTCATATTTCTCCTCTCCTCTGTCTTCCCCCTCTGTGTCCAGGCTGTGGGTAAGATTTTGTTTGGCCTGGCCCAGTGTGTTGCCTGGGGCTGCTTTGATGAATTCAACCTCATCGATGACTCTTGCTGTCTGTCATCTACTCCCAGATCCAGACCATCCACAATGCTCTCATCCTGCACCTCAAAGTGCTTCCATGTGGGTTATTATGGCACACAGTCATTTCTTTGATGTCTGGAGACTGCCAGGACAGTTCTGGATTGGGAGAGGCTGTTACAAAAACATTGCAATTTGAGTAAGTAGCTAGAAACAATTGCTACAGAACATCAATGATGTACTTATGGCAAGGTAATAACAATTTTGAGACGTTTTCCCTAAAGACTGTTGGTGACATTGATTCAGGAGGCTTTGAACTCAGTTTTGTTGTGGGTGTCAGTTTTCAGGGCCTGGAGATCAGCATCGACGACCGCATGGGAATCTTCAGCACTATGCACCCTGGCATCGCTGGACTCACAGAGTTGGACTCACAGAGCTGGACTCACAGAGCTGGATGCACAGAGCTGCCTGAGTCAATCAAAGCCCTGTTCAGACCTGTGGTGGTCATGATGCCTGACCTGCAGCAGATCAGTGAAATCATGCTCTTCTCAGGGGGATTCCTCTTGGCCAAAATGAGCAGCATATCCTCTCATCAACACACACACACACACACACACACACACACACGCACGCACGCAGGCACGCACACACACACACACACACACGCATACACTCACATGCACAGACACATACACTGTTATAGATAAATGTTGTATCTGACATTGTTAGACAGTCACATTACTCAGTTAGTGATCTTCATTTGAATGCAGATTCTGGCCAAGAAGATGACAGTGCTGTACAAGCTGGCCAGGGAGCAGCTGTCTAAGCAGTTCTGCTATGACTTTGGACTGCAGGCTCTGAAATGTGTGTTAGTGATGGCGGGAGAACTGAAGAGAGGCTCACCAGATCTCAATGAAGACCTGTGAAAGTCCACTGTGATCCATCCGATTCCTCTGTATTTTATTTACAGTAAGTAGACAAAGCGAGCATTCATGATTTTCTGGAAATTGTGGGTGGTTTAAGTTCTATGCCCTTGAAGATGTCTTAGACAATTGTTCTCTTTCTCTCCCCCCTTTTTTAAAATGATCTTTCCCCTTCTCCTTCCCCAACTCCTTCTCACCCTCTCTCTTTCACTGTTTCTCTCTCAGGATTTTAGTGTTGATGCGTGCCCTGTGTGACATGGACCTGCCTAAGTTTGTGTTTGAGGACGTGCCTCTGTTCCTGGGGCTGATCTCAGACCTGTTCCCGGGGCTTGACTAACCCCTTGTGCGCTACCCCAGATTCAACGATGCTGCAGAGCAGACCCTTCTCTGTCTCAACGTTAAATCTCAGGGCATTGGAAACTTTGTGAAAATGACCATTAGCATTATACAATTGAAAGATGACAAATTCTGTTATTATTTCAACACATGAAACTGGAGATGTTAAGTCCCTATCCTAATGCTGTGGTGTGTCTGTGGTGTTCAGGTGGACAAGGTGGTGAAGATGTACGAGACCATGATGACCAGACACACCGCTATGCTGGTGGGCCCCACAGGTGGAGGCAAGTCAGTGGTCATCAGCACTCTGTGCCAGGCCCAGACCAGGTCATCAGCACTCTGTGCCAGGCCCAGACCAGGTCAGTGGTCTTCAGCACTCTGTGCCGGGCCCAGACCAGGTCATCAGCACTCTGTGCCAGGCCCAGACCAGGTCAGTGGTCATCAGCACTCTGTGCCAGGCCCAGACCAGTTCAGTGGTCATCAGACCACTGGGACAGCTGGCTTCCCAACAGCTTGGCTTCTCAAAGCATTCAAAAGAGAGTGTTTTGGGGGATAGGTTAGGCTTGGTGACCAAGCTGTACTCCCTGAACCCTAAAGCCATGAGTGTCATCAAGGTGTACGGCATTCTGGACCCTGTCACCAGAGACTGGACTGATGGGATCCTGTCCAACATCTTCAGAGACATCAACAAGCCCACCGACAGAAAGGAGAGGAGGTAAAGATCATGTCTGACTGCATCCCAGTTGGCACCCTATTCTCTTTATAGTTCACTACTTGTGACCAGGGCCCATAGGGATCTTGTCAAAAGTATTGGTCTTTAAAGGGAATAGGGTGTAATTTGGGTTTCAACCCTTGTCACTGCCATCCCCTTGTAGAACCTAACTCGACTCCACTGTATGAAGCTTCTTGGTATTTTGTTAGAGCATAGTATCCAATGCTGTATATATACATATCTTGTTGAGACATGGCCATAACCTACAGGTACATTCTGTTTGATGGGGAAGGAGATGCTCTGTGGGTGGAGAACATGAACTCAGGAATGAACGACAACAAACTGCTCACCCTGGCCAATCGAGAGAGGATCCGTCTGCAGAACCAATGTGCTATGCGCTTTGAGGTTTGTCAGTATATGATCACTATGGTCTCTTCAGACCAAACTTTATTTGCACAGTTGTCTGATTGAGAACCATATCAGTCCAAACATAGAAATGGGAAAACTAAACACACAACATAGAATGCCCACTCAGCTCACGTCCTGACCAACAATAAAACAAAGAAAATACAAAAGAACTATGGTCAGAACGTGACAGTGCCCAACACTATTGACCTGATAGTGGAGGGTATTGTTGATGGCAAACAGGTAGAGAAACTGAAGTCCATCGTCCCTCAGACAGATCACATGGTTAGTACAGCCTGGCCTTCTCAAGTGTTATAACACGTTGCTAATGATAAGAATATCTTAAGGCAGAGGTTTTTCCCAAATTGAATCTCATATTTCCTGCAACAAAATCAGTTGCTGTATCACGCACCTAAGGTTGGATCCAGCAAATTTCTTACCCTACATTTCTACTTCCATAGTCCATTTTCATGCCTGTCCATAACGTCTGTCTGTCTGTCTGAAAAAAAAGCCAGACTATGGTTTGCAACTGCACATGGGGACAAAGATCATACTTTTTCGAAAAATGTCTTCTGATGATCTGATGAAACAAAAATAGAAATGTTTGGCCATAACGACCATCGTTATGTTTGGAGGAAGCCGAAGAACACCATCCCAGCAGTGAAGCACGGAGGTGGCAGCATCATGTTGTGGGGGTGCTTTGCTGCAGGAGGGACTGGTGCACTTCACAAAATAGATGGCATCATGAGAAAGGAAAATTATGTGGATATATTGAAGCAACATCTCAAGACATCAGTCAGGAAATTAAAGCTTGGATGCAAATGGGTCTTTCAAATGGACAATGACCCCAAGCATGCTTCCAAAGTTGTGGCAAAATGGCTTAAGGACAACAAAGTTAAGGTATTGGAGTGGCCATCACAAAGCCCTGACCTCAAACCTATAGAACATTTGTGGACAGAACTGAAAAAGCATGTGCGAGCAAGGAGGCCTACAAACCTGACTCAGTCACACCAGCTCTGTCAGGAGGAATGGACCAGAATTCACCCAACTTATTGTGGGAAGCTTGTGGAAGGCTACCCAAAATGTTTGACCCAAGTTAAATAATTTAAAGGCAATGCTACCAAATACTAATTGAGTGCATGTAAACTTCTGACCCAGTGGGAATGTGATGAAAGAAAAAAAAGTTTAAAAAGTTCTATTATTCTGACATTTCACAATCTTTAAAAAAAAAGTGGTGATCCTAACTGACCAAAGACAGGGAATTTTTACTTGGATTAAATGTCAGGAATAGTGAAAAACTGAGTTTACATGTATTTGGCTAAGGTGTATGTAAACTTCCGACTTCAACTGTATGTGTGCTCAGCAGAAAACAAATAAATAAGCCATCCACTGGATTCCTACAAATAGCAAATGTACTCTTTTTTCAAACCTCACTTTTTTCTCCCTCACCATAATTTTTCTCTTCCCTCTTCCATCCCTCTCTTTCTCTCTCCCTCCTCTCTCTCCATCCCTTTCTCTCTTCATTTCTCTCTCTCTTACAGTCCCTACCGTGGACACCACACAAGCCAGCTGGCTAATGGAACAGATGGTGAAAATCAAGAGGCCTGTAGTTCTGGTGGGAGAGTATGGCATCTCCAAGACAGCCACCACCCAGAACTTCCTGAAGAATCTCAACATGGACACTACTGTGAGTTTACATCATAGGATGTCACAGAAACACAGACAGAGCCCAAGGCTCTGAAATAGCAACCTACTGCATTCCATAAAGTGCATTACTTTTGACCAGGGCCCATTTAGGACACACAGCATGTGTTTGAACTATGTTTAATGTTGCTTCCTTCAGCCTCCAGATGATGCTGATCATCAACTTCTCATCGCAGACCACATCCATGGACCGCCAGAGGAACGTTGAGGCCATCGTGGAGAAGAGCACAAAGGAGATATACGACCCTTCCATGGGCAAGAGACTGTTGATCTCAACAAGCCCAGGGTAGGTACCTGCCTGTTCTGGCACACCATCACCTTCTCTTTCATTCCTCAACTTTCTTCATCCTTTGCATGTGTCTGAATTGATGTAGGTTAACATGTTTGTTTGGTTGTTTGTATGTTGGTGTATAACTTTATCTGTGTCCTATGAGGTGGATGAGAATGGGACGCAGCAGCACATTGCCCTGCTGAAGGAGGAACGAGGTGGGCACTCACTTAATTTCCCTCTTCAGTGTCTTCAACATCCCCTTTCCAGAGGAGTACTTCCATCTCATCTACTCCTCCATCCTCAAGACACACCAGGGTGAGACTGTCACAGCTTTTAAAATACAGCTGTTACCACCAAAAACAGCATTACCACACATGAACTAAGAAGATGTTACTAACACCAACAAGCTCATGTTGAGTGTTGTGTCATGTTAAGACTCTGTCTCTGACGTTTCTCGCCTACATTTACATTTTAGTAATTTAGCACGACTTACAGTAGTGAGTGTATACATGTTCATACTGCAGGTTTCTGACGGTCACCCAGTTTGTGCGTGTGTGGAGGAACGAGTGCCTGAGGGTGTTCCTTGACAGACTCATCAATTAAATTGACAAAGCTCTGGTAAATTAATCTGCATGGTTCTGTTCTGCTTAATATTGAAAGTGACTTCAAAAGTTAGATTAAATTCTCGCTCTCAACAAGTCTGAGCCACGAGTCTATGAGGACACACAGGAATATGATGCTTTCAAAGCCTTGTCCCAGGTACTCAGAAGTCAGAATGATTACTTTCAAACATGTTTGATTTGTACCTTTTATAATTTGAGAGCTTCGAACTATAAGGTTCTATCTACAAAAAGATGATTCTGAGAAAAATGGCTTTAAAGTTCCGAACCCTCATTGGTTTGAATGGGGTTTTTAATATTGTATTCTTGTAACAACATGAATTGAGGTATTTAGACGACACTGAACAAAAATATAAACAAAATAGAGCTGAAATAAAAGATCCCAGAAATGTGCCTTCTGCAAAAAAAAGCTTATTTCTGTAACATGTTGTGTTGGTTTACATCCCTGTTAGTGAGCTTTTCTCCTTTGCCAAGATAATCCATCCACCTGACAGGTGTGGCATATCAAAAAACTGATTAAACAGCATGATCATTGCACAAGTGCACCTTGTGCTGGGGACACCTTGTGCTGAGGGTCACTCTAATGTACAGTTTTGTCACACAACACAATACCACAGATGTCTCAAGTTTTGAGGGAGCGTGCAATAACATGCTGACTGCAGGAATGTACACCAGAGTTGTTGTCAGAGAATTTAATGTTCTGTTCTCTACTATTTGCCTCCTTCAACGTTTTAGCGAATTTGGCAGTACTTCCAACTGGGCTCACAACCACAGACCACGTGTATGGCGTTGTGTGGGCGAGTGGTTTGCTTATGTCAATGTTGTGAACAGAGTTCCCCATGGTGGTTTTGGGGTTATGGTATGGACAGGCATAAGCTACAGATAACAAACACAATTGCATTTTAGCGATGGCAATTTGAATACACAGAAATACCGTAATGAGATCCTGAGGCCCATTTTCTTATTGTATCTGTGACCAACAGATGCATATCTGTATTCCCAGTCAAGTGAAATTCATTGATTGATTAGGGCCTAATGAATTTATTTAAATTGACTTATTTCCTCATATGAACTGTAACTTAGTAAAATCTTTGAAATTGTTGCATGTTGTGTTTTATATTTTTGTTCAGTGTATACAGTGCATTTGGAAAGTATTCAGACCCCTTGACTTTTTCCACATTTTGTTACGTTACAGCCGTATTCTAAAATTGATTAAATTAATATTTTCCTTGTCAATCTACACACAATACACCATAATGACAAAGCGAAAACAGATTTTGGGAAAACAGAAATACCTTATTTACATACACTACCGTTCAAAAGTTTGGGGTCACTTAGAAATGTCCTTGTTTTTGAAAGAAAATCATTTTTTTTGTACATTAAAATAAGATCAAATTGATCAGAAATACAGTGTAGACATTGTTAATGTTGTAAATGACTATTGTAGCTGGAAAAGGCTGATCGGAATATCTACGGAATATCTACATAGGCGTACAAGAGGCCCATTATCAGTAAAAGGCAAATGACAGCCCACTTGGAGTTTGCCAAAAGGCACCTAAAGGACTCTCAGATCATGAGAAACAAGATTCTCTGGTCTGATGAAACCAAGATTGAACTCTTTGGCCCAAATGCCAAGCGTCAAACCTGAAGGAAACCTGGCACCATCCCTACAGTGAAGCATGGTGGTGGCAGCATCAAATCAAATCAAAATGTATTTGTCACATACACATGGTTAGCAGATGTTAATGCGAGTGTAGCGAAATGCTTGTTCTTCTAGTTCCGACCATGCAGTAATATCTAACAAGTAATCTAACAATTTCACAACAAGCACCTTATACACACAAGTGTAAAGGAATGAATAAGTATATGTACATAAAAATATATATGGATGAGCGATGGCCGAATGTCATAGGAAATATGCAGTAGATGGTATAGAGTACAGGATGTACAGTGCCTTGCGAAAGTATTCGGCCCCCTTGAACTTTGCGACCTTTTGCCACATTTCAGGCTTCAAACATAAAGATATAAAACTGTAGTTTTTTGTGAAGAATCAACAACAAGTGGGACACATTTATTGGATATTTCAAACTTTTTTAACAAATCAAAAACTGAAAAATTGGGCGTGCAAAATTATTCAGCCCCCTTAAGTTAATACTTTGTAGCGCCACCTTTTGCTGCGATTATGGCTGTAAGTCGCTTGGGGTATGTCTCTATCAGTTTTGCACATCGAGAGACTGAACATTTTTCCCATTCCTCCTTGCAAAACAGCTCGAGCTCAGTGAGGTTGGATGGAGAGCATTTGTGAACAGCAGTTTTCAGTTCTTTCCACAGATTCTCGATTGGATTCAGGTCTGGACTTTGACTTGGCCATTCTAACACCTGGATATGTTTATTTTTGAACCATTCCATTGTAGATTTTGCTTTATGTTTTGGATCATTGTCTTGTTGGAAGACAAATCTCCGTCCCAGTCTCAGGTCTTTTGCAGACTCCATCAGGTTTTCTTCCAGAATGGTCCTGTATTTGGCTCCATCCATCTTCCCATCAATTTGAACCATCTTCCCTGTCCCTGCTGAAGAAAAGCAGGCCCAAACCATGATGCTGCCACCACCATGTTTGACAGTGGGGATGGTGTGTTCAGCTGTGTTGCTTTTACGCCAAACATAACGTTTTGCATTGTTGCCAAAAATTTCAATTTTGGTTTCATCTGACCAGAGCACCTTCTTCCACATGTTTGGTGTGTCTCCCAGGTGGCTTGTGGCAAACTTTAAACAACACTTTTTATAGATATCTTTAAGAAATGGCTTTCTTCTTGCCACTCTTCCATAAAGGCCAGATTTGTGCAATATACGACTGATTGTTGTCCTATGGACAGAGTCTCCCACCTCAGCTGTATATCTCTGCAGTTCATCCAGAGTGATCATGGGCCTCTTGGCTGCATCTCTGATCAGTCTTCTCCTTGTATGAGCTGAAAGTTTAGAGGGACGGCCAGGTCTTGGTAGATTTGCAGTGGTCTGATACTCCTTCCATTTCAATATTATCGCTTGCACAGTGCTCCTTGGGATGTTTAAAGCTTGGGAAATCTTTTTGTATCCAAATCCGGCTTTAAACTTCTTCACAACAGTATCTCGGACCTGCCTGGTGTGTTCCTTGTTCTTCATGATGCTCTTTGCGCTTTTAATGGACCTCTGAGACTATCACAGTGCAGGTGTATTTATATGGAGACTTGATTACACACAGGTGGATTGTATTTATCATGATTAGTCATTTAGGTCAACATTGGATCATTCAGAGATCCTCACTGAACTTCTGGAGAGAGTTTGCTGCACTGAAAGTAAAGGGGCTGAATAATTTTGCACGCCCAATTTTTCAGTTTTTGATTTGTTAAAAAAGTTTGAAATATCCAATAAATGTCGTTCCACTTCATGATTGTGTCCCACTTGTTGTTGATTCTTCACAAAAAAATACAGTTTTATATCTTTATGTTTGAAGCCTGAAATGTGGCAAAAGGTCGCAAAGTTCAAGGGGGCCGAATACTTTCGCAAGGCACTGTACATATGAGATGAGTAGTGTAGGTTATGTAAGCATCATATAAAGTGGCATAGTTTTAAGTGACTAGTGATACATCCAATTTTTATTACATCCTTATTACATCCAATTTTTTATTATTAAAGTGGCTAGAGATTGAGTCAGTATGTTGGCAGCAGCCACTCAATGTTAGTGATGGCTGTTTAATAGTCTGATGGTCTTGAGATAGAAGCTGTTTTTCAGTCTCTCGGTCCCAGCTTTGATGCACCTGTACTGACCTCGCCTTCTGGATGATAGCGGGGTGAACAGGCAGTGGCTCGGGTGGTTGTTGTCCTTGATGATCTTTTTGGCCTTCCTGTGACATCGGGTGGTGTAGGTGTCCTGGAGAGCAGGTAGTTTGCCCCCGGTGATGCGTTGTGCAGTTGTCACTACCCTCTGGAGAGCCTTACAGTTGTGGGTGGAGCAGTTGCTGTACCAAGGAGGGGATACAGCCCGACAGGATGCTCTCGTTTGTGCATCTGTAAAGGTTTGTGAGTGCTTTTGGTGACAAGCTGAATTTCTTCAGCCTCCTGAGGTTGAAGAGGCGCTGTTGCGCCTTCTTCACCACGCTGTCTGTGTGGGTGGACCATTTCAGTTTGTCTGTGATGTGTACGCCGAGGAACTTAAAACTTTCCACCTTCTCCACTACTGTCCCGTCGATGTGGATAGGGGGGTGCTCCCTCTGCTGTTTCCTGAATTCCACGACCATCTCCTTTGTTTTGTTAACGTTGAGTGTGAGGCTATTTTCCTGACACCACACTCCGAGAGCCCTCACCTCCTCCCTGTAGGCCGTCTCATCGTTGTTGGTAATCAAGCCTACCACTGTTGTGTCGTCCGCAAACTTGATGATTGAGTTGGAGGCATGCGTGACCACGCAGTCATGGGTGAACAGGGAGTACAGGAGAGGGCTGAGAACACACCCTTGTGGGGCCCCAGTGTTAAGGATCAGCGGGTTGGAGATGTTGTTTCCTACCCTCACCACCTGGGGGCGGTCCGTCAGGAAGTCCAGGACCCAGTTGCACAGTGCGGGGTTGAGACCCTGGGTCACCGAGCTTAATGAAGAGTTTGGAGGGTACTATGGTGTTGAATGCTGAGCTGTAGTCGATGAACAGCATTCTCACATAGGTATTCCTCTTGTCCAGATGGGTTTGGGCAGTGTGCAGTGTGATTGTGATTGCATTGTCTGTGGACCTATTGGGGCGGTAAGCAAATTGGAGTGGGTGTCAAGTAGGGTGGAGGTGATATGATCCTTGACTAGTCTCTCAAAGCACTTCATGATGACGGAGGTGAGTGCTATGTGGCGATAGTCATTTAGCTCAGTTACCTTTGCTTTCTTGGGAACTGGAACAATGGTGGCCATCTTGAAGCATGTGGGAACAGCAGACTGGGATAAGGATAGATTGAATATGTCCGTAAACACACCAGCCAGCTGGTCTGTGCTTGCTCTGAGGACGCGGCTGGGGATGCTGTCCGGGCTGGCAGCTTTGCGAGGGTTAAGACGTTTAAATGCTTTACTCACGTTGGCTGCGGTGAAGGAGAGCCCGCAGGTTTTGGTAGCGGGCTGTGTCGTTGTCACTGTATTGTCCTCAAAGCGAGCAAAGAAGTTGTTTAGTTTGTCTGGGAGCAAGACATCGTGGTCCGCGACAGGGCTGGTTTTCTTTTTGTAGTCCTTGATTGACTGTAGACCCGGCCACATACCTCTCGTGTCTGAGCCGTTGAATTGACTCTACTTTGTCTCTATACTGATGCCTAGCTTGTTTGTTTGCCTTGCGGAGGGAATAACTACACTGTTTGTATTCGTTCATGTTTCTGGTCACATTGCCCTGATTAAAAGCAGTGGTTCGCACTTTCAGTTTTGCACGAATGCTGCCATCAATTCACGGTTTCTGGTTGGGGAAGGTTTTAATAGTTGCTGTGGGTACAACATCACCGATGCACTTGCTAATAAACTCGCTCACCGAATCAGCGTATTCATCAATGTTATTGTCCGAAGACTATGCGGAACATATCCCAGTCCACGTGATCGAAGCAATCTTGAAGCGTGGATTCAGATTGGTCGGACCAGCGTTGAACAGACAGTCGTCTCAAATAAAACTTTGAAGGACCTCGGCGTTACTCTGGACCCTGTTCTCTCTTTTGACGAAGATATCAATACTGTTTCAAGGACAGCTTTTTTCCATCTACGTAACATTGCAAAAATCAGAAACTTTCTGTCCAAAAATTATGCAGAAAAATATATCCATGCTTTTGTTACTTCTAGGTTACACTACTGCAATGCTATACTTTCCGGCTACCCGGATAAAGCACTAAATAAACTTCAGTTAGTGCTAAATACGGCTGCTAGAATCCTGACTAGAACCAAAAAAAAATATCATATTCGTCTAGTGCTAGCCTCCCTACACTGGCTTCCTGTCAAGGCAAGGGCTGATTTCAAGGTTTTACTGCTAACCTACAAAGCATTACTTGCTCCTACCTATCGCTCTGATTTGGTCCTGCCGCACATACCTACATGTACGCTACGGTCACAAGACACAGGCCTCCTAATTGTCCCTAGAATTTCTAAGCAAACAGCTGGAGGCAGGGCTTTCTCCTATAGAGCTCCATTTTTATGGAATGGTCTGCCTACCCATGTGAGAGACGCAAACTCGGTCTCAACCTTTAAGTCTTTACTGAAGACTCATCTCTTCAGTGGGTCATATGATTGAGTGTAGTCTGGCCCAGGAGTGTGAAGGTGAACGGAAAGGCTCTGGAGCAACGAACCCGCCCTTGCTGTCTCTGCCTGGCCGGTTCCCCTCTTTCCACTGTGATTCTCTGCCTCTAACCCTATTACAGGGGCTGAGTCACTGGCTTACTGGTGCTCTTTCATGCTGTCCCTAGGAGGGGTGCGTCACTTGAGTGGGTTGACTCACTGATGTGATCTTCCTGTCTGAGTTGGCGCCCCCCCTTGGGTTGTGCCATGGCGGAGATCTTTGTGGGCTATACTCGGCCTTGTCTCTCGATGGTAAGTTGGTGGTTGAAGATGCCCCTCTAGTGGTGTGGGGGTTGTGCTTTGGCAAAGTGGGTGGGGTTATATCCTTCTTGTTTGGCCTTATCCGGGGGTATCATCGGATGGGGCCACAGTGTCTCCTGACCCCTCCTGTCTCAGCCTCCAGTATTTGTGCTGCAGTAGTTTATGTGTCGGGGGGCTAAGGTCAGTTTGTTATATCTGGAGTACTTCTCCTGTCTTATCCGGTGTCCTGTGTGAATTTAAGTATGCTCTCTAATTCTCTTTTTCTCTCTTTCTTTCTCTCTCTCAGAGGACCTGAGCCCTAGGACCATGCCTCGGGACTACCTGGCATGATGACTCCTTGCTGTCCCAGTCCACCTGGCCGTGCTGCTGCTCCAGTTTCAACTTTTCTGCCTGTGGCTATGGAATCCTGACCTGTTCACTGGACGTGCTACCTGTCCCGGACCTATTATTTGACCATGCTGGTAATTTATGAACATTTGAACATCTTGGCCATGTTCTGTTATAATCTCCATCCGGCACAGCCAGAAGAGGACTGGCCACCCCTCAAAGCCTGGTTCCTCTCTAGGTTTCTTCCTAGGTTTTGGCCTTTCTAGGGAGTTTTTCCTGGCCACCGTGCTTCAACACCTGCATTGCTTGCTGTTTGGGGTTTTAGGCTGGGTTTCTGTACAGCACTTTGAGATATCAGCTGATGTAAGAAGGGCTATATAAATACATTTGATTTGATTTGAGTCTGAATACTTTCCAAAATGCACTGTATGCTGTAGGTAGAGAACATTGAACAGCACAAGGCTATGTCAATAACTACATTTTGACAAAATAGATAGAACCTTATAGTCCCCAGCTTTCCCCCATCTGTACTTGCCACAATTAAACAGCACCGTCAGATGTCAGAACTTCATTGTGTGTCCAGTCTGGATCCTTGTCTTTGTGTCAGTGCTGACCTGCCCCTGTCACTGTTCTGTAGGAGATCCTGGAGGAGTACATTGAGAACAAGTCCAGAATGAACCTGGTTCTGTTTGATGACGCCGTGGAGCACCTGTGGAGGACAAAGCCAAGGATATCGAGGAGCAGAACAAGGTGATTGCTGTGGGGAAGAGGGATGCTGACTTGCTGAGAGCTCATTGGCTGAGGCCCTGCCTGCCTGCCCTGGGCAGCCCCCCCCCCCCCACACAGGCTGAATTCCAAATGGCACCCTATGGTGCACTACTTTAGACTGTACACTATATAGGGAATAGAGTGTCATTTGGGAGGCACCCATAATGTACTGGTGACACTCATATCAGATAGCCGGGCCCGGAGTCTGCAGTCTAGTCCTGATGAAGTGTTACGTTGTCATCTGGCCCGTTCCCCGGCTCTTGGTCCTCAGGAAAATAGGAAAATTGTGTCATAGGAAAATTACAGATGATTTGGGGAAATGTCTGATGTTGATTAATGGAACAAGTTGCTCAGTGGCTTTAACTTACACAAAGCATAGCAGACCTCCAGGAGCAGGACTGAACTGAACTAAACACACATGGTTCAGACCCCTAACCTCCTAGATAGAGGAGGCAACTGTGGTTAGACACAAATCAATGAAAACATATTATAATTAAACACAAATCAAATGCATGTCATTCCCACACATTAAAAACATTAGCTGGGAATACGTTTTGTTTTTATGCCATCTGTTGAAGGAGGATGTAAGTACGAACCTAGTGTGACCTATGCTTTTTTCCGTTATCCTTATCCTAATTCGTTGAAAACTCCATTTCAACAGTGCTCCAAAGAACATAAATCCTGTTTTACAGATTGCATTGTTGTGTTTAGAGGCTGTATATTCCTCCCTTGGGGGGGGGTGTAGGATTTGCAAATCCTATTCATTGTACACTTAAATGATGGATAAAAACAAAACAAACATTTTCTGCTTTAGATCGTTTTCCTGCTTGACTCCTTTAAAGCTGGAATCCATGCTTGGTGAAACTGCCACGTCCGTTTGGGATATTATAACAACCTATTATAACAACAAAGAAGTTACTCCCGAGTGGCGCAGAGGTCTAAGTCACTGCATCTCAGTGCAAGAGGCGTCACTACAGTCCCTGGTTCGAATCCAGGCTGTATCACATCAGGCCATGATTGGGAGTCCCATAGGGCGGCGCCCAGCGTTGTCCAGTTTTGGCCAGGGTAGGCTGTCATTGTAAATAAGAATTTGTTCTTAACTGACTTGCCAGGTTAAATATTATTATTATTTTTTCATTCTTCAAACAACGAACACTGTTTTTCCCCTCAGACATCATTGCTTACGCAATAGAACAGCAGAGTATGTACTGTGATTTTTTTTTACCATGATGCCGGACTTTCCTCTCCTCCATTTCATCAGCAAAACAAAATAATGACAAATCTGCTATGGCGAAACAGTGGCACTGTTTAACCTGATCCAAATTGCCTTAGAGCTCCATTCATGTCCATTGATTGTTGTTTTCCTGTCTTGTCTCTCTAGTTGTGCTTCTGTTTACTCGTCTGGCACGCCACCGCTGTGCAAATCGTTTGTCAAGTGACCCAATCAGGTCCAGGTGGTGTGTGAGTGCATTCTGGTTATGCGAGGCCAGGAGATCAGCTGGAAGTCAGCCAAGAGCATGATGGAAATGTACTGGGATGCCATCAACACCAGCCAGGTCAAGACTGTCAGAGGTAGGTCACTTCTGTTCTGTGGTGTTCACACCAAACAGGACAACAATAGGTCTAACAAAATCCACATTGCAACTTTAACATGAGCCATAAAATAGCAAATATACCATTTTACATTAGTCTGACATATGTTCACTCTATTCGCCATGTGTTTCCCCTTGGCCAAACTCTTGGAGAACCTGAACACCAGCTTTGAAGAAATGCAGACTATCAGTAAGGCTGGTTCTGGGATGTTCAAGTTTGTGGAGGCTGTCATGGGCTACTGTGACGTCGCCAGGGAGATCAAGCCCAAGAGAGAGAAGGTTACATGACCCAGGCAATATGATCGAGATAGTATAAACAGTGTACATTACTTTGACCGGCATTGGGGACCTTCCATAGTTATGAATCTCTTCTGTTTACGTAGGCATAACACTAGCCTGCACATGGCCCATGGCAGTTATATGGCACCAGCCAATGAGAATTAGCAGTGTTGTGTTAGTTAGTGGTTTTTCACTCCCCCTGGCTGTCTGTTGCAGGTGAGGTGCCCAGAGAAGAACATCTTCCAGAGCAAGCGTGAGCTGGAGCGTATTCAGAACCATCCATAGGGAGCCGGGGGCGCTGGGGGACAAGTACAATACTGCCATGGGGAGATGCAGTTGCTGCACAAAGAGGCTGAGGTCATGGAGAGGAGGCTGATCGCTGCTGACAAACTCATCTCAGGCCTGGGCTCAGAGAACAAGTGGAGTGGATATATTCACACACAGAGAAGACAGCATGGCTTACAGACAGTTGAAAGGCTGAGGATCATGTTGATATGTTCCATTTTCTGACTACCTTTTCTGTATCTTCCAGCCCTTCCACTTCTTCCACAACAAGGAGATGGACTACAAGATCCCTCCTGACGGGCCCAAGGAAAATTATGTTGGTCAGTGGATTAAGTTCATCACTGATCTGATATGCAGACGACAAATGTAGCTTTTTACACACGAGCTCTGCTGCACGACCATTGTTGTTATTAACTTGTCATCATCTTCCATGTTCTCTGATTTACTTGTTTTGTGTCACTGGGGAGACTGAGACCCTGCCACTGGCCAATACTACAGAGATTCATGATCTCATACGTTCTTTCTAACACACATCTCATAGAATATGCAATGAGTGTACAAAGCATTAGGAACACCTGCTCTTTCCATGACATGGACTGACCAGGTGAATCCAGGTGAAAGCTATGATCCCTTATTGATGTCACTTGTTAAATCCACTTCAATCAATGTAGATGATAGGGAGGAGACAGGTTAAAGAAGGATTTTAAACCTTTAGATAATTGAGACATGGATTGTGTACGTGTGCCATTTAGAGGGTAAATGGCCAAGACAAAATATTGTGCCTTTGAACAGGGTATAGTAGTAGGTGCCAGGTGCACCGGTTTGAGTGTGTCAAGAACTACAACGCTGCTGGGTTTTTCACGTTCAACAGTTTCCTGTGTGTATCAAGAATGGTCCATCACCAAGAGCATCCAGCCAACTTTGCACAACTGTGGGAAGTATTGGAGTCAACATGGGCCACCATCCCTTGTAGAGTCCATGCCCCAACGAATTAAGGCTGTTCTAAGAGCGAAAACGGGTGCAACTCAATATTAGGAAGGTGTTCCTAATGTTTGGTATAGTCAGTGTATATTATTAAAAGTTGCACTGTCTCAGTATCAAAGCAGCCATGAATATGCACGTCTCGTCATAAACAGATACAAAATACAACACTGTGTATACGGTATGTGCATGCATGTTGTGCATGTACTGTGTGTGTAGTTATGTTGTACTGAATGGTTCTTCCTTCCAGGTGGATGAAGTGGAGGCCCAATGGGATGTGGTTATCTGGGTTGCAGGTCCCAGAGTCCTACCTGACCGCTCTGGTTCAGGCCACCTGCAGGAGGAACAGCTAGACTGCTCCACACTCTATACACAGGTCACCCAGTACAACACTGAGGAGGAGGTCAACGTGAGACCTGGACAGGGTGAGAATCCTTTAACAGACACACACACACTGTCACGCCCTGGCCATAGAGAGGCTTTTATTCTCTATTTTCGTTAGGCCAGGGTGTGACTAGGGTGGGCATTCTATGTTCCTTATTTATGTTTTGTATTTCTTTGTTGTTTGGCCGGGTGTGGTTCTGATAAGAGAATTTTGTTCTCCAGGTACATAACCCAATTTAATTATATTACTCCGTCTGCAAACCAGAATTTGTAAGATCCTGGTTGAATGAAACAGACGGAGGCCCAGCTACAATAGATAGTCAAAAAGGTTTATTCACAGGAACATACTAAAGTCAGGAATACAAAACAATTCATTTT
Source organism: Oncorhynchus mykiss (assembly GCF_057628025.1). NCBI lineage: Eukaryota > Metazoa > Chordata > Actinopteri > Salmoniformes > Salmonidae > Oncorhynchus > Oncorhynchus mykiss. The sequence continues at coordinate 61,730,552 of NC_143032.1, read as the reverse complement.
ATACTGACTTCTCACGACCACACATTCACACAACCATACGCACACACACACACACACACACACACACACATGCATACAAACAGACGCACACACATGTCCTGCTCCCCAGCCGCCAGAGATTAGTGACCTTGTCCTTGAGACATACTCCCTGTCCTTCTCCCAAATCTCTAGTCAGGTCGGCACCAAGCTCAGACAGTCTGTGTTTATAATACCACAAAGACATATTGTCTTTACCCTAATTCTGACTAGACTACACATTTATTGATTATGATGATATACATTCTAATCACTTCCATACAATTATATGTTTCAGGGCAGAATATTCTAATCATTCAATTAACCGATAATTCTCACCTAACAGCTTCTCAATCAGAGGCAGCTGTCTATCGTTGTCTCTGATTGAGAACCATACTTAGGTAGCTTTTTCCCACATGGGTTTTGTGCATAGTTGTTTTCTGTTTTTGTGTCTGCACCAGACAGAACTGTTTCGGTTTAATTTATTCTCTTGTTGTTTTTGTTAATCAGTGTTCAAATAACAAAGATGAACACGTACCACTCTGCGCTTTGTTCCACTCCTTCCAACAGCCGTTACACACACACAGTGATGCTTTGATACTGAGGGTGCTGTTTGTGTTCCCCCAGGCTGCTTTGTGTCACGCCTGTATCTGGAGGGAGCAGACTGGGACATAGAGAGGGGTTGTCTGGTCAGGAGTAAAACCATCCTCAAGGTCATCCCCATAGAGGCACATCACCTCAAACTACAGTTAGGGAGAAGCACCACCTTATCTGTTTAGAATCTGGATATCTGGGATATCTGGCTGAGCTACTGTCCTCTCAAGCTACTGTCCTCTCAAGCTACTGTCCTCTCTAGCTACTGTCCTCTCTAGCTACTGTCCTCTCTAGCTACTGTCCTCTCTAGCTACTATCCTCTCTAGCTTCTGTCCTCACTAGCTAGTGTCCTCTCTAGCTACTGTCCTCTCTAGCTACTGTCCTCTCAAGCTACTGTCCTCTCTAGCTACTGTCCTCTCTAGCTACTGTCCTCTCTAGCTACTATCCTCTCTAGCTACTGTCCTCACTAGCTAGTGTCCTCTCTAGCTACTGTCCTCTCTAGCTGCTGTCCTCTCTAGCTACTGTCCTCTCTAGCTACTGTCCTCTCTAGCTGCTGTCCTCTCTAGCTGCTGTCCTCTCTAGCTACTGTCCTCTCTAGCTTACTGTCCTCTCTAGCTGCTGTCCTCTCTAGCTGCTGTCCTCTCTAGCTGCTGTCCTCTCTAGCTACTGTCCTCTCTAGCTACTGTCCTCTCTAGCTGCTGTCCTCTCTAGCTGCTGTCCTCTCTAGCTGCTGTCCTCTCTAGCAAATGTCTCTTTTGCCATTTTCTAACTGTGTCCATGATGTCAGTGTATATGTCTCTTAGAACACTCGAAGGACTCCAGTGTACACGACGTTCATGAGGACGAATGTTTTGGGTCTGAGGCTTGTGTTTGAGGCAGACCTCTTCACCACCAAGCACATCTCCCACTGGGTGCTGCTGGGAGTCTGTCTGTGCATCAATGTAGACTGTTTCTGTTTTTGTTTTATATTTATATGTAGATCATTTAAATGCTGATTTTATTATATCACTACAACACAAATAAATGTTTGGGAAACTATCACATATCGCATTTGATGACATGCTTATAAACTTACTATTACTTAAATAAAAATCTTTCAGAAAATGGATTACTCCACAGGTGTTCTTATTATCGCTCTAACACTAGGTGTCAGCCCACCCCAGTCCCTGGTCCTCTCAGGGTAGTGTAGTAGAGCCCCACAGCAGAACTCCTGTCTCCAGTCAGTCCTCTGGAGAGGTGCCAGTGGATATCAGAGCCTCTAACCCGAACCCCTGCTATTTTTAATCTCTGAAGACAGATTTCTTTATTAAGTCCTCTGTCTGCTTTATTCCGTGTGACATTTCTAACGCCCAGCATCTGTGCTCAGGTCACCCTGACCAACTGACGGGGGAGATAAATCCACAAGGAGAAGAAAGTCTGCTTTGTATTCGTTTTAATTAAAATCTTAACATTATTTCTCCAGGTTATATTTCATTCTCCCTCCTCCTTTTCCCTGACTACATAGATCTGGCGTATTGGGGGAGGAGGCCCTCAATTCTGATTCAGACTGAAGGGAGACGTTTTAAAATATATATCCCCACAGATTAAATGTAGATTTAGGTCTGAAACTGATCGTACAGGTCAGATGTGAACGTGCTGTCTCCATATGTTTGTACTTGAGTTCTTAGAAACATGTCATTTTTTTCATACATAATCCAAAATGTCTCAAAAGGAATTCAGTCAATGTTTAAAGATTAATGGATTATAGCTGTCGCATTGGGAAAACCAGGAGTCTGGAAAATGTGTATCTGAGTGAAACATTGACCAAAGTGCGCACTGTGAAACTTTTCCACAAACTTATCCTAGACCTCCTATATTCTTATCCTTTTTCATTATTTGACTAAGCTCTGGATATAATCTTTGCCTTTGTTCTCTCCCTTAAAGCTATTCAGAGTGAGCAAATAGACTTTATGATATTGACTAATCTCAGGTAGTGAGGTGAGACAGCAGTCTGGGTCACAGAGGGGCTCCAGGGTGACCATGACATCAACATACAGCACATGTACAGGCAGTTCTGTCTGGAATGAATTGGCTAATTCACCCTGCTCAAGCTCTGTACTGTATAATCCCACAGCAGTGATCAGTGAGCAATGTGACTTTAGTCCTCCTGACAGTGTGGGGCAATGGTAAGAGAGTGGGAGCCAGGCCAGAGAGCACTCACTGGTTTCACTGGTACGCTGTCATAAAGCAGACAGCACTGTGGACAGGAGCAGAGCAAGAAACACTTTTATTAGCCTACTCAGGAAGGGAGGGGGGGGGGCAGTAAAAAGTCTGTGTTGCCACTCCATAGAATAGGGAGTGGGAAAGGTCTACCTTTTAGTATATGTGCACAGCAAATTAGTCAAAGGAACTTCAGTAATTCAACCTTAGGGAGACAATAGGTAAAGGAACTCTTTATGTTTGATTGCACAGTGGAGAGAAGAAAAAAGGGTAGGAAAAAAAACTCAATGAAAACGACTCCCACCTCCCCCTTCAGAGGCCAAGATTATTTTCAGCTGTGAGGGACTGGAGGGATTTACATTAACCCTAAACTCTTCCAGTTCCTTCTTGGCACCGCTCTGCACCGGCCTGCTGCCTTATAATATGCCACCAGTGCCCTGAATCTAAAAATACAGACACATCACTAGCCCCCCCGCTCCCCGGTGTGATCGGGAGCAGGTGAGCCTAGGAGAGAGTAGACCAGAGCTCCCACTGCGCTGCGAGGAGAGCCCTGCGCCAGTCCTAAACCATGCACATCTGTGCCAGGGTGTCTCTGAGTCTGCACCCACCCTGTTACAGCCACAACTACAGACACTACATTAGGGAAGCTTGGCCAGTGGCCACCTAATGTGTGTAAGTGCTACCTAATCACATCATCACCAATGCAGGAGTGAACCACCACACAACATTATGTGTGCCCTCAGGAGGACAGGATGCCAAGATGTCTGTCCTGTGTTGTGGTGTAACTGTGTGCTGGTATGAATCATGCTCTTAGATGGCCTCTCTTCCTACTTGGCGTCATGCCTGCCTGCAGTGGTGAACGCTACTGTGCTGCCCATTGGGAGACCTGAGAAGTGTAGTCACTCTGACCACAGATATAGATTACTGGTTTCCAGGCTGCCAGGTGTTTAGCTTGGAGCCGTCCCACAGCCCTGTGGTTAGTGGCTGTTTGGACAGAAACCCTCCAAGTTCCACCTCCACTGGGTACGGGAAAGAGGTTACAGAGAGCTAACCTCCCCTGCTGTCTGGCTCTGTCTGCCTGGACCATGCCCAAACATTGGTGTTTGCCCGCACGGGCTGCTGAGTTATGATGCCAATGGCAACCACATAGCTCAAGGCTGGACAAAGGCCAAGATTGGGAGGAAGTGGGAGGAAGAAGGATACAGAGAAAAGTGAGAACAAATAGCATGTCTCTAAAAGGGTTGGGGTCAATTTAATTTCAATTCCAGTCAATTCAGGAAGTACGCTGACATTCCAATTCCAATTAAAGTCAATGCTTTTCAATTAGGAAAATGTGTAATTGGAATTTGGTTTACTTTCTGAATTGCCTGGAATTGAAATGGAATTGACCCCAACCCCGGTCAATATAAACCAGATGACACAATGCAAAAGTGTGTCTGGCATATGGGTCTTTTGTCCTACAGTAAAGCATGCTAATTTATATGACACTCAATGACAATCAATAACAAAGACTTTAATTTAAGGTCATCAACACCACCATAATATTAAACTACAGTATGTGTATGTATTCTTGTTTATTATCATCACTTTATTATCATCCTATTCACTTCTTTATTTCACAATCATGTGCACATGATTCCCACTTGTACCATAGTAGACTTTCTAAACTAAATGATTACTGAGGAATATCAGTCACTCTGGGGTAGTTCAGTGTTTAGTGTAATGACGTGATGACAGATGCGTAAAGCGAATCCGTGTTGTTGTAGGCATGCCTTGTCCGCGGTGAAAGGTTGAAACGGGGAATGGGCAGGGTAAAAGACTGCAGGCTCTGCTTTTAAAAGACTCACGTAGAGTATAAAACTATAGTTTCTTGCCCATTGTGAGACGCTCGACACGAGACAGGCTACATTACGCACAGACGGGGGGAGGGAGAGTTGATATTGAAAAGAAAAGAGACTGACCAGTCACAATTCCAAGTTCACTTCGTCTGGTTGCTTCGGAACACTGCTGATAGATTTGGGCATGTGGGGAACTTTCGGCTAAGTCCGTGATTTTGGTTTTTGTGCGACATCACGGGGTGTCATTGTCACCTTTCTTTTCGTGGCATTTACAAGGCATCCACTTAATTTTTTTGCTATTATAACGGTACGTGTAAATTATATATTTACATTTTATGTATTTGGTTGATGATGGGATGCGCTCCCTCTCGGTGACGCAAAAACCTGGACTTTAAGGCATATAAATATTTCACTCACTAGCTCTGCTTTCCAGTCAGCCTGAGTTTTTTAGGAACTTTTCTGCCTGTGCTTTTTTGAGGCCGCGGAAATGGGAGCGTGTCAACGGGACGTTGTGTCCGCGCTTTGCCGAAAAAGTTTCCGTTGGATTGTGCTGCTGCTGTGGCTGACCTCTGCAGCTCATGCCACCTGGAGGACGGGGCTTTACAAATATTCAGCTGGGACCCAACTCAACAGAGAGTCGTCCGCAGCGTCTCAAACCTCTATTTATCAAAAAAGGTATGGATACATGCATGATCATTTATTGTTGTTTATCTTCTAATTTCGTGTATTAGAGGCTAATTATAACATTTCATGGAAATGTTGATGATACTGTAAGTAGGCTAGATCATCATAAGGCATAATAAAACAAACGTGTCAAAGTCTCACTCAAAGGTTCTGTGTCCTTCAAGCATCCGTTCAGATGAACTACCTGCTTTAGTGTGCGTACCATTCTTAATGCATTTTCACAATGTGACACATTCATAGACTGTGCTACATTTAATGTCCCTCAATAAATACTCTATCCACAACTCGTTTTAGTTGACTAAAATGCTATTATTTATTTTCCAATATACTTATAATTAACCTTCTATTGTTATCAATTCCATCCATCTCCTCAAAGTCCCCTTTTCTGCCTGTTTATACAACCAACAATGACAGAGCTTCCCCATCCCTATCCTATCCATCTAGCAGGTCTCATTGTCTTCTTCACACTGGGCTTTCCTTTTTCCTGTCCAAGCAGCACACTGTCCCATCCTCATTGTCTCTGCGTTCCTGCCTGGCCTGCCCACTGTCGCTCTGGGTGGCCTATTGGCTCCTGTCCTGTGAGAGAAGCGCTGTCTCTAAACTGTGCTCTAGTCTGTCCAGCAGCACCTCTCTCTTCTCTCCAACATCTGCTGCCGCTCAGCTGTCATGAACCTCCTCACATCTGACCAGGCTCAGTCCTCAGTCCTTTGAGGCTCTTCCACTAAGCCCCATACACATCCTTAACGACAGGCACAAACCACAAACTCAACACTCTCATCTGGGGAGTTCTACAATGGGAATGGGTAGTGAATGGACAACCCTGGTCTGTTTTATGTTATAATAAAGTGGATCTGCTGAATAAAGGTACTATTTATCATTCTTTGCACAAATATACAAATATTTTGTGTGAACTGATAAGATCTCTGTTTAGTACTCTCTCTGTCAGTGTTTTGTATTTCACCCTTTGTGTGTTCCTCCCCTGTGATCCTCAGAGGTGAGTGTTCCACATGACAGCAGGGTTGTTGATGAGGGTGGTTCTGTGAGCAAAGCCCTCAGACTAAACACAGAGGGGGAAAACACCAGCTTCCCTTTAGAACACGTTTTTCACAGAGCCCAGACAGCCAATGTGGATGTGATTAAGTTCCCCATCACACTAATATTTACGCTCTCAGGTTCTGAGTGGTGGGGGGCAGTGGGTGGAGGATCCTCCTGATGGGTGAAGTGTCCCTGGGAAGTGTCCAGATGGTGCAGAGAGATCCTGGTTTTGGTCCGCTAGTGCTGTGTTCACTACCCCACCCTGAGCCTCTCTCTGTCATTCATGTGCCGTGGTTGGTGGACATGTTTGCTAAATACATTCAGCTGCAGGCCTAATGCATCTGGACTTGGAAGAGGTGAAGTGTACAGTTTACTCTGCTGCTTTTTGAAGGTTACTTGGGCTAGTGGGGAAGGGAGGGAGGGCGCATGGAGGGTGGAGAGGGGGGTATTCTAGTGAGTCAGCCCTGGTCTGAGGATGGGATCAGTGGGTTTGACATGACATTAGAGGAGCTGCATAACTAATCTCCCTCCACCTGCTGTCTGTCTAGGCTGCTTTATGTAGACAGGCATGTTTATGGTGTGTGTCAACAAGACCAGTTGGGGGCATTACCATTAGCTCTGTGTAGGACAGAGGGCTGTCCTCTCCGCTCACATGGCCATAGTAGGAGCACTGTAACATTCCTAAAGGCCCAAGTCCTTTGTCCACATACAAGGCATTGAACAATGTATTGACAACAGAGGTACTGAGAGAGATAAAAGTTGATTTCAACAAGGGAAGGGTGGTCAAGAGATAATGAGTATTGGTCAAGAGATAACAATGACTGAAAGAAGTCTCCAGTCATACCTACCTAGTGCTAGATTCAGACCAGCAACCAGAACGGCATAAAAAGGAATCAAAATAAAGAGAGACCTGGACCAAGACCGCATCATGAACGCGTCATACTTTAAAGTACTGCTTAAGTAGTTTTTTTGGGAGCAGTACTTTATTTTACTATTTATATTTTTTACAACTTTTACTTCACTACATTCCTAAAGAAAATTATGTACTTTTTACTCCATACATTTTCCCTAACAGCCAAAAGTACTTGTTACATTTTGAATGCTTAACAGGACAGTAAAATGGTCGATTTCACGCACTTATCAAGAGAACATCCCATGTCATCCAAACTGCCTCTGATCTGGCAGACTCACTAAACACAAATGCTTTGTTTATAAATTATGTCTGAGTGTTGGAGTGTGCCCCTGGCTATCCATAAATTAAAAAAATTCTCAATATAAGGATTTTTAAATGATTCGTACTGTTTCTTTTACTTTTGATACATAAGTATATTTAAAACAAAATACTTTTTGACCTTTACTCAAGTAGTATTTTACTAGGTGACTTTCACATTTACATGAATCATTTTCTATTAAGGTATCTTTACTTGTACTCAAGTAGGACTATTGGGTACTTTTTCCACCACTGCACATCAGTATCACACAAACAGGACATACATGACATACAATCAGGCAAAAATTACATCAATGCAATAAGCAGCACGTCAGTAAATAACATGTACACGACACAAGCCAGAAAAATATCAGAGTGCAATACGTCAAGCATCAGAGCTTGCAAAAAATCACATGGCTATTACATTTTTCCAAAATATTTTTAAGTAAACCACTATGCATTCTTACAATAGAGGCATGCTGACTAGTGACAGCCAGTGGCAAATAGAAACACTAAAGTATTAAAGCCAATACAGTATCAAAAATAATCGTACTAAACAACTATGCTTTCTTACAATAAGGCAATGCAACTTTTGACATTGGATAATAACTAGAAACAACTGCATGCCCCAACAACCTGTTCAATAGAAATAGTACCACCTATGCAAATGGAAGGGGTTAACTGTACTTGAGTGAGCTCTTGACTTGTACCGTCCCTCTGTTGAGTAGCCAGCCCAATGCAGCAGTTTTTCAACCGTGGCCTTAATGAGGGCTATTGGAGCCAAGCAGAGGGAAGGGTTAAGACAGCAGCTATTTCCTGTGCTGCCTGAGGAGGGGAAGTCATGGTCTGACTGCCAGACAGCCTACTCCCTGTGGGACCTTTAGAACCTGACCCATCACCACCTCCACTCAACCTCACCACGCATTCTCCTGAACTACCCCCAACAGAGGAGCTGACAGTCACACACACACACACACACACACACACACACACACACACACACACACACACACACACACACACACACACACACACACACACACACACACACACACACATCACAGGTGAACTCCAACCTGTTGTCTTGGCCACAGCTGGGCTGGATGAGGATGGGTCCATTCAGGCTCACTGTGTCAGACTGCTGTGTGATACCCACTTGTCTTCCAAAACCCCTTCAAGGCCTCGCTCTGGTACTTTGATGGTGTCTAGGTGTTTTCATTGGCCGTTCACTGACCCAGGGCAGGGACGTTTATCCAGTATGGAAAGCCCTTTTGCCAGCTCTGCTTGGCCCCCTCCTCTCATTCACCTGGCCCCTGACATGTCCTTTGAACCTGATTGAACCAGCAGCACAATAGGCCACCCCTAATGTCCCCAATTAAACTCTCTCATTCAACACCTCCTCTACACCTCTGCAGTATTTCAATCCACAGAGCAGTGCCGTGAAGACCATGAAACTCTCTATGTTAGTATTACTTATATCATCTTTACTTTTCTTTGGCGTTATCTTTTTTCTGTTGATCTCTTTTGCGTTTCTCTATCTCTATTAGTGTGGTTTTCTAAAAGAAAATACCCTTCTTATCTAACTCTGTGTTGTATTCTCTGATATCCTTGATAAAAAATCAGTCCTTCTAACTTTCCCTCTAGCTTTGTGCAGAATAATGTATTTCATTTGTCGACTAGATAGTCTAGAAGCTCGCTCTCATTCTTTCTAGCTCGTTCTCTCCAGTATCAAAAGTATCAAAAGTAAAAGTGAAAATAATTTAAAATTCCTTATATTAAGCAAACCAGACAGCATATTTTTCTTGTTTTTTATTTATTTACGGATAGCCAGGTGCACGCTCCAGCACTCAGATATAATTTACAAATGTGTTTAGTGAGTCCATCAGATAAGAGGCTGCAGGGATGACCAGGTATGTTCTTTTGATAAGTGTGTGAATTAGACCATTATCAATGTCCTGCTAAGTATTTGTGCGTACCTTTGGGTGTAAGGGAAAATGTATGGAATAAATATACATTAATTTCTTTAGGAATGTAGTGAAGTAAAAGTAAAAGTTGTCCGAAATATAAATAGAAAGTACAGATACCCCCAAAATCAACTTAAGTAGTACTTTCAAGTATTTTTACTTAAGTATTTTACACCACTGTTAATAAGGCTAGGGGTTCCTCGACAACATCCGCTGAAAAGGCAGAGCGCGAAATTCAAAAGCTTTACGAAAAAAGCACTCCATGCAATAATCTGAGTACGGTGCTCAGACACAAAAACAAGCCATACAGATACCCGCCATGTTGTGGAGTCAACAGAAGTCAGAAATAGCATTATAAATATTAACTTACCTTTGATGATCTTCATCAGAATGCACTCATAGGAATCCCAGTTCCACAATCAATGTTTGTTTTGTTCGATAAAGTCCATCATTTATGTCCAAATACCTCATTTATGTTAGCGCGTTTAGTTCACAAACTCACAAGGCGCGGGCAAGTCCAGGCGAAAGTTCAGACGAAAAGTCCAAAAAGTTACATTACACGTCGTAGAAACATGTCAAACAATGTATAGAATCAATCTTTAGGATGTTTTTAACATAAATCTTCAATAATGTTTCAACCGGAGAATTCCTTTGTCTTTAGAAAGGAAAAGGAACGCACCTACCTCTCACTGGCGCACGCGAGACTGAGCTCAGGGCACTCTGCCAGACCTCTTACTCAATCAGCTCTTATTCTCTCCTCCTTCACACTAGAAGCCTGAAACAAGGTTCTAAAGACTGTTGATATCTGTTGACCCCATTTACACTGTATATTTGATAGGCAATGAGTTGAAAACCTACAAACCTCAGATTTCCCACTTACCTGTGCCTTTGGACCCACAGTGCATCCTAATTGGTCCATCCTCTAACCCCTTGTCTCTCCTACTGGGGGCTTCCTTTGTGAACTCTATGGTAAAATGACCTCTGCCTCCTCCTCTCCTCCTCCTCTCCTCTCCTCTCCTCTCGTCTGGCTGTCTGCCAAATCTGTCTATTGTCATTTGTTCTCCACAAGCGCTTTTCCCACAGCCAGAAATCTAGAGAAAATCTGTGAGATTTTTTATCATACTAAATTTCATATTGTTTTGCATTCTACCCTCCTCACACAGCATAGGGGTAGAGAAAGAGGGGAATAAGGGGGGCTGGGAGTCTTAAACTCTGTCCTAAAGACAGAGCGTTATTGAGAGGGAGAGGGACTGAAACAGGAAGCTCAGTGGGGAACGCACCTGGACGTTATTCACCCTAACCTGGCCTTCTTCTGTACTCTGTGAGCCTGCCTGCCTCAACTACTTTTTCTTTCTCTTTGCATCTGAGGGCTTGGCTCTGGGGTTGTTCCTCTCTTTATCTCTCTCACTCTCTCTGTTGTTGTTCATCTCTTTCCAATGTCTCTCTTAAAGCTTAAAGTGTTATTAGCTAACTATATATGGTCTTGAAGGAGCCTTCTTGTGTTAACAGTCCCCAGCCACACTGCAGTGAGGGGACAACAGCAGCACATCTCTTTTTGAAGAGTAGAATCTTGTCATCAGCATCACGCTCCCCCCTCTATTTTACTGTCTTGGCGAGATCTTTCTCCCTTATGGATTTCTATTTTCTTTCTCCTTCTAAACATTGGCTGTGATCTGTTTGAGTGCTCATGGTGCTTTGTGATTTACATGGTTTTGGCCCAGCATCAGGAGTAAAGGAGGGAGGCAGGGAGGGAAGCTGGCAGGAAGGGAGGGAGTGTGGGGTGTTTGCAGAGAGACCTGATACCCACTGTGGGCCTGCCTGCCTGCCTAGTGCCAGTGCCAGTTAAACACAGCCGTGCTGTTGGGTTTCACACCTTGTACCCATGGGAACAGCTCAACGCTGTAGAAGGTTTGCACTAGAGGTCTTCACGGGTCCAAAAAGTTGGACCTGTTTCGAAATAGATCTGTAGCTTTCCCACCCGACCTAATGTGCATAAATATACTGTATATATTTTTAAACATAGACCCGTTCCGAAAAAGGCCCATTGGAAAAACAGACCCAAACAGACACGTGCCGGTTCGGATCCAAGAGAGCAGTATCCACATTGGATGTAGTGATCCTAATATAATAGCCATGTCTAGAAAAACCAAAGTTCCCGAAGACTGGACCTAAAATTGTGTATAAACAATCAAACAAGAGATTTTTCAATGATTCCTACATCGAAGGCATCACTTGAAGCATTTATTAAACTGCTTCTTCCGGTTACTGATAGGCATGCATCCATCAAGAAACTGACTTTTAGAACTGCCAAATCCCCATGGATAGATGATGAATTGAAAAACTGTATGGCTGTCACACCCTGGCCATAGAGAGGTTTCTATTCTCTATTTTGGTTAGGCCAGGGTGTGACTAGGGTGGGCATTCTAGTTTCTTTATTTCTATGTTGGTGTGGTTCCCAATCAAAGGCAGCTGTCTATCGTTGTCTCTGATTGGGGATCATATATAAGTTGTCCTTTTTCGTTTGGGTTTTGTGGGTAGTTGTTTTCTGTTAAGAGTCTGCACCTGACAGGACTGTTTCAGTTTTCCCTCTTTGTTATTTTGTTTGAGCGTTTTTAGTATTACATTTATCATGAACACTTACCACGCTGCGTTTTGGTCCACTCCTTCATACGACGATTGTTACAATGGCTGAGAGGGATGAGGCAAAGGGAATAGCAAATAAGTCTGACAACACAGCAGACTGGAAAACACACAGTAAATTGAGAAATCACCTAACTAAACTAAACAAAAAGAAGAAGAAACTATACTATGGAACAAAAATAAATGACATAAAGAATGATAGTAAAAATATATGGAGTACTTTAAATGAAATTCTAGGCAAAAAAAGAGCTTGGCTCCATCCTTCATGGAGGTAGATGTCTTGTTCATAACAAAAGTCTTTGATATTACCAAACTAGTAACATTTTTGCTGACAAGATTAGTAAACTTAGGTATGACATGTAAACAACAAATTCTGAGTGTTCATATTCATGCATAAAGGACCAAATAATGAAAGACAAGCGCTGTAGTTTTAAGTTCCACAAAGTGGGTGTCGAAGAGGTGAAAACATTGCTGCTGTCTATAAATAAGTACAAACCACCTGGTACCGACACCTGGATGGTAAATTGCTAAACGTTGGTATTGGAATACATTTTGACTACATATTGTGTGTATGTATTGATATGTAGGCTATGTTTGATGTTTTAAATGTATGTATTTCAGTCCTGGACTAATACTATTCTGTACTATGTATTGTGTCATGTTTCATGTGGACTCCAGGAAGAGTAGCGGCTGATGGGGATCCTTAGAAATACCAAATACCCATTCATTTCTGAGAGTAGAAAGAAAGAGAGAAAGAAATCTCCCACCGGGCGCTGCCAGTGCCATCAAATGACTGAAAATGGCCAAATGATCCACAGTTACTTGTCCTTAAAACCTGCCTAAAACACATTACAAAAAAATATTTGTTGTGTTTCGTTGTGTAGGATATTCAAAACTTTATAGCCTATGGTTTTATTCATTTTTACTTTCCTAAAACAATAATTGTTCACCTCACGGTTCAGCTGTCAGAGATTTGAGCACTAAATGCATCAGGGCACTACATACAGATAGGCCTATAGGCTTAGGCATCTCCACTCTACAGTATATTTATATATTTGATAAATATAATGCTTAGGCGTCTCCACTCTACAGTAAATTTATATATTTTATAAATATAATGCTTAGGCGTCTCCACACTACAGTATATTTATAGATTTTATAAATATAATACTTATATAATACGTCTAATATATATATATATATCTGATATATATATAATACTTATATAATACGTCTCCACTCTACAGTATATTTATATATTTTATAAATATAATGCTTAGGCATCTCTACTCTACAGTATATTTATATATATATTATAAATATAATGCTTAGGCGGCTCTACTCTACAGTATATTTATATATATTATAAATATAATGCTTAGGCCTAGTCCTAGAGAGATCAAGAGAAATATAGACATATGCCGGCGCCATGTTCCTGACACCAACATGCATTTATACTTGTCAGATAGGCTACTATTGCTATAGAGATATAGGCGTACAGAAGGATAAGCATTATTGTTAGATTAAAGTCTGGTAGGTCTAAAACCTTCTTCCTCAGCTCAAGTTCAACTGTCGGAGTCAGTTGAAACACTGGTGCGCATTGCCTTCATAAGCCTGCAGTAGTCAAACCTAATAATAGCTACACCACACCAAACCTTCACAAAAGTTTCTTAACTTTATTAGTGTAATACCAAAAGTAGACCTAAGTCAAGTCATACAAGCAAGTTATTATATTGCAGCATTAAATTAAGTTTTGCATCTCGCCCTCTTTGGTTTTTCCTTTTTATGGTTTTGAGTGCGAGTAGCCCCAGGACTACCAGTAATTCTGTTATATTGCGGCAACATAACATGAACATAACATGAACAAAGAAAATGGCATTAGACACGTGTACCTTGTGCTGGGGACAATAAAAGTCCACTAGAATGTGTAGTTTGGTCACACAACCCAATGCCACAAGTTTTGAGGGAGAGGGCAATTGGCATCCTGACGGCAGAAATGTCCACCAGAGCTGTTGCCAGAGAATGTTATGTTCATTACGCTACCGTAAGCGTGTGATATCCAATTGGTAGTTACGAACTTGTCTCATCGCTGCAACTCCCCAACGGACTCGGGAGAGGCGAAAGTCGAGAGTCATGCGTCCTCCGGAAACATGCCAAGCCGCGCTGCGTCTTAACACATTGCTCGCTTAACCCGAAAGCCAGCTGCACCAATGTGTCGGAGGAAACACTGTCCAACTGACAACCGAAGTCAGGTTGCAGGCACCCAACCTTTCACAAGGAGTCGCTAGAGAATGATGAGCCAAGAAAATCCCACCGGCCAAACCCTCCCCTAACTCGGATGACACTGGGCCAAGCATACGCCACCCAAGGGGCTCCCAGTAATGGTTGGTTGTGACAGAGTCTGGTATCGAACCTGAGGCTGTAGTGACGCCTCAGCAGTACAATACAGTGCCTTAGACCGCTGCGCCAGTTGGGAGGCCGTTTTAGAGAATTTGGCAGTGTGTCCAATCGGCCTCACAACCGCAGACCACGTGTGACCACGTGTAACCACGCCAGCCCAGGACCTCCACATCCGGCTTCTTCACCTGTGGGATCGTCTGAGACCAGCCACCCAGACAGCTAATGAAACTGTGGGTTTGCACATCTGAAGAATTTCTGCACAAACTGTCAGAAACGGTCTCAGAGAAGCTCATCTGTGTGCTTGATGTCCTCACCAGGGTCTTGATCTGACTGCAGTTCGGCGTTGTAACCTACTTCAGTTGGCAAATGGCCCCTGGCACGCTGGAGAAGTGTCCTCCTCATGAATGAATCCCAGTTTCAACTGTACCAGGCAGATGGCAGACACCGTGTATGGCATTGTGTGGGCAAGCAGTTTGCCGATGTCAATGTTGTGAACTTGGTGCTCCATGGTGGCGGTGGGGTTAGGGTATGAGCAGGCATGAGCTACGTACAACGAAAACAATGACATTTTATCAAAGGCAATTGGAATGCACAGAGATACTGTGAGATGTTGAGGCCCATTGTTATGCCATTAGTCCACCACAATTGCCTCATGTTTCAGCATTATAATGCATGTCCCGATGTTGCAAGGATCTGTACATGATTCCTGGAAGCTGAAAATGTCCCATTTCTTCCATGGCCTGCATACTCATCAGACATGCCAACCATTGAGCATGTTTGGGATGCTCTGGATCGACGTGTACGACAGCGTTTCCAGTTCCCACCAATATCCAGCAACTTTGCACAGCCATTGAAGAGGAGTGGGACAACATTCCACAGGCCACGTTTCCTAGACGTTTCCACTTCACAATAACAGCACTTACAGTTGACCGGGGCATCTCTAGCATGGCAGAACTTTGACGAACTGACTTGTTGGAAAGGTGGCATCCTAAGACTGTGCCATGTTGAAAGTCCCTGTGCTCTTCAGTACGGGCCATTCTACTGCCAATGTTTGTCTATGGAGATTGCATGGCTGTGTGCTCGGTTTTATACACCTGTCAGCAATGGGTGTGGCTGAAATAGCCGAATCCACTAATTTGAAGGGATGTCCACATACTTGCTGCACGAAATCTAAGGAAGTCTCTAGATTTACTCGCCTGAAGTAGAATGTCTTATGATGAACTGTAGACCACACTATTTGCCAAGAGAGTTTTCATCTATACTTTTCGTGGCTGTCTATTTACCACCACAGATGGATTTTGGCACTAAGACCGCACTCAGTCAGCTGTATAAGGAAATAAGCAAATAGGAAACCACTCACCCAGAGGCGGCGTTCCCAGTGGCCGGAGGCTTTAATACAGGGAAACTTAAATCAGTTTTACCTAATCTCTATCAACATGTTAAATGCGCAAAAAGAGGGGAAAAAATTCTAGATTACCTGTACTCCACACACAGAGACACGTACAAAGCTCTCCCTCGCCCTCCATTTGATAAATCTGACCACAATTCTATCCTCCTGATTCCTGCTTACCAGCAAAAATTAAAGCAGAAAGCACCACAGTCTATAAAAAAGTGGTCAGATGAAGCAGATGCTAGACTACAGGACTGTTTTGCTATCACAGAATGGAATATGTTCTGGGATTCTTCCGATTGCATTGAGGAGTACACCACATCAGTCACTGGCTTTATCAATAAGTGCATCGAGGACATCATCCTCACAGTGACTGTACGTACCTACCCCAACCAGAAGCCATGGATTACAGGCAACATTCGCCCTGAGCTAAAGGCTAGAGCTGCCGCTTTCAAGATGCGGGACTCTAACCCGGAAGCTTATAAGAAATCCTGCTATGCCCTCCGATGAACCATCAAACAGGCAAAGCACCAATACAGGGCTAAGATTGAATTGTACAACACCGGCTCCGATGCTCGTCTTATGTGGCAGTGCTTGCAAACTATTGCACACTACAAATGGGAAGCACAGTTGTGAGCTGCCCAGTGACACGAGCCTACCAGACGAGCTAAATCACTTCTATGCTTGCTTTGAGGCAAGCAACACAGAAGCATGCATGAAAGCATCAGCTGTTCAGGACGACTGTGTGATCACGCTCTCTGTAGCCGAAGCCGAAGTGAGTAAGACCTTTAAACAGGTCAACATTCACAAGGCCGCGAGGTCAGACGGATTACCAGGACGTGTGCTCCAGGCATGTGCAGACCAACTGGCAGGTGTCTTCACTGACATTTTCAACATGACGCAATCTCTGTTCCACTCCACACTGCCCTTTCCCACCTGGACATAAGGAACACCTATGTGAGAGTGCTATTCATTGACTTCAGCTCAGTGTTCAACACCATAGTACCCTCAAAGCTCATCACTAAGCTAAGGAACCTAGGACTAAACACCTCCCTCTGCAACTGGATCCTAGACTTCCTGACGGGCCACCCCCAGGTGGTGAGGGTAGGTAGCAACACATCTGTCACGTTGATCCTAAACACTGGTGCCCCTCAGGGGTGCATGCTTAGTCCCCTCCTGTACTCCCTGTTCACCCATGACTGCACGGCCAGGCACGACTCCAACACCATCATTAAGTTTGCAGACGACACAACAGTGGTAGGCCTGATCACTGACAACGATGAGACAACCTATAGGGAGGAGGTCAGAGACCTGGCCGGGTTGTGCCAGGATAACAACATATCCCTCAACGTAATCAAGACTAAGGAGATGATTATGGACTACAGGAAAAGGAGGACCGAGCATCGCCCCCATTCTCATCGACGGGGCTGTAGTGGAGCAGGTTGAGAGCTTCAAGTTCCTTGGTATCCACATTACCAACAAACTAGATTGATCCAAACACACCAAGACAGTCATGAAGAGGGCACAACAAAGCCTATTCACCCTCAGGAAACAAAAAATATTTGGCATGGGTCCTCAGATCCTCAAAAGGTTTTACAGCTGCAACATCGAGAGCATGGTTGCATCACTGCCTGGTACGGCAACTGCTCGGCCTCTGACCGCAAGAGCAAGCGGTACCGGAGCGCCAAATCTAGGACAAATCTAAGGCTTCTCAACAGCTCAACCCCCAAGCCATAAGACTCCTGAACAGGTAATCAAACGGTTACCCAGACTATTTGTATTGTGTGCCCCCCAACCCCTCTTTTACGTTGTTGCTACTCTCTGTTTATCATATATGCATAGTCACTTTAACTATGCATTCATGTACATACTACCTCAATTAGCCCGACTAGACACATTGGCTACCCGGACTATCTGCATTGTGTCCCGCCACCCCTCTTTGACGCTACTGCTACTCTCTCTTTATCATATATGCATTGTCACTTTAACCATACCTACAATTGGCCTGACTCACTAGTGCCTGTATAGAGCCTCGCTACTGTATATAGCCTCGCCACTGTTATATCTTTTTACTCTGGTTTTTTATTTCTTTACTTGTCTATTGTTCACCTAATACCTATTTTTTACTTAGAAATTGCACTGTTGGTTAGGGCCTGTAAGTAAGCATTTCACTGTTTTACCTGCTGTATTCGGCGCACGTGACCAATAAACTTTGATTTGATTTGATTTGCATTGGACCTTTAACCCTACCTGACCACAGCTCTGTCGAGACTGAATGGTACTACTGTGTGACTTCACCTGGCTTCGGGAAGGTGGAGGCTCTAACAGTATTAAATAGGGAAAAGTGACAGTAGCTGTTGTCGTGGTCTGTGTCAGGTGGATCAGTGTTTCCCCTAGGATTTTTTTCAGCAGCGGTGGCAGAGTTAGCAGGGGTGGGCGTTTTCCTGGGGCATACGTCTCTATAGCTACACAGTAGATGGTGCGCCACTGACTCTGCTTAAAGCATATTGGGAAACCTCTGGGTGGATGAATAAGAAGCAAGAGTTTAGCACTAGCATCCAGAAGTATGTTAGTTAGATGAAAAACATGTAAAGAAAGACTTCATTGTTCTGCTTGTGCTAATTCACCATGAAAGAGATCATTGTGTTTGCACAATTACGCATATTAAGTGTGTAGGTGGGAGGAAGACCTGTGCTCACGCATGGCCACTAGGAGCTGCCAACAGTGTCCTGCTGCATCCCACCTCCCCTCCTCTGTCTTCTAACGCAGATAAGGAAGTTGCATTTAGGATTTTATGCCCTTGGAAATTGCTCAAATAGTTCAAACTGGTTCCCTATATCATACAGCCCTAGTAGGGGCTTGTGTACGGACACCACAGCATGTGTGGATTGTTACTGTGAGGTGTTGGCATTGCCCAGCAGTGTACACACACACACAGTCTCACACACATTCAGTACAGTCATTGGTTGAAACATTGTGACTCCAGTGTTACTGTGTCACTTCTATTCAGCCCTAGCCATATGAGGGTAATCAGGGTATTTGTGCACTTCATTGTTAATAAAAGACTGCTAACACATGTTTCGTGGAATAGCCTCCGTACGTTCCTCATACATTACATGCCGCTCCATGTTTCCTTGATTTATGGTTGTTGGGATGGCTGATGAGGAAAAAAATATGATTTAATCCATTTTAGATTAAGGCTGTAACGTAACAAAATCTGGAAAAAGTGAAGGGTTCTGAATCCTTTCCGAATGCACTGTAGGACATGTTTAACGAATACCATGGAGAGGTTTTCCCCTTTATTTCTGAGTATTGTTTCCCTTGTTAGCATTTTCTTCCGACCAATAATGCAGTGATTGAAACCATCCCATAGCTCCTCTCCTAATCCGACTCAGATATCTATTCTACACGGCACAGCCCAGGGAAACAGATCTAGTCCTGGTTGACTAACATGGACAAGAGCTGGTCCAGGCTAACTGATACACTACTGCACTGACTCCCTCTTCTTTGTCCTTGGCTGCATATGGTTCAAAAGAGGTCCGAAAACCAAGAGCTTCGCTAGTAGTGAGAGCTTCATAAGTAGTGAGAGTAAGTATACAAAGCCTTTATAGAGACTATATAAAAACTTGAGGTAAATGTGTATAACTTATTCTTAAAAGACACATTTTGACTAATGAGGGCTCCAGCATCTGGTGTTGACCTGTGACCGCTTCGCGTTCCTAGGAAACTATGCAGTTTTTTGTTTTTTTACGTGTTATTTCTTACATTAGTACCCCAGGTCATCTTAGGTTTCATTACATACAGTCGAGAAGAACTACTGAATATAAGATCAGCATCAACTCACCATCAGTACGACCAAGAATATGTTTTTCGCGACGCGGATCCTGTGTTCTGCCTTACAAACAGGACAACGGAGTGGATCCTATGCAGCGACCCAAAAAAACGACTCCGAAAGAGAGGGAAACGAGGCGGTCTTCTGGTCAGACTCCGGAGACGGGCACAGCGCGCACCACTCCCTAGCATTCTTCTTGCCAATGTCCAGTCTCTTGACAACAAGGTTGATGAAATCCGAGCAAGGGTAGCATTCCAGAGGGACATCAGAGACTGTAACGTTCTTTGCTTCACGGAAACGTGGCTTACTGGAGAGACGCAATCCGAAGCGGTGCAGCCAACAGGTTTCTCCACGCATCGCGCAGACAGGAAAAAACATCTTTCTGGTAAAAAGAGGGGCGGGGGCGTATGCCTTATGACTAACGTGACATGGTGCGATGAAAGAAACATACAGGAACTCAAATCCTTCTGTTCACCTGATTTAGAATTCCTCACAATCAAATGTAGACCGCATTATCTACCAAGAGAATTCTCTTCGATTATAATCACAGCCGTATATATCCCCCCCCAAGCAGACACATCGATGGCTCTGAACGAACTTTATTTAACTCTCTGCAAACTGGAAACAATTTATCCGGAGGCTGCATTCATTGTAGCTGGGGATTTTAACAAGGCTAATCTGAAAACAAGACTCCCCAAATTTTATCAGCATATCGATTGCGCAACCAGGGGAGGAAAGACCTTGGACCATTGTTACTCTAACTTCCGCGACGCATATAAGGCCCTGCCCCGCCCCCCTTTCGGAAAAGCTGACCACGACTCCATTTTGTTGATCCCTGCCTACAGACAGAAACTAAAACAAGAGGCTCCCACGCTGAGGTCTGTCCAACGCTGGTCCGACCAAGCTGACTCCACACTCCAAGACTGCTTCCATCACGTGGACTGGGAGATGTTTCGTATTGCGTCAGATAACAACATTGACGAATACGCTGATTCGGTGTGCGAGTTCATTAGAACGTGCGTTGAAGATGTCGTTCCCATAGCAACGATTAAAACATTCCCTAACCAGAAACCGTGGATTGATGGCAGCATTCGTGTGAAACTGAAAGCGCGAACCACTGCTTTTAATCAGGGCAAGGTGTCTGGTAACATGACCGAATACAAACAGTGCAGCTATTCCCTCCGCAAGGCTATCAAACAAGCTAAGCGCCAGTACAGAGACAAAGTAGAATCTCAATTCAACGGCTCAGACACAAGAGGCATGTGGCAGGGTCTACAGTCAATCACGGACTACAGGAAGAAACCCAGCCCAGTCACGGACCAGGATGTCTTGCTCCCAGGCAGACTAAATAACTTTTTTGCCCGCTTTGAGGACAATACAGTGCCACTGACACGGCCTGCAACGAAAACATGCGGTCTCTCCTTCACTGCAGCCGAGGTGAGTAAGACATTTAAACGTGTTAACCCTCGCAAGGCTGCAGGCCCAGATGGCATCCCCAGCCGCGCCCTCAGAGCATGCGCAGACCAGCTGGCCGGTGTGTTTACGGACATATTCAATCAATCCCTATACCAGTCTGCTGTTCCCACATGCTTCAAGAGGGCCACCATTGTTCCTGTTCCCAAGAAAGCTAAGGTAACTGAGCTAAATGACTACCGCCCCGTAGCACTCACATCCGTCATCATGAAGTGCTTTGAGAGACTAGTCAAGGACCATATCACCTCCACCCTACCTGACACCCTAGACCCACTCCAATTTGCTTACCGCCCAAATAGGTCCACAGACGATGCAATCTCAACCACACTGCACACTGCCCTAACCCATCTGGACAAGAGGAATACCTATGTGAGAATGCTGTTCATCGACTACAGCTCGGCATTCAACACCATAGTACCCTCCAAGCTCGTCATCAAGCTCGAGACCCTGGGTCTCGACCCCGCCCTGTGCAACTGGGTACTGGACTTCCTGACGGGCCGCCCCCAGGTGGTGAGGGTAGGCAACAACATCTCCTCCCCGCTGATCCTCAACACTGGGGCCCCACAAGGTTGCGTTCTGAGCCCTCTCCTGTACTCCCTGTTCACCCACGACTGCGTGGCCACGCACGCCTCCAACTCAATCATCAAGTTTGCGGACGACACAACAGTGGTAGGCTTGATTACCAACAACGATGAGACGGCCTACAGGGAGGAGGTGAGGGCCCTCGGAGTGTGGTGTCAGGAAAACAACCTCACACTCAACGTCAACAAAACTAAGGAGATGATTGTGGACTTCAGGAAACAGCAGAGGGAACACCCCCCTATCCACATCGATGGATCAGTAGTGGAGAGGGTAGCAAGTTTTAAGTTCCTCGGCATACACATCACAGACAAACTGAATTGGTCCACTCACACAGACAGCATCGTGAAGAAGGCGCAGCAGCGCCTCTTCAACCTCAGGAGGCTGAAGAAATTCGGCTTGTCACCAAAAGCACTCACAAACTTCTACAGATGCACAATCGAGAGCATCCTGGCGGGCTGTATCACCGCCTGGTATGGCAACTGCACCGCCCTCAACCGTAAGGCTCTCCAGAGGGTAGTGAGGTCTGCACAACGCATCACCGGGGGCAAACTACCTGCCCTCCAGGACACCTACACCACCCGATGTCACAGGAAGGCCATAAAGATCATCAAGGACATCAACCACCCGAGCCACTGCCTGTTCACCCCGCTATCATCCAGAAGGCGAGGTCAGTACAGGTGCATCAAAGCTGGGACCGAGAGACTGAAAAACAGCTTCTATCTCAAGGCCATCAGACTGTTAAACAGCCACCACTAACACTGAGTGGCTGCTGCCAACACACTGACACTGACTCAACTCCAGCCACTTTAATAATGGGAATTGATGGGAAATGATGTAAATATATCACTAGCCACTTTAAACAATGCTACCTTATATAAATGTTACTTACCCTACATTATTCATCTCATACGCATACGTATATACTGTACTCTATATCATCGACGGTATCCTTATGTAATACATGTATCACTAGCCACTTTATACTATACTATGCCACTTTGTTTACATACTCATCTCATTGTACATACTGTACCCGATACCATCTACTGTATCTTGCCTATGCTGCTCTGTACCATCACTCATTCATATATCCTTATGTACATATTCTTTATCCCCTTACACTGTGTACAAGACAGTAGTTTTGGAATTGTTAGTTAGATTACTTGTTATTACTGCATTGTCGGAACTAGAAGCACAAGCATTTCGCTACACTCGCATTAACATCTGCTAACCATGTGTATGTGACAAATAAAATTTGATTTGATTTGATTTGACCTCTGGGTAAGCTGTTTTCCTGGCAGGTCATCCCGCTCCCAGCCTTTCCAGCTGTGCAAAGCAATTCCTGATAACGTATTACGAAAGGAGTCGTCTTGGAAAAGGAGTGGGCCTATGACCTACTATTAGCCTGTGTTTGAAAACTCACTCTATTCTCTGTGTGAGACCCTGCCCCCTCTGGTCCCCCTCAGTGACTCTGCCTCTTCTGAGACCCAGGCGGGAAAAAGCCAGCGGATGTGTATTGATAGGGGAAAGACCGCAATATAAACACAGCCTACAATGCACTCCCGCAAGTGTCACGGCTGATTGAACTCATGTAAACACCATAAGGACTTTGAAAAGAAAGAGGGCAGAGAATGAGAAAAGAGATTCAAATCCCAGAGTAGATGGCTTACTGAGTGCGAGGGCACGGCTAATTTCCCTTTGTGTGTGTGTGTGTGTGTGTGTGTGTGTGTGTGTGTGTGTGTGTGTGTGTGTGTGTGTGTGTGTATGTGTGTGTGTGTCTGTGTGTCTGTCTGTGTGTGTGTGTGTGTCTGTGTGTGTGTTTGAGAGAGGGAGAGAGAGATTGCAGGGTGTGTGTGTTTTTATCAGATAATGATATGACCACCTGTGGCTTGTATTTTTTTTTGTACAGGTGTGGAGCCAATAGTGTGTTTCTCTTACCCTTTGTCTTGTTGAATTTGAGTGTGCATGCTAAACCTGCTCTGTGTCCCACTTTCTCCCTCTCTCTCCCTCTCTTTCTCTCTCTCTTCCTCTTTCCTCTCTCTCAGGAACTGGTGTCCCCATACGGTCACTAAGACGGTGACATGCCAGGTGCAGAATGGGACAACCCTGCAGCGTGTCTACCAGACATGTCGCTGGCCACAGGGATGCACAGGGGGAAGGTGAGTCTGGGACCTCTTATCCAAAACACTGCATGTCAAAACCTCACCAAACACACCCGACATCTACACCTTGATGAATGAGCCACAAGATCAGAGGAACTGTTTCCTCCTTACACTGTTTGTGATGTTGGCCTGTGTGTGTTCCCCAGCTACCGGACAGTGGTCAGACCCTCCTATAAGGTGGTGTACCGTACCATCAACTCTCTGGAGTGGAAGTGCTGTCCAGGCTACAGCGGCACGGCCTGTGAAGAAGGTAAGAGGGCAACAGAGGTCAACATCTTCTGGGATTTATGCACTTACAGATTTCTCTGTTCTTCTCCAGCTGAGCACATCTCTGTACATCTCTGTACATCTCTGTACTTCTCTGTACTTCTCTGTACTTCTCTGTACTTCTCTGTACTTCTCTGTACATCTCTGTACATCTCTGTACTTCTCTGTACTTCTCTGTACATCTCTGTACATCTCTGTACTTCTCTGTACTTCTCTGTACATCTCTGTACTTCTCTGTACATCTCTGTACATCTCTGTACTTCTCTGTACTTCTCTGTACATCTCTGTACTTCTCTGTACTTCTCTGTACATCTCTGTGCTTCTCTGTACTTCTCTGTACATCTCTGTACATCTCTGTACTTCTCTGTACATCTCTGTACATCTCTGTACTTCTCTGTAAATCTCTGTACTTCTCTAGTTTCTGGTCCCTGTAGTGCCTTTCTCTCCTCTCTCTGCATCTCCCTCCCCCCTCAATGCTCACAACTGAAAACACATGAATGTGAACAGAACAATGAGGACATGAGATTTTGGTGCGAGGCGAGAGAGAGACCAGAGGAGGTGATGGTAATTAAGGGCTGAGGTAGTGAATCCTAGGCATGTGATATGTAGTCCTGGAGCCTGGTTCTGACGCAGCTCTGAGCGGGGGCCAGCCCATCAGCCATGTTGTGGTCGGAGAAACCATGAAGACCAGACGGCTGCCAGGACTGCCTTAGCTCTCCCCCACTTCCTCCTTCTTTCCACTCTCACTTCCCCTTCTCACTCTCTCTCGTATGGTTCACTTTCTCACTCTCAAGTTTGATATCTCTCTCATTTCTCTCTTTTTTTGTCATCCCTTTCTTCCTGTCTGTAAGTTATCTTTTCTCACTTATCTCAAGTTCAATAATGTATCTTTGTC
The DNA here is from genome assembly GCF_057628025.1 of Oncorhynchus mykiss. Classification (NCBI taxonomy): domain Eukaryota; kingdom Metazoa; phylum Chordata; class Actinopteri; order Salmoniformes; family Salmonidae; genus Oncorhynchus; species Oncorhynchus mykiss. The sequence continues at coordinate 61,705,372 of NC_143032.1, read as the reverse complement.
TTCGTTCCATTCCCCATTTCAACATATCTCTCTATCTCTATTTTCCTCTGTGTTATCCAGTATCCCTAGTTCCTCACTGTTAGCCTCTTAGGGGTTCCTCAAAACTAATAAATGAGTAACATGGATAAACACTAGGATATCCCTCTGTTTGCCTGCATATCAATACACTCACTCGCCAGTGGTCTAGAGAAACCTCACATCAGCATTTTAGGGCAGAGCCAACAGCCTCCAGTTTATTCATCTTTTAGGTTTTTTAAGTGTCCAACTTGACTGTTATTGAATTGCATAAGGTCAATTATTTTGTATGGTTTTGCATTTCATGGTCCATCTGCAAGTATGGTTTCATCCCCTTAAAATGCCAACACTCTGTTATTGCTATTCTGATCCTTTCAACTCCAGTAACTCCCCCTGCCTACACTCCACACACTTCTCCTCACACCACTCACCCAGAACAGAGCCTAATAATTTCCCTTGGCGCTGGCTGGCCCCCTGTCTGGTGTAGAGGGTGGAGTGACTGTTTGTCCCAGGACCCAGGGCTGATTACAATAACCCTTTACTGTGATAACATGTTGAGTTCTCAGTGGTGTTGACATGGGACTACTGTTTCCCTCACCAGCCAGCCCACTCCTCCCAGGTGAGCTAACAGTCTCTCTGGGGGGCTCACAGGGGCCCACTACCTGCTGAAGGGTGCTTTAATAGGGCCTCATTTGGGAGAAATTACCCCACTTTTCCCATCCCACCAGCAACCCCTTTACACATGTGCCTAGGGCTGTGCTGGTCACGAAATATAGTCAGCTGGTGATTGTCAAGCAAATAACTGTCAGTCTCACGGTAATTGACCGTTAATTAACATAACACATTTAGCATCTCCTGGCTTCCACACAGTGGCCTACAAGCCACTGAAGCAGACCTTTGGAACATCTACATTTTGAAAAGTCTAATAAATCCATATAATATAGCCTACACCTTCACAATAAGTCCATTATCTATTTTAGACAGATCTAAAGAAACATGAAGAAAATGTCATGTATTTCAGAAGAACAGAATAGCATACTCTGAGATGTCCTTATGTTAGGTCCTGATCTGGCTATGCCAAACGGCTGTGGGCTACACTAGTTCATTTAGCAGACAAGATTTGCTTAGAATCTTGTGGCATTATTTTATATTATTTTATAGCATGAAGAATACAATTGAACAAAGCTGAATAAGATATAAAGGATATTTTCTCCAAAAGATTTGAGGGAGTGCGCACATGCAGCTATTCTGGGTTGAGTGGTTAACGAAGATATACGTACTTCTATATGCTTAATTTTTAGTTATTCGTGTAATTTTAGTTGTTCTACATACGTTGGGCTATATGTTTTGATTTTCAATACACTGTAATGCTGCGTGATGCGACTCTAATGATTATTTGAAAAAAGTTGCTTGAAGGGCATGTGCTCTGCTTTGTTTTTATGCGCAGGCTGTACAGACTCAGTCTCTCATTCACAATTTGGCAAGCACTTGATAATGCCTCGGATTTCACAGCGGCATCCCCTATGTGTGGATGTAATGCACCCTACAAAAATCCATGCTTTTTTAAGGCCAATGGCTGCGGTGCCTGGGCCCTGAGTGCTGCATTGTGCCCTTCTCCCTGAGTGCTGCACGCTCTGAAGCACCTCTCACTCACATGGCTCTCCATCCGTCTTTCTCACAGGCTACAAGTGAAGACAGGCACATCAGGGATGCAACTGCATGCGTCCTTATCCAATTCCGAGGTGCATATTGAAGATATTGGAAGAACTGTCCACATTTACTTTTCGTCAGCCGACAAGATAAGTAGGCCTAATGAACAGCAAAAGCACTAGCCTATGTCAATCTACTATCCCCCAAAGTACAAAAGTCGACCCATTATTTTCTGTGCGAGAAATAAAAATTCCAAACATAGTCTGGGACAGTTGTGGGATGCGATGGATCCCAAATGAATACCACTAGCATCAAAAAAACTTTTTTACGCAATGTGGCTGACACAATATCAGAACGTTTAGCTTGAAATGTTGATAAACTATTTCTTCACATTATAAGCGCAGCAATGCGTACATGGCAGAAGGCTATAAGCGCAAATGTTCCATTAGCGGGAAAACACTATTATCAAAAGTGACCACAAATGTGATTATGCATATAACGCTTTTATTATAAAGGTGCATTTTTATTGTGAAAATGATCTTCTCCAAACTTGAAACTCAAGTGCTGCTTATATACTGTATATACACACACACACACCAGTTAGGCTCTACTGTACACCTCTTGTATTGTAAAGCAGATTAATGTGCTTAATTTTAAGAAGTTTTTTGGCCACTTTAGTTGTGATACAAACCTTATCAAAAAATATAGCCCTACACTCTACATGAGGTGTGCCACTATGATTAGAAAAAGTTGCAAAAAAAGGCATTGTTTCTTATGCTAGGCATCATTCATTCTAGATTGAATCTTGTCTTTACATATACTAAATAATATATGTGTGAAATTTGTTTTGATTTAGAATGGACCATTATTATGCACCTGTCTTGAAATACATGCCCTCTATGCACTTAAATAGCGAATGGAGGATGCTTTTCCCATGGTTTATTTTCATGCCAGCCAGGTAGCCTGTATTCCTGTTGTAAAGATAAGCAATGTGCTTAATATTAGGAAAGTTGAGAAATAAAAATAGTAGGCCTAGCCTATAGAAAGCTGATGGGAGCCTCCTCTTTTTAGTAGAGGCCATCCCTCTGTTTTCTCGTACAATTGCATAGCCTGCAGAAATGTTGCACAACATGAGGTCATGGGCTCTTATGAAGTGTTTGAATCGATTTTTGATTACATTTGCATTGATGTCAGAGTTATTAAAGGGACAATAGAGTGCTGAGTACCAGGCAGTTAGCAAGATTGGTAGGCTATTAATCACCATCAGCAGCATCAGAGCTTGGAGAAGCCTAATTACCGTGACTGCCTTCATGAGTCGTCACAGCCGGTGTGGCGGTAACATGGTCACCGCAACTGCCCTACATGTGCCTACACATGGTACAAGGTGTACCGGTGGAGGCTCCTCAGAGGAGGAAGGAGAGGGCCATCCTCGGTAAATTTCATAAAAACAAAATTTTCAAAACATTGAAAAAGTTATACTTTTTAGATAAAACTATACTAAATAGAATCACGTCACCAAATAATTGATTAAAACACACTATTTGGCAATGAACGTCTACAGTAGCCTTAACAACACTCTGCAGGGTAGCACCATGGTGTAGCCGGAGGACAACTAGCTTCCGTCCTGCTCTGGGTACATTGCCTCAGTACAAAACCTAGGAGGCTCATGATTCTCACCCCCTTCCATAGACGTACACAGTAATTATGACAACTTCCAGAGGAGGTCCTCCAATCTATCAGAGTTCTTGCATCATGAACATGTTGTCCACCCAATCAAAGGATCAGAGAATTAATATAGTACTGAAAGCATAAGCTACAGCTAGCTAGCACTGCAGTGCAGTGCATACAATGTGGTAAGTAGTTTCAAAGATTCAAAGAGAGTGAAAGACAAAAGTTGAACAGTTTTGAACAAATCCATTTCTTCCAAAATGAAGGAGAAGCAAGTGAAAGATAGATACATCATTTATTTTTTAACTTTCAGTTTCACTTACTTAGCTAGCAAATGCGGCTAGCTTGTTTAACCTACTCAAACACCCTGCTCAAAAATAAGGATGCTATGTTAGCTAGCTGGCGATGACTATCCAACAAAACACGAGAACCCTCAAAATCAAGGTAAGCTTTTGGTTTTACTAATTTATTGCTACCGGGCCTGCCGGTGTAAGAGCTAAACTGCTTACTGACTGTAGACTGTAACGTTACTGTAACATCTTTTAGCTATGTTGACTATGACGTTACTTTAGGTAATATGGTGACAACGATGTAGGCTGTGTGTAGTGGTTATGATATGGTTTGGCTTGGAAAGTTTTTTTCGCTTGATCACATACAGCTGATGTGTTGTGCATTGAAGTCTACAAGCAAAGGGACAAGGTGATAGGAGGAGAGAAGGAATACAACTCTGCTATGAAAGTGAACTGTGAAATGTGATCAGAGGTGTATTCATTCTACCGATTCTGTTGAAAATAGTTTCTTAAACGGAAGCAAACGGAACAAAATGGGGATAGACGTACCTACATTTGTCGAATAGAAACTCTCGTTTGCAACTGTTGGACTAATGATTACACCTTATATCAGCTAGATGCAGGCAAGACTGTGCAAGGCTGTATTTAATGTGTCACTGTCTGTCCATGTGTCACTGTCTTTCACCTTAAATGTATCTCTCGACCTGTGTGTACCTACTTTGTAAAATGTCATTCATAGGCTAGGTTGTAGCAACCTCGTGATGACTATAGGGACATTTTTAGTATCATGTAGTAGCCTAAACCTCTCGCTGTTACATTGAACTGGGTGAATGGGATATGATTGACAGTCATCCAATATGCTATAAATATAGGCCATTCTCATGAAAAAATACATCTTAAATGTCACTGACCACCACTGAGGTGTACATATGTCAGAAGCCCTCTGATACAGCGTATGAGACACTCAAAAACTCCCACTCACGCATGGACAGACTACCGAGATACACACACACAGACAACACACGCACGCACGCACAGACACACACACACACACACACACACACACACACACACACACACACTGTCAAAAGACCTAGAATTATCCAGTTAAGTAGTACTAGAGGGCCATGGTGGGGGTTTGTCTGGGGGGTTTGAGACAGGGACAGGGATGCTGAGATTAGACACTTATGAGAGCGCCGTTCCGGGTGTCTCAGATCACAAGCAGCACTGAGTGGAAGTGTCAGCTCCTATTCAGAGAGCCCTACTATGCAGTGGGTGGATAGCATCCAGGACCGCCGCCGGGACTGTGTAGGAGAGGCCCCTGCCAGCACCCAACCTGATACCCCTCCTCTCAGCCCCCTCTTCAACTACCGTAAGGACAAATACAAACCAGCGACACTGGATGACTGGAGATGAGACAGCACATGTACAAATTGTTGCCATTGTGTTGCCAAGGGAAGTTAGTGCAGCATTCTCAGTTGATGCAGCATTCGAGTGCGAGGTCAAAGATGAGCTGTGTGTGACGTTGTTGTGATTGTTAGCCTCTAGCTTTGCGGATACATGGCCTAGAGAATGTATTTGTGTGTTTTAGACACATAACATAGATGTATGTTATTCATTATTCGTTGAAGTGGACATACGGGATATATCTTTGGTCTGAAGTTGAACTAATGTGATGTCCTGTTCTCTTGATCTATGACCCATTCAAAGTTCCAGTTAAGAGTAGTCTTAGGTGTTCCCCCCTTCCTTCCATCTACACACTCCCTCTGTTGCCTGTCTGCTGTCTGCCTCTCACAGACTGTGGAAAATGTGCATGATCCTTTGATTTACTTTACCTCCCCTAACTTCTCTGTACTGTACCACTACCCTGACTGACCCCCCTCCCAGGGCTGGTCTGAATTACTGCAGCCACCACCACAGCAGACAGGCCAGCTGCAAACTGGGACTGGGACTGGGACTGGGACTGGGGACTGGAGACTGGGACTGGGACTGGGACTGGGATTCTCACTGGGAGGGTGAGAGTTAAGGTGAGACTGAATGATGACAATCCTCCTCATTCAGGAAAGCCAGAGCGGTGAGGGCGCTGTAATCGTAGCGTTGATTGTTGGGGGTTGTTTTCACTTTTGTTCCATCACTCACTTAGCTGAGTTCTTTCCCTTAAATGCATGTACTCACTGACCTTGTTAGGTGCTTTGGAGTTTGGTCCCCTGCCTGCTGTCAGAGTGGCTGACTAGGGTCCAGTCTGTCTGGTGTGTCTGACCTAGAGATAACACGTCTCTGTTTTAGTTTAGAACCTCTTGAAGTGTTTCCCCCAGTCCCAATGGCCCGGGTGCAGAGTGCCCAGACCCAGGATGAGTGAGTGAATACTATTGGATGGGTTCAAGTCACTCAAGTCACTCCAATCAGAGGATCCTGTGGGATCTGTGGCCCGTTGGCTCCACCACATCCAGCCCATGGGCTCCAAAAACAAAACATTACATCACACACAGGCTGATAACAGACAAACCCACTGAGTCAGAGAGAGTCTATGTGGAGTAAGATAACACTGTATTAAGACAGCCACCCCTCATATTTCTCTCTGTTTCTCAAGCCCCCAACCAAATCTCAAGCCTTGGCTGAAATTCCAAACCAGTGGTGTAATTACCTCATCGTAATTGTTTTCTATGAGGTTGGGGAGATATTGTCTTACTGCTGGACCTGCATTACAATGGTCTTTATCTCTGATTGAGCTTGAAAAAACATCTAAGTATTTGCAGATGGAGGCACTTTTATAAACGGCCAGAGAACATGGATATAATGTATGCCTGGATCGCATCACCCTTCCAAGCAACACAACTCTTGTTTTCACTGGGGATATCCCAAGTTACAATACATAAAATAACACTATCAAAATTATACCCCATTTTATTACAACAGAATATCAAACATATTCTGTGTTCCTTATATTTGATTATGACATTGGAGTTTATGGTTGACTTCAGGAAGCATAGAAGGGAACATACCCCAATCCACATCAATGGGACTGTGGTAGAGAGAGTCACGAGTTTTAAATTGTTCGGCGTCCACATCACCGAGGACTTTCATGGACCAACATCACCACCTCCCTTGTCAAGGCGCAACAGCGTCTCTACTTCCTATGGCGGCTGAAGAAATACGGTATTCTGCCCTGGGTCCTCTCAAAATACTACGGCTGCATCATCGAGAGCGTCCTGACCGGTTGCATCACAGCCTGGTATGGGACTTGCTCTGTCCACGAAAACAAGACCCTCCAGCGGGTGGTGAAGACGGCCTAGCACACCCCTGGGATCGTGCTTCCACCCATCCAGGAAATCTACTGGAAATGGTGCCCGAAGAAGGCCGCAGCATCATCAAGGACCCCACACCCCAGCCACAAGCTGTTCACTTCTTTACCATTGGGCAGAAAGTATTGGAGGTCTGATACCAACAGGCTCAGAGACAGTTTCTATCTACAAGCCATCAGACTGCTGAACACTTGAACCTGCTCTGATTCTTCGCATCTTAGCACACATCACAGCTGCTGCTACCAGCTGTATACGCATATGCGCTGTGATAGTATTCCTGTCTCCCTGACATATACGCTGTGATAGTATTTCTGTCTCCCTGACATATACGCTGTGATAGTATTCCTGTCTCCCTGGCATATACGCTGTGATAGTATTTCTGTCTCCCTGGCATATACGCTGTGATAGTATTCCTGTCTCCCTGACATATACGCTGTGATAGTATTTCTGTCTCCCTGGCATATACGCTGTGATAGTATTCCTGTCTCCCTGGCATATACGCTGTGATAGTATTCCTGTCTCCCTGACATATACGCTGTGATAGTATTTCTGTCTCCCTGGCATATACGCTGTGATAGTATTCCTGTCTCCCTGACATATACGCTGTGATAGTATTTCTGTCTCCCTGGCATATACGCTGTGATAGTATTCCTGTCTCCCTGACATATACGCTGTGATAGTATTTCTGTCTCCCTGGCATATACGCTGTGATAGTATTCCTGTCTCCCTGGCATATACGCTGTGATAGTATTCCTGTCTCCCTGGCATATACGCTGTGATACTATTCCTGTCTCCCTGACATATACGCTGTGATAGTATTCCTGTTTCCCTCAGGTCAGGTGTGTTAGTTGGCCTCCTGCCCTTTTCCCCTGCTGTGACTGAGTTATGTGAGGATAGAGTGTGAGAAAGAGAGGATGACAATGGGAGGTTCCAGTTGATATCACAGACTGAACATGATTTATAAAGACAGACACGTGAAACAACACAACACCGGGCAGCTTACCTCAGGAGGGGGCCGCAGGCAGCACATTGAGACATTAGGGAGGCAGTGGAGGCTGCTGAGACACATAATAATGTCTGGAAATGAGTTAATGGAATAGCATAAAACACATGGAACCCATGTGTTTGACATATTTGATACCATTCCACTTAAGCCATTACCAGGAGCTCCAGCCATAACCAACCTCCTGTAAAGGGAGGAGGTTTTGCTGAATTAGTGCGGCTGAAAGAGCCCCATCAAGCCATGTTTCTCAGCCAAGCGGAGGCTGCGGTTTCTGGGCTGCAATTACGGCGTGGCCGAGAGGCAGAGGCTCCGCATCTTTAATAAGCCGCAAAAATGTAATCTGTGTTTTCACAGCTCAGCTCGGCTTATCAGAGGCCTACACTCTAAGCCCCTCACTTTAAACATCGCTGGGCTGCAGCTTGCCATTAGCAAGGGGAGTGTGAGAGTACGTGGGGGCTGGTGTGTTCAGGGTGTGTGTGTGTGTGTGTGTGTGTGTGTGTGTGTGTGTGTGTGAGCGTGCGTGCGTGCGTGCGTGTGTGCCTGCGTGCGTGTGTGCGTATGTATACATGAGTGTATATGTGTGGGTGGGAGAGCGAGGTGTTGAGCATTTGTATGATGAAGGATGCAGCTGTTAAGCGTGATTAGCCGTTTTAATGACTGTAGTTTTTAGTAGCTGTAAGTGGAAAGACCCCAGTGTGAGGTCACGGGTGTGGGAGCCGCACGAGACCAGTTCCTCTCTCTCTCTGAGTGCTGACCACTCCCACTCCTCTTGGATCACACAAAGGAACACTGTCAAAAACAACATATTATGACCCAACATAAAGCCACCACTTTCCAGAGCTGTCTCTGAAGTGGCCCTTCTCTCTCCTCTCAACCACCCCCCTGGTCCCACAGTCGCCTTGTTTGCATTAAACAGGTTTTAAAACCACTGGAACACTGACACGGGACATACACATACACATACACCCAAACACACTCATACATACACATACACCCAAACACACTCACACATACACATACACCCAAACACACTCACACATACACATACACCCAAACACACTCACACATACACATACACATACACATACACCCAAACACACTCACACATACACATAAACCCAAACACACTCACACATACACATATACCAAAACACACTTACACATACACATACACCCAAACACACTCACACATACACATACACCCAAACACACTCACACATACACATACACATACACCCAAACACACTCACACATACACGCAAACACACTCACACATACACACTGATTTATTTAGAAGGAAACATAGACACACACGTCACGAATTACACACATAAGCACTTTCAGATGCACACACATACTCCTGCACGTACACGAACACACACTCACCGTCAGCCACAAAACACTATTTGCACAGACACACATAGCCATGAAGGCATCCTATACATCCACACAGACAGGCATGCTCCCAGCCGTATGCAGACAGGCCTGTGCTGCGGAGATTCATGGCTGTGTAAATGGCAAGCGACAGCAGCACAAGTGCTGAGCCCAAATTGGAAGCAGCTGAAGCCAGGCAAGGCAAGGGGAGGAGAGCAAAGGGTCCCAGATGAGATTAGAGACGAGAGAGTCCAGCCCCTGGCACCTCGCTTCTCCACTCAGAGGGGATTAGTCACAACAGTCATTCATTACCATACGACACCAGCCGATTTATTAGTGGGACCAGCCATCAATTAACTAAAGCAAACAGGGGAAAGGAAGCTATTTTTCTCTCTCTGTCTGTTTTGCGCGCTACTCTGTTGTTGTGTGTTTGTGCTCATTTGTTAAGATGGAAAGAGTTGTTTTAGACTATTTCAAAGTATATCTTAGAGGAAACCAACTATTGCCACAGGTCAGATGAAGGTTGAGATTCCCTGTGCTGCAGGTCAGTTTATTTATGGTTTCCCTGGCTTCCCTGGAGTCCCAAGGCATCGTGGATTATTGAAAATCATGCTTCTTCTTCTGGGGAAATGGACCCAGCAGGCAGAGATAGAACTGTGTGCATGCCTGCCCTCTCCACCACACACACACACACACACACACACACACACACACACACACACACACACACACATACACACACACACACACACACACACACACACACACACACACACACACACACACACACACACACACACACACACACACACACTCCTGCCCTAGCCCAATGGCAGCCACTATGCGCTCCTCTGTACCCAATAAATGAGAGGCATTACCTCTTACCCTGCAGTTTAACATGACCTATGTGCTGCTGTATGAGTGACCCACAAGCAAAGGACTATCAATGAAAATGCGCAGAAAGGAGGAGAGGCGGGGGGAGAGTTGGGGAACAAACATAAATTGGGTTTAAACATCTAAAAGAGAACCCGTCAGATATCCTATTCTTTTTGTTTTGGGTCAGTGCTGCTAATGACCTCACCCTGATCTCCCTGTGTTAGCCTCAGTTCTCAGGAGAAGCTTGTGGTGTAAAGAAGGTCAGCCATGGTGTGGAATTGTGCTGCAGCCCTCGACTGTCTCTGCTCTACATCCTGACTGAGTGATGTCATCAGAGGTGCGCTAGGTCTGTCTGATGAGTCTAAACCTATTACCTTTACTGTAGCTTTGATGGATTATGACAAGGCCGGGAGGTATATTTCTAAATGTTTTGACATCGTTGAGGCTGAGACAATCGCAGCATTAATGGGACTGGCCTGTGCTCTCAGGGTGCTGGTGGTAATGTGCTGTGCATCCCTGATGAGTTCACCTAGCCCAGCGCTGGCTCCCAATGGGATTGCCCTCCCTTCGTCTGTGGATCTCTTTCACGGAAGGACCTCCACTCATTCCCTCAAGTTGGGGCGGCGCACAATTGGCACAGCATCGTCCGGGTTAGGGTTTTGCCAGGGTAGGCCGTCATTGTAAATACGAATATGTTCTTAACTGACTTGCCTAGTTAAATAAATTAAACCTAAACTATCGTTTCTCTTTTCTCAATCTATCTTCTACCTCTCTCCTCACCTTACCCTGTCAGTCTCTCCACTCACTTCTTCTCTCCTGTCTTCTTGCATCCTCATTCCTCGCCTCTCCTCTTTCCTCTTATCCTTTCGCCTGTTCCTCTCTTATCTCTACTTCTCTTCCCTCTCGCTGTGCAGTGCGTCAGTCCTGGCTGCCTCTCAATCCTCCACACTGCCAACTCTCTCTCTCTGACTGATCCCTTTATTATTTTATTACAGCCCTGGGCAGCTGCAGATATTAATCCAAATTAAATCGAATTATGCCCCTCCCTCCTCCTCTCCTCTTTCCTCCCTCCCTCCTGCAGTTGTCCAGATGCTGCAAAGCAAAATGTTTAGTATGAAACCAGCATGGAAACTATGCTAGCAGTTGCTATGCTGGTGCTGTGTATCATAGTGTATATGCAGTATTTGTTTGAGGTTTTGCATACTCCCAGAAGTCTTAATTGTCTGATTGCACATTCGTCATCTTTACATGAGTTCATAAACATATACGACGCCACATGAAAGGGACTCAAAGAATTGTGGTCCAATTGGTGTGGATTGAGAAAGCAGCTATCTAAACCAAACCATGCCTACCACTACTACACTCCCCTATCCCAAACCACAGACAGACAGACAACCACAACAAAGCATTGGGCTGCGGTGGATGGATGGGTGGTGTTCAAGGATCATTTCAGGGACCTCCCAAAACCCATCGTCTTGCTGTTCCTCTACAACCCAATCCTTCAAACCTGCAGCCACTGGATAAATAGGTAGACTCAGGTTGCAGTCACATTGCTATCCCCACTCTGCCCTTTGTGAACACTATTTACTGTTCCTCTCCTCTCGTCTGCGTATGTGGTGGAGTGAGGTGGTGCTGAGTCAGAAAGAGAGAGGTTTGGTGATGTTAGTGATTCATTATGGGTTGGAGCTGGAGAAGGGGTTTTGGATGAGCTGCACTTGCACACAGGCTAATTAGAGACAAGCCTGGTTCTGTGAGCAGCAACCAGAGACTACAAAGCACAATACTTCCCTCTGGCCTCTGTGGAACCAATCGCCTTGACTGGGGGAAAATGACTTCACCTCATAGGCTGGAACAGGGAACAGTGGAAGGTATAGGAGTGTCTCTAACGATCCGATTACTGGAATACAGTATGAGGCCAAATTAGGGGTGTGAACATTTAAACGTTTAAATGAAGTTGGGATCCTTAAAGCTGCAATATGTAACTTTCTGGGCGACCTGACCAAATTCACATAGAAATCAGTGGAGGCTGCTCAGGGGAGAACGACACATATTAATGGCTGGTATGGAGTAAATGGAATGGTATGAAAAACATAGTTTTCATTTGTTTGATACCATTCCATTTACTCCATTCCATCCAGTAAACTCCATTCCATTTACTCCATTCCATCCAGTAAACTCCATTCCATTTACTCCATTCCATCCAGTAAACTCCATTCCATTTACTCCATTCCATCCAGTAAACTCCATTCCATTTACTCCATTCCATCCAGTAAACTCCATTCCATTTACTCCATTCCATCCAGTAAACTCCATTCCATTTACTCCATTCCATCCAGTAAACTCCATTCCATTTACTCCATTCCATCCAGTAAACTCCATTCCAGCCATTATTATGAGCCGTCCTCCCAAGTCTAAGAAGCGGTAGATATGCTCTAATGGCGATATTTCAATGCTTCTTGTTCTTAAGTTTAGTTTTTTTACATCTTTTACTTTCTGTTTTGTTCACCAGCTTCAAACAGCTGAAAATATAATACTTTTTTAATGGGAACTCTATTTCACAGAGGTTTAGATGGTTCAATGATTCTCTACGCTATACTTGCTTGTTTTGTCACATAAACTGAAATTAGGTGAACTATTCACATTTTTGAAACCAGGAAATGGCGATTTCTGCATCTTTAACATCAAGGGCATCTTTAACGTTAAGAAAACTCCCTAGCCGACAATATGCTATAAAGTCATTGGGTAAAGTTGTGTAATTTCAATAAAACAGAGAGGAAGAGCTAAACTAAGCTACTTTGGTGACTCACTCTCCCTCGCGCTGGCTCGCCTGCTTTTGCTCGCCTGCTTTTGCTCTTCGCCAATGATTGCAAGTGTGTATTCAGTCTTCAGTCTGTTGCGTGTAAAATATATTATCCTATTAATTGATGTTAGGCCCTTCTTTACTGAAATTGCAAGATACAGCATTCCATTGTGAGATACAGCTTTTGATTGCCGATAGATAGCCCTAATGCACGTTTCTGACTGTCTGCCTTGTGGCCGACCTGCTTATACTGTGCCCCTCACCTCTCTTTCCATCCCTCGCTAGCTCGCTATGAAAAGATGTGGGTTCTCGGAAGTATGGCAACTAATCAGTGTTAGGGTTAGAATTAAGCTTAGGGTTAGGGTTCGGACGTAGAGTTAGTTTTAGAGTTAATGTTAGGGTTAGGGGTTAGGGAAAATAGGATTTTGAATGTGACTGAATTGTGTGTCCCCACAAGGTTAGTTATACAAGACTGTGTGTGTGTGTGTTGTCAGGCCCTGGCTGTGAGCTCAGTGTGAATGAGTGAGAGGATCATAAACACCTGAGGAGGCAGGAACACACAGCTCTCTCATTAGGCTGTATTATGTTCCTGACCAGAGTGGAGCGGGGGAGTCCACTGTTGGCTCTGCATGGCCGTGGAAGGCAGGCGGGGGTCCAACCATAACACAGGGCCATTAACCCATTCTGGATGAGTCCCAGAGGGTAGCAGGGCGGGGCAGGCGGAATGCAGGCCTGGGATTGGAGGTTCAGGGGTACGTCCTCTTGTTAATGATCTCACCCTGCAGAGACTCTCTGGCCAATAAGTTCTCACAGTTTCACTTCAGAATTAGACGTTCATCCATGTTTCTCAAACGTCAAATTTCTAAGTTGTCCCAAACGTCGAAATTCAAAGTGTTTTTAAGGTTAAGTTTAGGCATTAACTCGGTAATCATAAGGTAAGGGTAAAAAACAACTGTCACACTCTGACCATAGAGAGCTTGACTAGGGGGGTGTTCTAGTCATTTATTTTCTATGTGTCTGGTTTGTATGGTTCCCAATTAGAGGCAGCTGGTAATCGTTGCCTCTAATTGGGGATCATATTTAGGAAGCCCTTTCTCCCACCTGCTTTGTGGGATATTGTTTTGAGTGAGTGCATGTAGCACTTCAGTACTGGTCGTTGTTTGTTTCTTGGTTTGTTTAAGTTTCACTAAAATAAAGATGTGTAACTCCAATCCCGCTGTGCCTTGGTCCTTCTCTCCGCACGACCGTGTCAACAACTTTCTATGGCTGGATTCAAACGTGCAACCTTTTGCACCAGAGGCAGATGCTATGCTTACCCCCATCCGCCATCCCTGTCCACAACGCCCTAGCAAAACTGAAACCTACTTGAAGGTAACAGCGCTCACTGTTGCCCCTAGTGGCTGGTTTCCATGTCAACTCCTGACGTCCTCAGACACGGATGGGCATCGAATACTGACTTGTATCACGGGGGACCTGGCTGCTCTGACGTATCACGGGTGACATGGCTGCTCTGACGTATCACGGGTCACCTGGCTGCTCTGACGTATCACGGGTGACCTGGCTGCTCTGACGTATCACGGGTGACCTGGCTGCTCTGACGTATCACGGGAACACTGCTCTGACGTATCACGGGCACACTGCTCTGACGTATCACGGGTGACCTGGCTACTCTGACGTATCACGGGTGACCTGGCTACTCTGACGTATCACGGGTGACCTGGCTGCTCTGACGTATCACGGGCACACTGCTCTGACGTATCACGGGTGACCTGGCTGCTCTGACGTATCCCGGGTGACCTGGCTGCTCTGACGTATCACGGGTGACCTGGCTGCTCTGACGTATCACGGGTGACCTGGCTGCTCTGACGTATCACGGGTGACCTGGCTGCTCTGACGTATCACGGGCACACTGCTCTGACGTATAACGGGTGACCTGGCTGCTCTGACGTTTCACGGGTGACCTGGCTGCTCTGACGTATCACGGGCACACTGCTCTGACGTATCACGGGTGACCTGGCTACTCTGACGTATCACGGGTGACCTGGCTGCTCTGACGTATCACGGGTGACCTGACTGGTCTGACGTATCACGGGCACACTGCTCTGACGTATCACGGGTGACGTGGCTACTCTGACGTATCACGGGCACACTGCTCTGACGTATCACGGGTGACCTGGCTGCTCTGACGTATCACGGGCACATTGCTCTGACGTATCACGGGTGACCTGGCTGCTCTGACGTATCACGGGCACACTGCTCTGACGTATCACGGGTGACCTGGCTGCTCTGACGTATCACGGGTGACCTGGCTGCTCTGACGTATCACGGGTGACCTGGCTGCTCTGACGTATCACGGGCACACTGCTCTGACGTATCACGGGTGACCTGGCTGCTCTGACGTATCCCGGGTGACCTGGCTGCTCTGACGTATCACAGGTGACCTGGCTGCTCTGACGTATCACGGGTGACCTGGCTGCTCTGACGTATCACGGGCATACTGCTCTGACGTATCACGGGTGACCTGGCTGCTCTGACGTATCACGGGCACACTGCTCTGACGTATCACGGGTGACCTGGCTGCTCTGACGTATCATGGGCACACTGCTCTGACGTATCACGGGTGACCTGGCTGCTCTGACGTATCCCGGGTGACCTGGCTGCTCTGACGTATCACAGGTGACCTGGCTGCTCTGACGTATCACGGGTGACCTGGCTGCTCTGACGTATCACGGGCATACTGCTCTGACGTATCACGGGTGACCTGGCTGCTCTGACGTATCACGGGCACACTGCTCTGACGTATCACGGGTGACCTGGCTGCTCTGACGTATCATGGGCACACTGCTCTGACGTATCACGGGTGACCTGGCTGCTCTGACGTATCACGGGCACACTGCTCTGACGTATCACGGGCATACTGCTCTGACGTATCACGGGTGACCTGGCTGCTCTGACGTATCACGGGTGACCTGGCTGCTCTGACGTATCACGGGTGACCTGGCTGCTCTGACGTATCACGGGCACACTGCTCTGACGTATCACGGGTGACCTGGCTGCTCTGACGTATCACGGACACACTGCTCTGACATATCACAGTCACACTGCTCTGACGTATCATAGACACACTGCTCTGACGTATCACGTGTGACCTGGCTGCTCTGACGTATCACGGACACACTGCTCTGACGTATCACGGTGACCTGGCTGCTCTGACGTATCACGGACACACTGCTCTGACGTATCACGTGTGACCTGGCTGCTCTGACGTATCACGGGTGACCTGGCTACTCTGACGTATCACGGGCACACTGCTCTGACGTATCACGGGCACACTACTCTGACGTATCACAGTCACACTGCTCTGACGTATCACGGACACACTGCTCTGACGTATCACGGGCACACTACTCTGACGTATCACGGACACACTGCTCTGACGTATCACGGGCACACTGCTCTGACGTATCACGGACACACTGCTCTGACGTATCACGGGCACACTACTCTGACGTATCACGGACACACTGCTCTGACGTATCACGGGCACACTTCTCTGACGTATCACAGTCACACTGCTCTGACGTATCACGGACACACTGCTCTGACATATCACAGTCACACTGCTCTGACGTATCATAGACACACTGCTCTGACGTATCACGGACACACTGCTCTGACGTATCACAGTCACACTGCTCTGACGTATCACGGGCACACTACTCTGACGTATCACAGTCACACTGCTCTGACGTATCACGGACACACTGCTCTGACATATCACAGTCACACTGCTCTGACGTATCATAGACACACTGCTCTGACGTATCACGGACACACTGCTCTGACGTATCACGGACACACTGCTCTGACATATCATGGACACACTGCTCTGACGTATCACGGGCACACTGCTCTGACGTATCATGGACACACTGCTCTGACATATCACGGGCACAGTGCTCTGACGTATCACGGGTGACCTGGCTGCTCTGACGTATCACGGACACACTGCTCTGACGTATCACAGTCACACTGCTCTGACGTATCACGGACACACTGCTCTGACGTACCACGTGTGACCTGGCTGACAGGGTGGAGGTGTGACCTCACCTCCACCCTACCCGACACCCTAGACCCACTCCAATTTGCTTACCGCCCAAATAGGTCCACAGACGATGCAATCTCAACCACACTGCACACTGCCCTAACCCATCTGGACAAGAGGAATACCTATGTGAGAATGCTGTTCATCGACTACAGCTCGGCATTCAACACCATAGTACCCTCCAAGCTCGTCATCAAGCTCGAGACCCTGGGTCTCGACCCCGCCCTGTGCAACTGGGTACTGGACTTCCTGACGGACCGCCCCCAGGTGGTGAGGGTAGGCAACAACATCTCCACCCCGCTGATCCTCAACACTGGGGCCCCACAAGGGTGCATTCTGAGCCCTCTCCTGTACTCCCTGTTCACCCACGACTGCGTGGTCACGCACGCCTCCAACTCAATCATCAAGTTTGCGGACGACACAACAGTGGTAGGCTTGATTACCAACAACGACGAGACGGCCTACAGGGAGGAGGTGAGGGCCCTCGGAGTGTGGTGTCAGGAAAATAACCTCACACTCAACGTCAACAAAACTAAGGAGATGATTGTGGACTTCAGGAAACAGCAGAGGGAACACCCCCCTATCCACATCGATGGAACAGTGATGGAGAGGGTAGCAAGTTTTAAGTTCCTCGGCATACACATCACAGACAAACTGAATTGGTCCACTCACACAGACAGCATCGTGAAGAAGGCGCAGCAGCGCCTCTTCAACCTCAGGAGGCTGAAGAAATTTGGTTTGTCACCAAAAGCACTCACAAACTTCTACAGATGCACAATCGAGAGTATCCTGGCGGGCTGTATCACCGCCTGGTACGGCAACTGCTCCGCCCACAACCGTAAGGCTCTCCAGAGGGTAGTGAGGTCTGCACAACGCATCACCGGGGGCAAACTACCTGCCCTCCAGGACACCTACACCACCCGATGTTACAGGAAGACCATAAAGATCATCAAGGACATCAACACCCGAGCCACTGCCTGTTCACCCCGCTATCATCCAGAAGGCGAGGTCAGTACAGGTGCATCAAAGCTGGGACCGAGAGACTGAAAAACAGCTTCTATCTCAAGGCCATCAGACTGTTAAACAGCCACCACTAACATTGAGTCGCTGCTGCCAACACATTGACACTGACACTGACTCAACTCCAGCCACTTTAATAATGGGAAATGATGTAAATATATCAGTAGCCACTTTAAACAATGCTACCTTATATAATGTTACTTACCCTACATTATTCATCTCATATGCATACGTATATACTGTACTCTATATCATCGACTGCATCCTTATGTAATACATATATCACTAGCCACTTTAACTATGCCACTTTGTTTACATACTCACCTCATGTATATACTGTACTCGATACCATCTACTGTATCCTGCCTATGCTGTTCTGTACCATCACTCATTCATATATCCTTATGTACATATTCTTTATCCCCTTACACTGTGTATAAGACAGTAGTTTTGGAATTGTTAGTTAGATTACTTGTTGGTTATTACTGCATTGTCGGAACTAGAAGCACAAGCATTTCGCTACACTCGCATTAACATCTGCTAACCATGTGTATGTGACAAATAAAATTTGATTTGATTTGATTTGATTTATCACGGGCACACTGCTCTGACTTATCACGGGCACACTGCTCTGACGTATCACGGGTGACCTGGCTGCTCTGACGTATCACGGGTGACCTGGCTACTCTGACGTATCACGGGTGACCTGGCTGCTCTGACGTATCACGGGTGACCTGGCTGCTCTGACGTATCACGGGTGACCTGGCTGCTCTGACGTATCACGGGTGACCTGGCTGCTCTGACGTATCACGGGTGACCTGGCTGCTCTGGCGTATCACGGGTGACCTGGCTGCTCTGACGTATCATGGGCACACTGCTCTGACGTATCACGGGCACACTGCTCTGACGTATCACGGGTGACCTGGCTGCTCTGACGTATCACGGGTGACCTGGCTGCTCTGACGTATCACGGGCACACTGCTCTGACGTAACACGGGCACACTGCTCTGACGTATCACGGGCACACTGCTCTGACGTAACACAGTCACACCATCCTTCTCTTTCTCCAGCCCTGAACACATGACCTGGGAGTACAACACACTCCCTGACCATCACTTGGAAATCTCTGTACCACAGATCTAATCCTCTTCACCAACAAATTTCTATTCTCTAGTGAGGCAGAAGGCAAAAGACAGTGCCTAAGTTTGGTTCTGCCAAAGTCCCCGCCCCTCCATTCTGGGCTTGAAGGAGAGAATATATGTGCGTGTGTGTGTGTGCGCGCTTGCGTGTGTGCGTGTGGATACATGCGTGTGTGGTTTGTGTATGTGTGTGTGTGTGTGGTGTGTGTGTGCATATGTGGGTGTGTGTGTGTGTGGGTGGGTGAGTGCGCGTGTGCATGTGTAAGGACAGTATGATGGAGACTCTGAGGTGTGACAGTGAAGGAGTCAGGACAGAGGAGATATGAGCTCTTTCTTAAATGATGCATGTCTTACACGCTCTATTAACACAGAGTAAACCCTGCAGAGGGAAACGCTCCTCTGTGTGTGTGTGTGTGTGTGTGTGTGTGTGTGTGTGTGTGTGTGTGTGTGTGTGTGTGTGTGTGTGTGTGTGTGTGTGTGTGTGTGTGTGTGTGTGTGAGAGAGGGAGAGAGAGAGAGATAGATAGAGGCAGATAGGGAGAGGCAGAGAAGCAGAGAGAGGCAGATAAGCAGAGAGAGATAGAGAGAGAGATGAGGTCTAGACATAGTATAGTCTCAGTGCTACTGGGTGGGAGCACAGCAGGGCCTCCCATCACAGCCCTGTCTATCTGCTGCTGTCGTTGTAGTGAGGTAGGGTGGCTGTATTATTTATGTTGGCTCACCTCCATGTTGTCTGTCTGAAGGATTCACCTGACAGGGACTGCACTATCTGGGTCTGAGAGACAATGGGACGGTCAGTCAAATAACTGCTTATTCTGGAGATAGATACCTGCCTCTCACCTAATGAATGAAATGAAATAATGCCCTGGTTCTCAATCATCTCTGAGATGATCATCAGACTGTACACAAATCTCTCTCTGTCTTAGTCTCCTTAAAGATTATCATTCCTCCATGGACATAAATCCTTCATTACATCCTATTTAGAAATGAACTGAAACCTTATTCCCAGCTAATGCGTTTTGTATGAAACCTCCACTTTGGCTGTGTAAATCTAGCTGCTGGTGTAAACAGAGACACATTCAGACTGTGTTACTGAAACGGTAGCCAGATGGGTTCAGAGACTGTTGAGAAGGACTGAAAGTCCAAGCTCAGTTTAGATCCTTCTCTCATCTCTCTCCTCTTCTCTTTCTCCCTTTCTCTCAGACAGGTAATAGTCTATTCACCCCAGTTGTAGATGGAGAGAGAGAGGAGCTATTTTGGCAAACTGTGATTCCTTTCTCCTGACTGCACCTGACAGAACAGAAACCTGACCCACTCCTAACAGTACAGCAGGTTTCATAAAGCTGCGGTGTTCCGTAGTGTTCCATAGAGCTCCATAGTGTTCCATTGTGTTCAATATAGCTCCATTGTGTTCAATATAGCTCCTTAGTGTTCCATAGTGTTCCATAGTGTTCCATAGAGCTCCATAGTGTTCCATTGTGTTCCAAAGAGCTCAATAGTGTTCCATTGTGTTCAATATAGCTCCTTAGTGTTCCAGAGTGTTCCATAAAGCTCTATAGTGTTCCTTTGTGTTCAATATAGATCTATAGTGTGCCATAGTGTTCCATAGTGTTCCATAGAGCTCTATAGTGGTCCTTTGTGTTCAATATAGATCTATAGTGTTCCATGGTGCTCTATAGTGTTCCTTTGTGTTCAATATAGATCTATAGTGTTCCATAGTGTTCCATAGAGCTCTATAGTGGTCCTTTGTGTTCAATATAGATCTATAGTGTTCCATGGTGCTCTATAGGGTTCCTTTGTGTTCAATATAGATCTATAGTGTTCCTTAGAGCTCCACAGTGTTCCATTGTGTTCAATATAGATCTATAGTGTTCCATAGAGCTCCATAGTGTTCCTTAGAGCTGCATAGTGTTCCATTGTGTTCAATATAGATCTATAGTGTTCCATAGAGCTCATTAGAGCTCCATAGTGTTCCATAGAGCTCTATAGTGTTCATTTGTGTTCAATATTGATCTATAGTGTTCCATAGTGTTCCATAGTGTTCCATAGAGCTCTATAGTGGTCCTTTGTGTTCAATATAGATCTATAGTGTTCCATAGTCTTCCATAGAGCTCTATAGTGTTCCTTTGTGTTCAATGTAGATCTATAGTGTTCCATAGAGCTCTATAGTGTTCCTTAGAGCTGCATAGTGTTCCATAGTGTTCCATAGAGCTCTATAGTGTTCCTTTGTGTTCAATATAGATATATAGTGTGCCATAGTGTTCCATAGTGTTCCTTAGAGCTCCACAGTGTTCCATTGCGTTCCTAGGAAACTATGCAGTGTTTTGTTTTTTTACGTGTTATTTATTACATTAGTACCCCAGGTCATCTTAGGTTTCATTACATACAGTCGAGAATAACTACTGAATATAAGATCAGCGTCAACTCACCATCAGTACGACCAAGAATATGTTTTTCGCGACGCGGATCCTGTGTTCTGCCTTTCACCCAGGACAACGGAATGGATCCCATGCAGCGACCCAAAAAAACGACTCCGAAAAAGAGGGAAACAAGGCGGTCTTCTGGTCAGACTCCGGAGACGGGCACATCGTGCACCACTCCCTAGCATTCTTCTCGCCAATGTCCAGTCTCTTGACAACAAGGTTGATGAAATCCGAGCAAGGGTAGCATTCCAGAGGGACATCAGAGACTGTAACGTTCTTTGCTTCACGGAAACATGGCTCACTGGAGAGACGCTATCGGAGGCGGTGCAGCCAGCGGGTTTCTCCACGCATCGCGCCGACAGAAACAAACATCTTTCTGGTAAAGAGGGGCGGGGGCGTATGCCTTATGGCTAACGAGACATGGTGTGATGAAAGAAACATACAGGAACTCAAATCCTTCTGTTCACCTGATTTAGAATTCCTCACAATCAAATGTAGACCGCATTATCTACCAAGAGAATTCTCTTCGATTATAATCACAGCCGTATATATCCCCCCCCAAGCAGACACATTGATGGCTCTGAACGAACTTTATTTGACTCTTTGCAAACTGGAATCCATTTATCCGGAGGCTGCATTCATTGTAGCTGGGGATTTTAACAAAGCTAATCTAAAAACAAGACTCCCCAAATTTTATCAGCATATCGATTCGCAACATGGGGTGGAAAAACCTTGGATCATTGTTACTCAAACTTCCGCGACGCATATAAGGCCCTGCCCCGCCCTCCTTTCGGAAAAGCTGACCACGACTCCATTTTGTTGATCCCTGCCTACAGACAGAAACTAAAACAAGAAGCTCCCACACTGAGGTCTGTTCAACGCTGGTCCGACCAATCTGATTCCACACTCCAAGACTGCTTCCATCACGTGGACTGGGACATGTTTCGTATTGCGTCAGATAACAATATTGACGAATATGCTGATTCGGTGTGCGAGTTCATTAGAACGTGCGTTGAAGATGTCGTTCCCATAGCAACGATTAAAACATTCCCTAACCAGAAACCGTGGATTGATGGCAGCATTCGCGTGAAACTGAAAGCGCGAACCACTGCTTTTAATCAGGGCAAGGTGATTGGTAACATGACCGAATACAAACAGTGCAGCTATTCCCTCCGTAAGGCTATCAAACAAGCTAAGCGTCAGTACAGAGACAAAGTAGAATCTCAATTCAACGGCTCAGACACAAGAGGCATGTGGCAGGGTCTACAGTCAATCATGGACTACAAGAAGAAATCCAGCCCAGTCACGGACCAGGATGTCCTGCTCCCAGGCAGACTAAATAACTTTTTTGCCCGCTTTGAGAACAATACAGCGCCACTGACACGGCCTGCAACGAAAACATGCGGACTCTCCTTCACTGCAGCCGAGGTGAGTAAGACATTTAAACGTGTTAACCCTCGCAAGACTGCAGGCCCAGACAGCATCCCCAGCCGCGCCCTCAGAGCATGCGCAGACCAGCTGGCCGGTGTGTTTACGGACATATTCAATCAATCCCTATACCAGTCTGCTGTTCCCACATGCTTCAAGAGGGCCACCATTGTTCCTGTTCCCAAGAAAGCTAAGGTAACTGAGCTAAACGACTACCGCCCCGTAGCACTCACTTCCGTCATCATGAAGTGCTTTGAGAGACTAGTCAAGGACCATATCACCTCCACCCTACCTGACACCCTAGACCCACTCCAATTTGCTTACCGCCCAAATAGGTCCACAGACAATGCAATCTCAACCACACTGCACACTGCCCTAACCCATCTGGACAAGAGGAATACCTATGTGAGAATGCTGTTCATCGACTACAGCTCGGCATTCAACACCATAGTACCCTCCAAGCTCGTCATCAAGCTCGAGACCCTGGGTCTCGACCCCGCCCCCTGTGCAACTGAGTACTGGACTTCCTCACGGGCCGCCCCCAGGTGGTGAGGGTAGGCAACAACATCTCCACCCCGCTGATCCTCAACACTGGGGCCCCACAAGGGTGCGTTCTGAGCCCTCTCCTGTACTCCCTGTTCACCCACGACTGTGTGGCCACGCACGCCTCCAACTCAATCATCAAGTTTGCGGACGACACAACAGTGGTAGGCTTGATTACCAACAACGACGAGACGGCCTACAGGGAGGAGGTGAGGGCCCTCGGAGTGTGGTGTCAGGAAAATAACCTCACACTCAACGTCAACAAAACTAAGGAGATGATTGTGGACTTCAGGAAACAGCAGAGGGAACACCCCCCTATCCACATTGATGGAACAGTAGTGGAGAGGGTAGCAAGTTTTAAGTTCCTCGGCATACACATCACAGACAAACTGAATTGGTCCACTCACACAGACAGCATCGTGAAGAAGGCGTAGCAGCGCCTCTTCAACCTCAGGAGGCTGAAGAAATTTGGTTTGTCACCAAAAGCACTCACAAACTTCTACAGATGCACAATCGAGAGCATCCTGGCGGGCTGTATCACCGCCTGGTACGGCAACTGCTCCGCCCACAACCGTAAGGCTCTCCAGAGGGTAGTGAGGTCTGCACAACGCATCACCGGGGGCAAACTACCTGCCCTCCAGGACACCTACACCACCCGATGTTACAGGAAGGCCATAAAGATCATCAAGGACATCAACCACCCGAGCCACTGCCTGTTCACCCCGCTATCATCCAGAAGGCGAGGTCAGTACAGGTGCATCAAAGCTGGGACCGAGAGACAGAAAAACAGCTTCTATCTCAAGGCCATCAGACTGACTGTTAAACAGCCACCACTAACGTTGAGTGGCTGCTGCCAACACATTGACACTGACACTGACTCAACTCCAGCCACTTTAATAATTGGAATTGATGCAAAATGATGTAAATATATCACTATATCACACTGTGTATAAGACAGTAGTTTTGGAATTGTTAGTTAGATTACTTGTTGGTTATTACTGCATTGTCGGAACTAGAAGCACAAGCATTTCGCTACACTCGCATTAACAACTGCTAACCATGTGTATGTGACAAATAAAATTTGATTTGATTTATATAGATCTATAGTGTTCCATAGAGCTCCATAGTGTTCCTTAGAGCTGCATAGTGTTCCATTGTGTTCAATATAGATCTATAGTGTTCCATAGAGCTCATTAGAGTTCCATAGAGCTCTTAAATGTTCATTTCTGTTCAATATGGATCTATAGTGTACCATAGAGCTCTATAGTGTTCCATAGTGTTCCTTAGAGCTCCATGGTGTTCCTTTGTGTTCGAAATAGATCTATAGTGTTGCTATGGAAGCAGCCAAGGAGCCTGAGGGTTCTATCACAACATGCAGCCTCGCCCCCCTTTCCACCCTCATCCACCCACAGAAATATGGTAAAATGCTTTAGTGCTGAAATTGCTGTAAATTACTTTAGCATCTCATCTCACCACCAAGTGATGTCATTTATAATTACAAATCTTTTATAAAGATTTTAAATTAAATACTTTTTACGGCGGCTTTGTGTAACGACCATTTTGATATTGATGGGAGTATAATGACTTTAAAATACTTATTTTAACATGATTGCCCTAAATTGTCCCTTGTGATTTTTACAGATTTCATGAGTAGTTTAACAGGCTGCTGATAAAACATAGATAGTCTGCTAAGTCAAGGACCTTGTTCTTATTAAACTCTACCAAATATATCAAAACATTTCATACTCCCTGAAAAAGGACTTAGGAACTTCAGTTCAATTATACCTTCATAAACCCATTAAGTCCCAACAAAGAGTTGAGGATGGAGAAGGAGAAAGGGAAAGACAGGATGCGTGTGTGGACTCTTCACTGGTCTTCTTCCTCTTCCCACTGTTGCATCGTTTAGATTAGAGTTACTGTCCAACGGTTTGTATGACAGCTGGATCCAGGATCACCCCATCACTCAAAGCTACGCTCACCATGTAGACACATACTCACACACTCTCACTTATCCACATCCACACACCCTGTCCTGCTTACAGTACCAAACATACGCTGTCACATTCTCTCACTCAGAGACACATGAACACGCACACACTCTCTCTGTCTGTACCTGGATGCCACTATGTTTGATTTATGTTTCTTGTCTCACCAGTTCCTGGGCCAGGAGTGTGAGAGACAGTATACTATATATCCATTCGGCTTTACTACATTACACTGCCATACGCCTAGGGACCTAGGTCTCTCCCAGCCAAGACCTCTGGGCCTCCTCCAGAACACAACACACACTGCCAGACACATCAGGAGGACACACACACACAGAGGAGAGATACAGTGGAGCAGACAGAGAATGTTATGGCTGGATGTTTTATAAAGTCTCTGTACGTGTGTCACAGCACTGCGTCTGGCTGAGTGAAGAGTGCTAGTCTCTGGAGCGTGGAGCTGAGCTGGGCAGGTTTCCATTGTGACGGCTTAGAGGGACTGGGACCACTCCAATAAATCACCCCGACCCCAGTAACCATGGGGGGTCCTGCCTGCACATGATTTAGACCTTATAAACAGTTACAGTTAGCAGCCAGAAAACACTACTTTAACTGCAAGTCTCTAATAACTCGTAAATGCAGGAGATTTTCTCTGGTGACCATGTTTGCGTCCAATAAAATCAGGTAATGAAATTATACCCAGTCCCCTACTCTACTAGATATCAATGATTTGATAATATTACACCATGTTCCAATTTGTTAGTGTTTCTTTATTATGCCCCCCCCCCCCCCCCCGCTACATGAAAGCATATGGCTAACATCAATGGGTCATTCACATTGGTTCACCCTTCCACCAAGGCTGATGTGTGTGGGAGGGAATGTAGTACTTAGTGGTTAAGGGCTTAGAGTGGGGGAGCATGTGTTCTTTTGAACCAGTGTGCTGAGATAAGGGCCCCGTCCCACACGTATTCCCTTGCTGGGCCCCTGAGGGTGAGCTGACCCATGTTGACCCTGAGTTGTGATCAAACAGACCCTGTTTTATTAGCTGACGAGAGAACAGCTTTCCACAGATGGATGGTTCTGGATATATATATATATATATATATATATATATATATATATATATATATATATTCATTATTTCCCTTCGTTGTCGTTTTCTCTACAGTAAAGCCAGTGATAATTCTATTTTTTGTTCCTTTTCCGTTTAGATCTGCCTCCTCTATTGTCCCTCTCTCCTGATCCTCTAATCCTCTTCCACAATCCTGCATAGGAACCTCCGCTCTGTGCGTGCGTGTGTGCGTTCATGGCGCACGCGTTTGAGTGTGTGTCCTTTATCCCTGCATGTCTTCACATACACAGCTCTGTCTGAAGGCATATTGTGTTAATGTGCTTTTCAGAGATAAGATAAGACCCTCATCATTCTGCCTGCTGGGAAAAGGAGGGAACAAGAAGGGGGCGAAGACACCATGAATAGAATCCTCCCGCATTCTCTCTCTTACTCCTGTCCTTCTTTCACTCTCATTCAGTTTCCCTGCCTCAATTTCTCTCTGTCTCTTCCTGTGGTTGACGTGTAGTGTTGAGGTGGTCCAGTGTATTGAGAGAGCAGGCATGTGTCTCCGTCATGCTGTTATTGAACCCCAGCCTCAGCTGTATTGTTGCCTGGCTGGCGCTTGGGCTGAGAATGAATGTCAGAGGAAGGCTAGATCACTTTATCACTGCAGCAGCATCTCAACAGCTCAGGCTGATAGATGGAAGGGAGTTGGAAGAAGAGAGAGAGAGGAGAGAGGAGAGAGAGAGAGAGAGAGAGAGAGAGAGAGAGAGAGAGAGACAGCAAGAGGGAAAGGGAGAGAGAGGGAGAAACAGAGAGAAGGGGAGAGAGAGCAGCCGTCTCTATGGGCCTCTCTCGGAGTCCTCTACTGGCCTTGGTGTATTTCAGCCAAGACGCTGAGAAAGCCCAAGCCCCCACGTCTGCTATAAGACTCTGAGAGCACTCATCACACGCTTAATAAATTCGACCTTTAAAATAAACAACTCCCTCTTTTAGCCACAGTAAAACAATAATGACTGGGAGGGGTGCATGCGACGAGGGCATTTTCTGTGTGTGTGTGTGTGTGTGTGTGTGTGTGTATGTGTGTGTGTGTGAGTGTGTTGGTGTGACTGGTGAAATTTTACTGGTGCCTACACCTTGTTTTATTCATGCTTTCATTTACATTTTAGTCATTTAACACACACACACACACACACACACACATGCACACACACTGCTCTGGCACTTTTCTCTCCAGTTACTTAAGTGTCTACATTGCAGTCTGCCACTGAGTAAACACTCATTTGGACACTTAACTCTGAGAAAGGCCCCATGTTGAACCAAGTAGCCATCCCCAGTCCTCTCTCCTGATCCACTGGCCCCCGCTGACCACTTCTCCCCCAGCTCTTCTCTCCCTCCCCAGCCCTGCTCTCTCCCCAGCCTTGCTCTCTCCCCCAGCCCTGCTATCACCCCAGCCCTGCTCTCTTCCCCAGCCCTGCTCTCTCCCCAGCCCTGCGCTCTCTCCCCAGCCCTGCTCTCTCTTCCCAGCCCTGCTCTCCCTCCCCAGCCCTGCTCTCTCCCCAGCCCTGCTCTCTCTTCCCAGCCCTGCTCTCTCCCCAGAGCCCTGCTCTCTCCCCAGAGCCCTGCTCTCTCCCCAGAGCCCTGCTCTCTCCCCAGAGCCCTGCTCTCTCCCCAGCCCCCAGCCCTGCTCTCTCCCCAGCCCTGCTCCATCTCCAGCCCTGCTCTCTCCCCAGCCCTGCTCTCTCCCCAGCCCTGCTCCATCCCCAGCCCTGCTCTCTCCCCAGCCCTGCTCCATCCCCAGCCCTGCTCTCTCCCAGCCCTGCTCTCTCCCCAGCCCTGCTCTCTCCCCCAGCCCTGCTCTCTCCCCAGCCCTGCTCCATCCCCAGCCCTGCTCTCTCCCCAGCCCTGCTCTCTCCCCAGCCCTGCTCCATCCCCAGCCCTGCTCTCTCCCCAGCCCTGCTCCATCCCCAGCCCTGCTCCCTCCCCAGCCCTGCTCTCTCCCCAGCCCTGCTGTCTCCCCAGCCCTGCTCCATGTCCAGCCCTGCTCTCTCCCCAGCCCTGCTCCATCCCCAGCCCTGCTCTCTCCCCAGCCCTGCTCTCTCCCCAGCCCTGCTCTCTCTCTCCAGCCCTGCTCTCTCTCCAGCCCTGCTCTCTCCCCAGCCCTGCTCCATCCCCAGCCCTGTTCTCTCCCCAGCCCTGTTCTCTCCCCAGCCCTGCTCTCTCCCCAGCCCTGCTCTCTCCCAGCCCTGCTCTCTCCCCAGCCCTGCTCACTCCCCAGCCCTGCTCCATCCCCAGCCCTGCTCTCTCCCCAGCCCTGCTGTCTCCCCAGCCCTGCTCCATGTCCAGCCCTGCTCTCTCCCCAGCCCTGCTCCATCCCCAGCCCTGCTCTCTCCCCAGCCCTGCTCCCTCCCCAGCCCTGCTCTCTCCCCAGCCCTGCTCTCTCTTCCCAGCCCTGCTCTCTCCCCAGAGCCCTGCTCTCTCCCCAGAGCCCTGCTCTCTCCCCAGAGCCCTGCTCTCTCCCCAGCCCTGCTCTCTCCCCAGCCCCCAGCCCTGCTCTCTCCCCAGCCCTGCTCCATCTCCAGCCCTGCTCTCTCCCCAGCCCTGCTCTCTCCCCAGCCCTGCTCCATCCCCAGCCCTGCTCTCTCCCCAGCCCTGCTCCATCCCCAGCCCTGCTCTCTCCCAGCCCTGCTCTCTCCCCAGCCCTGCTCCATCCCCAGCCCTGCTCTCTCCCCAGCCCTGCTCTCTCCCCAGCCCTGCTCCATCCCCAGCCCTGCTCTCTCCCCAGCCCTGCTCCATCCCCAGCCCTGCTCCCTCCCCAGCCCTGCTCTCTCCCCAGCCCTGCTGTCTCCCCAGCCCTGCTCCATGTCCAGCCCTGCTCTCTCCCCAGCCCTGCTCCATCCCCAGCCCTGCTCTCTCCCCAGCCCTGCTCTCTCCCCAGCCCTGCTCTCTCTCTCCAGCCCTGCTCTCTCTCCAGCCCTGCTCTCTCCCCAGCCCTGCTCCATCCCCAGCCCTGTTCTCTCCCCAGCCCTGTTCTCTCCCCAGCCCTGCTCTCTCCCCAGCCCTGCTCTCTCCCAGCCCTGCTCTCTCCCCAGCCCTGCTCACTCCCCAGCCCTGCTCCATCCCCAGCCCTGCTCTCTCCCCAGCCCTGCTCTCTCTCCAGCCCTGCTCCCTCCCCAACCCTGCTCCATCCCCAGCCCTGCTCTCTCCCCAGCCCTGCTCCATCCCCAGCCCCGCTCTCTCCCCAGCCCCGCTCTCTCCCCAGCCCTGCTCCAACCCCAGCCCTGCTCTCTCCCCAGCCCTGCTCTCTCCCCAGCCCTGATCTCTCCCCAGCCCTGCTCCATCCCTTCCTCTGTCATGTTTTGGATGCCTGTCCTTCCCTTATCATCCCTTTGTGCTCTACACAGAGCATGCACACTTATCTCCAATGGTGCAAAACACAAACAGCTTGCGGGCCAGAGGGCTCTCTCTATTTCTGTCTGTCATGGAAATCAGATGAGAGACAGACCCACGCGCCTCTCTAACACTGTTCAGGAGAGGGGGGCTGGGGTGGCTGGTTCAGATCGGGATGAGATAAAAGGTGTAGATGCATAGATCTGTAGCACAAAGGACCAGTGTGGAGATTAAATGAGATGAGAGGGCTTCCATCTGGGCTGATATCAGTGAGACAAGAACAGCACACACAGAGAAATAAGATAACACTATACAACCATCCACACACACACACACACATTCTCAGTATTTGTCTTGGCTTACCCATTCATTAAATGCCAGGGAGGGGGAGTTGTGCCAGCTCCCGCCTGCCCGCCTGCCTGCCCACCTGCCTGGTCGAGCTCACCTGGTGCTGAATGCTCAGGTCCTTTAAAGGTCAATTAACTGCTATTCATTCTTCTCACAAAGCCATTGGATTTAGTTCAACTAGCATATTTACACTTATGAAATAACATATGTATTTATCTTATTACAATAGTCTTGTTACATTTATTCAGTGCCCACATGTTACCCACCAAAACAGCAGAATGTGTTGTGCTTATTATTAAAGTGTGTTCTGCACAGACCTCCCAGTCTATTGTATGGTTCATTTGTGTCCATATGCCAATGTGCCAACTATTTGAATGACTCCTATTATCTCTCCAATCTGTTTGTTGTCGTAGAGCAAGTGGGAGTGTGGGTGTGTTTGTGCACTCATGCGTGGGCATGTGTGTGTGTTGAAGTCTGTCACATTGTTGTGCTATATTTAGGTTGAGGTTTGAGATGCACCGAATATCTAAGGCTATACGTGGATAATCCATTGAAATTCCTGCACGCAAAGAACAAGGTTGTGAATGTGTGTGTGTGCTTGTGTGTGGGTGTTTTCCCTCTGTGTGTGTGTGCGCATGTGGACACACTGAACTGCCATGTATCATGTGTTGGTGAAGTGGCCTGTAGGCGCAGTAGAAGCAGGTTTATTTCCAGAGTGTGCCCAGGGGGGCCTCATAAAGCCATGCTAATCTTCCTCTTGTTTATCTCCATGTGTTCCCGGCCAGAGGGAAGAGAGACAGACAGAGTGCTAGGATCTCTGCCAACTCCACCTCTACTTGAGCTGCTTCACTTCCTGACTTTTACACAGTCTATTTTGATGATAAAGACTTGTCATTGCAGAACAGAGGAAAACCCTTCAGTTAGACATACTATTGAGAAATCTGCTCTTTCTCTCTCTGTGTCCCTCTGAGAGTATTTAACCTTTATTTAACTAGGCAAGTCAGTTAAGAACAAATTCTTATTTACAATGACGGCCTACCCCAGCCAAACCTGGACAACGCTGGGCCAATTGTGCGCCGCCCTAGGGGATTCCCAATCACGGCCGGATGTGATTCAGCCTGGATTCGAACCAGGAACTGTAGTGATGCCTGAGATGAGATGCAGTGCCTTAGACCGCTGTGCCACCCGGGAACAATTCCACGGAGTGTCTGCTGGTTTTTGCTCCAACCTTGTACTTGATTGATGAATTAAGGTCATTAATGAGTAAGGAACTCCCCACACCTGGTTGTCTAGGTCTCAATTGAAAGGAAAAAACAAAAACCAGCAGACACTTGGCCCTCCGTGGAATGAGTTTGACACCCCTGGTCTAAAGTAATGCCCTTCTATGACAGTGGTTCACAACTGTTTTTTCCTCTGGACCCAAATTGAACCAGGTTGTCTCAGTGGCGATCCAATATTTATGTGCCAAAATGCAGTCTGGAAAACTATGTTTAATGCTATATTGATAGTAAATGTACCAATTATATGACAAGGGAACAACACCTTTTTCATTGTCAATAATTCCATTTTGGTTTGAGACCACAAAATCAATAAAAATCCGCTAAATTGCGCTGCTAATAACTCTATGTTGAAAATACATTGATTGATAAAAAATAGTTGAGGGTATATAAAAAATATACAGATCTGGAAAACATTGAGACCACTGCAAAATGATCAGTTTCTCTGGTTTTAACATTTTTGTTTTATTCTATAAACTATTGACAACATTTCTCCCAAATTCCAAATAAAAATATTGTCATTAAGAGCATTTATTTGCAGAAAATGACAACTGATCAAAATAACAAAAAAGATGCAGTTTTGTCAGACCTTGAATAATGCAAAGAAAATAAACAACACAATACTGATGTTTTAACTTAGGAAAAGTTCAGAAATCAATATTTAGTGGAATAACCCTGATTTTCAATCACAGCTTTCATTCATGAAATTTGGTGGCGGATTGGTGATGATTTGGGGGTGCTTCAGCAAGGCTGGTATCGGGCAGATTTGTCTTTGTGAAGGCCGCATGAATCAAGCCACGTAGAAAACTTGCTTCCTTCTGCTCTGACAATGCTCCCCAATTCTGAGGATTGGTTTTTCCAGCAGGACAATGCTCCATTCCACACAATCAAGGTGTGGATGGAGGACCACCAGATCAAGACGCTGTCATGGCCAGCCCAATCTCCAGACCTGAACCCCGTTGGAAACCTCTGGAATGTGATCAAGAGGAAGATGGATGGTCACAAGCCATTAAACAAAGCCGAGCTGCTTGAATGTTTGTGCCAGGAGTGGCATAAAATCAGCCAACATCAATGTGAAAGACTAGTGGAGAGCATGCCAAGACACATGGAAGCTGTGTTTGAAAATCAGAGTTATTCCACCAAATATTGCTTTCTGAACTCTTCCTAATTTAAAACATCAGTATTGTGTTTATTTTCATTGCATTATTCGAGGTCTGACAACACTGCATCTTTTTTTGTTATTTTGACCAGTTGTCATTTTCTGCAAATAAATGCTCTAAATGACAATATATTTATTTGGAATTTGGGAGAAATGTTGTCATTTCCGTTACAGCCTTATTCTAAAATGTATTAAATTGTTTGCTTTTTCTTGTCAATCTACACACAATACCACATAATGACAAAGCAAACACAAATATGAAATGTTTGCAAAATTTGTAAACAACTTAAATAACACATATCACATCACAGTTTTCAGACCCTTTACTCAGTACTTTGTTAAAGCACCTTTAGCAACAATTATAGCATCGAGTCTTCTTGGGTATGACGCTACAAGCATAGCACACCTGCATTTGTAGAGTTTCTCCCATTCTTCTCTGAAGATCCTCTCGAGCTCTGTCAGGTTGGATGGGGAGCGTCGCTGTACAGCTATTTTCAAGTCTCTCCAGAGATGTTCGATAGGGTTCAAGTCCTGGCTCTGGCTGGGCCACTCAAGGACATTCAGAGGCTTGTCCCGAAGCCACTCCTGTGTTGTCTTGGCTGTGTGCTTAGGATAGTTATTATGTTGGAAGGTGAACCTTCGCCCCAGTCTGAGGTCCTGAGTGCTCTGGAGCAGGTTTTCATCAAGGAACTCTCTGTACTTTGCTCCGTTCATCTTTCCCTCGATCCTGACTAGTCACCCAGTCCCTCCTGCTGATAAACATCCCCACAGCATGATGCTTCCACCACCATCCCTCACGCTTGGCATTCAGACCAAAGAGTTAAATCTTGGTTTCATAAGACCAGAGAATCTTGTTTCTCATGGTCTGAGAGTCCTTTAGGTGCCTTTTGGCAAACACCAAGTGGGCTGTCATGTGCCTTTTACTGAGGAGTGGCTTCCGTCTGGCCACTCTACCATAAATGCTTGATTGGTGGAGTGCTGCAGAGATGGTTGTCCTTCTGGAAGGTTCTCCCATCTCCAAAGAGGAGCTCTGGACCTCTGTCAGTGACCATTGGGTTCTTTGTCACCTCCCTGACCAAGGCACTTCTCCCCCGATTACTCAGTTTGGCCGGGCGGCCATCTTTAGGAAGAGTCTCGGTGGTTCCAAACTTCTGTCATTTAAAAATGATGGAGGACACTGTGTTCTTGAGGACCTTCAATGCTGCAGACATTTTTTGGTACCTTTCCCCAGATCTGTGTTTCGACACAATCCTGTCTTGGAGCTCTACGGACAATTCCTTGGACCTCATGGCTTGGTTTATGCTCTAACATATGTTGTCAACTGTGGGACCTTATATAGACAGCTGTGTGCCTTTCCAAATTGTGTCCAATCAATTGAATTTATCATAGGTGGACTCCAATCAAGTTGTAGACACATCTCAAGTGGAAACAGGATGCACCTGAGCTCAATTTCGAGTTTCATAGCAACTGGTCTGAATACTTATGTAAATAAAAATGTCTAAAAACCTGTTTTCGCTTTGTCATTATGGGGTAGTGTGTGTGCAGATTGATGAGAAGAAAACAAATATTTACTACATTTTAGAATAGGACTGAAACGTAAATATGGTATTTTTGTTGTCATTATGGGGTATTGTTTGTAGATTGATGAGGGGAAAAAAATATTTAATCCATTTTAGAATAAGGCTGTAACGTAACAAAATGTGGAAAAAGTCAGGAGTTCTGAATATTTTCCGAATGCACTGTATTTACAGTAACAGTCAAACCTACTCATTCAAGGGTTTTTCTTTATTTTTACTATTTTCTACATTGCATAATAATAGTGAAGACATCAAGACTATGACATAACACATGTAGTAACCAAAAAAGTGTTAAACAAATCAAAATATATTTTATATTTGAGATTCTTCAAAGTAGCCACCCTTTGTGTTGATGACAGCTTTGAACACTCTTGGCATTTTCTCAACAGCTTTACCTGGGATGCTTTTCCAACAGTCTTGAAGGAGTTCCCACATATGCTGAGCACTTGTTGGCTGCTTTTCCTTCCTTTGGTCCAACTCATCTCAAACCATCTCAATTGGGTTGAGGTCGGGTGATTGTGGAGCCCAGGTCAGCTGATGCAGCACTCCATCACTCTCCGTCTTGGTCAAATAGCCCTTACACAGCCTGGAGGTATGTTTTGAGTCATTGTCCTCTTGAAAAACAAATGATAGTCCCACTAAGCGCAAACCAGATGGGATGGTGTATTGCTGCAGAATGCTGTGTTAGCCATGCTGGTAAAGTGTGCCTTGAATTCAGAGTTGCAAAGAAAAAGACATATCTCAGACTGGCAAATAAACAGAAAAGATTAAAATGGGCAAAAGAACACAGGCACTGGACAGAAGAACTTTGCCTTGAAGGCCAGCATCCCAGAGTCGCCTCTTCGCTGTTGACGTTGAGACAGGTGTTTTACGGGTTCTATTTAATGAAGCTGCCAGTTGAGGACTTGTGAGGCGTCTATTTTGCGAACTAGACACTCTAATGTACTTGTCCTCTTGCTCAGTTGTGCACCGGGGCCTCCCAATCCTCTTTCTATTCTGGTTAGAGCCAGCTTGCTCTTATAATCTCTACCCGGCACAACCAGAAGAGGACTGGCCACCCCTCAGAGCCTGGTTCCTCTCTAGGTTTCTTCCTAGATTCCTGCCTTTCTAGGGACTTTTTCCCTAGCCAACATGCTTTTACATCTACATTGCTTGCTGTTTGGGTTTTAAGGTAGGTTTCTGTATAAGTTGAAAATAAAAGAGAGCTGCACACTCTAGGAGCTCAGATGCAAAAATTTAATTTCCAACGTTTAATTTAATTACCAAATCTAAATTATTTATTTATTCAGACGAAAGGTACTGCTATGGGATCCCCCATGGCTCCTAACTATGCTAATTTGTATGTGGGTTACATGGAGAAACAGTCTATTTTCAATCCTCTCAAAAATATTTTCTTGCCTCACATCATTATTTGGAAATGGTATGTTGATGATATTTGTGTTCTGTGGAGGGGTGATGCAAAACAGCTCCAGGCGTTCCATGCTTTTCTTAACTCCTGTTCTGAGCATCTGAGATTTACTATGAAATCTGATACACGTCAAAATCAGTTTTCTTGATCTTCTGATGAAGATAATGTTCTATACACTGATCTTTACAGGAAGCCTACTGATCGTAACAGTTTGTTAAGGGCTGATAGTTGTCACCCACTTCCCTTGAAAAATAGTTTGCCCTAAAGCCAATTCTGTCGAATCAAAAGAATTTGCAAAAAACAATCAGATTTCAACAGAAATATGGCTGAGATGCAAAGAAAGTTCAAGGAGAGGGGCTACAAAAATGATCAGATTAATATTGCCATTGAGAAAATTCTAAACGAAACGAGACATGACCTTTCAAAAAGACGCATTCTTGTGTTCTAACTACCCGCTATTCAAAGTGCTCTGAACAAATTAAGGGAATCGTTCACAAACATTGGCACATCCTAAAATCCGATGATAGTCTCGGTAATGTGTTTTCGGACCTTCCCTTGGTCGTATTCTCGCGGGGCAGAAATCTCAGGGACCAATTGGTAAACTCTGATTTACCACCCCAATATATTCCTGAACAACGTCTATTTGCGCCCCTACTGGATGGAAATTACAAATGTAATGGCTGTGCTCAATACAATGGCACTTATAAATGTAGATCCTTCAAACACCCACAAACAGGGAAATCGATCCCAATCAAAGGTGTTATTACGTGCTCCACTAAGGCAGTTATTTATTTTATAACTTGTCCGTAAAAATTATGTAGGTAAAACAAACGCAAATTAAAAGTACATATCTCAGAGCATCGTAGCACCATTAGGTGTAAAAACTTTACTTATCCGGTTGCGGCCCACTTCTTGGAGGCAGGCCACTCGATTTCATCTCTGCGTTATATTGGCATCGAACATGTCACCCTCCCTAGGAGAGGGGGTCACCTTGATAATTTATTGTTAAAACGAGAGGCTGCCTGGATCTTTAATTTAAAGACCCTTGCGCCCTTCGGTCTCAACGTAGACTTTGATCTGAAGTCATTCTTGTGATTATTGTGACTTTGCCATTGTAATTGTTTGTAAGCTTGTGTAGTCAAATTAATCTATGATTGTATGTTATCCATTTGTTTGTATGCTGTTCTTTGTATGACAGTTTAATATTTGATTATTAACCAATGATATTAGGCCACTCTTGGCCATGATTACAGACACCTGTGTCTTTTGACACTATATAAACAAGTCATCCCGCAGTGTTTGTGATTATACCCTGATGAAGACAGCTTGGCTGTCGAAACGTTGGTAATTAAATTATTGCACCTGAGCTCCTAGAGTGTGCGGCTCTCTTTTATTTTCAAGTCTTCTACTCTGCTAGCCAGCACCTCGTCTTAATAGGTGTTCTACTCCGCTAGCCAGCACCTCGTCTTAATAGGTGTGTGTTAATTTTTCTTCTAGGTTTCTGTATAAGCACATTGTGACATCTGCTGATGTAAAAAAAAGCTATATAAATAAATGTGATTGATTGATCGATTAAAGAATTCTAGATTAAAATCAAAATAATTTCTAATTTGTGTTCCTTGTTTGTGTAACCTCCAGTAACGGAGGTCTCGAATAATTTGTGTAAACCCAGACCCAGGGCCAATCTGTCTCATCACAGCTCAGGTTAGCAGTGACACGAATTAGGTCAGATTTGACCCCCACCGGGTGTGTGTGACCTGTGTTAGTGTCTCATGTCTTTGCCGTGGTGTCAGGTTTCAATGTCCCCCTGTCAGTCTCAGGTGAGTATGGGCTCAGTGTTCCTCACACCACCACCCTGGAGGCCACAGCCCAATCAGCTTTGATCCCGCCCCACTGCCTCTGGAAGTAAATGGGTTCTAATCCCCAGAGAGCCCTATAAAACACAGAGGAATGCCTGGCACACAGGAGACCATTCAAGCAGGGATTTCACAGAAAGCTGCTCAGTCTCATGCGACCATTACCCCGCTGTGCGTGCGTGTCTGTGCGTGCGTGCGTGCATACATGTATATACTGAAGAAAAATATAAATGCAACATGCAACATTTTAAATATTTTACACATGAATGGGACTCCAGTCTAAGGCACTGTATCTCAGTGCAAGAGGCGTCACTACAGACCCTGCTTCGATTCCTGTAACAATTGTCTTCCTCTTCTGATGAGGAATAGGATGGATCGGACGAAAGTGCAGCGTGGTACATATTCATAATCATTTTAATAAAGATGAATACTGAACAAAGACAACAACCTGACAAACAAACAGTTCTGTAAGGTGCAACAAAAACACTAAACAGAAAATAACTACCCACAACCCATAGTGGGAGAACAGGCTTCCTAAGTATGGTTCTCAATCAGAGACAACGATTGCCAGCTGCCTCTGATTGGGAACCATACCAGGCCAAACACAAAGAAATAGAAAACATAGAACACAAAACATAGAATGCCCACCCCAACTCACGCCCTGACCAAACTAAAATAGAGACATAAAAAAGGAACGAAGGTCACGACGTGACAATTCCAGGCTGTAACACAACCGGCCTTGATTGGGAGTCCCATAAGGTGGCGCATAATTGGCGTTGTCCAGGTTTGGCTGGGGTAGGCCGTCATTGTAAATAACAATTTGTTCTTAACTGACTTGCCTAGTTATATAAAGGTTAAATTAATTAATTAAAAAAAATATAAGGAAATCAGTCAATTGAAATAAATTCATTAGGCTCTAATCTATGGATTTCACATGACTGGGAATACAGATATGCATATTTTGGTCACAGATACCTTTAAAGAAGGTAGGGGCATGGATCACAAAACCAGTCAGTATCTGATGTGACCACCTCATGAAGCGCGACACATCTCTTTCGCATACAGTTGATCAGGCTGTTGATTGTGGCCTGTGGAATGTTATTCTTCTCCTCTTCAATGGCTGGTGAAGATGCTGGATATTGTCGGGAACTGGAACACGCTGTAGTACACGTCGATCCAAAACATGATGAGTATGCAGGCCATGGAAGAACTGGGACATGTGTACAGATCGTTTTGATATCGGGCTGTGCATTATCATGCTGAAACATGAGGTGATGGCGGCGGCTGAATGGCACGACAATGGACCTCAGGATCTCATCACTGTATATCTGTGCATTCAAGTTGCCATCGATAAAATGTAATTGTGTTCATTGTCCGTAGCTTATGCCTGTCCATAACATAACCCCACCGCCACCATGGGGCACTCTGTTCACAATGTTGACATCAGCCAACCATTCGACCCACACAACGCCATACACGTGGTCTGCGGTTGTGAGGCCAGTTGGACGTACTGCAAAATTCTCTGGCAACAGCTCTGGTGGACATTTGTGCAGTTAGCATGCCTTTTGCGCACTCCCTTACAACATGAGACATCAGTGGCATTGTGCTGTGTGACAAAACTGCACATTTTAGAGTGGCCTTTTATTGTCATGTTGCATTTATATTTATGTTCAGTATATGAGTGCCAGTACCAGATCACTGTGCAGGGGTATGAGGTTTTTGAGGTATATATGTACATGAAGGCAGGGTAAAGTGACTAGGCATCAGGATAATAAAAAGGGTTTTGTGCGAGACTGTCAGTGAAGTGAGTGTGTATATCACGGTTTCCCAACTGTCGGGCCAGATTTGGCACGCGGATGATTTTATTTGGCCCCCCAAGTTTCCTGAGCAAAAAATCAGCTCTAAGTGATTTTAATTTTGGAAATCTGTTCCAAAAATATTCCTATGCATAATATACCATATATATTTTGAAAGTGTTCCATAGGGATGCTGGCCCATGTTGACTCCAATGGTTCCCACAGTGGTGTCAAGTTGGCTGGATGTCCTTTGGGTGGTGGATATTTATCAGTGGAGGCTGCTGGTTTCAATGTGGTTGATACCATTCCATTGACTCCATTCCAGCCATTATTATACATACTCTGAGTGTACAAAACATCTTTCAATGACAAACTGACCAGGTGAATCCAGGTTAAGCTATTATCCCTTATTGATGTCACCTGTTAAATCCACTTCAATCAGTGTAGATGGAGGGGAGCAGACAGGTTCACAAAGGATTTTTAAGCTTTGAAACAACTGAGACATGCATTGTATATGTGTGTCATTCAGAGGGTGAATGGGCAAGACATGAGATTTAAGAGATTTAAGTGCCTTTGAACAGGGTATGGTAACCGGTGCCAGGCACACTGGTTTGTGTCAAGAACTGCAATGCTGCTCGTTTAATCACGATCAACAGTTTCACATGTGTATCAATGGTCCACCACCCAAAGTGGCACAGCGGTCTAAGGCATTGCATTTCAGTGCTAGAGGCGGCACTAGAGACCCTGGTTCGATCCCAGGCTGTATCACAACCGGTCGTGATCAGGAGTCCCATAGGGCGGCGCACAACTAGTCCAGCGTCATCCGGGTTAGGGGAAGGTTTAGCCGAGGTAGACCGTTATTGTGAATAAGAATTTGTTCTAAATTGTTCTTAACTGACTTGTATAGTTAAATAAAGGTTAAATAAATAATAAATAAAAGGGACATTCAGCCAACTTGACAACTGTAGGAAGTATTGGAGTCAACCCTTTCGACACCTTGCAGAGTCCATGCCCCGACAAATTGAGGCTTTTCTGAGAGCAAAGGATGTGTAGTCCTGTGAGTGCATAGTCAGTGCAAGATACGATTCGTGCAGATAGTCTGGGTAACCATTTAATGAACTATTTAGCGTTCTTATGGCTATTTATCAGTCTTCTGGCTTGAGAGTAGAAGCTCTCTCAGAGCCTGTTGGTCTGAGAGCCGATGCTCCGGAGTCGTGTGCCGGACGGGGGCAGAGGGAACAGTCTATGGCTTGGGTGGCTGGAGTCTTTGGCAATTTTTCGGGCCTGACACCGCCTGATATAGAAGTCCTGAATGGCAGGGAACTCGGCCCCAGTGATGTACTGGGCTGTCCGCGCCACCCCCTGTAGCACTTTGTGGTTGAGGGTGGTGCATTTGCCATACCAAGCGATGATTTAGCCAGTCAAGATGCTCTCGATGGTGCAGCTGTATAACTATTTAAGGATCTGAGGGCCAATGCTAAATCTTTTCAGCCTCCTGAGGGGGAAGTGGCACTGTCGTGCCCTCTTTACGACTGTGCAGATGTGTGTGGACCATGTTATGTCCTTAGTGATGTGGATGCCATGGGCTCCACTACATCCCTGTGGATGTGGATGGGGGTGTGCTCTCCCCTCTTTCTCCTGTAACCCACCATCAGCTCCTGCTATTCTTCATATTATCTAGTGGAAGAGACATACTGTTCTTTTAGATGTAGCTATTATGCACTAAGGTTTTACAGTCGGCCCAAACCGACTGTGACGTTTTTATATGTGAAGAATAAATAGGCTATCTAAATCAAGGCCTCTGAGACCCAGCTATCTGTCCGCTGTAGTCTGTGTCTCTGTGAGTCAGGACCACAACAAAGATCTTCTACTGTTAACATAATTACTGGCTGCCTTACTGCCTGGCTGCCTGGCCCGCAGACACTGTAACCATCCAGTCTTCCATGTCTGTCTTCCATAGCCACAACCTCTGCTAGGAAACCAGAGGACCCAGAGTGCAGAGCTGTATACACAGATGGACCATAAGTGCTATTGTACATGTCAGTGTGGTGCCATCTCTGCCTGAATACTTGGGAGACTTATACATCAGCATTATGTCTGGAACTACTGATGCATAGCACTGAATTTACAATAACACAATGAATATAAACCAGGAAGTACTGTGTACCTAGCACTCTTTCCGGGCACTCTCCCTCTGCTCTGTACAAGTGTAACGGCTTTCCTCTTCCTCTTCTGAGGAGGAGTAGCAAGGATCGGACCAATACGCAGCGTGGTAACTGTTCATCTTAGTTTTTTTAATAAGAATAATGAACACTGAACAAAACAATAAACGACCACGTGAAAAAAACTAAACCGAAACAGTTCCGTGTGGAACAAAACAAAACACAAAACACTTACTCCCCCCATTGTGCCTGTCTCTGCTGCTTGGCCCCCCTCAATGTGCCTGTCCCTGGTGCTTGACCCCCCTCAATGTGCCTGTCCCTGGTGCTTGACCCCACCTCACCGTGCCTGTCTCTGCTGCTTGGCCCCCCTCAATGTGCGTGTCTCTTGCTGCTTGGCCCCCCTCAATGTGCCTGTCCCTGCTGCTTGGCCCCACCTCAACGTGCCTGTCTCTGCTGCTTGGCCCCCCTCAATGTGCCTGTCTCTGCTGCTTGGCCCCCCTCAATGTGCCTGTCCCTGCTGCTTGGCCCCACCTCACCGTGCCTGTCTCTGCTGCTTGGCCCCCCTCACCATGCCTGTCTCTGCTGCTTGGCCCCCCTTTACTGTGCCTGTCTCTGCTGCTTGGCCCCCTTCAATGTTCATGTCTCTGCTGCTTGGCCCCCCTCAATGTGCCTGTCCCTGCTGCTTGGCCCCCCTCAATGTGCCTGTCCATGCTGCTTGGCCCCCCTCAATGTGCCTGTCCCTGCTGCTTGGCCCCCCTCAATGTGCCTGTCCCTGCTGCTTGGCCCCCCTCAATGTGCCTGTCCCTGCTGCTTGGCCCCCTCTCAACGCGCCTGTCTCTGCTGCTTGGCCCCCCCTCACTGTGCCTGTCCCTGCTGCTTGGCCACTCCTTACCGCGCCTGTCCCTGGTGCTTGGCCCCCCCTCACCGTGCCTGTCCCTGCTGCTTGGGCCCCCCTCACCGCGCCTGTCTCTGCTGCTTGGCCCCCCTCAACGCGCCTGTCTCTGCTGCTTGGCCACCCCTCACTGCGCCTGTCCCTGCTGCTTGGCCCCCCCTCACCGCGCCTGTTATTTAACCTTTGTTTAACTAGGTAAGTCAGTTATTAAGAACAAATTGAAAAGACAAAAGCCCCTGCAGCGGGGATGGGGGCCTGGGATTAAAAATATACCACATAAATATAGGACAAAACACACATATCTACAAGAGAGACAACACTACATAAAGAGAGAACTAAGACAACAACATAGCAAGGCAGAAACACAACATAACAACAACATGGTAGCAGTAAGGAAGGTTTATGGTTTGCTTTTGGAGCAGAATATCACAGAGAGGGGAGTTGGAATAGCTACGTCTGGCAACCGCAGCCTGGCTTGGGGAGCTGTGCAGTCACTCTCATATAGTCAGTCAATGCATTAAAGCAAAACCTTTGTTTTTCGTTGCCATGGATACAGTTGCGCTGTTGTCATAGGGGGCTCTTGATTTTTTGCTGGTTATTTGGGTGGGTGGTGACAGGAGGGGAAGCTGGAAGTGTTTTAAGCCTTTTATTAATAAGCCTTGCCCTCATCTGCTCTCACGGACAGATCAGCTCTCTCTGTAAGGAAAACACAGTGCTATGGGCTGATGGAGCAACACCAGGCCCCAGAGCTATAACAAGTGATCTGGGTTTTACTGTGGCATATAAACTATGTGTGTTGGAGTCGGCTTGTCCTTCAAACATTTAGGCCACAGCGTGTACTCCCACAGAACCTTCTGTATATAGCATTAGACATGGGGCAGGATGTTTAGCTGCATGGCTGGACTGGGCTGCTTCATGCTTGACTGGCGTTGTGGGCAGAGTGGGCTCATTTGAATGTGTCCCAAATGGCACCCTATTCCCTATATAGTGCACTAATTTTGGTCAAAAGTAGTGCATTACATAGGGGCCCTGGTCAAAGTAGTGTACTAAATAGGGAATAGGGTGCCATTTGGGACTTAGCCCATGTCACCCCCAGGGTAATGAGCAAGGCCAGAGTACAGAATTCACTGGCCAAGATCAGGGTTCTTACCTGGGTTTAAGATCAGTGTTCTTACCTGGGTTTAAGATCAGTGTTCTTACCTGGGGTTAAGACCAGGGTTCTTACC
This sequence comes from Oncorhynchus mykiss, assembly GCF_057628025.1. Taxonomy (NCBI): domain Eukaryota; kingdom Metazoa; phylum Chordata; class Actinopteri; order Salmoniformes; family Salmonidae; genus Oncorhynchus; species Oncorhynchus mykiss. The sequence goes on along the minus strand of NC_143032.1, from coordinate 61,661,613 downwards.
TGGGTTTAAGATCAGTGTTTTTACCTGGGTTTAAGATCAGTGTTCTTACCTGGGTTTAAGATCAGTGTTCTTACCTGGGGTTAAGATCAGTGTTCTTACCTGGGGTTAAGATCAGTGTTTTTACCTGGGTTTAAGATCAGTGTTTTTACCTGGGTTTAAGATCAGTGTTCTTACCTGGGGTTAAGATCAGTGTTTTTACCTGGGGTTAAGATCAGTGTTCTTACCTAGGGTTAAGATCAGTGTTCTTACCTGGGTTTAAGATCAGAGTTCTTACCTGGGTTTAAGATCAGGGTTCTTACCTGGGTTTAAGATCAGGGTTCTTAGAATAATAGCTACAAACTTTCCTTTTCTCAGTTTTCAAAAATGTTCAAGCCAAGAGTGCAATACACTACATGCCTCTTAAGGCACTTCTAATAACTGTGTGTATATTTACTATGTATTGTCAAATTTAGCTAATCAATTCCTCAGTGGGTGTGATTTTGTTTTAGAATTTATGCATCGTGAGCATGGATTTCATATCTGTTAGGAGTGTGTATTGGAGGCAAAGTCAGGTGCAGGAGAGCAGAGTGTAGTGAACAGGCGCACTATTTATTCCGGTTCAAAATCACAGCACAAAGTATCATAAAATGTGCCCAAACACAGAACATAGACAAAAAGTAATGCGCGTAACAATATCCACAATTCCAAAATACACGTAACACAAACAATCTTACACAAAGACATGATGGGGAACAGAGGAATAAATACATACGGATTGATTGGGGAATGAAAACCAGGTGTGAAGGGAACAAGACAAAACAAATGGATACATGAAAAATGGAGCGGCGATGGCTAGAAAGCTGGTGATGTCGACCTCCGAACGCCGCTCGAACAAGGAGAGGAGCCGACTTCGGGCGGAAGTTGTGACAATATCTCATTGCGAAGTATTAATACATAGTAATGCATAGTAATGCACAGGATCGGAGCTGCTCTGTACTTGCTGTGTCCAACCTCAGTGAGCAGGGAAAGGCTGTGGTTATATGTGTCTGTGTATGTGGTTTTATCTGTGGCCATGTATGTGGTTATATCTGTGGCTGTGTCAGTGGTTATATCTGTGGTTACATCTGTGGTTATATCTGTGGTTATATGTGTGGCTGTGGCTGTGTCTGTGGTTATATCAACGGCTGTGTCTGTGGTTATATCTGTGGTTATATCTGTGGTTATATATGTGGCTGTGTCTGTGGTTATAGCTGTGGCTGTGTCTGTGGTTATATCTGTGGTTATATTTCAGCTCACTGGTCACCATAGCAGCAACATCCGTAGCACGCGCTCCAGCAGGTATATTTCACTGGTCACCCCCAAAGCCACTCCTCCTTTGGCTGCCTTTCCTTCCAGTTCTCTGCTGCCAATGACTGGAACAAATTGCAAAAATCACTGAAGCTGGAATCTTGTATCTCCCTCACTAACTTTAAGCACCAGCTGTCAGAGCAGCTTACCGATCATTGCACCTGTACATAGCCCATCTGTAAATAGCCCACCCAACTACCTCAACCCATATTGTTTTTTGTTTTTTGCTCCTTTGCACCCCAATATCTCTACTTGCACATTCATCATCTGCACATCTATCACTCCAGTGTTTAATTGTTAAATTGTAATTATTTCGCCACTATGGCCTATTTATTGGCTTACCTCCCTAATCTTACTACATTTGCACACACTGTATATAGACTTTTCTGTTGTGTTATTGACTGTACGTTTGCTTATCCCATGTGTAACTCTGTGTTGTTGTTCGTGTCGCACTGCTTTGCTCTATCTTGGCCAGGTCGCAGTTGTAAATGAGAACTTGTTCTCAACTGGCCTACCTGGTTAAATAAAAGTGAAATATATTTATATATTTTTAAATATATATATCTGTGTCTGTGGTTATATCTGTGGCTGTGTCTGTGGTTATATCTGTGGCTATGGAGATGGTGTGTGTATGGAAATGATTAGGCAGGCCGATTCCTGGACCCAGTTATTTTTGGAACACTTGTTTGTTGAGCCGTTTGTGGCTGTGTGTTGGCTGAGAGGACAGGGTTTTAATTGCTGTGCTGTGTCAGGACAAGAAGGGAGGATGTCACAGACGGTCCCTCCCTGTCACTCTAAACACACAACAGAGGATAGTGTGGTTTCACCCAGGCACTGTCAGTAGTACAATGCTCCTGGTTTTAATGGTCTCCCTGGTGACCATTCAAGGGGAATGAGGAGAGGGGGAGGAGGAGGGAGGGAGGGAATGCTAAGACACATCACAGGACAATACTCTTCTTGGGTTCAGAGAGAGAGAGAGAGACATTTCCTCAGAGAGAGATGTACATTTCCTCAGTGAAAACAATGTACTGAGCAAATGTCAAATTGGCGTTTTACTAACTTATCGTACAACAAACCGCATATTCATCCTGCACACCCTAATTTGACAAACAAACAAACCAAAACAAAGGCAAAATCTTGTCATGCTTTGTTGATTTCAAAAAAGATTTTGACTCAATTTGCCATGAGGGTCTGCTATACAAATTGATGGAAAGCGGTGTTGGTGGGAAAACATACAACATTATAAATCCATGTACACAAACAACAAGTGTGCGTTTAAAATTGGCAAAAAACACATTTCTTTCCATAAGGCCATCGGGTGAGACAGGGATGCAGCTTCAGCCCCACCCTCTTCAACGTATATATCAACGAATTGGCAAATTAGAACTAGAACAGGCTGCAGCACCCGGCCTCACCCTACTAGAATCTGAAGTCAAATGTCTACTGTTTGCTGATGATCTTGTGCTTCTGTCCTTGACCAAGGAAGGCATACAGCAGCACCTAGATCTTCTGCACAGATTAATTCAGACCTGGGCCCTGACAGTAAATCTCAGTAAGACAAAAAATAATGGTGTTCCAAAAAAGGTCCAGTTGCCAGGACCACTAATACAAATTCCATGTAGACACCGTTGCCATAGAGCAGACTAAAATGATACATACTTCGGCCTAAACATCAGCACCACAGGTAACTTTCACATGGCTGTGAACGATCTGAGAGACAAGGAGAGACAATTCGACATCCCAATTAGGACCTGGCTAAAAATACTTGAATCAGTTATAGAACCCATTATCCTTTATGGCTGCGAGGTCTGAGGTCCGCTCACCAACCAAGAATTCACAAAATGGGACAAACCAAATTGAGACACTACATGCAGAATTCTGCAAAAACATCCTCAAATATCAAAAATATATCAACATCCAGAAAAGAGCCATTAAATTCTACAACCACCTAAAAGGAAGCAATTCCCAAACCTTCCATTACAAACCCATCATCTACAGAGAGATTAACCTAGAAAAGAGTCCCCTAAGCAAGCTGGTCCTGGGGCTCTGTTCACAAACACTAACAGATCCCACAGAGCCCCAGGAGAGCAACAGCAACACAAGCAGACCCAACCAAGTCATGAGAAGACAAAAATATAATTACTTGACACATTGGATAGAATTTACCAAAAAACAGAGCAAACTGGAATGCTATTTGGCCCTAAATAGAGAGTACACAGTGGCAAAATACCTGACCACTGTGACTGACCCAAAATTAAGGAAAGCTTTGACTACGGACTCAGTGAGAATAGCCTTGCTATTGAGAGAGGCCATTGTAGGCAGACCTGGTTCTCAAGAGAAGACAGGCTATGTGCACACTGCTCACAAAATGTATGAACATATTAGAGACACATATTTCCCTCAGATTACAAAGACCCACAAATAATTTGAAAACAAAGAATTTTGATAAATTCCCACAATTCCCATTGTGAAATATCACAATGTGTCATCACAGCAGCAAGATTTGTGACCTTTTGCCACAAGAAAAGGGCAACAACAAACACCATTGTAAATACAACCCATAATTATGTTTATTTATTTTCCCTTTTGTACTTTTACTATTTCCACATTGTTATAACACTGTACATAGCCATAATATGACATTTGAAATCTCTCTATTCCTCTGAAACTTTTGTGAGTGTAATGTTACTGTTAATAGTTTTTATTGTTGATTTAACATATGTGTCCTATGCCAATATATCTTTTTGAATTTAATTGAGAGAGGAGGGAGAGGGTGATGAGGGAGGCGTCTGCATGCAGGTCAGCTGGGGTCACGAGACGGGGGCATGAAAGGAAGGAGATTTTATAGTTTTCCAATGTTTTTGTGTCTGTCTTAATAAAAAGTGATGTTGGGATTTGGTAACGTCAGCCTTTGCCTCACGTATTTATTGGACATCTGTTACTTTCAAGCGGAGGAAATGTTTAAAAAGCGTAGAGCGAATTTGTGGTGCAGCCCATCCCAACCGCACACCGTCTCAAACGCAGCATGCTTCATTTCCCCAGATGTGCCTGCTGCTAATGTTTGCCACTTTACACAGACCACAGCGTTGTTTGTTTTCGCGGCACCAAGATAATTGTTTCCATTGTGCCGTACACTAACAATCCCTATGTTTTGGGGGATGAAGGGGAGAGCATTGTCTTATTATGTTTCTACTTTTAAACTCCACTTTTTTAAACCATGTTTAGCCTTGCATTTTCACATCTGTTTGTTGGAATATACGATTCCAGAATAGTTGTATTTCCTGTGGCTTGCTCTGTGAACACACCCAGTTGTTGTTGTTGTGGGCATCCAGACATCATGTTGGTAAGATGAAACTTACTGAGAGGACTGACAGAGTGCTGAAGCAGATAAGAGAAAAAAAAGAAAGGGATATTTTGGAGAGAGAAATAAAGTGGTCAGGCAGCAAGAGAGGGAGGTACTGTAGTTAGTATACTCAAAGGTCAGAGGGAAAGTGAGGGGAGAGAGAGATTATGAAACAGCTCATGGTTTCTGTATTCACTATTATAGTCATTATTATTTATGAGAGCGCCTTGGAGCGATTCTCAGCAGTGAAAACTGTCAGGGGGGCCAGAGGACTGCACTCCAGTGTAGGTAACCACAGACCAGGCAGTTGGGAAATAATAACCAGAGGGTCAGAGAGGAGTGGAAGGAGAAGTGGGAGGGGAGCGAAATTAAGTTAAAGGCTGTCCATAGCAACCAGTCAGTCGGACAGGGTCCCAGTAGGAGCAGATGTAAATGTTCTAGACAGACAGATGAACAGACAAATAGGCAGGCAGGCAGATAGACACCAGTGCAGCATACAGCCAGGCCAGGCTAATCTGTAGTTGTAGACTGCTGCCTGCCAGGGAGAAGGTTGGTGGGGCAACCAGGCTCCACAGAGCCGTCTGGGACCCTGCCCCTGCCATCAGCCTCACCACAGGTATGGGAGAGAGAGGGAGGGAGAGGGAGAGGGGGCAGGAGAGAGGAAGAGAGGGGGCAGAAAGAGCAGCCCCTGTCTGGGAAGAGGAGGCGGGAGATTAGAGGTCCGTCTGCGTGCACATCTGGATGGAATAGATGAGCTGACAGGGCTGACAGACCAGCACTACACTACTGTAGGAACTTGTGTGTATGTGCGTGTGCACGGGAGCTTGTGCGCGTGTATGGATGCGTGTGTGTGTTTGTGTGTTTGGCTGTGCTCCATATTATGGGACAGCTTGGGCATGGGCTGCTTTAGGGTTAGTGCCACCCTGAGTCTGTCTGTCTACTCTGTAGAGGCCAGGTGAAGGTAAACTCAGCGATATGACGTAGGTGCATAAAGTAAACAGCATAGTGGGGCAATTTCTGCAACAACTAAGAGTGTTGAAGTGCGAGGCTAAACTCCCCACTGTTTTGGTCCCGTACTAATCTCTTGTGGACAGATTCATGTGTAAATGGAAAGTGACAACTTTTCAAGATTTTCTACTTCTGGGTGACCGAGATTAGTCCCGCACCTACCACGCTCTAACTGCATCGAAGTGAACCCATACACATGCGCAGACACTGTGTGTGACAGTGTGGGAGTGAAGTCTTGCATCTCACTTATCGCAATTTCTGCAGTGGTACTCGTGGCAATGTAATTTAGCTGAGTCTACCTTTATCATCTTAACTGGAATCAGAACACACAGGTGTGTTCTAGAACAAGAGGAAAGCATTAGAATGAAGTCAGTAACTGCAACCACACAAGTACCAACACTCCATTGAGTGGCCAGGCGAAGTGTTTGTTAAAGATCCCAGGCAGTCTTAGTCTGTTCTCAGACCCATTAGCGATGGAGTTATGAAGGTCTAGACTAGTGGAGGTGGAGGGGAGGGGGGGGGGGTTCTGGAGGCCAGGGATCTCCTGTCTGACTGTCTGGTCTGCCTGCCGGCCTGCTGGTGTTGACTGATGAAGTGAGATGTGTCTGTAGGAGGCGAGAGCCCCTCCCTGACCCCCCCACCACTCCACCCCTCACCTCAGGGTCCTAAAGGCCACGTCTGGTTTCAGTTGCAGTTTGGCTGGCCCAACACCTCTGCAGCAGGTCTGCTCACAACAACAGCCTTAGCAGTGTGTGTTTGTGTGTGTAGCCAAATATGTGTGAGTGTCCGTGGAAAGACTCTCTGAGTTTAACCTACCCTTATAGTGAATTCTGGAGATAGTCCATGTTGGCCCAAGGACCCCCCTTCCCCTTCCCCATTCAACTGCCCCTAATTACAGAGTCCCACAGGAACCCAGCGGGCACTGCAGTGTGAGAAGAAATTGTGGGCCTCACCACTGCAGGCTGAGGTGGGGGGTCACTGGAGAGTGGCAGTTCATGATGTAGGCCACCCCTCCCTCTCAGCCAATCACCTAATAAAAGCAAAGCTGGAATCCTGGGAAAGCACTATAAACGCTGGGGTGCAGGGCAGTTTGGGGTTGGCCCACTGAAGATGAGTCTCGGGTTGGTCACAGTGACGATACCATGGTCCCAACGCAATTTGGGAGATGGAAGCCATGTGTAGAGAGAGAGCGAGAGAGAGAGAGAGCGAGAGAGAGAGAGAGAGAGAGAGAGAGAGAGAGAGAGAGAGAGAGAGAGAGAGAGAGAGAGAATGAGAGGAGGCAGAGAGACAGAGAGAACTGGAGGAGCATCACCCAAATTTGTTATCATATGCCTTTTTTAGTCACACTAATAAACCAGTGAAACTGCTGGGTCAGAACTCATAGACAAAGGGTAGCCAGCCACTCTGTAAGGAATATTTGCAGGATCATAATTTTGTCTAAGAGGAATGCATCTACAGATGCATCCAAATCTTTGTCCACATGCACCAGTGGTCTTTAGTCTTCATGAAGGCTTCAACAGCAGCGTGACAGATAAAAACTCCCTGGCCTGGCTGGTCAGCAGCACCCGGTCACTCTCTGAGCAGACAGAGATGGATCAGATCAGGACGATTCCTCCCCTCCTCAGCCCGGCCCAGCCCTGTGTTGACTGGATGGTCTGTGTCCACAGCTGCTCGCCGCTCCCTCAGACCCCATACCTCCTTCTGGGAACCTCTGGCTCTGAGCTGAACCAGTCTTATGAAACTCAAGCTAAAGGAGGAGGAGGAGAAGGTGTAGACAGAGCCCCAGTCCCCTCTGACAAGAGTTCATTCTCAGGTTCTGACCTGTGCTGTGGTAAAATAACATAGTTTCAATGTACACCTCGTTGTTGATTAAACTCCATCAAGGCCACCACTGAGACGAGATGTGTGTGAGCTTGCATATAATCATCCTCCCACCATTACTGACCATATGTATTGAGAAACAAAGAGACATTTTAGCCATAGAAATACCTCCAGAAGACAGGCCTTCCTAGCACGAGGGCTGTCTGTCTGCACATGGCTACGTCTTTTGCATATCAAAGAGAGAATAAATAAACCAGGGCAAATAATGAGCTAAGGAGAGGGAGCCTAGAGTGAGTTGGAGCGTTAATGGGCTCTGTAAAGAAAAGAAGGAGGAAATGTGCTCTCTGGGCAGGCTAGGCTGGCTGGGCTGGCTGCAGAATGGTCTGGTTTATTTTCACTGGGAAAGTAACACTGGAGGACTGAACTTGGACCATTAAACACAAATACACACACAAATACACACAAATACACACAAATACACACACACACACACACACACACACACACACACACACACACACACACACGTTTGTTGTACTGTAATTAAGGGGACCAAAACATGTATTCCCTAACCCCTAACCTTAACCTTAACCCTTAATGTACACTAGCGTTCAAAAGAGCGGGGTCATTTAGAGATGTCCTTGTTTTTGAAAGAAAAACTTGTTTTTTGTCCATTAAAATAACATCAAATTGATCAGAAATACAGTGTAGACATTGTTAATGTTGTAAATTACTATTGTAGCTGGAAACTGCTGATTTTGATTGGAATATCTACATAGGCGTACAGAGGCCCATTATCAGCAACCATCACTCCTGTGTTCTCTTTGGCACGTTGTGTTAGCTAATCCAAGTTTATTGTTATTATTTATTTATTTATTCATTTTTCACCCCCTTTTTCTCCCCAATTTTCATAGTATCCAATTGGTAGTAGTTACAGTCTTGTCTCATCGCTGCAACTCCATTATGGACTCGGGAGAGGCAAAGGTCAAGAGCCATGTGTCCTCTGAAACACAACCCAACCAAGCCGCACTGCTTCTTGACACAATGCCCATCCAACCCGGAAGCCAGCCGCACCAATGTGTCGGAGGAAACACCATACAACTGAAGACCGTGTCAGTGTGCACTGCGCCTAGCCTGCCACAGGAGTCGCTAGTGCACGATGAGACAAGAATATCCCTGCCGGCCAGACCCTCCCTAACCCAGACGATGCTGGGCCAATTGTGCACCGCCCCGTGGGCCTCCCGGTCGCGGCCGGCTGTGACAGAGCCTGGACTCAAACCAGAATCTCTAGTGGCACAGCTAGCACTGCGATGTAGTCCCTTAGATCACTGCGCCACTCGGGAGGCCAAAAGTTAATAATTTTAAAAGGCTAATTGATCATTAGAAAACCCTTTTGTAAGCACAGCTTAAAACTGTTGTCCTGATTAAAGAAGCAAAAAAACTGGCCTTCTTTAGACTAGTTGAGTGTCTGGAGCATCAGCATTTGTGGGTTCGATTACAGGCTCAAAACTTTCTTCTGAAACTCATCAGTCTATTCTTGTTCTGAGAAATGAAGGCTATTCCATGCGAAAAAATTGCCAAGAAACTGAAGATCTCGTATAACGCTGTGTACTACTCCCTTCACAGAACAGAGCAAACTGGTTCTAACCAGAATAGAAAGAGGAGTGGAAGGTCTCGGTGCACAACTGAGCAAGAGGACAAGTACATTAGAGTGTCTAGTTTGAGAAACAGACGCCTCACAAGTCCCTATCAATGTCTACACTCTATTTCGGATTAATTTTATGTTATTTTAATGGACAAAACATTTGCTTTTCATTTCTAAGTGACCCCAAACTTTTGAATGGTAGTGTATATGTATATTTATATTTCAGACTTTTTCTGGATTATGTGTGTATCGTTTTTTTATATTGCTAGGTATTACTACATTTCACTACACCTGCGATAACATATGCAAATCTGTGTACACGACCAATAAACATTGATTTAATATGACACACACACACACACACACACACACACACACACACACACACACACACACACACACACACACACACACACACACACACACACACACACACACACACACACACACACACACACACACACACACACAAGCCTGCTGGTTGGTGAGATGGCTCCCAGCCCCCTCTCCCTGTGACTGTGTGCTGTCAGGGGCCTCCCCCGGACTGCCATGGAGGGCCCTCAGGGGCTGCTTAAAGGGTGTTGGAGGGGGTTATTTTGGTAACCACCGTCACAGGGGGGGAAGGTGTTATGCTCCTACTGCCAGTATTGACACATACACACACACACACACACACACACAGTGCCTTGCGAAAGTATTCGGCCCCCTTGAACTTTGTGACCTTTTGCCACATTTCAGGCTTCAAACATAAAGATATAAAACTGTATTTTTTTGTGAAGAATCAACAACAAGTGGGACACAATTATGAAGTGGAACGACATTTATTGGATATTTCAAACTTTTTTAACAAATCAAAAACTGAAAAATTGGGCGTGCAAAATTATTCAGCCCCCTTAAGTTAATACTTTGTAGTTCCACCTTTTGCTGCGATTACAGCTGTAAGTCGCTTGGGGTATGTCTCTATCAGTTTTGCACATCGAGAGACTGAAATGTTTTCCCATTCCTCCTTGCAAAACAGCTCGAGCTCAGTGAGGTTGGATGGTGAGCATTTGTGAACAGCAGTTTTCAGTTCTTTCCACAGATTCTCGATTGGATTCAGGTCTGGACTTTGACTTGGCCATTCTAACACCTGGATATGTTTATTTTTGAACCATTCCATTGTAGATTTTGCTTTATGTTTTGGATAATTGTCTTGTTGGAAGACAAATCTCCGTCCCAGTCTCAGGTCTTTTGCAGACTCCATCAGGTTTTCTTCCAGAATGGTCCTATATTTGGCTCCATCCATCTTCCCATCAATTTTAACCATCTTCCCTGTCCCTGCTGAAGAAAAGCAGGCCCAAACCATGATGCTGCCACCACCATGTTTGACAGTGGGGATGGTGTGTTCAGCTGTGTTGCTTTTACGCCAAACATAACGTTTTGCATTGTTGCCAAAAAGTTCAATTTTGGTTTCATCTGACCAGAGCACCTTCTTCCACATGTTTGGTGTGTCTCCCAGGTGGCTTGTGGCAAACTTTAAACAACACGTTTTATGGATATCTTTAAGAAATGGCTTTCTTCTTGCCACTCTTCCATAAAGGCCAGATTTGTGCAATATACGACTGATTGTTGTCCTATGGACAGAGTCTCCCACCTCAGCTGTACATCTCTGCAGTTCATCCAGAGTGATCATGGGCCTCTTGGCTGCATCTCTGATCAGTCTTCTCCTTGTATGAGCTGAAAGTTTAGAGGGACGGCCAGGTCTTGGTAGATTTGCAGTGGTCTGATACTCCTTTTCAATATTATCGCTTGCACAGTGCTCCTTGGGATGTTTAAAGCTTGGGAAATCTTTTTGTATCCAAATCCGGCTTTAAACTTCTTCACAACAGTATCTCGGACCTGCCTGGTGTGTTCCTTGTTTTTCATGATGCTCTCTGCGCTTTTAACGGACCTCTGAGACTATCACAGTGCAGGTGCATTTATACGGAGACTTGATTACACACAGGTGGATTGTATTTATCATCATTAGTCATTTAGGTCAACATTGGATCATTCAGAGATCCTCACTGAACTTGTGGAGAGAGTTTGCTGCACTGAAAGTAAAGGGGCTGAATAATTTTGCACGCCCAATTTTTCAGTTTTTGATTTGTTAAAAAAGTTTGAAATATCCAATAAATGTCGTTCCACTTCATGATTGTGTCCCACTTGTTGTTGATTCTTCACAAAAAAATACAGTTTTATATCTTTATGTTTGAAGCCTGAAATGTGGCAAAAGGTCGCAAAGTTCAAGGGGGCCGAATACTTTCGCAAGGCACTGTATATACGCCAGTGGAGGCTGTTGAGGGGAGGACGGCTCATAATGGCCGGAACGGAGCAAATGGAATGGCATCAAACACCTGGAAACCATGTGTTTGGTGTATTTATACTGTTCCAATGATTCCACTCCAGTCATTACCACGAGCCTGTTCTCCCCAATAAAGGTGCCACCAACCTCCTGTGACACACACACTCAGAGCTGTGGATAATTGTATAACACTAATGAGATTTTAATTAACCCTGACACAGCAGTGGTGTGACCTTCACCCTTCTCCTTCTGTCTCCTGAGAGAGTTTCACCAGGCAGGCCAGGCCAGTGGGGAGGAAATGACTTGTCAGTGTTTGTAAACAGTGGAAAACTCCCCCTTGTGCTGTGCTCTGTGTCCTGTCCTGTCCTGTCAGCCACAGAGCCTGGAACCAGACACAGAGCTGATGTCAGGACAACCTCTCCTCTCTCCACAGGGGTCTCTTCTAATGAAGAGCTCTGATTCAAACCTTGATTAGGGCCCAGAACATCACAGGGTCAAGGGTCAAATGCACTCAGGCAAGTCTCTCTGACCCCCCCCCCCCCTTTAGCCGAGAGAGAGAGAGAGAGAGAGAGAGAGAGAGAGAGAGACCAGTCACAAGCCCCGACATTGTTACTCTTGGCCCAGATGAATAGATCACACTCAGCACATCCAAGTCAACACACACTGCTTCACAGACACTGTCTATGGGAATATAGGAAATAAGTTGACTTGTTATCCTGTGATTTCTCAAACTTGAGACATGGACAGGCAGAGTGAATGAAAGAGAGAGTGAGAGAATGGAAGTTGGGGTGTGTGGGGGATGGTTGTCTGAGTGCCAGAGCCAGCTGAACGTTTTATACAATGTGTTTAAGTGTGGGAGGGTGGATCTTGGCACGTGAATGGTCTATAATCTAAAGAGAAAAGAAGTGCTGTCTGTCGGAAAGGGAGTCTGGGTTAGAGGTGCCCAGTGCGTTCTGGAGCAGGGGTAAATTATCAATTCCGAGCCTATTTGAAATCGGACACTGTCATCAATATTACCTGGTCTCCATAGGACATCTCCATTGAGTCCCGCCCCACCCCACCCCTACCATACACACACACACCCTCACATAGACAGGCAGACAGACGGACATGGAGCAGAATGAAGACTGTGTTATTTCCCCACTCGAAGTTCGCCGCTAATTTTGCATTCTTACTGAAATGGAAGGTAGGGCTTTTAGCAGTACATCTTTACACATTTCTCAGAACATACCATTGATTTACAGTCTCAGCTTGAACCTTGTTTCATTTCCACATGTGCTAGTAGTAGCCCACTGAGAAAGCCTTTCAACCCAAAACATAGAAAATCAAATCCACAAAGATTGAGGGCAAGTGTCTGGAGCAGGACCCATTTACACTGTTAATTTCCCTTTCTCCTTCTCTCTCTTTATGGGCACTAACTATTTCTGTTGTGCTCTCTTTTGTCCTCTTTTGCTTTCTCCCACTGAACTCTGAACAGAACATGAACTCATTGTACTGTATTTCTGTCTGTGCTGTCACTGACGAGCATCAGTAGCACATAATATATATTACAGTAAGTGTGGCTGACTGTGTGAATGACAGAGAGAGATTGAGTGAGCTCAGGCAGTGCTCAGGCAGTGTTGGCCAGTGGTTTGCAGTGTGTTTGGCTCCAGCTGACTCTGAGAAGAGGTGTTGGCTGGCGTCTAACGAGGTGCTGAACCCAGACTCTTGTTTGTGTCCGCAGAACCTGGGTCATACAGACACAACAACAGTAACACACACAGAGGAGACAGTGTGGAACTCCTCAAAGGTCTGCCCATTTAAAACATCCCCAACCCGCAGGAACACAAACTCCCACAGGCGAGATAGAACAGAGCACTCAGAGCTGAAACTGTTTTTATATTCAATCAAATCATACCAACATGAAAGCAGTTTGGCCAAGTGTAGCTTTTGTTGTGTGTGAATATGATACAATTGCAGTGTACAAATCATTTGATCACTCTTTTGTTGCTGAGAATCTTTCTGCACAGCAGGAAATGCAAACTTGTAGTGTATTCAAGGTATAAAAAGGCTTCTAAAGTTTGTAATTTTCCCTTTAAAATGCCAGACTTGATTTGCCCTAAGAAAAATGTATCCATTAATTATAATCCACATAATAATTCACATTTCCTGTTGTTGCAGGATTATTTCCTTGCTGTAGCAAACTGGCTCAAATTAAGATCCTACTTCTGTAGGATGTTTACAGTATGGTATTTGGTATTTTATTAGATAAAAGTCACGCCTGCTCTAGCATTATCATCCCTCTTTCTATCCATTCCTCCATCCGTCCATCCCTCTCCCTTGTGTTCCTCACCTGCTAGCCCACCCTGACAGTGGTGTTGGTGAGGTCACCTGGTAGAGAGAAGCTCCCTGTCTCCTTGCAGTCACAGGACGCTAGATAGTTTTTGTCCAGGGCTTTCAGAGCAGAACTCTCTCATGCAGTCCAACTAGCCTGCCACTGTGCTTCATCATAATCAGAATGACAAATTATGTGAAGAAAAATAATGGAATAAAAAAAGACTACTGAATTGACAAGGGAACTGAACATTCTGAAATTGAGTGAAAATACTTTGTGGGAGGGTTGGTATTTTCTTGTTGATGTGGACTGATTATGCTGTTGTCTGGAAGCCTCACTGCTTATAAGGGCCATTTGCATGACTGACTTAGTGCATCATAACGGAATGACGACTGTATGAACTCACTGTGTGGTCTACTGAAATGACTCCTCTTCAACCTCCCCTTCCTCTTCTGCTACAGAGTCAGGAAACCAGCTGGTGGCTCAGGAGGCGGTGAGGAAGCCGTCCACTCTCCGCCGACCTCCTGCCTCTGCCCGCACAGAAGCAGGAACAGGGGAGCAGCTCTCCACCAGTAAGAACCAGGACCCTAACACTCTCTCATACTGTACTATGACACCTGGAACCATATTTCTCTTTTAAATATCAGCAGATTCAGAACACCTGGGATCCAATTTATCTCCTTTACAATGTTTTGCTTTAACACTCAGGCCCCATGTTTCTCATATTCATTGAAGTACATTTTTGGAAGTGCTTTTTGCAGATATCGACACTTGTCCACGTATAGTATTTTTTTCTTTGTCTGTTCTCCAGATTGCCTCAACTGTAGTCGATTCACAGCCCTGACAGACAGACTCCGCTCACTGGAGGAAAAGGTACAGTCATGGACTCCTCTACTGAAAACTGTGCTGCAGCGAGAGGCTACAGTCTCTGATCATGAGTCCATTTGAAAGGCATTGGCATTTCTCTGATAAATGAAAACACACATGCACACTACAATAAATTCGAAGAATTTTATCTGTATTGTCTTTTTCGTTATGTGTCGGACCCCAGTAAGACTAGCTGTCGGCACTGGTGTCGGATAATGGGGATCCTAATGAAAATGTAAATTAAAACGTCTCTTCAAATTTCTCTCTTTCCTATTTTATCCAATAGGTCCAAGTGCTGTCCTCTCCTGGCTCCACTTCTCACCGCCACCTACAGGGTGAAGAAGGAACGGCACCGGAGTCTTCCTCACAGACAGGGGCTCCACAAACCAAAGGAGCCCCTGGCGAGCAGGGATCCGTAGGTACGTACAAGTCTCCTATACACATGTATGGGCAGGTTTTAGGAACAACCATGTATTCCTACTGATTTGAGTGAAGTGGGTTATGTTTGATAATTTCTTAGAAAATCACTCTGCACGGCTCTCTTCGTGTGCTGTAATTCGTTCTCCATTGCATCTCAAACAGCTCTCCTCCCCAATATCATATTTCTTCTGTCGCTATAAGAGAGACGTGCACACACGCATGCACACACACACACACACACACACACACACACACACACACACACACACACACACACACACACACACACACACACACACACACACACACACACACACACACACACACACACACACACACACACACACACACACACACACACACACACACACACACTAATTTCCAGTTGTCTGCGCTGCTCTCTTTCAGGGTTCTGTTGTGTGGAAAGTGAACACTTCAGGGCATGAAAGCCCTCTCCTTCCCTGGAGCTCAGCCCAGCGTTGGCTGCAGCTAGAAAGATAGAGTGTTCTGCTGGTGCACTTTCAAAAGGCTTTTCAATAGTGTATCAACTTCCATCCAATTACATTCAAATCTGTTTTAGCCAAAGGCTCTCTCAGGTTAAGATCCTCACTGGCCTTCTGAGGCCTGTAGAAGAATGTAAATGCACCATTATGTTTGTCCTGCCACACAGACAATGTTTGTGGGTCAGTCTTAGTAGTTTTGAGAGAGAGAGAATTATCTGCTCCGTGTATACAGTACCAGTCAAAAGTTCTGACACACATACTCATTCAAGGGTTTTTCTTTATTTTACCATTTCTACATTATAGAATCATAGTGAAGACATCAAAACTATGAAATAACACATATGGAATCATGTAGTAACCAAAATAGTGTTAAATATATTTATATTTGAGATTCTTCAAAGTAGCCACCCTTTGCTTTGATGACAGCTTTGCACACTCTTGGCATTCTCTAAACCAGCTTCACCCGGATTGCTTTTTCAACAGTCTTGAAGGAGATCCCACATATGCTGAGTACTTGTTGGCTGCTTTTCCTTCATTATGCGGTCCAAACTCATCCCAAACCATCTCAATTGCGTGATTGTGGAGGCCAGGTCATCTGATGCAGCACTCCATCACTTTCCGTCTTGGTCAAATAGCCCTTACAGAGCCTGGAGATGTGTTGGGTTATTGTCATGTTGAAAAACAAATGATAGTTCCACTAAGCACAAACCAGATGGGATGGCGTATCTCTGCAGCATGCTGTGGTAGCCATGTTGGTTAAGTGTGCTTTGAAATCTAAGTAAATAACTGACAGTGTCACCAGCAAAGCACCCCCACACCAGCACACATCCTCCTCTATGCTTCACAGAGGCAACCACACATGCAGATATTATTCGTTCACCTGTTCTGCCTCTCACAAAGACCCAGCGGTTGGAACCAAAAATCTAGAATTGGGACTCATCAGACCAAAGAACAGATTTTCACCAGTCTAATGTCCATTGCTCATCTTTCTTGGCCCAAGCAAGTTTCTTATTATTATTATTGGTGTCCTTTATGTTTTGTATATATTTTACCTTTATTCAACTAAGCAAGCCACATAATTTACAATGATGTCCTCCCCCTGCCAAACCCGGACGACGCTGGGCCACTTGTGCACCGCCCTATAGGACTCCCAATCACGGCTGGATGTGATACGGCCTGGATTCAAACCAGGGACTATAGTGTCGCCTCTTGCACTGGGATGCAGTGCCTTAGACCACTGCGCCACTTGGGAGCCCTTTGGTAGTGGTTTCTTTGCAGCAACTCGACCATGAAGGCCTAATTCACTCAGTCTCCCCTGAAAAGTTGATGTTGAGATGTGTCTGTTACTTGAACTCTGTGAAGCATTTATTTGGGCTGCAATTTCTGAGGCTGGTAACTCTAATGAACGTATCCTCTGCAGCAGAGGTAACTCTGGGTAATCCTTTCCCGTGGCAGTCCTCATGAGAGCCAGTTTCATCATAGCGCTTGATGCATTTTGCAACTTTTTTTTTAGCAAGATGGCGCCGATAGAGATGGTCGGCTCACTTCGAGTCCTTAGGCTGACCCAAAACAACAGCGCCGCAGAAGGGGCAGACGGAGCGGTCTCCTGGTCAGGCTCCGTAGACGTGCACATCGCCTACCGCTCCCAAGTGTACTACTCACCAATGTCCAGTCTCTTGACAACAAGGTTGATGAAATTCGAGCAAGGTTTGCCGTCCAGAGAGACATCAGAGATTGTAACATTCTCTGTTTCATGGCTCTCTCTGGATATGTTGTTGCTTCATGATTAACGACTCATGGTATAATCATAACAACATACAGGAACTCAAGTCATTCTGCTCACCCAACCTAGAATTCCTTACAACCAAATGCCGGTCATATTACCTCCCTAGAGAATTCTCGTCAGGTATCATCATAGCTGTGTACATTGCCCCTCAAGCAGACACCAAGATGGACCTCAAGGAACTCCACTGGATTCTATGTAAACTGGAAACCATATATCCTGAAGCTGCATTTATTGTAGCTGGGGATTTTAACAAAGCAAATCTAAGAACAAGGCTATCTAAATTCGATCAGTATATTAATTGCACTACACGAGGAGTAATACACTCGATCACTGCTACTCTAACTTCCGCGATGCATACAAATCCCTCCCCCAGCCTCTCTTCAGCAAATCCGACTACAACTCCATCTTGCTCCTACTGTCTTATATGCAGAAACTCAAACAGGATGTACTAGAACCATTCAACGCTGGTCTGACCAATCGGAATCTACGCTTCAAGATTGTTTTGATCACGTGGACTGGGATATGTTCTGGTCAGCCTCAGAGAACAACATCGATCTATACACTGACTCGGTGAGTGAGTTTATAAAGAATGCATTGGAGATGTTGTACCCACTGTGACTATTAAACCTACCCTAACCAGAATCCGTGGATGGATGAAGGCATCAGCGCAAAACTGGAAGCGCGAACCACCGCATTTAACCATGGAAAGAGGTCTGGGAATATGGCTGAATATAAACAATATAGTTATTCCCTCCGCAAGGCAATCAAACAAGCGAAATGCCGGTACAGGGACAAAGTGGAGTCGGAATTCAACGGCTCAGACACGAGACCTATGTGGCAGGGTCTGCAGGAAATCACGGACTACGAAAAGAAAACCAGCCACGTCACGGACACCGACGTCACGCTTCCAGATAAAGTAAACACCTTCTTTGCCCGCTTCGAGGATAATCCAGTGCCACCGTCACGGCCCGCTAACAAAAACTGCACCCTCCCCCTCTCTCCTTCTCTGTGGCTGACGTGAGTAAAACATTTAAACGTGTTAACCCTCGCAAGACTGCTGGCCCAGACGGCATCCTTAGCCGTGTCCTCAGAGCATGCGCAGACCAGCTGGCTGGTGTGTTTACAGACATATTCAATCGCTCCCTATACCAGTCTGCTGTCCCCACATGTTTCAAGATGACCACCATTGTTCCTGTACCTAAGTAGGCAAAGATAACTGAACTAAATGACTACCGTCCCGTAGCACTCACTTCTGTCATCATGAAGTGCTTTGAGAGACTAATCAAGGATCATATCACCTCCACCTTACCGGCCAACCTAGACCCACTTCAGTTTGCATACCCCCCCAACAGGTCCACAGACAATGCAATCGCCATCACACTGCACACTGCTCTATCCCATCTGGACAAGAGGAATACCTATGTAAGAATGCTGTTAATTGACTACAGCTCAGCATTCAACACCATAGTACCCTCCAAACTCATCATCAAGCTGGAGACCCTGGGTCTCAACCCCGCCCTGTACAATTGGGTCCTGGGCTTTCTGGCGGGCCGCCCCCAGGTGGTGAAGGTAGGAAACAACATCTCCACTTCGCTGACCCTCAACACTGGGGCCTCTCCAAGGGTGCGTGCTCAGCCCCCTCCTGTACTCCCTGTTCACCCACGACTGCGTGGCCACGCACGCCTCCAACTCAATCATCAAGTTTGCAGATGACACAACAGTAGTGGGCTTGATTACCAACAATGACGAGACAGCCTACAGGGAGGAGGTGAGGGCACTCAGAGTGTGCTGTCAGGAAAATAACCTCTCACTCAACATCAACAAAACAAAGGAGATGATCGTGGACTTCAGGAAACAGCAGAGGGAGCACCCCCCTATCCACATCGAAGCGACAGCACTGGAGATGGTGGACAGTTTTAAGTTCATTGGCGTGCACATCACAGACAAACTTAAATAGTCCACCCACACAGACAGTGTGGTGAAGAAGGTGCTGAAGAAATTTGGCTTGTCACCCAAAACTCTAACAAACTTTTACAGATGCACAATCGAGAGCATCCTGCCGGGCTGTATCACAGCCTGGCACGGCAACTGCTCCGCCCTCAACCGCAAGGCTCTCCAGAGGGTGGTGCGGTCTGCACAACACATCACCGGGGGCAAACTACCTGCCCTCCATGACACCTACAGCACCCGATGTCACAGGAAGGCCAAAAAGACAACAACCACCCGAGCCACTGCCTGTTCACACCGTTACCATCCCACTAGTCACTTTAAACAATGCCACTTTAAATAATGCCACTTCAATAATGTTTACATATCTTACATTACTCATATGATATGTATATACTCTATTGCACCTTGCCTATGCCGGCTCGGCCATCGCCCATCCATATATTTATATACTGTAGACATATTCTCATTCACCCCTTTAGATTTGTGTGTTGGGAAATTGTTAGATAACTTGTTAGATATTACTGCACTGTTGGAACTAGTGGCACAAGCATCTCACTACACTCACATTAACATCTGCTAAAATCATCTGAGTTGATTTGATTTGAAGAAACTTTCAAGGTAATTTCTCTTTGCTTATTTGAGTTGTTCTTGCTGTAATATGGACTTGGTCTTTTACCAAATAGGTGTCACGGCTTTCTTCCTGGGAAGGAGAGGCGGACCAAAACGCAGCGTGGTTATAGTTCATGGTTTTTTAATAAGAAAACTCAAACATGAACACAACTACAAAACAAGAAACGTGAAAACTGATGCAGTAAAAACTGGTGCAGTAAACACAAAGACAGGAAACAATCACCCACAAAATACCCAAAGAATATGGCTGCCTAAATATGGTTCCCAATCAGAGACAACGATAAACACCTGCCTCTGATTGAGAACCACTCTAGGCAACCATAGACTTACCTGGACAACTAAACTGAACACAACCCCATAAATCTAATAAACCCCTAGACAAGACGAACACAATAAGTCACCCATGTCACACCCTGGCCTAACCAAAATAATAAAGAAAACAAAGATAACTAAGGCCAGGGCGTGACAATAGGTCTATATTCTGTATACCTCCCCCTACCCTGTCACAACTCAACGGATAGCCTCAACTGCATTAGGAAGGGAAAAAAATCCACAAATTAACTTTAAACAAGGTTAATTGAAATGCATTCCAGGTGACTACCTCATGAAGCTGGTTGAGAGAATGCCAAGAGTGTGCAAGGCTGTCATCAAGGCAAAGGGTGGCTACTTTGAAGAAGTATATATTATATTATTATATTATATTTTGATTTGTTTAACGCTTTTTGGGGTTACTACATGATTTCATGTGTTATTTCATAGTTTTGATCTATTCACTATTATTCTACAATGTAGAAAATCGTAAAAACAAATGAAAATCCCTTCAAACTTTTGAATGGTACTGTACGTTTTGAGTTTCAGTACAATATAGGAGCTTTAATTTCGCAGAATCTGCTGCCCTGTGTGGGACTCTTGGGTTTTAGTCTCCCATGACTAGCTAAGGGGTTTGTTCCTCTCTGGCACCTCTGTGGCCCTAATTAACATCTCAGTGCTTAGTCTTTTAGCCAGTCTATCTAATCCAGTCCACGGCTCAGCTGCTCTGCCACCTCCATCTGGTAACCCTTCACCTCAGGAATCGCTCAACGTCTAGTCCATTTTTCCACACAAGGCAATGGAACCCCTTTCTCTCCCTCTTTCCCTGGACCCTTGTCTGCTCTCTGACGCCTGTCTATTTCTTCCCAAACACACAGGTCCACAGGGCGATAGAGGCAGAGACGGTACCCCTGGACAAGATGGTAGGTTTGAGGTGTCAAGTCAGTCATTGCTTTGTAACACAAACTCTTATTTGTGGCTGTATCAGTATGGCTCAATGGTTACTAGTGTCTGTCCACTGTCTTTGCTCAGGGAAGCTAGGGTCTCGGGGACTGCCGGGCCCCAGTGGCCCCAGGGGCGAGGCTGGGATGAGAGGCCCTTCTGGGACCCCAGGACTAGTGGGTAAGATACTTACTGTAACTAGACAATGACAGAGTGTATGATTTATAACAACCACTGATTTCACTGTAAAATTGTGTAAACCTACAAATGTGTGACAGTCATTCCTTTTGGCTGAAATATGATAATAACAGACTGTACTCAGTAGATGTTTGTTTCATGAATAATAGATAAATTCCAGATTTCCAGTTGATTAAGCAGGGTGCACTGATGTCAAACAAATGCTTCTTGTCTTACAAGACATTGACACTGTTTGTCAATAAATACGCTTGTGGTAAAGATGGTGAAGATCAGTGTAGGGACAGGGGGATTGTGTGTGTACCCACCCACTTAACCCATTGTCTCCAAGACAACTATGACAGTACTCTCTGTCTGCCAGGGCAGACAAGAACCTGTTGACTTAAGGCCTGAAACAATTGTGGAAAAGTCACTCAGATCTCAACAAATTGCATCATGACATCCTGCATCAGAGTGTTTGTCTTTCTGTGAAACCACTCTGCCATTCCACAAAGCCATGTGTAGTCCATAAAAAACACAGCAGTTCCTCTGCGGACAACATGGTGATAACTTACAGACTTTTCAACCATAAGACTTACTAAATGCAAAGTTCGCTGATTCAGCATGGTTTCCAGCAGCCCGCCAAAAATATTTCTCTTCAGACTACACAAAACTCCCCTATGGCTCGCAATACTCGCTGTTGTTCCTGCCTGCTGACTAACCAGATTCGATTCGTTCAGCAACATAAAGAAAAGCATAAATCTGTTGCTTATATTCGAGGGTAAATGGTTACGGACAAATAAGAAATAACAGTCCGAAAACAAGAAATCCCTAGACATTCCTGAGCAGCTATGAGTTTAATGACAATAAAATACATAGTAAAATAAGTTTGTCATACATGTGCTCCTGTAACTTGCGTCTGCTAAATTACTCAAATGTAAACGTAGAATGTTGGAGCTGGTGGCTGTGGTTCTGGTTCCTCTCTGTATGGAACAAGCAGACAGTGTACCCCTCCCTCTCTGAGGGACATATGACCCCTGCTCTCTGCCTGCTGCTGCTTGGTAGAAATGAGATGTAGAGCAAAAGTTAAGCTACAAACCCACTTTTTGAGAAACACCATGTGAATCCAATCTGAAATGAACATGAGCTATGTGTATAAATCCTGTCTCCTTATGTCTTCCATATGTCTGCGGTGTTATTGTTGTCCCCCATGATGAAATCGGGGAGGGAACTGTGGATCTGTCTCCATCCGTACGTACATTCGTTCGTACATTCGTTCATACGTTGGTCACATGCGATATCTCAGACAGCACTGGGCTGATTTTGACTAAACTTGGGTGTAACTAGACAACTAGACAAATGTGTCTTGCCATAGAGATCTGGCATTTACAAAATTGTACTGATTGGCCCAAGGTGGGAGCTGTAGTAATTCACAGAAATGTGTTAGTCACAAGGTGCATCAGTGGTGGGGGACGACGTGTTTATTGTTGCCTTGTTTATAGGGTTTCTATTACAAACAATTTGCTCCCCTATATGCTGAATTCTTCCTGTACATTGCACATACTAGAAATGATAACATTGACAAAAATGTGTTTGATGTTACTGTAACCCTGAGCCTTATGAGAGCATGTTTGGTAGCAAGAGTTTAGGAGGAAGGGAAATGAATGATCTCAGCAGTGGTGTAAAAGTGGTTCAGACAGATTCATAAAGAGTCAAGGGGAGACTGTTGTCACACTCAGGGACTTCCGCAGGGAGGGAAGCAGTGTGAGGTTGGAGTTAGGGTTGAGGTGTGTGGAGCCGTGCACTGATGTATTTTGGGTTGTTTTTCCCTGAATCAGCGCAAAGACAGGACATGTGTTTCCTGTACAGAAGAACTACGATTTCCTTACACGCATGCACGCACACAGGCACCCAGACACACACACACGCACCCAGACACACACACACACACACACACACACGCACACACACACACACACACACACACATATGCACACACACAATTTTACTCACACCTTGACACTGTAGCCCACAGCTGCTCCAGGGCCCCATTATCCTGCTGGAAAAATAGAGCCTAGTTTGCCTTAACGTCATGCTAACACACAGACTCTGGAGATGGAGCCACTTTGACTACCCAGCTGTGCCACTGTGCTGCTGACCATGGGTTATGGTCCTTCAGGTGGAATTGAGTGTGTGCAGAACCACAACACAGTCAGTCTTTGCATTAATGTTTACTAAAGCAAAGTGAAAATGAATCAGCGAGGTGTCAAATCCAATTAGAGCAGTAATAACACATTACAAATGACCCTCTTCTATGCCAAGTTATTCATAGTTGATAATACAATCAATGATAGCTGTTGTCAGTTGCATCACCCTCCAGAGCATTATTCGGGTTCACAAGGCAAAGAGATAGGAGATAGAGGGTGTGTGTGTGTGTGTGTGTGTGTGTGTGTGTGTGTGTGTGTGTGTGTGTGTGTGTGTGTGTGTGTGTGTGTGTGTGTGTGTGTGTGTGTGTGTGTGTGTGTGTGTGTGTGTGTGTGTGTGTGTGTGTGTGTGTGTGTGTGTGTGTGTGTGTGTGTGTGTGTGTGCAAAGCATTACCTCAGGAAAGTGCAAACAATGATGTCAGATGTTGTTGTGGTGGGGAGGTGAGGCACTTTGTTTGGGTTTGTGGATGGAGCAGGCCAATCCAGCTGGGCCACAGGGACAAGTCACATCTCAGCTTTTCTTTCTCACCTTTTTTCAACAAAAGGAGAAACCGATGTGGGAGGGAGAGAGAAACACTTTCACGAGCTGGCTTGTTGGGACTGGTTGTGCACACACACACAACCGTGAGCGCTCTCACACTCCGGCTCATGCAGATGCAGACAGCATTTAATTTATTGCGCACCAGTGCCGCTAATATGCTCCAACATTTAATAGTGTTTATTTGAGTTTTCCCAGGTCCTCCTTTGAGCTCCCACACAGACATTAAGAGCCTGTTAATTAAAGCTGAACAGCAGTCAGTCGCTCAGCCCGCTCTCTCCTCTCCTTGCCTGCTGCTGATGTTAACCACCAAGCACAGAAACCTAATACACCATGCATCGCTCACTTCCTCTCTCCCTTCACATTCTCTACTATACATCTATACAGCCCTGTCTGTACCCTACCAATTTGTCTAGGTTCACCAGGCCTCCCCTGCCATTGTGCGGCATGCCAGGAAAGGCAACACAGGGTGAAACCTCTTCATCGTGGGTTCACCTATCTGGTGCCCTTTGAAATGATGAAAATACTCAATGAAAAATCTAATGATATACCAAAAGAGAATAAAAGTTTCTCTCTGGACACCGGGCACTTTCCCCACTGCACTAAAAACTGAAGAAACTTCTGAAGAAAAGTAATCTAGATTCTTCAGCTCTTAGCAATTTCCGGCCAAAATACCTTCCATTTTTAAGCAAAATTCTGGAGAAATTGGTTTTCATACAACTAAATCATTTTTAAAGTGCCAACTGTATCTTTTTTAAATTCCAATCTGTTTTTTGTAGTTTTTGTGCCCACCACAGCACAGCCTTAGTTAAAGTGGTACATTATCTAATGGTGGTGTCCTTCTGGACAGACTGGAGAGGTGGGTTGGCCTCTGGTCCAGCTCTAAATTGGTTTAGAACCTATTTAACCGGTCAATAGTTTTTTTGTAACCGTTGGTGAAGATAACTCAGAGAAAATGCATATCACATGTGGCGTTCCACAAGGTTCCGATTTTGGGTGCGGTACTGCTCAGTTTACATATGTTAACCCTTGGCAGCCTTGTAAGAAAGCACAGCATATCATGACTCAGGATATGACCCAGATGCAGACACAGGATGCGGATAGTACAGTTCTCAATCATTTATTATAACACAGGGCAAAGGGCAGGTCGAGGGCAGGCAGAGGTTCGTAATCAGGTCAGAGTCAAGCAGGTACAGGACAGCAGGCAGGCTCGGGGTCAGGGCAAGCAAAATGGTCAGAGTTGGGAAAACTAGGAAACAAACACTTGAGAAACAGGAAACCGGGAAAGCATGCTGGTAAGACCTGACAAGACAAGACAAACTGGCAACAGACAAACAGAAAACACAGGCATAAATGCTCAGGGGATAATGGGGGAGATAGGCGGCACCTTGAGGTGGGTGGAGACAAGCACAAAGACAGGTGAAACCGATCAGAGCATTGATTTTCACTACTATGCAGACGATACAAAACTTTACATTTCTGTGTCACCAGAGGATATTAACTCCACGGATAAATTATTAAACTGTATTAGTGATTTAAATACTTGGATGGCTCACAACCTCCTCCAGCTAAATCAAGACATGACGGGAGTACTTATTGTTGGAGCCAAAGCACAGAGAGAGAATCTGGCTGTACATTTTAATTCACGGGCAATAAAGATAAAACACCAGGTAAAAACCTAGGTGTCATTTTTGATTCTGAACTCAATTTTGAATCACATGTGACCAAAATAGCTTTTTACCACCTGAGGAACATTGCCAAGGTGCTGTCATTTCTCTCTCAGGCGGATGCAGAGAGCTCATCCATGCTTTTATTACAAGCAGGCTTGACTACTGTAATGCTCTCCTGTCTGGTCTACCCAAGAAAGCCATTGGTCAACTGCAAAACGTACAGAATGCTGAATGCAGAATGCTGACCAAGACCAGACGTAGAGCACACATCACACTGGTTTTAAGGTCTCTGTACTGTAAAACATACAGAATTCTGCAGCACGGGTACCGACCAGACGGAGAGCACACATTACACTGGTTTTAAGGTCTCTGCACTGGCTGCCTGTGAGTTTTAGAATTCATTTTAAGATAATTCTATTGGTTTTTAAATCAACCAACGATTGTGCACCCCAATACATGTCAGACATGCTCTTAAGTTATGTACCCAGTGGGTCCTCAGGTCATCTGGCACTGGCCTTTTAAAGCCTAGGACCAAGAGGCATGGAGAGACAGCCTTTAGTTACTATGCCCCCAGCCTCTGGAACAGCCTGCCAGAGAACCTGAGGAGGCCGAAACTGTGGACATATTCAAAAGACATTTTAAAACACACCTTTTTAGCTTTGCTTTTCCTTGGGGTGCTTTTTAGTCTTATTCAGTTTGTATTGGTATTCTTAGTTTTTTATCCTAAAGCTTGATTTGATTTGAATGCTGTCCCAATGCTGATTCTTGCTTTTGTCATGGAGTTTTTTCCTACCCTTTCCATTGTTGTCATGCCAATGCTGTCCCTCAGTGAAACAGTGCGGTGTATCTCCCCTCCCCCAGGACCCAAAGGTCCATCAGGTCTTCCAGGAGAGAGGGGTCTACCTGGGCTTCCTGGACCTCCTGGACCCCCTGGACCCCAGGCCCCAGCCAGCGCCCGCATCCCAGAGCCAGACCGGGGTAAGAGAAGCACCACTATACCCTAAAGACATATCCATCACCACACACAATCAGATTAACAGTTGTGTTATGGACCACTCAAATCATTTGTTTATAAATATAATCTTGGTGGGGCAAAATATTGTTTTTATTTTTCATGCATGGGCTACTAACAGCTTATTACACAACATACACTTATTATTACTTTCTTAGCTACAGTATACATATCTCCCTGGCATACAATACATTTTTGGACTCACCTTGTTGTGCTGTGCTCACTTGAACAGGAAGGTGGGGCGGCAGTTCTTCGTGGGGCACATTTTGTCATCAAACTTTGTCATCAAAGTTATTCCCTGGATTTATTATATTTTCAAGACAACTCGGATCTCTGAAAAAGGTCCAATCATGATGACGTCAGTGATCTTCAGGTTGGAGCTCTAGAAAGAAGCCCAAGTTCCCGACTTGGAATTCCGAGTTGGATGACCGTTCAGAACATATTTTCCCAGTAGGAGATCGTTCCCAGTTGTCTTGAACTCACTGAAGTCAGATTTCCCTGTTCTGAGTTTCCAGTTGTTTTGACCGCGGCAGAAGTCATGCTGGATTGACAGCATGGCCAATGTTGAATGTTTATCCTTTTAAGTTTGGAAAAGAGACCCACACACCCACTCCACTGAATACCAGGCTAGTGATTGCTTTGCAATGCTTGCAGTTAGCCACTGATTCCTTCAAAATCACTCATTGTTGAATTTGCGAATTCCAACATGTTGTGTAATGTCCAATGGCCGATGAGCACCAATACGATTTATCTATAATTTCTATTACATTATTTCTCTTCATATGACAACGATTAAAAAGGATTTGCCAGTAGATTGTCAACTAGATTCATGATAAAGACAACTAGATTCCTACCTAAGAGTTTGAAAGTATGATGTCGAGATGATCAGTCCAATCAAAGCTGCTGTAGATATAAGATGATTTGACATTTTATCTGTGGCCAATGACCTTGAGCCTTATAGGATGGGCACTTCTAATGTAACTCTATGGCAGCGCCCAAGAGGCTTGAATTTTCGAGCTCTACTCTTAGATTTGGTGGTAACGTATTGTCCCCATGACTGACAGAACACTGAGCCAATAACGGCACAACTAGAGAACATTACCAACCCCTACGCTCCATATTTTCCACTGGCTACCCCACCACAACAGAAAGCACCGAGCTAGGCTGAAACACCTGCATTTTGGAGCTACCTTACTCAAGAAAGCCAGAAAGAGACAACGTTTCTATGCAGCTTAATTAACTTTTTTTTACATTGTTTGCCCACTGATATGTTACACGTATTAATGCCAAAATAACATGCAAAACAGGCATGCCCCACCTGCCCTGAATGACAGGTAGCCACTGTCCATGGGTAGGCCAATGTGCTTGCCTTGCAGCCCTAAGTGCTCCATACCACCCTCGCTCATGCCCATCTGGGTACAATTTTCCATTCAGTGGGTATGTGTGAATATGGTAAACCATTCTAGTGCAGCTCATGAGTTTTCACACCCCAGTATTATGGACTTGGAGATGTCCCAGAAGAAAAAAAACGGATGGATAGTCAGCCCCTGTCAGACAACCACCCTCACCCCTCCCCTTCTCACAATAGGTGGTCTTTTTCTGGGCCAAACTGGAGGAAGTGACCTCAATCCGCACATAATCAATTCCAAAATGATTGGAGCTGCAGAGACAGTAGTTTTCGTGAGAGGTGTGGGCTGAGGATTCTACCTTGCTTAGATCTTTAAATAGGTGATACTGTTTATTTCCACTGAAAATCAACATGTTCCCAATGTCTATTACATTACATAGAGTCATGATGAGCATCTATTTGAGTTAGAAGGGATGGAGGGAGGGAGGGAGGGAGGGAGGGAGAGCGAGAGAGAGAGAGAGAGAGAGAGAGAGAGAGAGAGAGAGAGAGAGAGAGAGAGAGAGAGAGAGAGAGAGAGAGAGAGAGAGAGAGAGAGAGAGAGAGAGAGAGAGAGAGAGAGAGAGAGAGAGAGAGAGAGAGAGAGAGAGAGAGAGAGAGAGAGAGAGAGAGAAACTGAAGGAGAAACAGAGAGAATGGCAAAGGGAAAAAAAAGTAAGGATATTAGAAAGAGACAAATGTATGCAATGTGTTTTAACGGACTCTCCCTCTCACCTGTCATGTGTGCCTGCCAAAGGCCTGAGAGGAAGGTGATTGAGTGGTTGAGAGGGTCTGAGTCTGGGGAGAGAAAGAGAGCGGCAATGGCTTGACCCAAACGTCACATGCTGGGATAAGGACCTGTCCGCCGCTGATGTCACTCAGCCACTTCCAGATGTGGCGTTGAACCAGCTGGGGGGGGTTCATAAAGCCTCACTTAAGGGTTGGAGCCCAGGCAGTGAGAAGGGATGAGGACTGAGAGTATGAAATGTGTTGAACAGTGGAGCCCAGGCAGTGAGAGGGAATGAGGACTGAGAGTAGGAAATGTGTTGAACAGTGGAGCCCAGGCAGTGAGAAGGGATGAGGACTGAGAGGAGGAAATGTGTTGAACAGTGGAGCCCAGGCAGTGAGAAGGGATGAGGACAGAGAGTAGGAAATGTGTTGAACAGTGGAGCCCAGGCAGTGAGAAGGGATGAGGACTGAGAGTAGGAAATGTTTTGAACAGTGGAGCCCAGTCAGTGAGAAGGGATGAGGACTGAGAGTAGGAAATGTGTTGAACAGTGGAGCCCAGGCAGTGAGAGGGAATGAGGACTGAGAGTAGGAAATGTGTTGAACAGTGGAGCCCAGGCAGTGAGAAGGGATGAGGACTGAGAGTAGGAAATGTGTTGAACAGTGGAGCCCAGGCAGTGAGAAGGGATGAGGACTGAGAGGAGGAAATGTGTTGAACGGTGCACAGATGTGTAGGTTGACAGAATAATTCTAGCTGTGGGTAACTTAAGGTTGGCATTGAGAATTCTGAGACTGTGAACTGTTTCTTTCACACCAAAGTGAAAGCAGCAGATGCAGGGGTTATGTGCTAGGCTTCCTTTGGAAAACCCTGGCTTATTGGCTGTCCCGTCTGGATCTGGAGGCTGGAATCTCCTGCAGCAGAATTGGACTGAACCCTCCAACTTTAAGCTGGGACAGGGTCACAGGTAGAGAAGAGGAGGATAAGGGGATGTAGGAACCCAGCCATCTTAGAAGATCATATGCATTACATTGTAGAACACTGTGGGGTTGGAAAGGACATGGACAGAGACTCACTATCAGAGAGGGTGTTGAAGTACAAGAGCTGGAGATGAAGATAAAATCATGTTTCAATAGAGACAGACAGGCAGGTGGACGGACAAGCAGACAGGTAGGCAGGCAGACAGACAGACGGACGGACACCTCTTTTCCTGGGCTATTGTTAGCAAGGTTATGTGGGGCTGGAACAGGGATCAGAGTCAGTCTGGCAGCTGGAGGATGTGTCTCGTTGACAGTCCTTCCCCTCACTGTGGTACTCCATCAGCACAGTGCTACCTGTCAGCCTGAGACAACCCTTTAAAACCACACACTTACATCTTTCACTGGACATTTCCTACCCTTCTCCCTCTCTCTTTCCCTACAGATAGATATAGGTCAGCTCAGAAGTGCTCTGTCAGCACAATGTCAATGGAGGTGACACAAGTCTTTCTTAATAAGTACTGTACCATGTGTACCTGTAGGACATGAAGTACACATACAAATGAGTGCAAACAATGTGATAATTATGATATTCAGCCATATATATATATATATATTACATTTACCTTTATGAAAGATGGACAGTGTAAAGGTTTGATACTTTATGGGGCTGAAAGAAGCCTGAACATTTGTGCGAGAACATCGCCCCCTGTAGGTACTTTTCAGGTATGTGGTTCAGCCCTCGTTTGTCCTTTTTATTAACCACTCAATCTTCTGTATTCCAGGTCAGGGCAAGGAGCTGCTCCTCTCCAACACCTTCCCTGACCCACGAGGGATGCCTGTCCAAGGCCCACAAGGCCCTGCTGGACCTGCTGGTCAGTATGTCTGTTTTTCTCTCCTGGTCGCTAGCCACTAGCCAGTAACATATTGGTTTCATTATCCTGTCAGTGTAGTGATTAAATTCAGTATTAATTTGGGTTAATACTTAAAAGTCTCCATTCTCTGTCAGATTCACTGAAACACAACTCCCCTGTCCTCAACTCTCATCTGGAGATGCCTGACTTCCTCTTTAGAGGAAGTTGGATTTGCTCCCAGTCTCTCAAATGTTGGATTGATTTGTTGTTTGCCTGTCCCTCTTGCCTCAGTTTGCATCAACAGTGTTCCATCAAATCATTTGTCAAGATGAGCCTTTTCCATTCTCATTTTTAAAGTGAACTGTCAGTGAGCTTCGGCCAGCTCCTACTATTGATCGGATTTTGGATAAGACTTATCCAGCATCACTTCTATCATGACCAAACAAGGAAGATTTAAGAGTGTTCATTATAACATTATAACAAGCATGTCCATATTTGTAATGGTTTGCCATGGCCAGTAATTCTATACACACCTATGGTGAGGGTAAGAATAGAAAGACAATGTGGACACAGTTGTTAGTATTCATCTGAGATTTCTGGATATTTTCTTACTTTGTTTATAGTGGTTTATGTCATAGTCCAAATACCTTTGCATAATCTGATTGTCTTAACCCTGCATCTGTTCCTCAACACACATGTAACATGAAACCCTTTCCTATCGTTCATCCATAATTCATCATTTTTTCCTCCTTTATTTTGTCTCTCTTTTCATTCTCAATTTGCCTTGTGTGTCTGAGAAGAACCTATCTTGGCCTATAAAGGCAACCTGACCGAAAGGCTGCCTATTAGGTTGATGCTCACAGTCCTTGTGTATACAGGTCCTCCAGGCCCCAAAGGCCCCGTGGGACCCCCTGGCCCAGCAGGACAGAACGTAAGATTTTGCCTTAGGATTATAGTGGGCAGTGTGTAATGGAGCAATGGAAATAATAATCATATGAGTGAGATTAGATCCACTTACTGTCCACTTTAACAAATGTGTATGTGTCTGTTTGAACCTTTTCTCCTGTCTCTCTACAGGGGAAGTCAGGTGCCCCCGGGTTACAGGGCCCGGTGGGGCCAGAAGGAGAACGTGGGGAGAGAGTGAGTACCATGCACAGGCCAGGGCCCAACCACACCTAATGTTTCCTCCCCATTCTTTCCATCACCTAGATAGAGAGACAAAACTCCTTCTAACTAGCCTCTGGCTTCCTAGGGTCCTCTGGGTTATCCAGGAGAGAGAGGTTTCAGAGGAGAGCCGGTAAGCCACCTACTTCCTGTCTAGCTGTGGCCCTAATGAGTGTGGCAAAAACCAACACGTCACACCTGATTACACCATGGTCAACTATACAAACCAGTGATCTCACAAACTCGGAGAATGGGTTTTACTGCTGCTATTTCACCAAAAGAAAGGGAAAGGGAGATACCTAGTCAGTTGTACAACTGAATGCATTCAACTGAAATGTGTCTTCTGCATTTAACCCAACCCCTCATAGTCAGTACTTTCATGCCAGTGATAACTAGTTATCACTAGTGTGCCATTACTCTTGACTCAATGTTTCTATACAGGGAGTAGCAGGAGCCAAGGGAGAGCCAGGACAGAAAGGCCTGCCGGTAAGACCACCAGAGATGGGGCCGTAGCTCACCCTGTGCCTCACTGACTCTCACTGGGCTGTATAGGACCAGGAGCCAGGAGGGGAAATAGTGGCCGATTCCCAATGTCTTTCCTTGATTCCTTGTGTCTTCTATCCTTGCGTCCTTCTCAAAACTCATAGGAGGAGAATGTCTGAGGGGAGGAACCTTGGGTCTTCTCCTCCAATGGGGTTTGATAAGGATGCGAGGAAAGAGGATGCCAGCAATTGAGAAAAACACATTGAGAAGTAGTCAATTTCCCCACTGTATGCTGTGTAGACAATTATTCTGTGTCTGTCTAATCACTTATTTTCCTTTGCCTCTATCTCATTTTACAAGAACAATCTAAATGTAAGGGATTTATGAACCAAGTCACCGCTTGGTCCTTTTTATGATCCATGTCCAATCACCACATTTACATATTTATTATTTTTATCAAGTTTACTTTCCACTTATCTATATTGTTATTGGTGTTGTTCTGCAAATCGTCCTGCACTTGTTTTAAAATGTACTCAATTACCCATAGTATGTCAGTTTGCGGCATGTGGGATTGTGTTTTTTGTTGTTTGTGTGGGCTCTGTTATGATGTTGGGATTATTGTGGTTTTTTGGTCCTCGGGGTGTGCTGTGGGGTGCTGCCCCTTGTTGAAAACACTGTCCTACTCCTGTCTGACCCTAAAGCTGCCTGACTCCCTCTGCAAGCTACTGTCTCCATGGTTACCTTTCACAGTCACATTCTGAGCATCTGACGTTGGCATATACACACACACACACACACACACACATACACACCTGCTGTTCCTACATCACGCATACTAAGGCATTTGCTGATTGAGGGAAAGAAAATAGAATCTAAAAGAATCTGTTGAGTGTCATGTAATACAGCATTGTATTATTGAGTATATTGAGGATCAATATTTGGTCATGCCATGCTTTTACAAACACTTCTACCAATGATATAAATGATGCCAAGGATGACATGTTCATATGTCAAGTCATCTTGTGTACAGTACGTACTGTTTATACATTGTATAAATTAACGTTGGTATGTGTGGAATGTATATGCCAAATCACTCCATATAGAGTTATTGTGGGAACCGTGGTGGTGGGTTAGTGCTGGGTGGACTGGGGTTGGAGATGTGAGTGGATACAGCTATCCTCCAGTGTCCCACAATGCATGGCTGCATGGTCCCATCCTTAGTTACTGCACTGTTTTCCATCTATCTCTTGCTTGCCAAACTCATATGTAAACGTTTTAACTTAGTGTAACAATTCATCAATAACACAGGAACCAGGCAAGGTCACTCTAAATTGTATCTCAAACCAAAAATATATTTCTTATCTCCTCAATGGTCTCACAATAGCCCCGTTATCCTTTCAGCTCTAATCTGCTCCTCATCAATCAACCATGACTCAGAGGATCTTGTTATTGTGGAAACGTACAAACTGGACAAACAAAAACACACTGGACATTAGTCTTTGATATGATTTATTGATATAGCTTAATGAAATCTTGCCTGTTGTTCCGTAGAGGTTTGTCCTTTGCTCGTTAATCAGTTTATTTCTTGACCCAAGAGAAAAATACTCAGGCATCCATACTAACGTCATATTGTGCATGCATTCTTTATCAACTGTCACTGACATGATTGCTTTTGTCTGTTTTCTTTCTGTTTATTTTTTTCAATGTTTCATATTTATTTATTAGGGGTTGACTCATAAAGCCAGTGGGTCTTTCTTGACAAGTAGATATTGATCTGTTTCTCATTTTAAACAGACTCAATAAAAATAGTAAAGGTTTACTGGCTTTATTTGGTGAGCATGTTTAATACAGTGAGTGATGGATGGGCAGCTATTGTGAACTCAGCTCTAATAACCGTTATGTAGATACAGTATACTGAGACTTCAGAAGTTTATTTTCAACCGTTTTAGAAAATCCCTCTGAAATGCAACAGAAACTTGCCTGGCTGAATAGCTGCTCATCTTGATCAAGTCCAGAAGGAATGCAGATGGCATGGTCAAACCTGAAGCCCTGGACCGTCTCCTCCACTTCTGTTATGTCAACAACATGGGAATGTCCTGTGATGTGCATGCTGTTTTTGCACAGCATGGCAAAGACTGGCCTGGTATGGCAGCATGGCCAGAGAATGAGGGAGACAGAGAGATACAGGGGAGGGATAAGGTACAGATGTAGGATCTTAATTTGATCACTATTTTGTGGCTGAGAATCTTCCTGCACCGCAGGAAATGCAAACTTAGTGTATTCAAGGTTTAAAAAGGCTTCTAAAGTTTGTAATTTCCACTTTAAAATGTCAGACTTGATTTGCCCTAACGGAAAATGTATCAATCACTACAAAAAAATGTTAATTCACATAATAATACACACATTTCCTGTTGCTGCAGGAAAATGTTTTCCTGCTGTAGCAAAGTCTCTCAAATTGTCAGGTCTACTCCCGCTCCACCTCTCTGGCACTCATTGTCATCAGTTTATTCATTATTACACACACCTGCCACCATCGTTATGCGCACCTGCGCCTCATGAGACTCACCTGGACTCCATCACCTGCCTGATTACCTCCCCTATATTTGTCACTCCCTTTGGTTCTTTCCCTAGGCGTTATTGATTATGTTCCTGTGTTATATGTCTGTACGCTACTCGTGGTTCTTGTTTTGTTCCATGTTTGTTTATTTATTAAATTCACTCCCTGTACTTGCTTCCCGATTATTAGCTTACTCGTTGGAGAATAACGGCTCGATTTTTATTTTTACTGGTGACGTTTGGTCCAAGGGCGGCTGCTGACGCAACCCGGGGATGCCTCAGCCAGCTCGTCAGGCTTCCATGCCTCAGCTGGCTTGACAGGTTCTCAAGCCTCGGTCGGCTCCTCAGGCTCCCATGCCTCGGTCGGGATCGTCAGGCTCCCATGCCTCGGCCGGCTTGTCAGGCTCCCATGCCTCGGCCGGCTTGTCAGGTTCCCATGCCTCGGCCGGCTCGTCAGGCTTCCATGCCTCAGCTGGCTCTACAGGTTCTCAAACCTAGGTTGGCTCGTCAGGCTCCCATGCCTCAGCCGGCTCTACAGGTTCCCGCGCCTGGTCCTCGGGACCGTCCCTCTGGTCACGTCTACTACCGCTCCCCCTCTCTGGCACTCATTGTTGACAGTTTATTCATTATTACGCATACCTGCCACCATCGTTACGCGCACCAGCGCCTCATGAGACTCACCTGGACTCCATCACCATCCTGATTACCTCCCCTATATCTGTAACTCCCTTGGGTTCTTTCCCCAGGCGCTATTGATCCTGTGTTATGTCTGTACGCTACTCGTGATTCTTGTTTTGTTACATGTTCGTTTATTTATTAAATTCACTCCCGGTACTTGCTCCCGATTAGTAGCGTACACGTTACACAAATGAAGATCCTACATCTGTAAAGGTTGCGGGGTGGGTGCGTGGACTAGTTTTAACCTTCTAACTGCTGTATTAGTTTGATAGAGAAAATTACTTGCACCTTGGCGAGCAATATGTTTGGCTTGTGCTCCTTACCTTGACGGCTATATCTATCTTCACAGGGGGACGGGATACATCAGATCAGAGAAGCGCTGAAGATCTTAGCTGAGAGGGTTTTAATCCTCGAGACTATGATCGGTATTCATGGTGAGTAGGAGGCCTGAGGCAGCAGGGTCAGCTTTAGGCAGGGGTCAGACGAGGCTGGGTGTCACCCCACCCTCCACTCCTGGGCCGTGAGACAGTGGGTATGGCCAGAGTCAGACAGCCCCAGGACCAGGCCTGGTGTGTCCACTCCCCACCCCTCACCCAGTCCCCTTGTCACTGTTCTCTGATAGGACATTAGTTTGAAGATGTTCCAAGACTTGCAGGCAGACCTGGAGCTTCTGGCTCGCAGGGTGACGCTGCTGGAGGCTATCATCTGGCCAGGTAACGCTGGTAACCATCCTCACCCCCAGGTCACACTAGTACATTATCTACTGCATTAGGCATGCAAGAACCATATGAACAATATATATTTTATGTGTGTTTTGATTTAAGTTGTTTGTGTAACTGGACTCGCATTAGTGGGCACCTACCTACTAGTACAATCTTATTAATTCACTAAATAGCTGATGTTACTCAAAGATTTAGACTTGTCTAGATCACTTTCATAGTTAGGCACATCATAATGATGGATACAGTGCATTCTGAAAGTATTCAGACACCTTGACTTTTTCAAACGGTTGTTACATTACAGCTTTACTCTAAAATTGAAAAAAACAAATCCTCATCAATCTACACCCATATCTCATAATGACAAAGCAAAAACGGGTTTTTAGTAATGTTTGCAAATGTATTAAAAATAAAAAACTGAAATATTACATTTACATAAGTATTCAGACCCTTTTCTCAGTACTTTGTTGAAGCACCTTTGGCAGTGATTACCTGCTCGAGTCATCTTGGGTATGATGCTACAAGCTTGGCACACCTGTATTTGGAGAGTTTCTCCCATCTTCTCTGCAGATCCTTTCAAGCTCTGTCAGGTTGGATTTGGAGTGTCGCTGCACAGCTATTTTCAGGTCTCTCCAGAGATGTTCGATTGAGCTCTGGCTGGGCCACCCAAGGGCATTCAAAGACTTGTCCTAAAGCCACTCCTGTGTTGTCTTGGCTACATGCTTAGGGTCATTGTCCTGTTGGAAGGTGAACCTTCGTCCCAGTCTGAAGTCCTGAGTGCTCTGGAGCAGGTTTTCATCAAGGATCTCTCTGTACTTTGCTCCGTTTATCTTTCCCTCGATCCTGACTGGTCTCCCAGTCCCTGCCGCTGAAAAACATCCCCACAGTATGATACTGCTGCCACCATGTATCAGCGTCGGGTTGGTGCCAGGTTTCCTCCAGGCATGACACTTGGCATTCAAGCCAAAGAGTTCAATCCTGGTTTCATCAGACCAGAGAATGTTGTCTGATGACTCCAAGCGGGCTGTAATGTGCCTTTTACTGAGGAGTGGCTTCCGTCTGCCCACTCTACCATTAAGGCCTGATTAGTGGAGTACTGCAGAGGTGGTTGTCCTTCTGGAAGTTTCTCCCATCTCCACAGAGGAACTCTGGATCTCTGTCAGGGTGACCATCGGTTCTTGGTCACCTCCCTGACCAAGGCCCTTCTCCTCGATTGCTCAGTTCTAGGAAGAGTCTTGGTTGTTCCAAGCTTATTCCATTTAAGAATAATGGAGACCACTGTGTTCTTGGGGACCTTCAATGCTGCAGAATTTTTTCAGTAAACCCTCCCCAGATCTGTGACTCAACACAATCCTGTCTCAGAGCTCTACGAACAATTCCTTCAACCTCATGGCTTGGTTTTTGCCCTGACATGCACTGTCAACTGTGGGACGTTATATAGACTGTTGTGTCCCTTTCCAAATCATGTCCAATCAATTGAATTTACCACAGGTGGACTCCAATCAAGTTGTAGAAACATCAAGGATAATCAATGGAAACAGGATGCACCTGAGCTCAATGTCATAGCAAAATGTATGTAAATAAGGTATTTATGTTTTATACATTTGCAAACATTTCTAAACCTATTTTCGCTTTGTCATTATGGGGTATCTGCGTAGCTTGAGGAGAAAATGTATTTAATCAATTTTAGAATAGGGCTGTAATGTAACAAAATGTGGAAAAAGTCAAGGTCTCAATACTTTCCAAATGCACTGTATGGCAACATCATATAAACTCAGCAAAAAAGAAACGTCCCTTTTTCAGGACCCTGTCCTTCAAAGATAATTCGTAAAAATCCAAATAACTTCACAGATCTTCATTGTAAAGGGTTTAAACAATGTTTCCCATGCTTGTTCAATGAACCATAAACAGCTAATGAACATACACCTGTGGAACAGTCGTTAAGACACGGACAGCTTACAGACGGTAGGCAATTAAGGTCACAGTTATGAAAACTTAGGACACTAAAGAGGCCTTTCTACTGACTGGAAAAACACCAAAAGAAAGATGCCCAGGGTCCCTGCTCATCTGCGTGAATGTGCCTTAGGCATGCTGCAAGGAGGCATGAGGACTGCAGATGTGGCCAGGGCAATAAATTGCAATGTCCATACTGTGAGACGCCTAAGACAGCACTACAGGGAGACAGGACGGACAGCTGATCGTCCTCGCAGAGGCAGACCACATGTAAAAACACCTGCACAGAATCGGTACATCCAAACATCACACCTGCGAGACAGGTACAGGATGGAAACAACAACGGCCCGAGTTACACCAGGAACGTACAATCCCTCCATCAGTGCTCAGACTGTCCGCAATAGGCTGAGAGGCTGGACTGAGGGCTTGTAGGCCTGTTGTAAGGCAGGTCCTCACCAGACATCACCGGCAACAATGTTGCCTATGGGCATAAACCCACCTTCGCTGGACCAGACAGGAGTGGCAAAAAGTGCTCTTCACTGACGAGTTGCGGTTTTGTCTCACCAGGGGTGATGATCAGATTTGCATTTATCGTCGAAGGAATGAGTGTTACACTGAGGCCTGTACTCTGGAGCGGGATCGATTTGGAGGTGGAGGGTCTGTCATGGTCTGGGGCAGTGTGTCACAGCATCATTGGACTGAGCATGTTGTCTTTGCAGGCATTCTCAACTCTGTGCATTACAGGGAAGACATCCTCCTCCCTCATGTGGTACCCTTCCTGCAGGCTCATCCTGACATGACCCTCCAGCATGATAATGCCACCAGCCATACTGCTCATTCTGTGTGTGATTTCCTGCAAGACAGGAATGTCAGTGTTCTGCCATGGCCAGCGAAGAGCCTGGATCTCAATCCCATTGAGCACGTCTGGGACCTGTTGGATCGGAGGTTGAGGGCTAAGGCCATTCCGCCCAGAAATGTCCGGGAACTTGCAGGTGCCTTGGTGGATGTGGGGTAACATTTCACAGCAAAAACTGGCAAATCTGGTGCAGTCCATGAGGAGGAGATGCACTGCAGGACTTAATGCAGATGGTGGCCACACCAGATACTGTTACTTTTGATTTTGACCCCCCCTTTGTTAAGGGACACATTATTCCATTTCTGTTAGTCACATGTCTGTGGAATTGTTCAGTTTATGTCTCAGTTGTTGCATCTTGTTATGTTCATACAAATATTTACACATGTTAAGTTTGCTGAAAATAAACACAGTTGACAGTGATAGGACATTTATTTTTTTGCTGAGTTTAAATGCTTTATCATATGTAATAACGTGCTCTATTAACTAACTATTTTATATTTATGTCTCATATGTATGCATAGGGTAGCATGGCCCCAATTCTTTGTTTCTTCAACAGAGCCTGATCTAGGGTCTGGAGATGGTCAATACGGGACTGCATCCCCAGGTGGTTTCTACAGGGATAAGCGAGCAGGAGCCAAACCCTATCGGCTCGTCTCCCCTCCTCTGTCCACAGACACAAAGGTTCAGGGGAAGTAGCATTGTTCCCTGCTGCATCTCTGAGGATCACAGGCTGGGTTTAACTACCCCCTCCCTTAGGTCTCTCTGGCACTCTACTGATCCAGACCTTATCTGATACCCTCTGTGGGCTGTACCATCAGACGAAAGGTGGGGGACACCTCAGGGAAGCTCCACTGGTGCTCCGGAGTCTGCCCACCTCCATTGGGAACCAGTACCAGCCACCTTTACCCCAACATACACCTCCTCGTAGACCCATGGCTCCCGCTGTGTCCCATCCCTGTTCCCCCTGTGTCCCACCAATGTGGCTACAGCTAGAAAATATTTCAAGAAAATATCCTATAGGCCTCTGGAAAACATGCAAACATTAAAAAGCTTGATATGTTAAATGGTGCTCAATCATCTGAAAACAATTCTGGACTATAAGGGTCATTGCAGGATAGTATAAATTGCGGTAAATTAAAGGAGGAATTAAGTGTAAAAGAAAAGACTGGCTCTGAGAATTTGTTTGGACTGTAACAATGTTGGGAATCTGAGGTTTACTTATTTAAATATATTGAGCATGTACAGACTGCAAGGCACACGTACACAAAAAAAACTCTTCCTCTTATATTCCTTTTGTTTTGTTTCTATAATATTGTGTTAGTCCTTGCTATGTAGTGCACTATAAAGATGAAGACATGGCACGCCTTTCCTATTGAGATGTCAGTTAGTAGTACCGTTATGGAAAGCATTGCTTATCAGTGCACAGCATTTGTCTTGGTGTCTGATAACCATCCCTTTAAATCAAACAAATCCAACAAGAGATTTAATGTATTTATTTTATTCACATTTTATTGTAGATTTGTTAGTGCACAAAAAAATGCAGTTATGTTTTTCTACACTCTTAGACAGTATTTGTTCTCAACAGCAGTGCTGGAATACAAAACTCATACCCATATAGCTAAGTATCTCCTTTACCAAAACTGATATGTGATCAAATTCCTGCATTTATTTCAAACCCCAAACTGCAGCTCCTGCATAAACTGGCAGTAGTTGACTTATTTTAAACCCACAAGCTAAAGCAATGATATCTCTAAGAACCCCCACTCATGGGACAGGTGTATCTTTCTCCTACAACAGCTTCAGTCCTACGCACACACACCACACGGTAGTACAGGACCTGTTGATGCAACTTGAATACATTTTTGTGTAACTTTGTACCACTACTACATTCTTATACTTAGACTGATTTCTCTGTCACAGTAAAAAAAAAAAAAACGTATTCTTTGATAATTTGTTTCTTTATCTTATAATACAAATTTTGTGAATTATTTAAAAAAAGATAAATAGAAGCTTATTGTTTTGTATGCTGATATACAGTATGTAACATCATGTATTTTCCATTTTGGGCATATTTGATATTGCTTGCTAATGTGTTATTGTGCTAAAATAATCTTCTAGATGGTTTTTATAATAAATAATTGTTTTGCTTTTTTAACAGGCCAATAGTCATTTTTTTCATAATGGCATTAATTTGGGTACTCGTCTTTTCCTTTTAGCCCACAAGGTACATTCAGCTCAGCAAAACTCAACAAAATATCAATATCATCATGCTAAATCACACCTTCTGTTCCAAGGTCCAGTTGGTCACCATATGCTGATCTGACAGGCCTCAGGTATTTCTTGGTGGCAGGGGGATCTTCCCTTTGGATGTCATCACAGCCTCCTCCCCAACTCTGTCATCAATGAGCAGGGAGATGGCGCCATCTAGCTGTCTAGTTGCAGCCAGTGCCACCACAGCTTTATCTGTAGGAAACCCCATCTTCTCCAGTTGCTGAAGCCTGAGAGGGGAAAATAATGTAAAGAAATAAAAATACATATACCGTACCAGTCAAAAGTTAACACACCTACTCATTCAAGGGTTTTTCTTTATTTTTACTATTTTCTACATTGTAGAATAATAGTGAAGCCATCAAAACGATTAAATAACACATCTGGAATCATGTAGCTACCAAAGAAGTGTTAAATATCTTATATTTTTGATTCTTCAAAATACCCACCCTTTGCCTTGACAGCTTTTGGCTCTTGGCATTTTCTCAATTAACAGGTGTGCCTTGTTAAACATTTATTTGTGGAATTTCTTTCCTTCTTAATGCATTTGACCCAATCAGTTGTGTTGTGACAAGGTAGGGGGGTATACAGAAGAGAGCCCTATTTGGACCATATTATGGAAAAAACAGCTCAAATAAGAAAAGAGAAACGACAGTCCATCATTACTTTAAGACATGAAGGTCAGTCAACCCAGAAAATTTCAAGAACTATGAACGTTTCTTCAAGTGCAGTCACAATAACCATCAAGCGCTATGATGAAACTGGCTCTCATGAGGACTGCCACAGGAAAAGAAGACCCAGAGTTACCTCTGCTGCAGAGGATAAGTTCATTAGAGTTACCAGCCTCAGAAATCAGCACCTCAGATTGCAACCCAAACTAATTATTCACAGAGTTCAAGTAACAGACACATCTCAACATCAACTGTACAGAGGAGACTGCGTGAATCAGGCCTTCGTGGTCGAATTGCTGCAAAGAAACCACTACTAAAGGACACCAATAAGAAGAAGAGACTTGATTGGGCGAAGAAACACAAGCAATGGACATCTGTCCTCAGGCTGATGAGTCCAAATTTGAGATTTTTAGTTCCAACTGCCGTGTCTTTGTGAGACGCAGAGTTGGTGAACGGATGAACTCAGCATGTGTGGTTCCTACTGTGAAGCATGGAGGAGGTGGTGTGATGGTGCTTTGCTGGTGACACTGTCTGTGATTTATTTAGAATTCAAGGCACACTTAACCACCATGGCTACCACAGCATTCTACAGCAATACGGCATCCCATCTGGTTTGCGCTTAGTGGTACTATCATTTGTTTTTCAACAGGACAATGATCCAAAACACACCTCCAGGCTGTGTAAGCGCTATTTAACCAATAAAGAGACTGATGGAGTGCGGCATCAGATGACCTGGCCTCCACAATCACCCGACCTCAAACCAATTGAGATGGTTTGGGATGAGTT
This sequence comes from Oncorhynchus mykiss, assembly GCF_057628025.1. Taxonomy (NCBI): domain Eukaryota; kingdom Metazoa; phylum Chordata; class Actinopteri; order Salmoniformes; family Salmonidae; genus Oncorhynchus; species Oncorhynchus mykiss. The sequence continues at coordinate 61,618,754 of NC_143032.1, read as the reverse complement.
GGACCGCAGAGTGAAGGAAAAGCAGCCAACAAGTACTCAGCATAGGTGGGAACTCCTTCAAGACGGTTGTAAAAGCATTCCAGGTGAAGCTGGTTGTGAGAATACCAAGTGTGCAAAGCTGTCATCAAGGCAAAGGGTGGCTACTTTGAAGAATCACAAATATAAAATATGTTTTAAACTTTTTTGGTTACTACATGATTCCATATGAGTTATTTCATAGTGTTAATGTCTTCACTATTATTTCTGTAGAAAATAGTAAAAAAAATAAAGAAAAACCCTTGAATGAGTATGTGTGTCCAAACTTTAGACTGGTACTGTATGTTTTGCTCAGAATGTATTTTTTTTGATGATATATTTAATCACAGCTTGCATTTGGCCGGAATCAAAGTTAAGCATTATATGACAAACTACAAAAATGATTCTTAAAAAAATATAGTACATACACTGAGTGTATAAAACATTGCTCTTTAGGCCTCTCGAGTGGCGCAGAGGTCTAAGGCACTACATCGCATTGCTTGAGGCGTCACCACAGACCCGGGTTCAATCCCAGGCTGTGTTGCAGCCGGACGCGACCGGGAGACCCATGAGGCGGCGCACAATTGTCCCAGCGTCGCCCAGGTTAGGGAAGGGTTATGATAAGTGCCTTTGAAAGGGTTATGATAGTAGGTGACAGGCAAACCGGTTTGAGTGTGTCAAGAACTGTAACACTGCTGGGTTTTTCATGCTCAACAGTTTCCCATGTGCATCAAGAATCCAGCCAACTTGACACAACTGTGTGAAGCATGGGAGTCATCATGGGCCAACATCCCTGTGGAATGCTTTCAACACCTTGTAGAGTCCATGCCCTGACAAATTGAAGCTGTTCTGTGGGCAAAAGGTTGTGCAGCTCAATATTAGAAATGTGTTCCTAATGTTTTGTACACTTTGTACACAGTGTATAGGCTGCCACAAATGTGCTCTTCTATACTAGTAAATGTCAGAATAAACCTGACTGACCTCAGAAAGGACACTGAGGACTTTGACACCTCAACTTTGGTCCCTGGTTCCTCAGGAGCATCCTGTAAGGAGGCCAATATCCCCGCCCTCAGCATCTGCTCCTCCAATAACTGGGCCTCTGACACTGCTGCAGACCCGTCCAGCAGCCAATGAGGAACAGACGCTAACCAAGGCTGTGGGTTCACGGGTGGAAAGTCCTCCATGGGGGTTCTGTTAGAGGGAGATACCTGAGGGAATGGCCCAGATCTGTAATAAACAAAGTCTCATTGTTTCATTTCACTTTGTCCTGCATTCACTGTACAACCCTGCACATGTGACTATTAAATTCTCTCATCTCACTCATGCCACCAACTCCATTCCCAGAATAGGTAGTAGTAAATCAGGCTTCAACAAGCTACTGTAACTCATGAGTTGTTCTCACCTCTGTGAGGTGTTATAGGTGGGAAGCCTTAGCCTGGAGTAGTAAGGAACATAGGCCCAATCAGGGAGGAAGTTGAAAATCCCTATATTCTCTATTTTCTGCAAAACCCCAATAAAGGATGGGCGATCTTTAAACAAAGTTAAGGTTCATAATCACAGAATGTAAAAGATATGGCAGAGACAATGGGGACAAAAACACTTTCCAATAATTTGTTGTATTTTTTGGCAGAGAAGGATACAGTTGTGTCCTATCAGTATGGCACAGAAGTGGAGCAGGCCCGGTGTGCTTGGAAGCAACACCAAATTGAGGAGTAAGAGAAGCCAGGGCAGGAACCAAACTGGTACACATCTGAGCAGCTTCCTTTGGGTCACCTGACGACACTGGGCTGTAAACAGAGCCAGTTGAGTGGCAGAGGAACCACAAACACGACTAGCCTCATCCCCACTGATGAAGAGTAGGATGGCATACAGTGGAGGAAGGAGAGCTATGGAGAGGAGTGAGAGGGCAAGAAAAGCCACTGTGCCCCAGCGTCGCTCCTGGCATGGTCCAAGCAACAGCAGGAGAATTGCGTTGTAGAGAAGAGAGGGCAGCTCCTCATGACTAAAGGCATAGAGTGACAGATCTGTGTGTGAGAGAGGGAAGGTTACTTTCTATTTTCTATTCAGGGGTAACAAATCAAATTCCATACCTGCTTTACTCTAGGTGTGTCTGGCAGATTACCTACCTCGGCACCCTGGGTACTGTCCACCTGGGCCTAAACTCAGACTGGCTGGAATACCACCAAGCCACATCAGCCCCATCAGAGTTAACAGAAACGTTGTTCCAAGAAAGAATCCCGGACGATTCGAGCCAAACCAAAACCATATTGAGCAAATACGGTCAACCATTGTAGCGGACTTACTAGTGCTTGTCGTAGAAGCACTATAGTAAGCTTTCTAATCAAACACTTTCCCCATTCAAACGATATTCAGGACACACGAAGTTCGTATATGTTTTATGTCCAATAAAGACAATGGCACATATTTGACTTGAATATTTCTAAATATGACAACGCCATCTTCGCTTTATAACTGACAACATTCGCTTCATTAACTGACTGACAATATTCAAAATAAGATTGCACGACGTATCAGAAAGCGAGCATGATAGCAGCGAGAGGATTCCTACTTGTCCAAGTGTGTTTGTCCAAGGGTCGAAAGATGTACAATAAGTGTAAGTTACTTCAATGACATTCAGTATTTAGTTTTTCGTGTTAAAATTCATAAATCATGAACACTCAAGTATTTCCTTAGCCGATAGAAAATGTGCCACTTTGCAATGTATCAACACTTCCTGTTTACGTTCTTGGACGAGTTCATTCACGACTACCTTAACGTAAAACCTCCTATTAAATCGAGTTATTATAATTGACTACATACGGAAAATATTTGTGGGGTGTTTCTGTAATTATTTGATTCATGAAATGTTTCTGCACCCTGATTTTGTAAATGTGTTGGTACCCACTGAAATATGGTGTATGCCAGAGACACAGATTGCGCCATATCTCAGTGGATTACCACAGCCACAAAGTCATACCCCCTTATTTCTACAATGTATTTGATTAAAATCAGATTTCAAACCTAGCCCTGACCACACTGCTAAACGTATGCCTAACCTTAAATTAAGGGAAAAAAAGATTTTGTTTTCATTACTTTTTTTCGATATAGACCATTTTTACTTTGTGACTGTGGTAACTAGTGAAAACCAAGTGAAACCCTTCTAGTCGGTCTAAAAAACCAAACGAAACGATTCGTTCAGTCATTCCTATGGGGAAAATGAATTGGGAAATAATCGGTTGGGTTGCAAAGTAGGGTTTTGGCATAAACGCCGAAAATAAGGTCTGAGGTTAACACAGGTTTAGGATATCTTGAATATAGGATATCTATGCAGTGCCTAGCTCCACTCCTATTCCCCAGGCGCTCTCTTTTGATTACTTCTTTAACCGTAATAGCCTTGGTTTCATGCATGTTAACATTAGAAGCCTCTTCCCTAAGTTTGTTTTATTCACTGCTTTAGCACACTCTGCCATCCCGGATGTTCTAGCCGTGTCTGAATCCTTTAGGAAGACCACCAAAAATTCTGAACTACAACATTTTCACACAAGATATAACGGCCAAAGGGGGCGGTGTTGCAATCTACTGCAAAGATAGCCTGCAGAGTTCTGTCCTACTATCCAGGTCTGTACCCAAACAATTTGAACTTGCACACCTCTCTAAAAACAAGTCTCTCACCGTTGCCGCCTGCTATAGACCACCCTCTGCCCCCAGCTGTGCTCTGGACACCATATGTGAACTGATTGCCCCCCATCCACCTTCAGAGCTCGTGCTGCTAGGCAACCTAAACTGGAACATGCTTACAGCTTTTTTCGATTGCTAAACCTGACAGTGGGCACAACTGGAGTCACATGTGCAAAACTCTAACTACAGTCTGCACTGTCATATATACACATATTCATATACATAGCTCATATATCAAGCACATATATTAAGCCGCCTGACTCAAGTCATTGCACGCACCCCTGTCCAAACAGGAAGTACCCTACCCCCAGCCATAAACTGCCCCTCTCAGTTCTCTTATCTTACGACCCCAGGACACACAAATACCTTCTTGCATAAACACACACACTTCATCCCCCCTCTACTGGTCGGGTGCCCAGAGCAGAAGAACTCTGCTGCGCACCAATGGGGCTCCTGCTCTGGCTAGAGCAGGTCCGCCTCCAACTCTTCGGGACCAGTCAGAAGACCACCACGACAAGACATCACCTACATTATTCTATGTATAAAAACTGTTGTAACCTTTGTTTAGGCCCCTTTTTCAGCTAACTCCATTTTGAGCTATATGAATCAGGTCCGTGCACGTTAAAACTGTAGGACAAGATATCTTTTGACTCAATAAACTGCCTTTTTGTTACAACTGAAATCCACTCTGTCCAGCATCCATGATTTGGTCTCACTCTCCTGTAAGTTAATCATCAACAGCACTACCAACAGTCACCTGAGCTAAACAGTTCACATCACCTGCAAAACTCATTCCAAGCAACACAACTCTTAACACATGGCTCAAAACACGCTCAGTGCAGCCAAACACTATGCACAACCCTCACTGAGATAACACACACTGTCACTCAGAACACACTGAGAGTAAAAACACTAGCATCAAACACCAATACAGAAAATACAAACTTTTCATCTTTACAGTTTGAACAATTTCAGTGACTTCATACAAAGTAATATTTTCTTCAAAGAAAAGAGTGACATTCTTTCACATGATTTATTAAATTTTTTAGAACATAACAATTCTTTAAGGTAAATGAAAATTAGCAGTTTGCTTCAATAGTCTGTAGTAATTTACGGAATTACAGTAATGAGAAAAAAAAGGTAGAAACTAAAAGTACATACTGTAATTCAAACAAATAATTGAGGGGCTAATCCTGCCTCTCTCTAGCATCAGGCCACAGGTTTTCTTCAACATCACATCTAATGTTTTCTCTTGCCATGCACCTGGGGAAGAACCTTCTGGAGTGCCTTATCCATCCCTGGCAGTCCTCTGGACTCGTGTCCTCACATCCGGCACGCATTGCTTCCAAAAGAGACATTCCACCTCCAGACAGAGAAAAACTCCTCTATTGGGTTGAGGAAGGGTGAATATGCAGGCAGGTACAAAACCACTAATCTGTGATGTGCTGCAAACCAATCTGTGACAGCTGCAGAGTGGTGAAAAGCAACGTTATCGCAAACTATGACAAAAACTTGGGGGTTTCTTACTGGCTCCCCCTGTTCTGCTGGCACTAGCTGAGCATAGAGCTGTTCTAGGAAAGCTATAAGCCTTTCTGTGTTGTATGGGCCAATGAGTGGTGTGTTGAGAAGCAAACTATCATTGGCCATTGCAGCACACATGGTGATATTTCCCCCCCTTTGGCCTGGAACCTCCACAGTGGCCCTTTGACCTATAACATTCCTTCCTCTGCGCCGTGTTTTGGCAAGGTTAAATCCAGCTTCATCGATAAATACAAATGAATGTGGTCTTTCCAGTGCTTCCACCTCCATTACTCTCTGAAAAACAGTAAGTGCACAGTTTTACTGTAGAAATGCTAGTGTTTTTTTTTACTGTAAATATTTTGTATAACTGTGTACGTAACCTCAGACGTCTTACCTGGACATATTGGTATCTTTGCTCTTTTACCCGTTCACTGTTTCTCTCGAACGGTACAGTGTATAACTGTTTCATTGTAACTTGGTGTTTCTTTAGGACTCGAGCAATAGTTGTTGTGCTGACAGAATTAACATTTTCAAATATATCATTATCAGCCAGCACTCTATCTTGAATCTCCCGCAGTTTTATTGCATTGTTGACAACAACCATGTCAACAATAGCATTTTCCTGCGCATCTGAAAATATTTTTCCTCTTCCCCCTGTTGGGGGCAGCCTTTGGGTCCTGTTGTAAAAATACATTTTACAGTCAAACTTACTGTAATATATATCTGTGTAAATATTCTATAATTGCAATACAAAATAGATTCCTGTAATGTTTTCATTTACTGTAAGGATGTAACTCTCACCTGTTTGCATGATGGAAATTCTCATTACAGATGCCACTGTGGATCTTTGCAGATTGGGTTGCACCCTCAACCCTGCCTCTCAATGAGAGACCATGGTTCACGACACGGTCTATAAGTGTAGCCCTTATTTCATCTGAAATAACAGCTCTTTGTCTTCTTTGTCTTCCTCCACGCATCCGCCCTCTCCCTGCCACCCTTCTCCCTCCACGAACCCATCTTCCTTGTTCCATTTCCAAAATGAGTCTTTCTGAGCTCTACCTATATATACTGTAATATGTGTGTGTGTTCACTAACAAGTCTAAAACAAGACACCTTCTTAGCCTTTCAGCTGAAATTGCAATCAGCAGTGTTTGAAAGGCACAAGGCTGAAATCGATTTCGTTTTGAATGTGTGGTTCACAGTTTTGACAGCAGTGTGTTAGCATTTGAACAAAGTGCTGTAAATCCACAGTGTTGTGCAGGTTGTGGTTAAAGTCATGGGATAAGTGTGTAGAGTTTTGAAAACTGTGTTCAAGCAATGAAAAACGAACAAGAGTTTGGTCCACATGAACTGCTGCTGTGCAGACTGTAGTTAGAGTTTTGCACGTGACTCCAGTTGTGTCCACTGTCATTTAGCAATCGAAAAAAACTGTAACACCTCCCAGCCATCCTACAATCTAAGCTTGATGGCATGATAAAACATGTTAAAAGCAAACATTTTAACAACCAAAATCCTCAAGTCAAAGACACAAAAATACATGAAAACATTCTCAGAAATAGTAGAACACCACCTATGGCCTCAAGTAGAGGATAGAAACCAATATACACAGGCAGTTAGAAAAGCCAAGGCTAGCTTTTTCAAGCAGAAATTTGCTTCCTGCAACACAAACTCAAAAAAGTTCTGGGACACTGTAAAGTCCATGGACAATAAGAACACCTCCTCCCAGCTGCCCACTGCACTGAGGATAGGAAACACTGTCACCACCGATAAATCCACTATAATTTAGAATTTTAATAAGCATTTTTCTATGGCTGGCCATGCTTTCCACCTGGCTACCCCTACCCCGGTCAACAGCACTGCACTCGCCCAAGCCTTCCCCATTTCTCCCTGTCCCAAATCCAGTCAGCTGATGTTCTGAAAGAGCTGCAAAATCTGGACCATACAAATCAGCCGGGCTAGACAATCTGGACCCTTTCTTTCTAAAATTATCTGCCAAAATTGTTGCAACCCCTATTACTAGCCTGTTCAACCTCTCTTTCGTGTCGTCTGAGATTCCCAAAGATTGGAAAGCAGCTGCAGTCATCCCCCTCTTCAAAGGGGGGGACACTCTTGACCTAAACTGCTACAGACCTATATCTATCCTACCCTGCCTTTCTAAGGTCTTCGAAAGCCAAGTCAACAAACAGATTACCGACCATTCTGAATCCCACCATACCTTCTCCGCTATGCCATCTGGTTTCAGAGCTGGTCATGGGTGCACCTCAGCCACGCTCAAGGTCCTAAACGACATCTTAACTGCCATCGATAAGAAACAATACTGTGCAGCCGTATTCATTGACCTGGCCAAGGCTTTCGACTCTGTCAATCACCATATCCTCATCGGCAGACTCAATAGCCTTGGTTTCTCAAATGATTGCCTCGCCTGGTTCACCAACTACTTCTCTGATAGGGCCTCTGTCAGTCTCTATGGGGGTGCCACAGGGTTCAATTCCTGGACCGACTCTCTTCTCTGTATACATCAATGATGTCGCTCTTGCTGCTGGTGAGTCTCTGATCCACCTCTACGCAGATGACACCATTCTGTATACTTCTGGCCCTTCTTTGGACACTTGTTAACAACCCTCCAGATTAGCTTCAATGCCATACAACTCTCCTTCCGTGGCCTCCAACTGCTCTTAAATACAAGTAAAACTAAATGCACGCTCTTCAACCGATCCCTGCCTGCACCTGCCCGCCCGTCCAACATCACTACTCTGGACGGTTCTGACTTAGAATATGTGGACAACTAAAAATACCTAGGTGTCTGGTTAGACTATAAACTCTCCTTCCAGACTCACATCAAACATCTCCAATCCAAAGTTAAATCTATAATTGGCTTCCTATTTCGCAACAAAGCATCCTTCACTCATGCTGCCAAACATACCCTTGTAAAACTGACCATCCTACCGATCCTCGACTTCGGCGATGTCATTTACAAAATAGCCTCCAATACCGTACTCAATAAATTGGATGTAGTCTATCACAGTGCCATCCGTTTTGTCACCAAAGCCCCATATACTACCCACCACTGCAACCTGTACGCTCTCGTTGGCTGGCCCTCGCTTCATACTCGTTGCCAAACCCACTGGCTCCAGGTCAACTACAAGACCCTGCTAGGTAAAGTCCCCCCTTATCTCAGCTCGCTGGTCACCATAGCAGCACCTACCTGTAGCATGCGCTCCAGCAGGTATATCTCTCTGGTCACCCCCAAAACCAATTCTTCCTTTGGTCGCCTCTCCTTCCAGTTCTCTGCTGCCAATGACTGGAACGAACTACAAAAATCTCTGAAATTGGAAACACTTATCTCCCACACTAGCTTTAAGCACCAGCTGTCAGAGCAGCTCACAGAGTATGGCACCTGTACATAGCCCATCTATAATTTAGCCCAAACCACTACCTCTCCCCTACTGTATTTATTTATTTATTTAGCTCCTTTGCACCCCAATATTTATATCTCTACTTTGCACATTCTTCCACTGCAAATCTACCATTCCAGTGTTTTACTTGATATTTTGTATTTACTTCGCCGCCATGGCCTTTTTTTTGCCTCTCTTTTTACCTCTTATCTCACCTCATTTGCTCACATTGTATATAGACGTATTTTTCTACTGTATTATTGACTGTATGTTTGTTAATTCCATGTGTAACTCTGTGTTGTTGTATGTGTCCAACTGCTTTGCTTTATCTTGGCCAGGTCGCAATTGTAAATGAGAACTTGTTCTCAACTTGCCTACCTGGTTAAATAAAGGTGAAATATAATAAATAAAATCTTATATGTTTTGTTCTATGAGATAATATCAGTCAGTTAACATTCCCTTTATGAATTATGAAGCCTTTATGTGCATTTTTTAAAACTAAAAATCACACCACAATTCACAAAACGTTACGTTTGCTGAAAAAGTTCATAACATAAAACTAAATGTAGGGTGAGTATTGGTTAAGAGGGATACTTAAGCTTTGTAATGAATAGCTTTGAATGTGTACAATAACACAGCCACCAATCAATGCCTGTATGTTAGTAAGTGTCACGGCCGTCCTCCTCTTCATCTGAAGAGGAGAGGCGAAAAGGATCAGAGGACCAATATGCGGCGTGGTAAGTGTCCATGGTCAATCTTTAATAAAGAAAGTAGTGAACACTGAAAACTACACAAAACCAGTAAACAAAATAACAACCGTGAAGCTAATCATATGGACTGTGCTGAAACAAGCCATCAACATAGACAATCACCCACAAACAAACAGTGCAACCCAGGCTACCTAAGTATGATTTTCAATCAGAGACAACTAATGACACCTGCCTCTGATTGAGAACCATACGAAAACATAGAAATGCCCCAAAACATAGAAAAACAAACATAGACTGCCCACCCAACTCACGCCCTGACCATACTAAATAAATACAAAACAACGGAAATAGAGGTCAGAACGTGACAGTAAGGAAGTATGTGATATTATTATTATTTTAATTTTTCGTAATACAAAAATCAACAACTTACATTGCTACATCAAACATGTCAAACAAAACAAAACACAGGTATTAACAAGAAAATACAAAAAAAAAAAAATTTAATCTATAAAAATAGCAAAAAATAGCAAAAAATAAACATTTCTCGTGCAATTGTATTCACTCTGAAAAAATCTCATTATTATGATTCAGGAAGATGTTATTCTTGTTATTATTCACGAGGAATAATGTCTTAACAAGATGATTAAATTAAATAAAAAATATGTGTAATTTTGGTATAGAATTCTGAAATGTTTGTTTGTATATAAAGTATTTGGCAACAAGAATTCTAAAAATTCACAATTTCAATGGTCTTGTTATCATTGCAGTAGTAACATATTATTTCCTTCATGTCAAAAACATGGGTAGTGTTCATAATGGTAAATAAGTATTCTGCAAGGTTTTCCCCAAATTCTGACACAAATTTACATTCACGGAACAAGTGACTCAGATTCTCACTTTCTTTTTTAACAGATAATGCAGATATCATCAATACCCACATATTTGGACAACATAGAATTACATGGATCTATCATATGTACAATTTTAAAGTGCACTTCCTGAAATTTGTTTGGTATACAATATTTGTAGGAAGTATACAAAAAGGAAAGGGTTCACAATAGATGTGACGTCATCACTGTGGGCGTGGTATCCCGTGTAAAGACACGTGTCTGAGGTAAATAATGTTAAGGTTATACAAAACGAACAAAGGATATTCAGTGCATCATTACAAACATATTTGTAATGGGATGTAATTGTAAATCAAAATGACTGTACGTGGTTTTCTTACTACTCTCACCTTTTTAGAATATTTACATTTTGAGAGTGTAGCCTAAAGTTACTGTCAAACTGGGACAGCCTGTTACTGTCAAACTGGAACACTCCCCTGGGCAATTTTAATGCAGCAAAAATATTTGGGGGAATTATTAAATAAATGTTCTCTTAACAGAAATCCATTTTCTAAATAGGATAAAATGTTAAATTTCATATTCCTAAAATCTGCAATCAGCTAGCTTGCTAGATAGAAAAAGCTAGCACAGCTGCATTTTACTCACCAACATATTACCTCACCAACATAAACAATTAAAACTAGCCATATTCCTAACTTGTACCCCCGCACATTGACTAAGTACTGTTACCCCCTGTATATAGAGTCATTATTGTTATTTTAATTTGTTACTTTTTGTATTTTAAAGTTTTACTAGTTTATTTAGTAAACATTTTCTTAACTCTTATTTTCATTAAAACTGCATTGTAGGTTAAGGGCTTGTAAGTAAACATTTCACAGTAAGGTTACCTGTTGTATTCGGCGCATGTGACAAATACATTTAGATTTGATTTGATTTTGGTTGATTTTGCTGTATTTGACTCTGGTGACAATAAAACAGTCATTGAAATTGTTGAGGGGTAAGGTGTTTCTGGTTTCATTCTACAAAATGTCCATTAGAGTGTATTATTGAGAATGTTGAGCTGATAGGCCAAGATTTAGTTAATTTTGTTTTATTTAAAAGCTATATAATTACATATAGGCTACGTCATATAATTATAATCAAGTATGATCATCATAATAATAATAATAATGATAATAATACATGATGATTCTTAATGTTCCACCAAAATACATAAAGAATGTTTTAATACATAATTTAAGTTTATCAGTTGTTTTGAGCGCAGCATTATGCAGAAAAGTGTAGTTTTATTGTCTTTTACTTTTTGTTTTGTACACCAGCTTCAAACAACTGAAAATACAATTTTTTTGAATATGGAAAATATATTTAACTTTGGTTTAGATTTATAGAGGCTGCTGAGGGGAGGATAGCTTTTAATAATGTCTGGAACAGAGTGAATGTAATGGCATCAAACCTTGTGTTTGATGTATTTGATACCATTCTGCCGATTCCGCTCCAGCCATTTGCACTAGCCCGTCCTCCCAAAATAAGGTGCCACCAACTTCCTGTGATTTAGATGGTACAATGATTCTCTACACTACACTTGCTTATTTTCACACATAAACTGACATTTGTATTGGTCACATGCGCCACATACAACAGGTGTAGTAGACCTTACTGTGAAATGCTTACTGACAAGCCCTTAACCAACAATAAGGTTTTAAGAAAAACAAGAGTTAAGAAAATATTTACTAAATAAACTGAAGTAAACATTTTTTAAAGGTAAATATAAAATAACAATAACGAGGCTATATACAGGGGGCCCCGAATCAATGTGCGGGGGTACACATTAGTCAGGAGCCATGGATTACAGGCAACATCCTCACCGAGCTAAAGGGTAGAGCTGCCGCTTTCAAGGAGCGGGACTCTAACCCTGAAGCTTATAAGAAATCCCGCTATGCTCTCCGATGAACCATCAAACAGGCAAAGCATCAAAATAGGACTAAGATTGAATTGTACTACACCAGCTCAGACGATCTTCGGATGTGGCAAGGCTTGCAAACTATTACAGACTACAAAGGGATGCACAGCTGCGAGCTGCCCAGTGACATGAGCCTACCAGACGAGCTAAATTATGCTCGCTTCGAGGCAAGTAACACTGAAACATGCATGAGAGCATCAACTGTTCCAGATGAGTGTGTGATCACGCTCTCCGTAGCCGATGTGAGTAAGACCTTTAAACAGGTCAACATTCACAAGGCCGCAAGGCCAGACGGATTACCAGGACGTGTACTCCGAGCATGCGCTGACCAACTGGGAAGTGTCTTCACTGACATTTTAAACCTCTCCCTGACTCAGTATGTAATACCATTGTGTTTCAAGCAGACCACCACAGTCCCTGTGCCCAAGAACACAAAGGTAACCGGCCTAAATGACTACCGACCCGTAGCCCTCACGTCTGTAGCCATGAAGTGCTTTGAAAGGCTGGTCATGGCTCACATCAACACCATTATCCCAGAAACCCTAGACCCATTCCAATTTGCATACCACCCCAACAGATCCACAGTTGATGCATTCTTTATTGCACTCAAAACTGCCCTTTCCCACATGGACAAAATAAAACCTATGTGAGAATGCTATTCATTGACTACAGCTCAACGTTCAACACCATAGTGCCCTCAAAGCTCATCACTCAGTTAAGGACCCTGGGACTAAACACATCCCTCTGCAACAGGATCCTGGACTTCCTGACGGGCCACCTTCAGGTGGTAAGGGTAGGTAACAACACATCCACCACGCTGATCCTCAACACGGGGGCCCCTCAGGGGTGCATGCTCAGTCCCCTCCTGTACTCTCTGTTCATTCATGACTGCACGGCCAGGCACCACTCCAACACCATCATCAAGTTTGCCGATGATACAACAGTGGTAGGCCTGATCACCAACAACGATGAGACAGCCTATATGGAGGAGGTCAAAGACCTGGCCATGTGGTGCCAGGACAACAACCCCTTGCTCAACGTGATCAAGACAAAAGAGATAATTGTGGACTACGGGAAAAGGAAGACCAAGCAGAGGGCCATTCTCATCGACGGGGCTGAAATGGAGCAGGTTGAGAGCTTCAAGTTCCTTGGTGTCCACATCACCATCAAACTGTCATTGTCCAAACACACTATGACAGTCGTGAAGAGGGCACGACAAAGCCTATTCCCCCTCAGGAGACTGAAAAGATTTGGCATGGGTCCTCAGATCCTCAAAAGGTTCTACAGCTGCGCCATTGGGAGCATTGTGACTGGTTGCATCACTGCCTGGTATGGCAACTGCTCGGCCTCCGAACGCAAGGTACTACAGAGGGTAGTGCATACGGCCCAGGTTATCACTGGGGCCAAGCTTCCTGCCATCAAATACATCTATACCAGGGGGTTTCAGAGGAAGGCCCTAAAAATTGCCAAAGACTCCAGTCACCCTAGTCATGGACTGCTCCCTCTGCTACCGCACGGCAATTGGTACCAGAATCTAGGTCCAAAAGGCTTCTTACAGCTTCTACTCCCAGCCATAAGACTCCTGAACAGCTAATCAAAGGGCTACCCAGACCCCTCTTTTACGCTTCTGCTACTCTCTGTTTAATATCTGTGCATAGTCACTTTAACTTTACCTACATGTTACCTCAATTACCTTGACTAACCGGTGCCCCCTCACATTGACTCTGTACCTGTACCCCCTTTATATAGCCTCGCTATTGTTATTTTACTGCTACTGTTTAATTATTTGTTACTTTTATTTTCTTTTTTTTTTTTTACTTATACTTATATATATTCTTATTTACAATGACGGCCTACCCCGGCCAAACCTGGAGGACGCTGGGCCAATTGTGCATCGCCCTATACGACACCCAATCACGGCCATATGTGATGCAGCCTAAATTCGAATCAAGGACGACATTGACCCCTCTTGCACTGAGATGCAGTGCCTTAGACCGCTGTGCCACTCAGGAGCCCTTTTCATGTAGTCCACGATCATCTCCTTTGTCTTGATCACGTTGAGCGCGAACTAATAGAATTTTAGCAACCAGGAAATGCCGGAGCGGTTACTACATAGTGCGTTTTTAAAGTAACGGTTAAGGTTAGGGCTAGGTAACGGTTGTTGTTAAGGTTAAGGTTAGGGTTTAGGGTAGGGACATCCCTAGTATCCAGGATAGCGCTTACCGAACATCTTTGCCAGAGGCTCGTCTACTTTTACGCGCATGCGCCGTTCTCTGACTAAACGAAGAAACGAAGATGGCGTCAGCTCCTGGTGGGTTTCGTTAACGGTCTTTTATTATCTGATTTTGCACGAATACATTACTTATTGTTGCATATCAAAAGAAAGTTATATGTAATTCTGCATAGTTACATCCATTTTATTATCCAACATTCAAATCTAATGCGAACGTTTAAATCTGTACAGTAGTCGGTAGCTAGCTATTAAGCTAGCTAACGTTAGTAGTTAGCCAGCCAAATTGACCAGTTTGGTGAATTGACCAGTTTACTACTGTAGCTAGCTTAGCTAGAATCTAGGGCAGTAGGCCCTAACTAGCCACGATGCCGGGCGATGGTACAAATTGACCACACACGTTTATCTGCTTTGTTAATTCGTGCCTGTGCAATTCCGTTGGTCATGCGGCCTTGCAAATCTAGCCGCACGTCGTTTCTTTGTCTGCAAATTGAAACGTGTGGCTAGTTAAAAAAAAAAAAAACGTTTGCTAACGTTAGCTACGGTAGTTATGCAAGCAAAGGCGGGATGTCCTCCACTACACAACGCCGGAAAACGGCTTAGAGGGAATTGCAGTTATGCTTAGTCAATTTTCAAGGTCTGTTGAACTTGAAATACTTTCTATTGTGTGCCGTTGTTGACAATGCAAAAGGTTTACACGGTATTATTGTCGAGCAGTTCCATCTCACGAGTCCCAAACTGAATTTGATACTAGGACTGTTGCTGAAAGTTAAGCCTAGGCTAGTCATTTATTTTGTTATTTTCTTTTAAAGATTACAGTTCCTACAACCAGGCCAGTGCCCAGCAGGGGTAAGTCTTTCTACATGGGTATTGTGCTACCAGACTATTCAAATCAATGCAGTGGGATGGGTGTTTTGTGTAATTAGGTAAATTCATTATGATTTACTAAGACGCCAACATCAGAGATGGGTACTGTATGATTGAATGCTATTGTGTGCCTGCAGGTATGGATCCTATGCTGCTCAGCCCTCACAGGCCTATGGACAATCTGCCCAGGTGAGTTTTATTAGAAGTAATTTAGAAATGATTCAAACTGGAATAATGGTCAGTGACCCACATTATGCCCAGATCTCATGACATGTTTGCATACAGCTTGAACTAAAGCACAGGAAAACTTGTACCTTGGGAAAGCAGACTTATTCTTCTATAGACTAATAGCTTATGGCCTTTTGTATTTCAACAGGGTTATAGCCAGCAAGCATATGGGTCCTATGCCCAACCAGCTGCAGCTGAGACCGGTTACCCTCAGGCAGCACCCTCTGCTGGTGGCTATACACAGCAGCAGTATGGTTCCTCCTATGGGCAACCAGCATCAGGTCAGTTCCAGAGAGACCAAAATGTTTGGTCAACTGTATTTTGGGGGGGCGGGAGTGAGAATTGTCTATTAAATGACTCTAACTATAGACCTCATGTAATGTGAACATTTTCTCCTCTATTGCTATCACGTTCCAGCTGGGAGTAAAACAGGTTTGGCACAGATTCCCTTTCATGCATCTCCATCCATTTCAAGTCTTCAATGCCTTGATGGAGTGATCCATATAATATACTGTATTTAGAATCATATGTAGTAGACTATAGTATTGTTAGTAGACTAGATGAACGCTGGACATGCTAGATTTCTTTGACATTGTATGTACTCATCCTGAATCATAATTGTAACAGACATGTTAGTGATACAAGACGATAGTCCCTTCATAATATTATTTATCTAACACTTATTCTAATACTCTTAATCACACAATGGTATTCTGTGCCATAATATTCTTCATCAGTTCTCCTTGTTGTTTTTGAAGTCCTGGGTATAGAGTGATCCAAATAAGCAACAGATTGCTTCATTAATTTGGGTAGTTCAGCCTCTGGTCTAAAATCCCAACAGTGTGTGCCTGGAATTATCCATCTAAAGCGTTTTAGTTAAACCAGCTCCTCTTTGTCCACAGCTGGGTACCCTGCTGCCCAGCCCAGTGCCCATGCCTACTCCCAGCCCGCCGCGGGCTATGGAGCCAGTGGATATGAGAGCGCTGCTGCTGCTGCCCCCGCTGCCTCTCAGCCAACCTATGCATCCCAGCCAGGCTATGCAGCCCAGTCTGCCTACGCTGGCTACAGTCAGCAGCCTGCCTCCACTGCACCTCAGAGGTAGGCTAACAAGTGTTACATTAAGACCTAAGGGAATATTACAAAGCAGGATCAAGGAGTTGGCCATCTAACTTGCCAAAATATTCAGATAACTTTTTTTTATTTTATATAAAGTTGTTTGAAATGGACATGTTCTAATTGATTGAACAAACTAATAGACATCTAAGTTTACCTATTTTAATTAATCATAAAATCAGTAGTTATTTCTGGTTGCTTAACTAATTGATTCTGCTTTGTAGTAAATCCATCTGGGTGTAATGGAGGTCGTTGTGCAGTTAGTTACACAATATTTTGTTAATGATTGTTCACATTAGAAGACAAGTTGCAGCTGGCAACTTATAAGAACCATCTACTGTGTAGTGTTTTTTTTTTCTCCCCAATTTCGTGGTATCCAATTGGTAGTAGTTACAGTCTTGTCTCATCGCTGCAACTCCAGTACAGACTCGGGAGAGGCGTAGGTCAAGAGCCACGCGTCCTCTGAAACACAACCCAACCAAGCCGCACTGCTTCTTGACACAACGGACATCCAACCCGGAAGCCAGCCGCACCAATGTGTCAGAGGAAACGCCGTACACCTGGCAACCTGGTCAGCGTGCACTGCGCCCGGCCCGCCACAGGAGGCGCTAGTGCGCGATGAGACAAGGATATCCCTGCCGGTCAAACCCTCCCTAACCTGGGCGGCACTAGGCCAATTGTGCGTCGCCCCATGGGCCTCCCGGTTGCGGCCGGCTGCGACAGAGCCTGAGCTCGAACCCAGAATTTTTCGTGGCACAGCTAGCACTGCGATGCAGTGCCTTAGACCACTGCGCCACCCGGGAGAGATAGTTATGTAGCGCTCTTTGACCTGTTCAATCCCTGCCTGTCCCTAATCACTTTAGTTACAGTGCCAGCAGCCAGCCTGCTGGCTACAGCCAGAGCAGCTACTCTCAGCCAGGGGGATATGCCGCACCGCAGAGTGGGTACCAGGCCCAGCAGGGAGGCTATGGGCAGCAGCAGAGTGGATACCAGCAGCAGCAGCCCCCACCGCAGCAACAGGCTCCTGCTGCGGGCTATCCCCCTCAGGCCTCGGGCTCCTATGGGCAGCCTGCAGCCAGCCAGTATGGACAACAGAGCGGGCCTCAAAGTGGTTACAACCAGTCAAGCCATTATAGTAAGAGCATCAGTCTCCTGCTATTTCAACACCCATGCCTACCTGCTATATATTGTCAGTCATGTGATTTTTCCCTCCTTTTCCCCTAACCTTGTTGTTATGCTATTCTGTAGATAACTATGGGCAGGAGGGCAGAGGCAGCTCTGGCTACTCTGGCTCTGAGCCTGCTGGGTTCCCAGGGTCAGGGGAGAGCCGTGGGCCTCCCAGGGATGGCTATGACAGGGGCGGCATGATGCACGGTGGCCGGGGCCGTGGAGGCATGGGCCGTGGAGGCATGGGGTAAGTGAGACTCCTTATTGCTTAACTTAACCTCCATCCACTCTTACAAGTGCTTCGTCAAGGCAGAGCAGGGCTGAGTCTGAAGTTTCCCTAAAACGTAAGTGGGCCCCCGAGATATAACCCTATAAATTGATGACGGACAACAAATTTATTAGTGGGGGAAGTCAAACTGTTCACTTTTGTGTAAAATTAAAGATATAATGCATACAGAAAGTTAGATGAAGGGACCCTCCATAAATGAGTACTAACTCTCAACCCTGCCATAGTGGCCAAAGGTAAGAAGGGAATATGTTTTCATGAATCAAAGAGTTGGGACTGACGTGTGAACAGAGAGCTGGACTCGTAAACTATTCAATCGGATATCCTTTGTTGCTGTACCGCAGCATATCATCCATAGCATTGATTATGGTAACTCTATTCACAAGGCTTCACAGGGTCACTGCTGTGGGCACACCTCACCTTCTAAAATGATTGCTTTGATGTTAAATACATTTTAAGATGGTTTAAGAACGTATCATTCTCATGGGTATTTATTCCATCCTCTGGTTTTCCTTTTAAAAAGCTGATCCAGAAGGTACAGTATTTGAGAGTATGCACTATGGAAGTTTAGTTAAATTAACTGATAATTTTAGGTTTTGGCTTGTGTTGACTATTGTTTATATAAAGGTATTATTTCACATTAATATATGTCTTGCTTCTTCAAACCACAAAGTTCTTATCTTTAAGCTAGCAAACCTTTGCAATAAAATACAATATTTTTTCACATTGATGGTGGGAGGTGTGCCCCTTTCTGTCCAATGAGGTAATTTCTGGACAACATTTCTGGCCATTTAAGGGACCATTTTTGGCTCATGACCCGTGAGGAAGGTCTTTTAAAATAACTTTTTGTTTAATAAGCAAGATGCATTGATTACTTATTCTAATACATTTTTTGCATATCAAGTTGAGGTCAATGCACATTTGAGGTTTTTTGTTTGTTGGGAAAACCGATAAAATACATTTCTTCAGGGCACATCCATGCAGAACCAAAGTTATCCCCCTTATAGGTTGTTGGTACTGTACTTGCCACCTGTAGCCTTTCATGTTTAGTTAAAGCTTTCACGGCATTATGATAGGACCTCGAGAGTTTGAGTCGATGTTGATTCCATTGAGTATCAGACGGCTCAAGGTAATATTCCTGTAATAAGAAAAAACGGATCACATGTTCACTAGGTCACACCAGACTCCTATGGTGTTCAATTGTGTTTTGCCCTAGGCTTATATCACAGTAATAGGTTATTCAGTACATGGCTGTGTGTGTGCCCTAAAAGGATAATCAAAGTGAATAATACTGCTCTGCCAACAGCACAATATTTGATTAATTACATGTCACATTTTTTTTTTACCTCAATTAGATAATGTTATTGAATTAGCCCTGTTTTCACAACCCTAGCTCTCAGCTGACATTGGTTAAAGTAGTCTAGAAATGTAGCTTCTCATCCATATGTTACTCATTCATTTACTTTCATACAGGATAGTTTTTTTGTTCAAAATGTTTTGGGTCCGGTTTCCCAGACTCAGATTCAGTCTAGTCTCCTGAAAAGAATGCTGAGAATGCTTTTTAGCCTTTGGACTAGGCTTAATCTGTCTGGAAAACCACCCCCTTATGTGTGTTTTTGAAATGTGTTTTGGATTACAAATGTTTTGTTTAATCAAATGAACACCTTTTTTAACATGCTTTGTCACATTTACGCTACAGGTAACACAGTGAGAGCCATGTAAACCCAGCTTTATTCTATAAAGTGCCTGTACTCACTAAAGAGCCAGCATCTTAAACAACAAAGGGGTTAAACAACAGAGATTTGGGTTCTGCCTTAAATCCAAGAGATGAGGATGGTGCTGTCTAAAGCGTGCTGGGAAACTCAAATTATACTATTCAAATGTAACTTATTACTTTTACAGCATAACATTGTAACTTGGTCAAATTAAATTCTGTATTAGAATTGTGTAACTTCAAATCATCTTTGTAAAAATGTACATGGATTTATTTTATTTTTTTCCTCCCCAAGGTGGCTATCACCTGTTTGTAATATTTCAGATCCATTGCATTTGACCACTTAAATAAAGAAATGTTTTTTTAGCTGGTTGCTTCAACTGTAAAGTGGACATAATGCATAATCAACTTACATTTACAGTTAAATATGTGATCTTCTAAGCATTGTATTATCTCCAGGCTAGATATTTAGCCTTTACTTGTCTACATATGAAATGCATCTGAAATCGTTTTCCTCTGTAACAAATACCTGGGATTCTGTCCCATATTTCCCAAACGTAACAGATTTAGCACCCCATGGCTACCTCCAAACTATCCAGTATCTGCTATTGAATGCTGTCATTAAGAAGCCATTTAGTAAAGGAGTCATGCCACGTAGTTGCTGTTAATACCTTAATTCCCAATTAACTGGATTGCATAGACTGTATAGGCATGTTGGGGGGGTTGTTAAATGAGCTAGTCAGAACTGTGTCCGTCAACCTCCCCAAACGAGCCACGAGGCTCCAGACATGGAAGTGGCTGATAAAAGGGAAATCGCCTTCATATCTCCATTTATTCCCCCATAGCGTCGCCGGAGACAGAGGTGGCTTCAATAAGCCTGGTGGTAAGTTAACGAGTATTACACTGGCTAGTCCACTCCAGACCTTTACCTACTAGAGCATGTACGCTCTGAGCATTTACCTAAGCCCTTACATTATGTGTGTGTGTGTGTGTGTGTGTGTGTGTGTGTGTGCGCAGCGTTTTTTGGGTAGCCAAATATCTATATAGGTGGCTATTAGGATGGATGGAAATAGAGAGGGATCCAGTTTAAAATGTCTGAGACATCTGTTTGGAAAGGGGTACTTTTAACTCATTTTGGTTTATCACTCACTGCTTAAGGTAACCTTGAAAAGCAAGGTACTTATTTTACAATGACAAGTTAATGACAAATGCCTGCTGCTAAGAAATGTGTCGGGTTTGGAAAAATGGTTTTGCATTTACAATTTCATGGAGCAAACTCCTGGTATTTTTTGGGGACTGTGGTGGCATAAGAACTTTTCTTATGGCTCACATTTTTATACGGAAGGGTCTGAGGTTTTATTTTACATCATTATTAATATACACTCAGTCGCCAGTTTATTAGGTACACCCATCTAGTATGCCCCTTTGCCTCCAGAAATGCCTGTATTCTTCGGGCCAGGGAAACGTTGCTCAGTATCAAGGGACCTAATGTGCCAGGAAAACATTCACGACAACTGGCACAAGCATGTACTCTTGACGGCGGGCAGGCTGGGGCCATGGACTCATGTTGATTTACACAAAATCCTGACTGCCATTAGCATGATTCAACAGGAACTGGGTTTGGTCAGACCTGGCAATGTGTGGTCGTCTCCTGCTATAGCCCAGCCGTGACAAGGACTCACTAGTTGTGTGTTTCAAGATGCTGTTCTGCAAACCACTGTTGTACTGGGTTATTTGCCTGTTTGTGGCATGCCTGTCAGCTTGCATGATTCTTGCCATTCTCCTTCGACCTCAACGAGCTGTTTTTGCTCACGTGACTGCCGCCAATGTTTGTTTAGTTGTCATACCAATTTCGGTAAACCCTAGACACTCGTGCGTGAAAAGCCCAATATGCCGGCCATTTCTGAGGTACCGGAACCGGTGCACCTGACACCTATGATCATACCACGGTCACTCGTTTTGCACATTTCTAACGTTCAACCGAGCAGTATCTGAATTCCTCTTTGCTTTATATAGCAAGCTACGGCCACGTGACTCACTGTCTTGTAGGAGCAAACCATTTTTGTGAATGGGGTGGACTCCTAATATACTGGTTACTGAGTCTTCCACTTAAGAGGGGAACATGGTTTACCACAGTACCATTTTCAATTTTCCCAAATGTCTGACACCTGTGTTTTTGGAGGAGTGTGTCTGGGTTGTCACTTCAAATTCTCTTCAGCAGTGGACTTGAGTGGCACAAACTGACTTTTCTTTGCCTTTTTCTCTACCTTGCCTGGTGGACAACAGGACCCATGAACAACGGGGCAGAGCGTGACATGGGTAAGTAGACACCAACTGACCATCAAACTTTCAGTGTTTATCTTACTGATTTGGCAGTATTGCATACACCTGAAAGTCTTTGTTGCGTTCATCTTGAAGTGGCTTTGCCTAATGGCGTATGCTATGAATCTGACATGAAGGACAGTATAGTGGCAGTGTGTTCAGGCTTGTTTTAAACAGTAGTTCTGTCTGTTCAGGGCGCCCTGAGGAGCAGGATGACTCTGAGAACAGCACCATCTACATCACAGGACTCACGGAAAGCGCAACTCTGGAGGAGATGGCTGTTTTCTTCAAACACCCTGGACCTATAAGGGTGAGGATATGCTCTGAAACTAAATAATTTCAATTTAAACCTGTAATAGGTCTCATACATTCCATTTGTTCCCCTGTATTCATCTAGCATCGGTATACCTCAACTGCTAAATTGTTGCCACAAAAATGTCTCTTTTAAAACTTAAAATTGTTCACATAGTCAACTTACACACACACTTACCCCACCAGACATGTCACCAGGGGTCTTTTCACAGTCCCCAGGTCCGGAACAAATTCAATGAAACGTATAGTATTATAGAGAGCCATGAGTGCATGCAACTCCCTACTATCATATAACACAAGTGAACAGAACCTGGTTTCAAAAAACAAATAGAGGAACACCTCACAGCACAATGCCCCTCTCCCATACTTGTGTGTATGTACACATACATTTAAAAACATTAACATGTAGTGTATGTAAATTCTTCTGTCTAATGTCTTTTCGTTATGTGTTCAGACCCCAGTAAGACTAGATGTTGCAAATGGATCCTAATAAATTAAAACCACACTTTTTTTTTTATTTAAAAAAGTATAATTTGGGATGGAAAAATAGTGTAAATTACGATTACTGACGCAAGGTACATGCCCGGGGGCCCCGATTGGGGTCCCCATTGGATGTTTAATAATATTTAAGCAAAATGCATAGAATTGTAGGAAATTCTTTCACACTACAGAATTCTCAGCTCCATGGAGAAATGTATAGAACTGCAGGAAATTGTCTAAGAAAAGGCACATTTTGCTCTCGGCTGCCAATTCCAGACACATTCAAGTTGTGCCCTCCCCCTTTCACAACTGTTGCCGCCAGGGCATTAATAAATAGGGGAAACACGGCATTCCTTTAGTCTTTCCCAAAGAATGCTTTTATAAATGGCCACTGCTAATCTCCTGTATTGTTCTCATTTTAATTGGAGGATTGAACAGTTTTAGAAATGCTATAAAAAAGAAATACAACTGCAGATAGTTGTCAATGGTGTGGTAGTTTGACTTGAGTGATTCATTCCTCTGTTAATGTTCAGATGAACCGGAGGTTGGGCAAGCCTGCCATCAACATCTACACAGACAATGATTCAGGGAAGCCTAAGGGAGACGCCACTCTGTCCTACGAGGAGCCCCTCTGTGCCAAAGCTGCTGTGGAGTACTTCGATGGTTAGTCTCACTGGCCCTGTTAAACCTACATCAGCCTATTCTCTGATGTTACCCGTGAACTGTCCAGATTAATGCATAAATGTACTGTAGAATACAAGAAAGGACCAGTAACCCAAGCCTCTCTCCATTTTCTATTTATTCCTGTTTCCTTCTGTTCATGATCTCCACAGGGAAAGAGTACCAGGGAAAGAGGCTGAAGGTGTCCATGGCTCGCCGTAAGCCCATGATGGGTGGGATGAGAGGGGGCATGCCCATGAGAGGTGACATGATGGGCCGTGGAGGACCTGGAGGTAAATGTCCAACTTTCTTTTGTGGGACTTACATTTTCAGTTTTGAACAGAAAGGTATTGTCCCACGTTGCCATGACCATTAAGTGAAATACTGAAATGACCTCTGGTGTGTGGTGTTAGGCATGATGGGCCGTGGAGGGGAGCGTGGAGGTTTTGTCCCACGAGGAGGACCACGTGGCATGGGCAGAGGTGGGCCAGGGGGCCCGGGTGGCAACATACAGCAGAGAGCTGGAGACTGGGAGTGTCCCAGCCAGTAAGTACCGCAAGAAAAATGTATTTTCCCTTTCCCCTTTTTTAAATGTACAGTTTTTGTGTATAACGTGTACTGACTGAGTGGTTGTCTTTCTCAGGGGCTGTGGCAACCAGAACTTTTCCTGGAGGATGGAGTGTAACCAGTGCAAAGCTCCCAAACCAGAGGGCTTTGGGCCCCCTTCAGGTACGGCTCTCACCGGCACAGCAGCGGTATTGTCAGGGCCTGATTCATAACTAGACAGGAATAGACAGGAATCATTATAAGTGTTATTTGAGCAACACGGGCTGATTCCTATTTCATATCTTAATGCTTGAAATGTAAACAGACAAATCAAACCGGTTTATCACCTTGACTTCGGGTCCATGCTTAGCAGTTGTACTTGATTCGTGTCAACTCTAGGGAAACATGAAATCATCTGTGCAGCAGTCAGCTCACTGTAATGAAACGCTTTGGCATTGGAGGACTTGTTCTGTGTTCACTTGGAATGCCACTTATGTTTAGTAGTCATATTTCCCTCCCTGTGAAGTACTCCATGATATGAAGTTCAGTTGTCTTTGGACGTTTGGAATTTTCTGGTACTATCATTACCAGCAGCCCAAATTATATCAACAGCAATCTACACTGTGTAGCATACAATATGTCTACAATAGTCTGTGGTGGCAAGCTAAACTGGGCCTTGTGTGGTTTTGTTCAGGTGGTGAGCGAGGCAGGGGTGGCATGGGGATGCGTGGGGGCAGAGGGATGGACCGTGGCGGACCAGGAGGGCCCGGTGGTCCTGGCGGCTTCCGTGGAGGATGGGGAGGTGACCGTGGCGGTGGCTTCAGAGGGCGTGGTGGAATGGACCGAGGGGGATTCCGAGGGGGTAGCAGGGGAGGACCACCGATGGACAGAGGAAGAGGAATGGGGAGAGGAGGAATGGGCGGGCCCCCAGGCAAGATGGATATGAGGTAAGGGGATATTTTGGACTGCTGTCATCATTCTCAAATATTATTTGCTTACTTAATGCATGTTTGTTAGACACTAAATTGTTTTTTCCTCTCATAGGGACCATCGCCAGGAACGCAGAGACCGACCCTACTAAAAGAAAGCAATTAAAATGTTCCATCTGACGCA
Organism: Oncorhynchus mykiss; assembly: GCF_057628025.1. NCBI lineage: Eukaryota > Metazoa > Chordata > Actinopteri > Salmoniformes > Salmonidae > Oncorhynchus > Oncorhynchus mykiss. Next base: position 61,593,589 of record NC_143032.1, on the reverse strand, counting down.
GGATTAGATTTTTAAAATGAAAATTTTAATTTATGATTCCATATTATAAATGGTTATATAACTGCTTTTGAAATACTCTGCAGTTTCATTCAACTCCTAGTTAAATGTTTTTTGTTTACCCTTGGTTCAGTTATTTTGACTTGTGCACGTTTATTTTTGCATTTCTTAGATGTACAGACTGATTTTTTTGGACAGTGTATTGTAAAACATGACACGTTTCTTTTTTAATTGTAATTGCTTTTCCTTCCCACAGTTGTGTAATGAACAATTTTGAAAATAAAATTTCCACTCCTATTTGATGCTAAGAGAAGTTCAGATCCATTGCTGTTATGAGGCATCGTGATTGGTTGACTGTTTGCATTTACATTTTCAACTGTTCTACTAGAGTGGTAGGAATTATACAGTATTTGACAGCTCTGCTCCTTCAGCAGGTTTCTCTTAATGAATTGTCCACAAGGAGGCACTATGTAGTCTGCAGCTTTGCAACAATACCAGCATGATAGATGCATCCATTTTCCCAAGAACATAGTGGCTGTCAGAGGACTTCTCTAAGCCACAGAGGATATATAACTGGTCTGTGACACTTCATGTTGCATTTGTAATCATATACAGTGCATTCGGAAAGTATTTGGACCCCTTTCTCCATATTTTGATGACATTACAGCCTTATTCTAAAATGGATTAAATAAATAAAAATATCTACACAGAATACCAATACCCCATAATGACAAAGCGAAAAGGTTTGTAGAAAATGTTAAAGTATTACAAATAAACAAAGCCTTATTTAGATAAGTACTCTGACCCGTTGGTATGGGACTTGAAATTGGGATCAGGTTTGTCCTGTTTCCATTGATTATCCTTGGTGTTTCTAAAACTTGATTGGAGTCCCATCTGTGGTAAATTGGACATGATTTGAAAAAGCACACACCTGTCTGTGTAAGGTCCCACCTTTGGCAGCTTGTCAGAGCAAAAACCAAGCCGTTAGGTCCAAGGAATTGTCCGTAGACCTCAGACAGGATTGTGTCGAGGCACAGGTCTGGGGAAAGGTACCAAAAAATGTCTGCAGCATTGAAGGTCCCCAAGAACACAGTGGCCTCCATCGTTCTTAAATGGAAGAAGTTTGGAACCACAAAAAGAGCTGGCAACCCAGCCAAACTGAGCAATCGGGGGAGAAGTGCCTTGGTCAGGGAGGTGACCAAGAACCTGATGGTCAATGACAGAGTGCCAGAGTTCTTCTGTGGAGATGATTGTCCTTTTGGAAGGTTCTCCCATCTCTGCAGCACTCCATCAATCAGGCCTTTATGGTAGAGTGGCCAGATGCAAGCCACTCCTCAGTAAAAGGCACATGACAGCCCGCTTGGAGTTTGCCAAAAGCCACCTAAAGAACTCAGACCATGAGAAACATGATTCTCTGGTCTGATGAAACCAAGATTGAACTCTGGCCTGAATGCCAAGCGTTCCATCTGGAGGAAACCTGGCACCATCCCTACGGTGAAGGCAGCATCATTCTGTGGGGATGTTTTTCAGAGGCAGGGACTGGGAGACTAGCCAGGATCGAGGGAAAGATGAATGGAAAAAAGTAGAGACATCTTTGATTAAAACCTGCTCCTGAGTGCTCAGGACCTTAGACTGGACAACGACCCTAAGCACACAGCCGAGGCAACGCAGGAGTGTCTTCGGGACAAGTCTCAATGTCCTTGAGTGGGCCAGCCTGAGTCCGGACTTGAACCTGATCGACCATCTCTGGAGAGACCTGAAAATAGAAGTGCAGCGACGCTCCCCATCCAACCTGACCGCTTGAGAGGATTTGCAGAGAAAAATAGGAGAAACTCCCCAAATACAGGTACGCCCAGCTTGTAAATTCATACAAGAGGACTCGAGGCTGTAATCACTGCCAAAGGTGTTTCAACAAAGTACTGAGTAAAGGGTCTGAATACTTATGACATCTAAAATTAAAATGTAAAAAATGTATACATTCCCAAACATTTCTAAATATTTTTGCTTTGTCATTATGGAGTATTGTGTGTAGATTGAGGAAAAACTATTTACACATTGTTACATTAGCCTCATTTTTAACAATGTGGTAAAAGTCGAGGTCTGACTACTTCCCGAATTAACTGTATAATGACTAGTGAATGAAGAGGTACTAGGTCAAAAATGACTGAACTAAATTGTACATTTGCTGGTGAGAATAGACATCGACTGCCTTCAGGCTTTTTTACAGAATTGCGATGACATCTTTGCAAGTTATTTTCGTTGTTTGAGAAACCTCTCAATCATATCAAGAGGCAATGGATGTTATTAACCAGATGTCAGCCTCCCCTGGCTGTGACTTATACCACATTTCTTAATGCATCTGTTCAGCATATGTCCAGACATTCTCAGAGCACTTTTGATAATCACTCTTCACTTCCCAATGAGAATGAATTGAGCTTTGTTTAAATTTAACAGTTGGGTCTGCTTTTATAATCCAGTCTGTTTGTATACCTGTAATCACTTTTGACATCACAGACAGGGTGCATTCATTGTACTTTGTTGTACGGTGTCCTGGTTATCAAATGAAATATGAACGTTCTAAATGCTCCAGCCCTAACTTCTCAAATGTCTAATTTCCAGTTAAAGAGCAAAGCCCAGTGTTTTGTGTGCGGGTGAAGTCCGGTCACAGCCGATGAGAGTTCTCTCTGATGACTGGGAGCCAGTTGCTCATGCTGGGGAACTGAGCACGGTGTGTGAGTTGTCTGTGTCACAGAAAAGCTGATTCATCCCGGCCCTGAAAATGATGTCATCCCACCAGTCTCTCTCTCTCTCCCTCCACCACCCTCTCTCTCTTAAAGAAACAACTGTATTTTTCAAATCAAAACAAGGCCCTCCTTTTTCCATACTGAAATTCAAATCATCACATAACAGCAGAGCAGCATGTGCAGAGACAAGAATGGTGCAGCTGTTGTTTCAGACAGTGCTTGTCTGGCTCTGCCTGTGAACTGGAATAGCAGTGGGAATCCAAAATGAAGTTTGAATATAAACAGGCTAGGTATCAAAGTGTAACTACTAGGGAAGGCTTGCCACTAGATGTTGGAACATTGCTGCAGGAACTTGCTTCCATTCAGCCACAAGCATTAATCGAGGTCGGGCACCAATTCATCCCAAAAGTGCTCAATGGGGTTGAGGTCAAGGCTCTGTGCAGGCCAGTCAAGTTCTTCCACACCAATCTCGATAAACCATTTCTGTATGGATCTCGCTTTGTGCACAGGGGCATTGTCAAACTATTGTCACAAAGTTGGAAGCACAGAATTATCTAGAATGTCATTGTATGCTCTAGTGTTGATTTCCCTTCACTGGAACTAAGGGGCCTAGACCAAACCATGAAAAACAGCCCCAGACCATTATTCCTCCTCCACCAAACTTTACAGTTGGCACTATGCATTGGGGCAGGTAGTGGTGTTCTCGCATCTCCCAAACACAAATTACTCCGTCGGACTCCGAGATGGTGAAGCGTGATTCATCACTCCAGAGAATGAGTTTCCACTGCTCCGGAGTCCAATGACGACGAGCTTTACACCACTTCAGTCAATGCTTGGCATTGCGCATGGTGATCTTAGGCTTGTGTGTGGCTGCTTGGCCATGGAAACCCATTTCATGAAGCTCCCAACGAACAGTTATTGTGCTGATGTTGCTTCCAGAGGCAGTTTTGAACTCGGTAGTGAGTGTTGCAACCGAGGACAGACGATTTTTACTCACTCGGTGGCCCCGTTCTGTGAACTTATGTGGCCTACCACTTCGAGGCTGAGCTGTTGTTTCTCCTAGAGGTTTCAACTTGATAATAAAACCACTTACAGTTGACAGGGGGAGCTCTAGCATGGCAGAAATTTGATGACCTGACTTGATGGAAAGGTGACATCCTATGACTGTGCCACGTTGAAAGTCAATGAGCTCTTCAGTAAGGCCATTCAACTGCCAATGTTTGTCTATAGAGATTTCATGGCTGTGTGCTCGATTGTATACACTTGTCAGCAACGGGTGTGTTTAAAATAGCCAAATCCACTCATTTGAATGGGTGTCTGTGTGTGTGTGTGTGTGTGTGTGTGTGTGTGTGTGTGTGTGTAATAGATATATATCTCACTGATTTCCCCAGAATGCTTAATGCACATGCTCGTCTGAGGGACGAATTACATCACTGGTTGAGAGGACTTCCCTTATACTGTTTTCTCCTCCTCACCCGGTTTTACATTCAGCTTTCAATTCTACATAATGAACCACAGCTAAAAATAATTAGCCCAACACAATCTGCCTAAATAGAATTACTTTCGCCTCCCGCCAAAGATCTCTAAGGCACAGCAAAACTAAAGTGGAGTTAGTGTGTTGATAATCTTTGAAGACTGTAGACTTTTCTTGGTCGTTACATTGTAATATTAATTTCTGCTTCATTTGGAATAATCTGGATACTAATTTGGACCAATTTGTCCTGTAGTAAAATGGGCATGCCTGAATTTGATGCAGTCTTCGGACGTAGGCTGCCTGATGACCTGCTAATGTTTCCTTGGCAGGTTTTGTCTGCCTTTTCAAGCCGGAGGAAATAGACTCGCCTCCCTCTCTTTTTTTCTTGCCCCGTGTCCTGGTGTTGAAAGTGATTTGGTGTTTTAGCAATGATATAAACAAGTGTAAGGACAGATGGTGAGGGTGTCTTTTTTAAAACGACTAGGGTGTCATTAATTCTACACTTTTGAACTCGTTCAAAGTGTAGGCAATATTACAGCTCTTGTTCTGGGGGATGGTTTCGATTTGTTTCTTTCGACAAACGTCGTCCTTGACAGAAAATGTAGACAGGTCAAAGGTATGTAAAGAATGAAAATGTTTTTCATGAGAATTAAGTTGTATAATTTAGTAAATCTTGGTCATGTACATTAACCACACAGTGAGGTCATTGCGTCATTTGAAATATTGTCAAGATAGTATAATGATGGTATTTTCTTTGACGGCTTATGATGTGCATTTAAAGACGGTGGTCGCTTACCCGTGGTCCGTTAATTCTCGATGTCATGTTTTTTCTCACCATGTGAACACTTATGTTCTTTATCTTCTTATGATAGCTGTAGCCTAATGTAAACATGAGTTCCACCCCTTTATCAGTACACTGACTTCACGACCTGATATTACATTATTATAGGCTACTGCAGGTAATAATGTAGGCCTTTGTAGCCTAACAACCTACTTGATCTTAAATGCCCACAGCTCATGTGCCAAATCCAACGTATTAATGGGCATCTGCATGGTACAGTGTGACAGGTTGTCAATTGTCAACTCTGCAATTGAAGGCTATATCCTACGCAATAGGTGTGTTTCATTCAAAGAGAATGGCTACCGTTTTTCAGTGGTATAAACCCTAGGCTATGCTATATTATTGTCAAGCGGTGGATACAGGGTTAAGTTTTTTTCCCCTTCTACCGGCGCTTATCCCTCATAATGGGATATGCCACTGAATCGCTCTGCCTGTCTCTTGTCTAAGCTAGAGCCGGTCAGCATGCTTATAGCAGGAGGCGGTGCAATATGGGCCGAGCAATTAATGAGCGGGGGACGATGTTACTCGGCAAGGGAACTGTGAAGCCTGCCACTGGTCAGTGTGGAGTCTTTATATTGAGGGAGACTGCGAAGAAGTGATTTGGACCATCCAGGCAAACCAGCAACATGACTATCGCAACGCATTGTATATTCACCGGGGTAGGATCTAGGGCACCGGGAAGCTTTATGCATTGGGTGTGTATCCATCTGTAGCTAACCATACCGGTTTCTCTCTCTCCCGCAGTTGGAGTTCGGTGAGAAATAGCGATGCTATCATTATAGGCGATGCTATCACGCAGACATCCGGAAACGCATCCATGCGCCACGGTTTTCTAGCATGATGTCAATATGCTTTAACAATACAAAGGATTCATTCAAGGACCTCGATTGAGATGCCGTATATGCGCGTTTGTCATGGGTGCGTCTACGCGGTTAATTTGCTCTGCTCCATACGGTTTTGGACTGTGTTTATGGAATGATCCAATCTGGAATGATTAAATAGCCTGCATTGATACATTTTCCGACAATATGGCTGATCAGAGTAACATCCAGTCTGCTGCTTCCAAAAGCATCCGGCCATTCAAGTCCAGCGAGGAATACCTGTATGCTATGAAAGAGGACTTGGCCGAGTGGTTTAACACGCTGTATGACCTGGATATAACGGCGGACACCTTTATGGAAGGGCTGGAGACTGGCTGTGCCCTCTGTCGGCATGCCAACAACGTGAATCGCGCAGCGCTGGACTTTCAACTGGAGTACCCAGAGGCTGCACAGTCATTGAGGATGCCAACCAAGGATGTGGTCTTTCAGTCAAGAAACGTGGTTCCTGGCTCGTTTTTGTCTCGGGACAACGTGTCCAATTTCATCGGCTGGTGTCGTCAGGAACTGTGGATCAAGGATGTTCTCATGTTCGAGACCAACGACATAGTGGAGAAATGCAACGAGAAGAACTTTGTGCTGTGCCTGCTGGAGGTGGCGAGGCGTGGCGCCAAGTTCGGCATGCTGGCCCCGATGCTGATCCAGTTGGAGGAGGAGATCGAGGAGGAGATCCGGGACCAGGAGAACCTGGGGGAGCCCAGCCCAAGCCTGCTTCCAATAAGCAGGGCTTTCGTTCGGAAAGAGAGTGTGGTGGATGAACCCGAGCCTGCCCCCTATGCACATTGGCAACAGAAACAGAGGGTGCTGTGTGACATGAGAAACTTAGATGAGTTGGTAAGTAACACCTCTCACGTGTATTGTTTCACTGATATACCTACAATTGAGTTTGGGAAAAGGAAAGGAAAAATGACTGGACAGAATGCCCTCCTATTACATCTCCATAAGTGTTTAGTATGCCTAGCTGTTAAGAGCATTGGGCCAGTAACCGAAAGGTCGCTGGTTCAAATCTCAGAGCTGACTAGGGGAACAATCTGACGTGCACTTGAGCAAGGCACTTAACCCTAATTGATCCTTTAAGTCACTCTTGATAAGTGTCTGCTAAATGACTAAAATTTCAAATGTAGGATGCAGACCGTTCTTAAATACACTGCTCAAAAAAATAAAGGGAACACTTAAACATCACAATGTAACTCCAAGTCAATCACACTTCTGTGAAATCAAACTGTCCACTTAGGAAGCAACACTGATTGACAATAAATTGCACATGCTGTTGTGCAAATGGAATAGACAACAGGTGGAAATTATAGGCAATTAGCAAGACACCCCCAATAAAGGAGTGGTTCTGCAGGTGGTGACCACAGACCACTTCTCAGTTCCTATGCTTCCTGGCTGATGCTTTGATCACTTTTGAATGCTGGCGGTGCTTTCACTCTAGTGGTAGCATGAGACGGAGTCTACAACCCACACAAGTGGCTCAGGTAGTGCAGCTCGTCCAGGATGGCACATCAATGCGAGCTGTGGCAAGAAGGTTTGCTGTGTCTGTCAGCGTAGTGTCCAGAGCATGGAGGCGCTACCAGGAGACAGGCCAGTACATCAGGAGACGTGGAGGAGGCCGTAGGAGGGCAACAACCCAGCAGCAGGACCGCTACGTCCGCCTTTGTGCAAGGAGGAGCAGGAGGAGCACTGCCAGAGCCCTGCAAAATGACCTCCAGCAGGCCACAAATGTGCATGTGTGTGCTCAAACGGTCAGAAACAGACTCCATGAGGGTGGTATGAGGGCCCGACGTCCACAGGTGGAGGTTGTGCTTACAGCCCAACACCGTGCAGGACGATTGGCATTTGCCAGAGAACACCAAGATTGGCAGATTTGCCACTGGCGAAAGCAGGTTCACACTGAGCACATGTGACAGACGTGACAGTCTGGAGACGCTGTGGAGAACGTTCTGCTGCCTGCAACATCCTCCAGCATGACCGGTTTGGCGGTAGGTCAGTCATGGTGTGGGGTGGCATTTCTTTGGGGGGCCGCACAGCCCTCCATGTGCTCGCCAGAGGTAGCCTGACTGCCATTAGGTACCGAGATGAGATCCTCAGACCCCTTGTGAGAACATATGCTGGTGCGGTTGGCCCTGGGTTCCTCCTAATGCAAGACAATGCTAGACCTCATGTGGCTGGAGTGTGTCAGCAGTTCCTGCAAGAGGAAGGCATTGATGCTATGGACTGGCCCGCCCGTTCCCCAGACCTGAATCCAATTGAGCACATCTGTGACACCATGTCTCGAGGTCTGGGAGGAGATCCCTCAGGAGACCATCCGCCACCTCATCAGGAGCATGCCCAGGCGTTGTAGGGAGGTCATACAGGCACGTGGAGGCCACACACACTTCTGAGCCTCATTTTGACTTGTTTTAAGGACATTACATCAAAGTTGGATCAGCCTGTAGTGTGGTTTTCCACTTTAATTTTGAGTGTGACTCCAAATCCAGACCTCCATGGGCTGATAAATTTGATTTCCATTGATCATTTTTGTGTGCTTTTGTTGTCAGCACATTCAACTATGTAAAGAAAAAAGTATTTAATAAGAATATTTCATTAATTCAGATCTAGGATGTGTTATTTTAGTGTTCCCTTTATTTTTTGGAGTAGTGTACATTCTCCCATATTGAACAAAAATAACAATTTATAAGATTTCCTAAAACAACACATCCCCAGCCCTTGTCCAAGAGAAAAACACATTCAATGTTGTTTCATGGTGCAAAAGCAACCCATGGAACAGTTGAATTCAGTCCTGACCTATAGGAATGCTCTCCCAGAGTTAAAAACATTACTGTGCCAGAAGTGAGGTCCCTTTCGTAAAAACGAATCTCCCTGATATGTTAACTCCCTGCTCTCCTGTGTGTGTTTAGAGTGCATGCTGCCTTACTGTGTGTTTGCCTCCTAATCCACACATTCACTCACACACAGGCTCTAAAAGGCTGTGTAGGTAGGTAGCTGGTGACATTTTAAGGATTCCTCTAGGGAAATGTCACTTCAGCCCTGCCCCTACGAGGTGGTTAGCAATCAGGGGAACTACTGCTCCTTCTTATTTGTTCATGTGCTTCTTATTTGTTCATGTGGAACAGTGCAGCTGTATGGTAAGTATTATGGTAGCTGGACACATTCTGACATCAGTGTTATACACAGTCTGTTATCCCTTTATAACTTGATGCTTCCATTTGCATGCAGATGGGGTGTAGTGTGTTCCCCCTGGGCTGTCTTAAAGCAGTCTTATACACCTCAACATCCAGTCCCACTGTGTGTGTGAGCATGAGAGAGGCATTGTTAAAGACAGAGAAACTAGCAGGCAGACAGGGGTTAGCTGCTGGAACGCGTGCTTAGGTTACGAGTGGAGAGGAATTCATATTTTGGTGCAGATGAGCAGAGTGAGGACAATGCCATCCTTTCACACCACAGATAGGAAGGGGAGGTAGACAGAGAGAGCGAGAGCCAGTCAGCAGTCAATACTCATGCCCACTTGGCCCTCTGTAGTCCTCACATGGCCAAGCACTAATTGCTTGATCACAATCATGAACACTTGCTTCTGAGGGCGTACAGAGAGAGGTACTATGCACCCAACCCCTGACCTAGTACTAGTGCCCACATACACTCACTACCATAACTGGATACACTGATATTACTATTAGAAACTTTAATCTTGGTTGACTGCTGATGTTCCTATGAGAATGTGAGGGCAAGGGGGTGAGACATGGTGTCTTACCTCATCACCCACCCACACCACTAAGGGATAGTGAGGGGACACAGCAAGTCAAGTGCATGTCCTTTTTCTAAGGGGCAGTATGACTCACCGTGCACGCTGAGTGAACTCAGCTATGATTCAGCTACCCTGAAAGTCTTTCTGTCTACCTGAATAAAGTGCCTGGATGCTGGAGGAAAACTGCCTGCATCAGCAACATGAGGCTCTCACAGTAAGAAACCAGGAGGGCACAGAAAGGGGAACACACCAAAGCAGCATTATTAGTTACAGTCCTGCATAGTACAAGAATATAGCATTACTATACTGCACTGTGTTCCTGTAAATGTGCTAAAGCATCCTGTTCCAGTTAATGCAGCTCTTTGAAATCCCTTTTGGTCTATAGATCTGCTCATACAGTATTTGATTTCTCTTTTGGAACTGACCTTGTCTGGATCATAGTGGCATTGAGGCAGGCCAGTCAATGCTGGCCCATATCTGGACTAAATGGACCAGCAGTAAATTAACTGAAATTCTACTTTTGTACAACTGGAGGGGTTTTGATCCAACAGTCAACAAAGCCAGCCACTGAATATCCACTAACCCGCAAGGCATTATGGGTCATCCACAACCTTAGTCACCGGTATTCTCGGCATTGCACTTGCCTCGGCCTTCCCATACTCTTGTATTTCCAATATAGATGCTTCCCAGGAGATTGGTCTCTGTGTAATTACTGGAAACGTCATGAGAGCTAGATGGGGAGGGAGAGAAAGTAAGTTGAAGGGCTTAGTGATATTATCATTGGTCCACAGCTGTGTCACCAGCCGTGTTTCCAGTGTGCAGAGCAGTCAGTCATGCAGCCACGGCTGTTTTCTTGCATTGTGCTGGCCTTGTGGCGTGTCAGGAGGTTGGCCCTCTCGCAAGTCTTTTAATTTGAATAAAGGGAATTTTCATTTAAAGCTCTAAGCCCCTGGGTTTGAATAGTGTATTTTGGCAAATCAGTGATAGTTAGTCACTAGTTACCACAGCCACAAAATCAAAAATGTCTATTGTAAAAATTCATTAAAACAAAAATGATAATTTTAGAAAAACAAGGTTAGGGTTAGGCATAAGGATATAGGTGTGGTTAGGTTTAAAATCGGATTAAGATATTGTAGAAATAGGTGGGTTTAGCCATAATTATCGCTGTGGTAACTAATGACAACCGATAGCCTCCTTCACACTAACTTTATTGGCAAAATGTCTGTCTTGATGACAATGATTCAAAGGGTTATCATATGAGCAATTATCAATCAATGACACTCAATTTGCTCTATTAATTAACCACCAGACGGCTAAGGACAGAAGTTCACTAACCTGGTGATCAGCTTTGCTCTATGGGTTAACTGACTTAGGCCTAAACTGTTGAAGTGCCAGCAGGAGTCTGGCTCAGGGATAGTTTTCTGATCTCTCCTATGATGCCATTCTGTCAAATTGTGGATAACAGAATGTTCTTACTGTCATCCATTACATTAAACTATTTATCAATCCAAGCAACTTCTCTTCTAAAATATATTACACTCTTGAATAACACAACAATTCACCAGTATGTGCAGTATGTCTTGTACATACACATTAAATTAGCAGACAATTTTAAATGTTTTTATTTAACCAGGAAAAGCCCATTGAGACCTGGTCAAGAAGGCAGCAACAATCAATATATTACAGAATCAAAACATACAACATGATCCAGCCTAAAAAAAAGCATTTACACTCTGTTAGTCTCCCATCAATATTTTAAATGCATTCAGTGGCACTAATATATCTAGATGAAGCATGGATTGTAGACTATTCCATGCCTCTTGTGCACAAGACGAGAAGGCAGTCTTGTCTAATACTGTACATTTCCTAGCAATCACCTAGCAGACCGGGTATGGTAACTGCTGGTGGTGAAGGAGACCAGACTAGAGAGGTAAAGAGGGAGTTTAACCAAAAGGGCTTTGTAGGTGAATTGAATCAAATCAAATTGTATTGGTCACATGCACCGAATACAACAGGAAAATAAAAGTAACTAATAATTAAACCGCAGCATTAAAATAATAAGTAAGTCTATATACAAGGGGCTACCGGTACAGTCAATGTGCGGGGGCACCGGTTAATTTAGGTAATATATAGAGTTAGTGACTATGCATAGATTATAAATAGAGTAGCAGCAGCGTAAAAGAGGGGTCTGGGTAGCCAAGCCCTGTGATTAGCTGTTCAGAAATCTTATGGCTGGGGGTAGAAGCTGTTTAGAAGCTTTTTGGACCTAGACTTAGCGCTCCGGTACCGCTTGCTGTGCAGTCCATGACTAGGGTGACTGGAGTCTGACAATTTTTAGGGCCTTCCTCTGACACTGCCTGGTATAGAGGTCCTGGATGGCAGGAAGCTTGGCCCCAGTGATGTTCTGGGCCATACGCACTACCCTCTGTAGTGGCTTGCGGTCGGAGGCTGAGCAGTTGCCATTACCAGTCAGGATGCGCTCGATGGTGCAGCTGTTGAGGATCTTTTCAGTCTCCTGAGGGGGAAGAGGCATTCTCGTGCCTTCTACACAACTGTCTTAGTGTGTTTGGACACATACAATGTAGCTTTTATACGCATATAAAGTGAGGTACAATCTATAATTTGGTACAAGGTACAATGGTGGGTGAGTGACTTGACATTTGTAATAAAGTGCAAGGATGCATGATAAACAGAGTCCGTAGGAGGCTGCATGCATATACAACAAGTCACCATATTCAATTACAGAGAGAAAAGTGTCCTGAACAGCCAGCTTCTTTCTAGCCATAAGCGGGAAGCAAGCCTTATTACAAAAATAAAATCCCAATTTCAATTTAGGCTTCCTCACAAGATTATCCATATGAACTTTAAAGGACTTGTCATCCAACCATATATCTAGGTATTTGTAGGATGACACTTCAATGGATAAGCTGCTAGATATGACAATGCTAACCTTCTCTGGCTGAGTGCTAGCTCTGGTAAAGGTCATGAATTTAGTTTTTTGTACATTCAATACCAGTTTGAGACCACAAAGGGAGGCCTATAGTGACTGAAAAGCAGTCTGGAGCTCTTCAACAGCCTGAACCAGAGAAGGTGCACATGAATATATGACTATCATCTGCATATAGATGCAGCTTTACTGGTTGCATCCCATTTCCCAAATCATTAATACACATTGAGAACAACAAAGGAGCTAAAATGGAACCCTGGGGCACACCTCTATTCATCTTAAGAAAGCTAGACTTGTGATTGTCAGTATATACACATTGTGTTCTGTCAGAAAGATAGTTCCTAAACATATTTACTGCCCCTTCACTGAGACCAATGTTAGCAACAATTTATGGTCAACTGAATCAATTGCCTTTGATAAATCAACTAACAGAGTGTAACGGATGTGAAACCGCTAGCTTAGTTAGCGTGGGCGCTAAATAGCGTTTCAATCAGTGACGTCACTTGCTCTGAGACCTTGAAGTAGTAGTTCCCCTTGCTCTGCAAGGGCCGCGGCTTTTGTGGAGCGATGGGTAACGATGCTTCGAGGGTGACTGTTGATGTGTGCAGAAGGTCCCTAGTTCGCGCCCGGGTATGGGCGAGGGGACGGTCTAAAGTTATACTGTTACAAGAGCAGCACAATGTTGCTTTTCATCAAGTGCATTTGTGTGATTTTCCACTGCCATAGCTGCAGTTGTGGTGCTGTGTCCCAATCTAAAGCCAGTATGTTATTTTCAGTTAAGATGTTTTCTAACTGTGAGTTCCCTATGGATTCATAGACTTTGGCCAGGATAGGGTTTGGACATGGGACGATAGTTATTAGCATCTGAGGGATCTCCAACCTTTAGCAGTGGGAGAACATAAGCTGATTTCCAAATACTGGGTATGGAATTGGCCAAGAGACTCAAGTTGAAAATGTGAACCACAGGTTCAGTAAGAATACCAGCTGCTATCTGTAGGAGGTAGGGATCCAAGTTGTCTGGATCTGCAGACTTTTTAGTGTCTATTACCTTTAGTGCTTAATAGACCTCAGCACAATATACAGCTAACTCCTGCTAACAACATGCTTACGTTAGAATACCAATAATGAACGTTTACCACTCCCATACGAATAAAAGTACAGTAACGTTATCATGCAGTATCATTCATATTATAATATAGCTAGCTAGTCGACACCAGAGATGTTAGAGAAAGGAGATGCTAGGAATCACATTGGGCAATGAATGTTGAAACGTATAACCGCCCACCCAGCACTGTCGACCAGTTGCGTTGTCACGCGGTTGCTAAGCTAATCATCACGCAATCCCTTCTCAAACTCCGGGAATATGAGTTGATAAACCTGTCTATTTTCCTTTAAAGAACATAATGTCACGATTCCAAAGTTATACGATATTACTGAGAAGTTAATTATCTCACAACTCTGAAAAGTTTTGTAATGTTGTACTTCTTAACAACATTTATGCTGATGTTGGGTTTTTGGGCTAGCACCCAATTGACTTACATTCATTCGTTGAAGGAGCGCTCTCCTTGTCCAAGAATCACCCAGAACGCAACGCGTGATGACGTACGGGAAACATAAACATTGGACGTAAAAAAAAAAAAAACGAAAAGTATTTCTGGCTACATAGCTAGGTAACGTTAGCTAAACCAAATAATTTCTGCATCTTTCTCACATCAAATCAAGCTTTATTTTTTACAGCACATTTCAGACATGGAATGCAACGCAATGTGCTTTACAGGAAAAAATATGAAAATAAAAGCTGAAATATTTACTACACAACAAACAAGGTTTTAAAAAAGAATGACAACTGAATGACTAAAAAGCCCCCTAAGGAAATGCAAAGCTACAAATATGTTTGAAGATCTCTTTTTTTAAGAGAAAGTTTAGGCCCCCCTCAGGTTCTCTGGCAGGCCATTCCAGAGGTTTGGGGCATAATAACTAAATGGCTGCCTCTCCATGCCTCTTGGTCCTAGGCTTTGGGAGTGTTAAAATATCAGTACTGGGCCTCCCGAGTGGCGCATTCTGTTTGTACACTTGTTTACATGAATATGCTTCTTAATTAAACCTATTTGAAACGAGCCATTACACTTCCTTATTATCATGGCATTTAATTATCATTCAGGTTATTACCTAATCAACATATGAAGAAAGGCCAAATTGGAGAGGATCTGTCGCATTTTCGTATTGACACAACATTAATGGGTCAAAATAAAAATGCACTATACAGTACCAGTCAAAAGTTTGGACACACCTACTCATTCCAAGGTTTTTCTTTATTTAGACTATTTTTTTTTACATTGTAGAATAATAGTGAAGACATCACAACTATGAAATAACACATGGAATCATGTAGTAACCAAAAAAGTGTTAAACAAATCAAAATACGTTTTATATTTGTAGCCACCCTTTGCCTTGCTGACAGCTTTGCATACCCTTGGCATTCTCTCAACCAGCTTCATGAGGTAGTCACCGGGAATGCATTTCAATTAACAGGTGTGCCTTGTGGAATTTCTTTCCTTCTTAATGCGTTTGAGCCAGTCAGTTGTGTTGTGACAATGTATGGGTAGAATACAGAAGATTGCCCTATTTGGTAAAAAAAATATATATAATAATATATATAATGGCAAGAACAGCTTAAATAAGCAAAGAGAAACGACAGTCCATCATTACTTTAAGACATGAAGGTCAGTCAATCCGGAAAATTGTAAGAACTTTGAAAGTTTCTCCAAGTGCAGTCGCAAAAACCATCAAGTGCTGTGATGAAACTGGCTCTCATAGGGCCGCCACTGGAAAGGAAGACCCAGAGTTACCTCTGCTGCAGAGGATAAGTTCATTGAGTGGCACAGCGGTCTAAGGCACTGCATCTCCTTGCAAGTGGTGTCACTACAGTTCCTGGTTCGAATCCTGTCTGTCACATCTGGCCGTGATTGGGAGTCCCATAGGGCGGCGCACAAGTGGCCCGGGTTTGGCCGGAGGTAGGCCGTCATTGTAAATAAGAATTTGTTCTTAACTGACTTGCCTAGTTAAATAAAATAAAAAATACAAATTAGAGTTACTAGCCTTAGAAATTGGCAATTAACTGCACCTCAGATTGCACCTCACAGAGTTCAAGTAAATGACACATCTCAACTGTTCAGAAGAGACTGCGTGAATCCGGCCTTCATGGTCAAATTTCTGCAAAGAAACCACTACTAAAGGACACCAAAATCAAATTTATTTATATAGCCCTTCTTACATCAGTTGATATTTCAAAGTGCTGTACAGAAACCCAGCCTAATAAAACCCCAAACAGCAAGCAATGCAGGTGTAGAAGCACGGTGGCTAGGAAAAACTAGGAAGAAACCTAGAGAGGAACCCAATTGAGACTGTTTGGGATGAGTTGGAAAAACAGAGTGAAGGAAAAGCAGCCAACAAGTGCTCAGCATGTGTGGTAACTCCTTCAAGACTGTTGGAAAAGTATTCCATGTGACTACCTCATGAAGCTGGTTGAGAGACTGCAAAGCTGTCATCAAGGGAAAGAGTGGCTACTTTGAAGAATCTCAAATATAAATATATTTTGATTTGTTTGACACTTTTTTGTTACTACATGATTCCATGTGTGTTATTTCATAATGTTGATGTCTTAACTATTATTCTACAATGTAGAAAATAGTAAAAAATAAAGAAAAACCCTTGAATGAGTAGGTGTCTCCAAACTTTTGACTGGTGCTGTACATACAAAAGTGCCTCTGGAAGCAACGTCAGCACAATAACTGTTTGTCGGGAGCTTCATGAAATTAGTTTCCTTTGCCAAGCAGCCATACACAAGCCTAAGACCACCATGCGTAATGCCAAGCGTCGGCTGGGGTGGTGTAAAGCTCACCACCAATGAACTCTTGAGCAGTGGAAAAGCATTCTCTGGAGTGATTATTCAGGCTTCACCATCTGGCAGTCCAACGGACTAATCAGGTTTTGGCGAATGCCAGGAGAATGCTACCTGCCCGAATGCATAGTGCCAACTGTCAAGTTTGGTGGATAAGGAAGAATGGTCTGGGGCTGTTTTTCATGATCCAGGCTAGGCCCCGGTGGGAGTGGGGCTGACGGACAGCCGGCTGACACCAGACCAGAGGTAGATGGAGGCAGAGAGATGGAACGAGGCCAACTCTGAGAAACAGAGAGCTGTGAGGAGGAGGAGAGAGTGCGGTTTTACTGCCAATATC
Source organism: Oncorhynchus mykiss (assembly GCF_057628025.1). Classification (NCBI taxonomy): domain Eukaryota; kingdom Metazoa; phylum Chordata; class Actinopteri; order Salmoniformes; family Salmonidae; genus Oncorhynchus; species Oncorhynchus mykiss. The sequence goes on along the minus strand of NC_143032.1, from coordinate 61,576,725 downwards.
GGTTTCTGGTGGTAAACAGACAGCTACGAAAAATATAGATGAACGCTCTTGGTAAATTAGTATAGAATCATGAGGTATTCTAACTCAGGCGAGCAGAACCTCAAGATTTGCTTAATATTAGCGATTACGCACCAACTGTTGTTAACAAAGAGACACACACCCCCTCCCCTGAGCTTCCCTGACGCTGCGGTTTTGTCCTGCCTGCCGAATATATAGTAAAAACGGAGTTATATTTAAGCAACGACTGAGAAACAGGATGTTACAGTTTTTCAGATCACGTTGATTGGATAGTCTCGAACAGAGCTCATCCAGTTAATTCTCCAGTGATTGCACATTCGCCAATTGAACGGATGGTAGAGGCTATATCCACTTTAATACATGCATTAACAGAAATGAATGTAACCAAATGGAAGGTATTCACGGTAAATAGCCTGTTATTCAAAAGGTAGGCTACCACATGGGCATTCATAAAATTGCATTGTGGGCTGACAGTATAGTGTAGGCTATTCATTCTACTTTGCAGGGATAGGAGGATGGCATTTTTTTTGCTGTCTTGCCTAGGGTGGCATATCGACCAGGACAGGTCCTGATCAGTGTTGATTAGTCTATAAATTAAGAAAAGATTCTGTATCAAGTTATACCATGCCAGGTTGGAGAGGATTGGGGCATTGTCCATTTGACACAACATTAGCCTCAGAGCCATAACAACCTTGTCGACTGCTGTTGAATAATTAATGAATAGTCCAAACTTTTTTAAAATACCTATTTATTTATTTACTAGCAAACAATGAAAATGTACATTTGTATAAATGAAAGTTCACCTCTTGAAACTAGGGGCACAATTTTTATTTTTGGAAAAATAACGTTCCCAAAGTAAACCGCCTATTTCTCAGGACCAGATGCTAGAATATGCATATAATTGACAGCTTAGGATAGAAAACACAGTTTCCAAAACTGTCAAAATATTGTCTGTGAGTATAACATAACTGATATTGCAGGCGAAAGCCTAAGAAAAATCCAATCAGGAAGTGACTCATGTTTTGAAACCGTTGTGTTCCTTTGCACCCCTATTGGCCAATGAAAGGGATATCAACCAGATTCCTTTTTCTACGTATTCCCTAAGGTGTCTACAGCATTTTGATGTAGTTTCATGCCTTTATGTTGAAGAATGAGCGTAAACGACTACATTGCGTAAGTGGCCAGCTAAGGGCTCTCAGAGTGATTCTTGCGTAAAAGACAGAGGTAGTCATTTTTCCTCTCGCTCCTACTGAAAAGCCAATTGTCCTGGTTGATATATTATCAAATAGATATTTGAAAAACACCTTGAGGATTGATTATAAAAAACGTTTGCCATGTTTCTGTCGATATTATGGATATAATTTGGATTTGTCGTGACCGCTATTTCCGGTGGATTTCTCAACATAAGGTGACCAACAAATGGAGGTATTTTGGGTATAAAAATAATCTTTATGGAACAAAAGGAACATTTGCTGTCTAACTGGGAGTCTCGTGAGTGAAAACAACCGAAGCTCATCAAAGGTAAACAAATAATTTGATTGCTTTTCTGATTTTCGTGACCAAGCTTCCTACTGCTAGCTGGATATAATGCTATGCTAGGCTATTGATAAACTTACACAAACGCTTGTCTTGCTTAGGCTGTAAAGCATAATTTCAAAATCTGAGATGACAGGGTGATTAACAAAAGGCTAAGCTGTGTTTCACTATATTTCACTTGTGATTTCATGAATATGAATATTTTCTAGTAATATTTTTTGACCGTTGCGCTATGCTAATTAGTGTAGTTGATGACAATTCTCCCGGATCCGGGATAGGTAGTTCACTCATTCATTTTTTTGCTGAAGTGCCATAGCCTATAGTGCTCTACACCCCTGTATATCTAGCAGATTAGCTGCTCCTGCATCAAAGAACACTTAAAAAAAATATTTTACCTTTATTTAACAAGGCAAGTCAGTTAAGAACAAATTCTTATTTTCAATGATGGCCTAGGAACAGTGGGTTAACTGCCTTGTTCAGGGGCAGAACGGCAGATTTGTACCTTGTCAGCTCGGAGATTCGATCTTGCAACCTTTCGGTCCAATGCTCTAACCACTAGGCTACGCGGCCGCCACTTTGAAGAAGAGATGTAGAACGTTTAACCTCAACAGTTTAAGTTAGCTTAAAAATGTCTTATAATCATTTAGTAAACACTCCCACTAATAGGTACATTTAATCTACATGAAAAGAAAGTTAATTAAATAAAAATCCTAAAATGAATGTAGGCCTATTTTAAACGGTTTTGACAGTTATTTTATTTTCAGAACTGTCAGTGACACAGTTATTCAATTACTGTCACAGGCCTACCTGCAGTGTGTTGTTCTCTCAGCTGTGGGCTTGGAAAGCACTCAGGCCCTGGAGTTAGTGGCCTACATAGAACTCTAATACAGGCTCATATACAATAACACATACATAACATACTTGGCCACTGATGTACTTACACAGCCATTAAAACTGTCTCTGCTTAAATCAAATTAGCATAATAAAAACATGACTGTCAAAATCTGAATATAAAAATATGTTTTTTTTGCATGGGCTGCATCTCAATCCACCACATGCGCTGATGTCAGCCTTCCGCATCTGCGGTGGAAGGTGGCAGAGCTACATCGATGTTTGTCAGACCATGAGACATCCTGAAAATTGGTCTTCTCATGAAAACGTTGGTAGCTTCCCAACGGTTTAGCTTACAAACTAATATGACCTCCTCTATGGAAACATCACCAACATGATGGTGTTTTGCTCTTCGACCCCCATAAGCATCATGAGACTGAAGTCGGTACAGCCGATCTGCCAACTTCTGTCTGCAGCATCCAAACAGTTTGGGGTACACACTAATATGAGCCACCATCGATAGTCGGCTACATGTCATTTTTTTTGTTCTCGGACAACCACAAGACTCATCTGAAGGTAGCCCAGTACCAGTAAAGAAAAATATGAGAGTATATATGGAAGTAGTTTAGTGCCCTTACACCTTAGGGGTGCACATTCACTTACTACATTCAGGTTTTACACACACATACCGACACATACATTTTGCTGGCCAGCATGCACTCAAGGACAATAATGGCTGACGCTGGGAGCTCTGCCTGCGTTCAAAAAGGATGCCTTTTTGATTCTTTCTCCCTCCATCTCTCTCTCTCTCTCTCTCTCTCTCTCTCTCTCTCTCTCTCTCTCTCTCTCTCGTTGTTTCCGCAAAATTGTTTGTGTCTACTCCTCACCCTCAGGCTTAAATACTCGGCCTCTGGTTTATTTCATAAACGTACAACTACCCCCCACAGCCCCCATCCCCCAACTTCTTCCCTTGGAGACGATAAGGCAACAAAGAAAGTATGATTTGTTGGTGGCAGGAGAGAGGAGAAGGGAAGAGACTGCCAGTGATGCCAACGCTGTAATCTATGGCGGTCATCTCACACTGAGATGGTCTGATGGGCCCTGATGGTCTGGGAGTAGACACAGGAAGAGGAGCAGGCACTGGGGGGGAGGGGGCTGCTGTATGACCACTTATGGTACAGTTCATGCATTCAGAAAACAAGGAGAAACACAACAACAGATAGTATGCCTGGAGTGTCTTTACTGTACACTCTGCTACACCCGACTAATGAATTTTACACACAGGGAAAGATAGAGGGAGGGTGAGAAAGAGAGGAAAAGTAGGTCATCATGGCTTGCAGTGTGTCAGGCTCATGGGCTTTGCTGGGAGAGCATGTCTCTGTTTCTGTTTGCAGCGTCACACACACACACACTTCTTGGGATAATATTCTACATGAGATCAGTGTGCAGACTGACTGGGCCCGAAGTGTTTTATCATTTTATGGTGATTTATTAGTTCAGCTGACTCTGATACAGAACAGACCTCTGTCTCTTCTGCTCTCCATCATGTGACAGGACACAGACCAAAGGGCTGACTTCACAGATTGGTGTTGGTTATATGTCAATATTGTAGTGTCTAGCTACATTGACAGTTGAGACTGTGTACTTGTGCATGTGCTTAACATTCATGTGTGTTTTTGTTTGGGTGAGTAGTCTTGTTTTGATGCACCTCCCCCAGCTGAGCCTTGCCTGGAGTCTCAGGTGTAGACTGGCAGAATCACGAATCACTGTCTATTGCCAGTCACTCGTATAACATTGGCTGACAACAGACAGCAGTCTAGTCTGATGATAAAATAGTAAAGCACTGTTCCATAGTAAGCTATGGACTGAGATTAGAGTGGTCTGGCTCCTCAATGGTGATCAGAACAACTAACCAGTTCAAGCATCCCTCCTTTATTTGATTTTGAACTGGAAATTACTCCAACCCTGTTTCTGAAATTGTTAGTTTCTCCTAAAGTCAGATACACATTCCTATTTCTGCACAAGGAATAAACATTTTTCTGTTTGAATTGTAAAGAGTCCAGTTACATACAGTAATACTAGGTCTGTCACTGTGTCCTCTGCATGGCAATGTGATGTGTTAAGATGGAGGCAGTGCAGTGTTGTCATCACGGCTGGTTTCAACCCCTCCCCCAGACACTTGTTTTTTATTTTGTCACACAGCTCTAAGCAGAAGGGCTGGCATGTAGTTTTTTTTGGGAAACCTATCTTTAAATTCTAGGTAGGCCGTCCCCTTTAAGCAACGTTACTAATACAATTCACCTTATTAAAATACAGAGCTGTTTATTGTTGTGATTGATCACTTTTATAGAGGTTGCAGCATCAACCAAGAACCAATTATAATTGTACACTTCATTTCTAAGTAACAGCGTCGCCATTCTTTCCATAGTCCCAAACTAAATGTTCTTGGTTTTAGTTGACATTTTTAGTCCCTGTTCTCACCATCCTCAGCTGGTCTAGTCTGTTGGTGTAGCATACAGTAGGGAATAGTGTTCTTACAAGTACCCACATTAAATCAAACTTTATTTGTCACATGCGCAGAGTACAACAAGTACTTTACCGTGAAATGCTTACTTAAAAGCCCTTAACCAAAAGTGCAGTTCAAGAAGAAGAAAATATTTACCAATTAGACTAAAATAAAAAGTAACACAATTAGAATAACAATATCGAGGCTATATACAGGGGGTACCGGTACCGAGTCAGTGTGCAGGGGTAAAGGCTAGTTGAGGTAATCTGCACATGTAGGTGGGGGCAAAGTGAGTATGCATAGGTAACAAACAAACAGCGAGTAACAGCAGTTTACAAACGGGAGGGGGGGATCAATGTCAATTGTCCAGTGGCGATTTTATGAATTGTTCAGCAGTCTTATGGCTTGAGGGTAGAAGCCTTTTGGTGTACATGATCACTCCAACAATGCTGCTTTCCTCGGGGTATTGGTTCAACAGCACACTTTCGTCACCGTAAACACAAACATTTGGTTATTCCTTTCTATTTAGATGAACACATTTTTTCTTAACCTGTCCAGCATAAATTAGGCTCAATTGGAGAAAAATGGCTGGCTGAGAAGGCCAATTAAATGTACCTTGATTGTACCCAAAACTGTTTGTCTTTTGAGAAAAGGGGATTGCATAAGAAGATATGGTTTCTGTGTCCAGTGTTTTTAGTCCAGAGTTACGTGAGAGGCTAAAAGAGTAATCCTCCCTGAAATTCCAAATATGCTCCTCCCTGCCAAGAACCCCCTGTGGCCTAGATTCAACTCGAAGAAGATTCCATTACTCATCTGATTGTATGGTTTGGGTTGGGACGCGTCCAGTCATTTCTAGAGACCCCCAGCAGGAAGCAGATTAACTCAATGTCCCTCCTGTTCTTCTTTTTTATGTCATTTATTAGAGAGCTGCTCATTATGGTAGATAATCTATTCACTCTCTCCCATTTCCACAAGGATTTTATCTTTCTGGGCCAGAAATCAAACCCTGAAAATGCCTGAAACGTAAAATCCCCTTTGGTGTAAGGTGTTACATCACTCAGTTGGATTGTTGTTGAGGCTGGGACACAGTCATCACAGTCATCCCTTTATTGAACATAAAAACAAGCAAAATCAGATTAGCACGTCTGTGGTCAATCACAATGTACCAAACTACTGCAAAGCTTTGTGGCTAAAGGAACAATCAATTACTCTTTTAAAACTCAGCTAGACAGTCATTAACTGTCAAATTTCCTTTCACATGCCAATAACTGCTACATTCCAAACTGTTGAAAATATTACCTGAAGAGTGAACTTTGACATACACAAATCACTCTCTCACCCCCACTCCCATTTCCTCTGTTTCCCAATTACATATGTCTATGGTGTGTCTCCGGGGGTTGGACGAGCCTCACCCCTCACCTTATCTCCTCCATGGCCTACCTTGTGCTTTCCTCCGTCCCTATGTAGGACAGGAAGGAAGGCAATAAAGAGTCGATTACCTCAATCTCTGTTGGAGGTGGAGTATCAGAAACCACAGATATGGTGTGTGGACTCAATTATCAAAGGAGGGAAATATATCCTGCAAATACTCCCTGTTCGAAGGCAAACCAGGGAACACTAATTCATTTCACAACACTTTCTCTAGTTGTTCATGACTGAACAAAGCAGATGGTGTTTACGTAACATTCCTCCAGATACATGAACATTCTCCAGCTTGAGATGATTACAGAATTCCTTCAAAGTATAGGGGTGTTCTGTGGGGCTGTCTGATTCTTGCTGCAGATGTAGGGCATTGGTTTTCTCCCTTTTTCTCTCTCTCTCTTTCCATAATTCATCTCCATAATTCATCCACTAGCTCTCACACATCACTCCAGTTCCATTTCCACATGCTTCCTGTGTGACCTTGTGGCCCCACACATATGTGTGTGCACAGTGTGTGTGTTTTAGTGAATCTTTGAGCTTGTTGTGTTGTACAAGGTTTGTTTTTGATTTTGCTAAAACACAGCTGTCACAGAAATGTATATTAAATTATGTTAACTAATATTTAACCAAAAAAGCTCAATGGTGTCATTGATTGGGTTAACAAGTACAGTGAGGAATGTCTTAGACCATGTGTCTTTGAATGATCTTTTTGTAACAAGGTTGTTATGTTCTCTGTATATTTACAACTCTCAACTCACTAACCTCTTCTCCTTCTCTGGAGGCAGACAAGCCCAAAGGGGTTATGGGAGGTGTTGTCTGGGGCAGCAAGGAGAGACAGTTGAAAGGCTGTACTAAGGCTGTACAAAATAAAGAAAAAAGAAAACAAACTGTAAGGCTGTGTGTGTCTGTAACCAGGTTGATGTTTCTATTAACTCACTGGATGGGGGTTTTCCAAAGAGGGCTTGTCTACGTAGTGAAAAATGACTTTGAGAAAGAAAGAGACCCGGGAAAAGACTAAGGACGAATGATAGAATGAGATGAAGAGGGACTGATAGACTGGCAAATGGAGAAGGAGAGTGGGAGAACGAAAACAGGAAAGAGACAACAGTAGAGAGAGCGGGAAGACTGTGGTAGACTAATGATAATGATTTAGCATGTATTCCTTTGGAGGCAGGTGAGATGTGTAGACTTAGCACTGATTCCACCATCACTTTAATTAGTATGGGGAATAAAGATATCTTTTTTAGGAAGAAAAAAAATCTCCCTAATCTCCTGAATAAACCATAATCTGGAAAATGAGCCATTCACCACTTTCAGCACTGAGCACAGCCCCACCGGTGGCCAGTTATAACCTGCAACCAATATTCCCTCTAATGTTTTTTGGCACAGAGCAAATTTCAGGTCTGCTGAACGCAAATTTGAACATTGTGAAAATTCTGTGTAACTTCCAGCATGCGTTTACTGTCAACAGTTACAGTTTTAACAGTGGCCAAGTAGGCTACTGTGGCTATTTGATCATAATGTAGGCCTGCCAGGGTGGCCTACCATCAAAAACAATGGAGAAAATGCATCCCATAATATTTTAACATGGAAATAGCTGTTCTATCATTCAGCCTACAGAAGCAACTAATGTGTGGTGTTCAATGTAGGCCTACATTCCATGAGACATTTGAAAAAAACATGCAGGGCTTGACATAACTGTTTATCCACTTTATCCACAAGACTGAAAGTGACTGAACATGTCCTTGTCTTGTTTGATGCAAGACACGACTTTACAAAATAAAATGCATTATTATTCCTATACCATTATTACAAAGAATCAGACAAATGATGCTACCCTCTGCCTATTGGCTAGTTAACTTATTCAAGCCTGTCTCAAAATACATCACTGCCCCTTTTTAAGACAAAAAAAGCTCTTTAACAGACTAGCTTTTCAAAGGTATTTAGAAATGTAAACATTTTGTGCTCTTGTAGGAATCAACTGCCAACTACAAATGATCTATAACTAGGCTAATAACTCACTAACTAGCAAAAGATATGAACAAAATGTGCAGACGTGGCTACATGCAGCTGTTGCTTTGATCTGAAAACAAGTGCGTCTGAAGTTCCGAATACCTGTGCCCCCGCGCAGGTCGAGTAATAACAGCAACAAAGTCATGCCAGTGATGTGACAGAGTGTGAGAACGTGCCCCTGCGGTTCATATTAAATCGTACGTTAGACCACCCACTGTCTCTGAGAATCTTATCGCCCAGAAAACTCTGAGTGACAGGAAAGTACTGGCGCTCATCCAGGTATTCGTAGAACCATAGTTACAGTCGTAACTTCCATTCTACTTCATACCTTTCAGACCGTCAGTACGGTTGAAAGTATGGATGACTCATACCAACAAGGTCACGAGGAATAGCACTACTAACCTCTGACTAATGCAACAGTGCCACTGGAAAAATGGCAGAGCCCATGGTGTGTCAGGATGCGACGTTGAACTTGTAAAATCTTGAGAACGTGCGGGTCCATGACCAGGTAGCAGCTGCGCATATCTCGTTCAGGGGGACGTCACTCAGCGTAGCCCAGGATGTGGCAACACTTCTGGTGGAGTGACATATCACACCTTCTGGGACAGGGAGCCATACACCCTTGTAGGTCTGAGTGATGACATCCACAACCTAGTGTGAAAGCCTCTGCTTGGACAATGCAAGGCCTTTTGACTTCCCACCGAAGACCAGCTGTTTCTGTGCCAACTTCCGAGTTTTGCATATAGCGTTTGAGGGCATGGACTGGGCACAGGAGATTTTCTCGCTCTTTCTCCGTATTCTGGAAAGGAGGGGGACAGTAGGCCGCCAGTTCGATGGCTTGATTGATGTGAAGGTGTGATGAAATCTTAGGCAAAAAGGCTGGATTGGGCCATAAAGTCTCGTCTAGGTTGTCTGCCTTCAATTGTAGTCAGACAGGGCTCATAGAGAGCACGTGGAGCTCACTCACACGTTTTGTAGCTAAGAGGAAAGCCGTTTTCAGAGAGAACCATTTTATGTCTGGCTCCTCTGTATGCTCGAAAGGAGATTTTGTCAAAGCCTCCAATACTAGTGGCAGGATGCCGCGCAGACGGCCCTAGGGGAATGCAGCCGGCGGACACCTTGTAAGAATTGGCAGATGAGGTAGTGGGCCCCTGACGATTTTCCAACGATGCATAAATGGTTAGCCAATATGGCTGAGGCATACACCTTCAAGGTAGAGGCAGAGCGACCAGAGTCCAATAGTTTCTGAAGGATGCTCAGTATAACAGGTACAAAGCAGGACACCGGTTCCTCTGCCCTGGTAGAGCACCATTCGGTAAACAGCTTCCAGCGACCAGCATTCATTATCCTGGTTGATGGGGCTCTGGCGTTCTGTAACGTCTCAATAATAGCAGGATCGCTCCTTCTGAGGCCACACCTATAGCTGTAGTTAGTCTGGGCTGGGATGCCATATCCTACCGTACAACTGTGAGAGCAGATCCTGTCTGTTAGGGAGCTGCCATGGCTCTCCCTCCAGAAGACTGAGGAGGGTTGGAAACCAGGGTCTCGCTGGCCATCTGGGGGCTACAAGCAGCAGCTTGTGCTGAGCCTGAGAGACCCTTTGCAGCGTTGCTAAGATCAGGGGGGTCGGAGGGAAAGCATACAGTAAGCCCTCTGACCATGTGTGGGCTAAGGCGTCCGTCTTCCTCCACGGCCGCAGAGGAGAGTAGCACACCCTTGTCACCTGTATTTTGGTGTTTCTGTCCTGCTTGGGGTCCAAGCGGAGGTCGTTGAACCACACTTGGAATGGCCTTAAAGACTGCAGACCTAATGGTATCACCGTGTAGGCCGCCGCGAGCCGCCCATCAGTTGTTGGAACATTCGTACCTTCACCAATTCATTCAACTGGAATTTTTGCAGAAGAAGAATACTGTCAACGTGCAGAGGTGTTATATGTGCCCTCATAGTGCGGGAGTTCAGAGCCATGCCAATAAAGGTGACTTTTTGGTTGGTTTGTAGTTGCTCTTTTCATTGTTCACGGGAAGACCCACTGCGGTGACATGGGTCAGTGTCAGCACTGTGCTCTCGGCCGCACACTCGCAAGAGGGGGTGCAGATGAGCCAGTCACCGAGGTAAGGAAGGATCTTGATCCCCTGTAGGTGGAAGGAGCTCAGGGCTGCGCTGACGCATCTTGTGAAGACGCAAGGATCCAGTGAGATACCGCAAACTGGTATGCCTGGCCCTGGAAGGCGAACCGTAGAAAACTCCTGAAAGAAAGCATCCTGTACATGAACCATTCCCCTGCGGTTACTGTCTGGAGAACGTCAACCGTCTGCAACAAGTGAAAGGGGCGAACTTTTAAGAGAACATTGAACCATTTTAAATCCAGAACTGGACAAAAGCATCCGTCTTTCTTCTGAACCAGGAAATAGGTTGAGTAAAAGCCATCTTGCTGTTCTGATGCTTTTACTCGTGATTGTGCCCGACATCGGAACTGCAGTCTGTACCATTGTGAGCGGGTCATCACCACCCATGGGTCTGAGGAGTTGGATTCCCAGTAGGTCAGGTGCTGCTGGGTAAACTGGCCAATGGGAGAGGGGGGGGGGGGGGGGGGGACTGACCATGACCATGACCACGGCCCCGGCCTTTTGGGTATTTGGGGGGTGGCTGCATTGCCGTCTGGGGCTGGCGAGCACCTGTGTTAGGCTGGTGGTAGGACCAAGGGCGTGTGTAGGGCAGGGCCGAGTGAGAGCGGCGAGGTTCACGCGTGTTAGGCCTCCCTCTTCCACGACTCTTTGATGCCTGGTTTCTGGGCTTTGGGTTCCACAGCGGTGTAGCCTGACTCAGCTGTTTTCTACGTTTGATGAGCCCGCTCAGCCAGGTGGGCGAAGAGCAGCCCAGGGACCACTGGGAGCTTTCTCAGCGTCCGTCTGGAGTCATCAGACATTGGGGTTTGGCGAGCCAGACCTTTCGACGAGTCACAACAAGGGTGGACATCAGTCTGCCTAGCTCTCTGGTAATGAGTCAGTCAGGTTGCAGAAGTCCAGGTCTGAGTGGTCCGGCTGGAGCATCCTGTTCTGTGCTAGCATGAGCACTGAGAGAGAGTTCCCTATGCCGGCTGCTGTGTCGTAGGCCCATGACAGTAGCACATCTGAGGTCTGGGGCAGCGGGCATCATCCTTCAGGGATTCATCTGGGGAGAGCATCGGCTCTGCTATGAATTCATCTACCTTAGGCATATTGTTCAGCCCGTATTGTTTTGCTTCGCGCATGGCAGATATCGTCCCATTGTCCTTGCCATGGTGGGCTAGAGCCTGCGGGTCGGCCCAGCATCTCTGAAGCTCTGTAAGAAAAGCCGGTACAATGAACAGTGTAGCTGCCGGGGCCTTCTTAAAGAACGGGTTAGGTGCAGGGGCCTTCTTAAAGAACGGGTTAGGTGCAGGGGCCTTCTTAAAGAATGGGTTAGGTGCAGGGGCCTTCTTAAAGAACGGGTTAGCTGCAGGGGCCACCTTAAAAAACGGGCTAGCTGCCGGGGCCACCTTAAAGAACGGGTTAGCAGCAGGGGCCGCCTTAAAGAACGGGTTAGCTGCTGGGGCCTTCTTAAAGAACGGGTTAGCTGCAGGGGACTTCTTAAAGAACGGGTTAGCTGCAGGGGCCTTCTTAAAGAATGGGTTAGCTGCTGGGGCCTTCTTAAAGAACGGGTTAGCTGCTGGGGCCTTCTTAAAGAACGGGTTAGCTGCTGGGGCCTTCTTAAAGAACGGGTTAGCTGCTGGGGCCTTCTTAAAGAACGGGTTAGCTGCTGGGGCCTTCTTAAAGAACGGGTTAGCTGCCGGGGTCTTCTTAAAGAACGGGTTAGGTGCAGGGGCCTTCTTAAAGAACGGGTTAGCTGCAGGGGCCTTCTTAAAGAACAGGTTAGCTGCTGGGGCCTTCTTAAAGAACGGGTTAGCTGCTGGGGCCTTCTTAAAGAACGGGTTAGCTGCAGGGGCCTTCTTAAAGAACGGGTTAGCTGCTGGGGCCTTCTTAAAGAACGGGTTAGCTGCTGGGGCCTTCTTAAAGAACGGGTTAGCTGCAGGGGCTGTGGCTTGAGGGTCATCAAGCTCTAGCCTAGCAAAGGCCGCACGTAGGAAAGCACGTAGTGAGGCAGAGCTTTCTTCTGACTCTGTGTGATCAGAGCCACGGAATTACTCCTCTGACCCATCTTCAGTGTTCAGACTGAATGGGTCCACAACACTGGTTGGCACCTCCTTCATGTTGGGTGTGTCATCATCCTGGTCACTAAAGTGCCAGTTGGCTGCCTGAGTGAGTAGCAGGTCATCATCACGGCTATCTGAGTCCTCTGTTGCGTCCCCCATGTATGAAGGAAGTGCTAGAGAGCCCCGACTCAGGGCTTGAAGGAACACAAAAGTGTTTTTAGCTGCTCTATCTCAGAGGATAAGGAATCGACCTTCACGAGTGAAGCTCTTATGTTTTTACCAGGGTGGCGCCATCAGCTTTGTGGGTTTTCCCTCTTTCAGTGGACCTGGGTGGGTCCTGGCAACAACGTCTGACACTGGTAAATTATATTTGAAAACCAGGCCCTCAACTCTGGCTAGCCGCGCTTCCCTCACCTTCACAGGCAGGATGGCGCAGTTAATGCAGGGGTCAGAAAGGGCCTCACGCAGGTGGCCAACACCTAGGCAGTGGGGGCACAGGTCATGACCATGACTTGTAGTTCAGCTTCACAAGAGGAGAAGCCATGCATGCCCAGCATCATGGTGATGCGCTGTTGTCTCAGCTCAGAATGTGAAGAAAATGTATAAAACAAATAAATATAAAATATTTCTTATGCTAATTACGGATTCATCAAATGAACTAATATAATAGTAACCGGAGACTGTAAAGAACAGCTACCACAATACACAGTAAAGGTAGAGAGCTACAACAGTCTGGTGGGAGCTGTACAGCACCCACAAAATGATTTTGGGTGAGCCTAGCTATGACCATAGGGCTGGAGCAGGAGAGATATCATACGTTCTGCCTACAACAAAATCTCTTCCGTAGTTTTTTTTGTTTCGGTATGTTGCATTGAAAGTGGCTAATATTGAGTTGATTCGATCACAATTGCCACAGTAAAGGGAAACGTTGATAGTGTTAACTAACAGGGAAAACTCTAGAAAGTTGATAGTGTTAACTAACAGGGAAAACTCTAGAAAGTTGAGTGAAGTTCAATCTCTTGCTTCTTTCCATGGGCTGATATTTCTTCTGCACTCTGTGTGGCAATCCTGGGGAGCTGCGCAGCAGTCTCTGGGCTACTGCACACCCAAGCATGCACACAGTTTAGAGGGAACACTGTTTAGCGGGAACATTGCCTGCAACATTTATACAACCTCCAGCTAAATATATACTGTACATGGATGGTAACTGTCTTCAATCGATACCTGACAGTCTCACATTTCATCTATTTTGATCTAATTCAATCTCTCTTCATCTGATTTATGTTCTTAATGTGATTCATTCCTTGGGGGACTACTGAGAGCCTTTCCCTTGTTTCACTGTGTTTGTGTTTGTACTGTACATGTGCTTTCTCTGCATTGTTGTGCCCGTAAGTAGTCTACACCTGTTGTTTATGAAGCATGTGATGAAAAACATTTGATTTAATTGATTTGCTGCTGTATATACAGTACATATGGAGTACAGGAGTCCCTGTTTCTTTGTCCTTGCTCAGCTCGCCTATTTTTGTCCTCTGTGATGTTGTTTCTCTCTTTCTCTTGGTCGACAAGTGGGCACACGCCTTTGTCTGAGAGAGCTGCCAAGAATATCATCAAAGCTGGCCAATCCCAGGCGAGAGAGAGAGAGCCCACACAACACAGGCCTCTCTCGCCCCACCCTAGAGTTCTGTCTGACTCCAATGTGCTAAATATGCACCCCCAACTGCACAGTACAGGACCGGAGAGTGTCTCTCTCTCAACCCAAAACGCATCTGGAACCACAGACTCAGATGAACGTCATCCCTCTGGCTTTAGTTAGGGCCTCACCTTATTGCTGCAGTCCGGAGGTCTTCACAGCAGTGTGTGTGTGTTTGTGCGTGTGCGTGCTGTGATGTTTATTTGTGTGCCTTTTATGACTTTTTGCACTGCAGCAATGAGCTGGACTAAGCGTTCCAGGCAGATGAGGCAATATTTGGTGAGGCAGGGAGAGATGGGCCCTCCATTACACAGGTACTCAGAGGGACCTCTGCTCTGCTTGAAGCTAAGACACACACAGTCAGCTAGGGCTAGCCATGTCTCACCCTAATGTAATATAATCACTGTGCTGTTGACACACACACACACACACACACACATACACACACACACACACACACACACACACACACACACATACACACACAGAGAACTCAGGACCAGAGGGGATTTTGTCATGGATATGAGTAAGCATGATGTCATAGGAAGAGTTGAAATGAAATGAAGAAGACGGTAGGTTGAACAGAGAATGAACAGTTTATGCCTTTCTGTAGATTTGTGAATGTCGACTGTCATGTTTCGTAGGCTGTGGGTGGTAACCAGGGTTCTGTTATGTCTCTGTAGGTGCGGGAGATCCTGGGCCGCTGCTCCTGCCCTGCCCAGTTCCCCATGACCAAGGTGTCTGAAGGGAAATACAAAGTGGGAGACTCCAGCGCTCTGATCTTCATACGGGTATGAACCGACCATCAACATCAACCCCATCCACTAAACCAGACCATAAGAATAGTCAACAATCAGCCTTGAGTGTAGTGTGTGTGTCTGCGTGCATGCATGTGTGAGTATGTCTTAAACCTGTGGATGCATTAGTAACCAGGTTAACCAAACAGGTTAACCATTGCACCTTTACACAGTCCAGGAGTCCATAGATAGGTTCTTTTGTCTTTTTCACAGCTCATGGACGTGACTTTGGATTACTCTAATATCACTTAGATTGCATTGCAGTTTAATAGTAGGCTACAGTTAATATTTTGGATAAATGCAAATATTATGCCCAGGAGAAATTAGATTGTCAAATGTTCATATGCTGCTGTTGTGATGACTGCTTACACAGTGTTACAATGGAGGCATGCAGTGTGTATATTTAGCTAAATTTGTTGCTGCAAGGAAAACCAGAACAGGGTCAAACAAACCAACTATTCTGTAGATATAATAAATGTCCCCTGAACTACAGTATGTACAGTGATCTCACTCTCCCCAGTCCAGGCTGCATATTGTTTATAATTTGAACTGATCTGACCTATTCCAAGTCCACTGCACTGCCTCTTGGTACCTCCCTACTGGCTGGCCCAGACCTCCCAACTCCCATACACGCTGGCCCAGCGTGACACAAATAGAGTTTTGGGTCATTTCCTGTATGGGCCCTTATCTGTCCTGCTCTGCTGCTTGCTTCTGCTAGGCTGTGTGCCTCAGTCTGGGCTCTGCCTGGTGTCGCCACTGAAACTTTATCTTGCCCTCCGGGCCTCTGCCTGCAGGAAGGCTCCGTGCCAGATAGATCGATTCTGTTTCTTACTTCCCATGTACCTCCGCCCAATTAATGGACTCAACGGATGCCAGTCCAAATCGTATCCATTTCCAGGATGTCTGCCTCAATATTTCCACTCTTCTTTTGAGCAGCTCAAACTTTCCCAGAGTTTAAAATGGCTAGTCATGTAGGTCCGTTAAAAGCACAGTGTGTATGTTCGGATCTGTGGTATGCTTTTACACTTCAGTGAGATGTTTCTGTTAAAAGTTTATTAAAGATTGGATGACTGACTGTGTGTTTGACTGTATGTAGTGGAGTGCCAGTTTTAGTAGGGTCTTACTTGTGTAGTATGTTATAGTGTAGTGGCTGTTTTGGAAGCAGATAACGTAGAATTATTAACTTTAGTGCCGTGGCTTTGTTGGAAGCAAATAAAGTGTTAAAACTAAAGTGTAGTGGCTTTTGAAGCAGGTAAAGTGTTAAACTCAAGTGTAGTAGTTGCAGTGTGTTCGAAGCATGTCACATCTTAGTGTAAAGCCTGTCTGGAGATTGTATGTAGGAGCCATTTCTCTGGCAGATTACCCCCCCCCCCACACTGTCTCTGCATTCTCCTCCACTCACTGAGGAGGACAGTGATTATACATATCCCCCAGCAGCCACTAGTGCAGCCCAGCCAACACGCTTCCATATTTATCTTCAGGGAGGAAGCTAGCCTGCTGGCTGCCACCATCAAAGCCAACAGGCCTCATTCAGCTGCCAAAGCCTGACTAAGAGTGCAGGCTAGAGGATGAGGTGTAGGAGAGAAGGAGGAAGTGAGGGGAAAAAGGGGGATAAATAAATGGAGGAGAGTGACTAGGGGGGACTCTGGGAGGTCGCCCATGTTCAAGGGAAGGGTGCTTGGGGTTGTAGTACAGTGTCAGCTGGCCATGAGCTTAAAACTTCAAGCCTGATTTGGGAGGGAATTGGTTTACTCCACCCCCATCGTGATTACAAGGAGTCTCTGTTCGTCGTTGACATAGAAACAGGGGTTGGCTCTATGGAGTTGTGGAGTGTGGGATACCCCATCACTGATGGAGTGGCTGCTGAGGCAGAGGGCTGGAGCATCACTGGTTCCAGGGAATCAACTAATCCTTATCATGGTACTCACAGCACAGAGGCTGGGTCAGTCATAGTGGGACTCCACTAGTGGACCAGACAATAGACAATAGGCCAACAGTTTACCATCGCATAGCCTCTCTGCTGGGAACAAGACCAAAAGTTTCAGGAGTAGAGTGGCAGCAGTAAAGGACTAGAGATAGAAAAGAAGAAGGAAGGCAGAGGACAGCTGTTTTGCAGACAGGCAGTGTGTTGTGTTGGCGGTGTGGTGAGCATGTTGAAGAGCAGCAAAGGACAGGTGGTAGATGTCCTGAGTCAGTGTGGGAGGCCTTGCATGGCCACGTGATTTAGTGCAGAATGGCTCCCCGCAATATCCAGCTCACCCAGAGCACCCTCATGGTCCTGCCTGGCCTGGCCACAGAGACACGGGCCCAGCCCCTGAATGAAACATGTGGCTGGCAGCAGTGACTACACAACCCAGAGAGGAGGCAGACTGGTGAGGCTGCCTGTATCCACAGGACTTTCACATCAAGCTAAATATACAGCCTCTCTCTCCCTGCTGTGAGGAATGCATCTGCCTGCAGGGGAAAGAGAGCGACAGAGAGAAAAAGACTCTGTCTGGGGTTCATACTCTGGGTCTGTTTGCCTCAATGAACAACCCCCTCTCCTCTCTTCTCCTTTCCCCCTCTCTTCTCGCTCAACCCCCTCTCCTCTCTTCTAGCTGAAATTGTAGGATTGGAGGGGCAGGATGAGTTGTTACCATGCTAATTCACCCCCCCCCCCCCTCTCTAAAAGCATGGTTACGCCAGCTGAGAGGGAGAGAAAAGGAGTGTCTTTCATAGCAGTGTGCGTGTTTATTCTTCTCCCCTCTCTTTTTAATTGTGTGTTGGCATGGCGATGAAAAGTGCTCATAATGGCGGCAGCTGGGGGGTCATGTGGGAGGAGGCGGAGGCATGGGCACTGGCAGGGGTGCATCTGATGGGAGTGTTATGTCAGTTTTGGGGAAGGGGGAGGGACTCCAGGCCAAGCACTCAGCATTCTGCTCCACTTGTCGGATTTATATATCTATTGACTTGATCTGCAGTTTGTGTGGTATCGCACCGTGTCACTGGGTTTCAACATCACTTTAGTTTTTTTAAACAGTGTGTGTGCGTGAGCGGTTGTGTGTGTACGCAGGGTTTGGTTTTGTACGTGTGTGCTAAGCTTCAAAGTATATAGTCTCCCGCTAGTCTTCATTATGAGAGTGAATTTGTGAATTGATGCCATGTTTGTCAGGGTTGTAACCTTGTCTCCTTTCTCTCTCTCTCTCCTCAGGTCCTTCGTACTCATGTGATGGTGCGTGTGGGTGGGGGATGGGACACATTAGAACACTATCTGGACAAGCATGACCCCTGCCGCTGTGCTGCCTTCGGTGAGGTCACCTCTACCAAAACAACCAGCCCTTTACCCTTTATAGTCACTGAGTTGTATTGTATTATATTGTACTGTATTGTATCTAATTCTGGTCAGTCTGCACGGTTCACAATTGTTTTACAATTGTATCCATTTGAACCGCTTATCTGATACAACTCAGGTCAGGAGTTGTACAGCTCACACTGTGGTACCATAGTGTTAACACAAAGTTACCACAGTCTTACCACAGTGCTACCATAGTCTTACCACAGTGCTACCACAGTCTTACCACATAGTCTTACCACAGTGCTACCATCATCTTACCATGGTGTTACCACAGTGTTACCACAGTACTACCACAGTCTTACCACAGTCTTACCATAGTGTTACATTGTGTTACAACAGTGCTACCATAGTGTTACAACAGTGCTACCATAGTGTTACAACAGTGCTACCATAGTGTTACAACAGTGCTACCACAGTGTTACCACAGTCTTACCATAGTGTTACATTGTGTTACAACAGTGCTAGCATAGTGTTACAACAGTGCTAGCATAGTGTTACAACAGTGCTACCATAGTGTTACAACAGTGCTACCATAGTGTTACAACAGTGCTACCACAGTGTTACCACAGTACTACCACAGTCTAGTGGTACCACCAGTGTTACATTGTGTTACAACAGTGCTAGCATAGTGTTACAACAGTGCTACCACAGTGTTACCACAGTACTACCACAGTCTTACCATAGTGTTACATTGTGTTACAACAGTGCTACCATAGTGTTACAACAGTGCTACCATAGTGTTACAACAGTGCTACCATAGTGTTACAACAGTGCTACCACAGTGTTACCACAGTACTACCACAGTCTTACCATAGTGTTACATTGTGTTACAACAGTGCTACCATAGTGTTACAACAGTGCTACCATAGTGTTACAACAGTGCTACCATAGTGTTACAACAGTGCTACCACAGTGTTACCACAGTACTACCACAGTCTTACCATAGTGTTACATTGTGTTACAACAGTGCTACCATAGTGTTACAACAGTGCTACCATAGTGTTACA
The DNA here is from genome assembly GCF_057628025.1 of Oncorhynchus mykiss. NCBI lineage: Eukaryota > Metazoa > Chordata > Actinopteri > Salmoniformes > Salmonidae > Oncorhynchus > Oncorhynchus mykiss. Next base: position 61,557,400 of record NC_143032.1, on the reverse strand, counting down.
ACAGTGCTAGCATAGTGTTACTGTAACAGTACAAATTTAGACCGTCCCCTCGCCCATACCCGGGCGCGAACCAGGGACCTTCTGCACACATCAACAGTCACCCTCGAAGCATCGTTACCCATCGCTCCACAAAAGCCGCAGCCCTTGCAGAGCAAGGGGAACTACTACTTCAAGGTCTCAGAGCAAGTGACGTCACTGATTGAAACGCTATTTAGCGCCCACGCTAACTAAGCTAGCCGTTTCACATCCGTTACACTCACCCCCCTTTTGACCTTCCTCCTCTTTTTTTCCGCAGCAACCAGTAATCCGGGTCAACAGCATCAATGTAACAGTACAAATTTAGACCGTCCCCTCACCCATACCCGGGCGCGAACCAGGGACCTTCTGCACACATCAACAGTCACCCTCGAAGCATCGTTACCCATCGCTCCACAAAAGCCGCGGCTCTTGCAGAGCAAGGGGAACTACTACTTCAAGGTCTCAGAGCAAGTGACGTCACTGATTGAAACGCTATTTAGCGCCCACGCTAACTAAGCTAGCCGTTTCACATCCGTTACATTACCACATTGCTACCATAGTGGTATTGGTATATTATTAGGATCCCCATTAGTTGTTTTTGAAACCAGGTTTGCTGTTCATTTGAGCAATATGAGATGGAAGGGAGTTCCATACAATAATGGCTTTATATAATACTGTACTGATTCTTGAATTTGTTCTGGATTTGGTGACTGTGAAAAGACCCCTGGTGGCTTGTTTGGTGGGGTAAGTGTGTGTGTCAGTGCTGTAAGTTGAATGTACAAACAATTTGGAATTGAGTCTTCAGTAAAGACTTTAAGGTTGAGACCGAGTTTGCGACCGAGTTTGCGTCTCTCACATGGGTAGGCAGACCATTCCATAAAAATGGAGCTCTATAGGAGAAAGCCCTGCCTCCAGGTGTTTGCTTAGAAATTCTAGGGACAATTAGGAGGCCTGCGTCTTGTGACCGTAGTGTACGTGTAGGTATGTACGGCAGGACCAAATCAGAGAGATAGGTAGGAGCAAGCCCATGTAATGCTTTGTAGGTTAGCAGTAAAACCTTGAAATCAGCCCTTGCCTTGACAGGAAGCCAGTGTAGGGAGGCTAGCACTGGAGTAATATGATAAAATGTTTTGGTTCTAGTCAGGATTCTAGCAGCCGTATTTAGCACTAACTGAAGTTTATTTAGTGCTTTATCCGGGTAGCCGGAAAGTAGAGCATTGCAGTAGTCTAATCTAGAAGTGACAAAAGCATGGATTAATTTTTCTGCATCATTTTTGGACAGAAAGTTTCTGATTTTTGCAATGTTACGTAGATGGAAAAAAGCTGTCCTTGAAACAGTCTTGATATGTTCTTCAAAAGAGAGATCAGGGTCCAGAGTAACGCCGAGGTCCTTCACAGTTTTATTTGAGACGACTGTACAACCATTAAGATTAATTGTCAGAGTTTAAAAGTAGAAAGTTTGCAGCCATCCATTTCCTTATGTCTGAAACACATGCTTCTAGTGAGGGCAATTTTGGGGCTTCACCATGTATCATTGAAATGTACAGCTGTGTGTCATCCGCATAGCAGAGAAAGTTAACATTATGTTTGCTGTCATCTTGCCGTTTTCCTGTTTAAACTTATCGAGCTGACCCTGGGAGAACTGCAAACTGTTCTTCAGGTCCTGGACCTCTCTGGTCAGGTTGTCTGTTTTTGTTATTCGTTGATTCCACCAGTATTTGGACAATTGTATTGTTGTAATAGCTGCTTGTAGAACTATTTTTGTTCATTTAAATGATCCTTCACCTGTGATAGAGAGACACCATTGTCTTCAACGGTACTCCCACCAGCCTTGGTCTTTGTCATGGTAGCAATGTAGGCTACGCTGTTACTCCTTGCAGTTCCAGACAGGGCAGGTCGCAGGGAAGATGGAAACAGAAACAAACAGCAGGGATCTAGACAGACACAACCCAGGGACAATCCGCGGTCCCAGCCACAAGGGCTAACTGTGTCACGGGCTGCTTTCAAGCCCTCAAGGAAATCCTGCTAGCTTGATAGGCAGCTAACAGTGGCAGCTAGGCTAGCTGCTACGCTAAGCAGCTCACCAGACCCTTGGTCGGCAGGAACCAAGTAGCAGCGGTCCCAGCAACTGATGCCAACCGCATCACGGGATCCAAACTCAAAAGGTAGCTAGCGAGTAACCAAAGCTTGTAAACAAACTAGTGCAACCACAGGTACAACCCCAAATCCGTAAACACAGGCACCCTCATAGATATCATCCTAACCAACCTGCCCTCTAAATACACCTCTGCTGTCTTCAACCAGGATCTCAGCGATCACTGCCTCATTGCTTGCGTCCATAATGGGTCTGCGGTCAAACGACCACCCCTCATCACTGTCAAACGCTCCCTAAAGCACTTCAGCGAGCAGGCCTTTCTAATCGACCTAGCCCGGGTATCCTGGAAGGATATTGACGATATGCAACTTTTCAGGGAAGTTAGGAACCAATATACACAGGCGGCTAGGAAAACAAAGGCTAGCTTTTTCAAACAGAAATTTGCATCCTGCAGCACAAACTCCCAAAAGTTCTGGGACACTGTAAAGTCCATGGAGAATAAGAGCACCTCATCCCAGCTGCCCACTGCACTGAGGCTAGGAAATACTGTCACCACCGATAAATCTACAATAATCGAGAATTTCAATAAGCATTTTTCTACGGCTGGCCATGCTTTCCACCTGGCCACCCCGAACCTGGTCAACCGCCCTGCACCCCCCACAGCAACTTACCCCAGCCTCATCCATTTCCCCTTCACCCAAATCCAGATAGCTGATGTTCTGAAAGAGCTGCAAAATCTGGACCCTCTCATTCTAAAATTATCTGCCGAAATTGTTGCAACCCCCTATTACTAGCCTGTTCAACCTCTCTTTCGTGTCGTTTGAGATCCCCAAAGATTGGAAAGCTGCTGCGGTCATCCCCCTTCAAAGGGGGAGACACTCTAGACCCATACTGCTACAGACCTATATCTATCCTACCCTGTCTTTCGAAGGTCTTCGAAAGCCAAGTTAACAAACAGATCACCGACCATTTCGAATCCCACCGTACCTTCTCCTCTATGCAATCTGGTTTCCGAGCTGGTCATGGGTGCACCTCAGCTACGCTCAAGGTCCTAAACGATATCATAACCGCCATCAACAAGAGACAATACTGTGCAGCTTTATTCATCGACCTGGCCAAGGCTTTCGACTCTGTCAATCACCACATTCTTATCGTCAGACTCGACAGCCTTGGGTTCTCAAATGACTGCCTCGCCTGGTTCACCAACTACTTCTCTGACAGAGTTCAGTGTGTCAAATCGGAGGGCCTGTTGTCCGGACCTCTGGCAGTCTCTATGGGGGTGCCACAGGGTTCAATTCTCGGGCCAACTCTTTTCTCTGCATACATCAATGATGTCACTCTTACTGCTGGTGATTCTCTGATCCACCTCTACGCAGACGATACCATGCTGTATACTTCTGGCCCTTCTTTGGACACTGTGTTAACTAACCTCCAGACAAGATTCAATGCCATACAACTCTCCTTCCGTGACCTCCAACTGCTCTTAAATGCAAGTAAAACTAACTGCATGATCTTCAACCGATTGCTGCCAGCACCTACCCACCCGTTCAGCATTACTACTCTGGACAGTTCTGAATTAGAATATGTGGACATCTACAAATACCTAGGTGTCTGGTTAGACTGTAAACTCTCCTTCCAGACTCACAACAAACATATCCAATCCAAAATTAAGTCTAGAATCAGCTTCCTATTTTGCAACAAAGCATCCTTCACTCATGCTGCCAAACATACCCTCGTAAAACTGACTATCCTATCGATCCTTGACTTCGGCGATGTCATTTACAAAATAGCCTCCAACACTTTACTCAGCAAATTGGATGCAGTCTATCACAGTGCCATCCGTTTTGTCACCAAAGCCCTATATACTACCCACCACTGCAACCTGTACGCTCTTGTTGGCTGGCCCTTGCTTCATATTCGTCGCCTAACCCACTGGCTCCATGTCATCTATAAGTCTTTGCTAGGTAAAGCCCCGCCTTATCTCAGCTCTCTGGTCACCATAGCAGCTCCCACCCATAGCACGTGCTCCAGCAGGTATATTTCACTGGTCACCCCCAAAGCCAATTCCTACTTTGGCCGCCTTTCCTTCCAGTTCTTTGCTGCCAATGACTGGAACGAATTGCAAAAATCACTGAGGCTGGAGACTCATATATATTTTTACTAACTTTAAGCACCAGCTGTCAGAGCAGCTCACAGATCACTTCACCTGTACATAGCCCATCTGTACATAGCCCATCTGTAAATAGCCCATCCAACTACCTTATCCCCATACTGTTATTGTATATATATATTTTTTTACTCCTTTGCACCCCAGTATCTCTACTTGCACATTAATCTTCTGCACATCTATCACTCCAGTGTTTAATTGCTAAATTGTAATTATTTCGCCACTATGGTCTATTCATTGCCTTACCTCCCTTATCTTACCTAATTTGTTTTTGACTTTATGTTTTGTTTATTCCATGTGTAACTCTGTGTTGTAGTTTGTGTCGCACTGCTTTGCTTTATCTTGACCAGGTCGCAGTTGTAAATGAGAACTTGTTCTCAACTGGCCTACCTGGTTAAATAAAGGTGAAATTAAAAAAAAGTGCTTCCACAATGCTATCACAGTGCTACCACAGTGTACTCATATTGCTACCATAATGCTATAATAGTTTTACCATAGTTCTACAACAGTGCTTACACAATGCAGCCACAGTGCTATCACAGTGTTATCATAGTCCTACCATAATGCTATCATAGTGTTACCGTAGTGCTACTACAGTGCATTGCCAGTGCTACCTCATTCAATATCATGTCAATGGCCTTTCAGACAACACTACACTTCACTCATAAAGCCCTCATCACGCTGTCATAAACATGACATGACGGCTGCCATAACCATTCTTATCGGTTAATGTTTAACCTTGTGTGTGATAGCCAGGCCTGGGGCTGGTGTTACTCTGTGCTGTGGGTAGAATAGCTCTTCACTCTCCATGAGTCCACACTGCTGCCAGACCAATGATGTCAGTGGCCTTGTGTCTGGACAACTGACATGGGCTGAATTAATGCTTGGTGTTGCATTTCTAACCCATGAACTCATATGAAAGGGTTTTTACAGGTCTCCAGATTTTTATGAGCTGTAGGCCAGCCCTACACTAATGTCAGCCCTACACTAATGTCAGCCCTACACTAATGTCAGCCCTACACTAATGTCAGCCCTTCACTAATGTCAGCCCTACACTAATGTCAGCCCTACACTAATGTCAAGCTCATGCTTTAAATCATTCATCTGATTGCATCAGTTGCTTCATCTCTTGCAGTCATAGGACATGCATATGCGCTGTGACTGCCACCAGTTGTGAGGGGCTGTTGCAATGTGTGCTCTGCTATGTTGATCCTTGGATCAACTCTGGATCTATTCTATTTCTACACTGACTGTTGTCTGTCTGATGCCAGAGTCAACTGCACAGTTGTTCTGGTTCTCCATGGTATATAACCCATGCCTCTACTAATATTGTGGTTTCCTGTGCTTATTCCCTGCAGCTCACCGGTACCACCAGGCCAAAGCCAGCGGGCAGGGTGCCCACAGCAAGTCCTCCAGTGCCCACTCCTCCCGCTCCACCAGCCCAGGCCCACACTGGCGTAACGAGGGCATTGCCCCATATAAGCCCCCTGACAGACGCACCCAGGGCCTGGAGCCTCCATCATGTACCTCCTCCTCCTCCACCCGGCCTGGCCGCTCCCACCACCCCTCCCTCCCTACAGAGCTCGACTCAAACGCAGGACGCACCCCCCTGTTACCACGACCACCGCGGGAACGCTCAGAACCCCGCCACTTCAACCCTGTCAGGTGAGTGAGTGTGTGTGTGTGTTGTGCTAATGACACTTCGTCTTTGTCTGCATCACCAGCACGGATCCACTTTTCACCACAAACACACACACACACACAAAAACACAAACACAAAAACACACACGCACAGCACAGCGCACACAACTGGGAAGTGACAGATTATACAAGGCAGAGTGAGACTTTCCTAATCTCAGGTGACATTCCAATGAGACCTTGCCCTGACACTGTCCTGCCGACCCGGCCGTTCCACTCTGCCTCCTGGTGGCTAGACTGGACACACACCTTGATTGCTGCTGTTGCCTCACTCCCTCTCTTCCCCTGTCCTCCTTACCTCCCCCTCACTCTCCCTTCCCCTCCCCCCTCTCCCCCCTCTCCTCCTTCCTCTCCTTTGGTTCTGTTAATTACACTAATGACTGTCTGAATTCGGATGGGATTCAACATCCAAGTGTTGCTGTTGGTGATGTTTCTGTTCTCTCTCCAAGGCCCGGAGCTGATGGATTGAATTAGTCTACATGTTGACTATACTAGAGGAAACACATGTCTCTCCTTTTTTCTGCTGTCTCTCACTGAAGTGGCATGACAGTCAGAGTACTGGTTTTCATTGGCTATAAAACTATTTTCTGGATAGTAAAGAGAATGCATTCCCTCAGCTCTCCACATAAGGTCCAGTTAAGTTGGTCTCACATACCTCCCTCATACGTCAGAGTTGCCATTGTTCAACACAATTAAGGGCTGTGGGCTCGTTTACTTTGGCTCCCGGCCAATGAGTGGCTCAGTATCCGGAGTGAGTGATGGCTCAGGCCCGGCGTCACGGCAACAGGCCTCGGGACAGGTTAACCCCTTCAAGGTTGGCACCTCCAAATGCACCAGACTAGATAAGAGTTAATCTGACTGACAACTGTTGCACCCCTAGGCCCTGCTGCTCCCCCTAGGAAGTAGGTCACAGTTGGGCTAACCTGTGAAGGAAAACACCATGTGCTTCGTTATGCCAAGCCGTCAGAATGCAGTCAACCTAAGTCAATATTGGTTTGCCTACGTCATTATTTTAAAAGGCAATATTTGATTAACATTTCAACCTTGTCACTCATTTATTTTGCCCTGTTTATATAGTGTACAATAATATTTTCTTGGTTGTTTGTTCTGGTTACTCAGAGCATTATAGAAGTGGTTACATAAAGAATGTCAGCAAAGAAAGCGGATATAGCTAATTCTTCTTACAGGATATTGCCAGAGAGCACATGATTCTGAAAGACATGTCTATCAGGTTGTTGTTTTGGCCACTGATACAGAGCTCTACTGATTATGCTCTATATTGCTGTAAGTCATTAGTTGTATCCTGTCTTGGATGGTACGTTGTCCCGAGGGGCCCCACCGGTGCGTGTCAGTGGAGTGTTGTGGTGAGCTCTGGGAAAGAAGGGCAGGCAGCGCTCTCTGCGGCTGTGTGTGGGGTCAGTAAATCCACAGGGCCTATAATCCTGCCCCCACTTGCTCTCATCTTCCCTGTAATCCCTGATCCAGCCCAATGTTCTGAGAAGCACCCAGCCCTACGTGTGTCCGTCAGGGTAGGCAGCAGCAGAAGCCTGCAGGGAGGTTCTTCATGATCACTGGAGGTCACAGATCCCATCATGAACTGGAGGTGGATGGTGTTTACTATAAACCTTTGTGGGCCAGAGGAGTGGGGTGAGGCATAGGCACTATGGTGTGCTGGGTTGGAGAATGGGCACTGGGCAAGTTGTTTTTCTCAAACTAGTATGAATGTAAAAACATATATATAATGTTACATTTATTTTATTCCTATGATACAATTTCAGGCCAGAAATAAATAAAAGATACTGCAACTATAATTAACTCCTTGTCTGTCTTCCTCTGTGTTCTGCAGGTCCAAGGACTCGTCATTGTTGCCAGTGACCCGCCGTCTATCAGGGGACAGCGACTCCTCTACAGCCTCCTCTAAGGGAGGAGGAGGAGGGACAGGGGGAGGCCGCTTTTCTCTGGGGGGCACCCGCCGCTCCAGAGAGGAGGTGCTGTTGGTTAACAGGAAGGAGGGGAAGCATATAATCGAGAGGCCTGGAGAAGGCGGACAGGGTCCATCCCTGTGCCCCCCAATGCCCCGCACACGCAGCCACTCCCGGGATCGCCCTTCCCCCGCCTCCATCCTCAAACCCAGCCCTCCACAGGGCCCCTCTGACGGGCTCAGGAGCAGCCATGGGGAGAGGGGCCGCTCTCTCGGGCCCGAAAGTCCCCGCAGGCTCCAGGCCCTGCGCTCCCACAGCCAGGGGAAGATGCCCAGCCGGAGTCGGACCAGCGATGCCAGCCCTGGACCCTCTCCCCGTCACGGGGCCTCGCAACCCCTATCCTCTGACAGACGAGAGGAGCTCAGGACCAAACAACTGCCCCCCGCTTCCCCCAGAATCAATGGAGGTTTCTCCAGGAGACAATCGTCCTCCTGCTCTAATTCACCTATCAAAGGGCTTCAGAGCAGCAGCCTCAGTAAGAAGACTATAGTGGCTCCCCGGCCCCCCGCTCCACGCTCCCCCTCGGTGGGGAGGAGTAGGCTGCTGCCCACAGTCACCCAGGCAGGCCGGCGCTCTCCTCACTCCTCCTCCCCCCGCTCCCCTCACCACCATGGGCATGGACCCCGCTCCCCTCGAACCTCCCACGGCCCTCGCTCCAATGGGCATGGCCACAGGGGGTGGGCCAGCTCTGAGCGACAGGAACCTGAGGAGGAGGGGCTAGGCTATAACTTCCAGATCCTGCCCAACCTGGACCCCCAGAAAGAGCAGGACCTGTACCGCAGCTTCGAGGCTGAGTTCCTAGCTAACACAGGGCAGCGCAGAGGGGGGCCTAGTAGACCCACAGGGGGGGGGGCCCTTCAGCTTCCTGCCTCTTCACACCCACAGCAGGGGGTTGGGCCCCAAACACTGCCCACGCCTGCCTCTGCTGACCCTAACGTCACTGACTCGGCCTACTCCTCCTCCAACTCCTCCAACTCCTCACTCAACGTGGGGGGTAAGGTAGGAGTTCTGCCTGACCTCCGGGAGTCTAAAAGAACTAACCCACGTTCCTCTGGAGGCCTGGAGGATACCCTGGCCCCACTGCATGGCCATAGCCCTGGCGGACTATCCAATGGTGGGCACGCAGAACCAGAGCGCTGGGGCGGGCGAGGTGGAGGTCTCAGGAAGCTCCCTGCCATCTCCAGTTCCATAGACGAAGGGGAGCTCCTGTCCTCCTTGCCCGGCCGGAGAGACTCGGAGCTGGGCATATCTCTCAGCCATGCCCCCTCACAACTTCCTTTCCACCGCAGGAGCATGAATGGAGGGGGGCATGTCAGTGGTGCTTTAGTAGAGGTGCTGATGGAGAGCCAGCAGGGTCAGCTGGGCTGGGGCTCAGGGCCTGAGGGAGACGTCCCTCTGGAGGATCACCAACCAAGCTTCCCCTACGACCTGGAGGGTGGAGACCCCAACGATGACCTCCCTCCCCCAGAGTCTTGTCCCTCGCCCATCCCCCTGCCCCCCTCGGAGGACTGCTCCTTCCAGGAAGACTCCTCCAGTGAGAGCTCCTCCATGTGCTTCAGCCTGAGTGAATCACGCTCAGAGTACTCTCCGCCACCTCCTCCCCTGGCCAATGGGGATGCAGTTGATGGGGGTGTAGTCTTCCGGCCCAAGAGGGCAGGGAAAAAGGCTGACAGGGTGCCCTCCATCTACAAGCTCAAGCTGAGGCCCAGGATCAGACCCCGTACAGACAACCGGCCAGGGAACAGCCCGTCACGTATCCCCACCCCAGTCAGCTACAGAGACCTTCAGGCCAGGGGCAACCATACTCCTCTCCAGACCCCTACCCCGCCACAGTCCCCTCAGAGCTCCCATTCCAACGACCATTCACCCTCACGAAAGGCCATGCACCAGGCCTTTGCCGACCTGATCCACCCCCAGTCACGCTCCCCTGCCATGGGCAACAGGGACCGCTCCTTCTCTGTGGAGTCAGAGAGCGGCTTGGACACTGAGGCCTGGATGTAACACACAACTAACTAATCCTGATGATGCTGATATAGAAGAGTCTGTTGACTACTGTCTAAAATAGACTGGAGACTGGGCTACAGACTATTTTTTATAGAGCATGTCGCACACTCCCTCATTTTGTCATGCAGTCATGCCCTTTCCTACCTATAACGGTCAGGGTTTCAGTATCCAATTATATTCTTTGCACTCTAAGCCTAATTATTTATTACCAAAGGATCGATCCCGAATCGAATACTATTGTTTAAGTTGAATGGATTTATTGGCATTATATGGGGATGCTTTGTTCAATCATAAAGTGTCTAATACAAAGCATGCACTGTCTTGAAAGCCCCATGCTATACGCATCGCTGAAGAAGTGTCAGGGCTGAGGGGGAGGAAAGAACCCCAGGCAGGAGCAGTGAATCACAAGCATCATCATCAAGTCAACTGGACTGGCTCCCTCTAGTGGACAGTGTATGCCACAGCATCTCTCTGCTTTGATTGTCAAAATACTGGTGTGGAGAGCGTGCTGTAACAAATACTTTCTCTCATTCTCCATACTGCCACTCACCCTCTGCTCGTTACCTTCTGTGGATCTTTACACATCTAATCTGTATTGGACTTATATATCAATACAATACTCTACAATAATTTACTGTACAATGTTCACATCTAACAGTCCTTTGGACTTTGTATTCCATATGTGCACTTCTACTCACCTTCCCCCACCAACCCTCTGCATCCTGACTTGTTCATTGTCATACATGTATGATGTCACTTTCTCACTGCCAATCCACATGGCCATGATTGAGTGATGTCTTCTGATTCTTTTTTTTTAGCTTTTATTGTGGAAATATACAAAGTAGTATTTTTCACATTATGTTCTGTGTGTTAACTGCAGTCTGGGGCAAGAGTAAGATAATATGTCATTGTCACTGAAACATACTTCCAATGATCAAGAGTTATCTCAACTTGAAAATCAACACTAAAATATGTGTACAAAAGAGTAAGTTAAGTGGGATGAATGTGTTTATATATGTACATGTGTATATACAGTGCCAGTTAAAAGTTTGGACACACCTACTCATTCCAGGGTTTCTCTTAGTTTTTTAGTGGTAGTAGTGTTCTACATTGTAGAATAATGTTGAAGACATCAAAACTATGAAATAACACATATGGAATCATGTAGTAACCAAAAAAATGTTGAACAAATCAAAATATATTTTATATTTCAAATTCTTTGAAGTAGTCACCCTTTGCCTTGATGACAGCTTTGCACACTCTTCTCTCAACCAGCTTCATGAGGTAGTCACCTGGAATGAATTTAAATTAAGAGGTGTGCCTTGTTAATTTGTGGAATTTATTTCCTTAATGCGTTTGAGCCAATCAGTTGTGTTGTGACAAGGTAGGGGTGGTATACAGAAGATAGCCCTATTTGGTAAAAGACCAAGTCCATATTATGGCAAGAACAGCTCAAATAAGCAAAGAGAAATGACAGTCCATCCTTTCTTTTAAGACATGAAGGTCAGTCCATACAGAAATGTCAAGAACTTTCAATGTTTCTTCAAATGCAGTCGCAAAAACCATCAAGCGCTATGATGAAACTGGCTCTCATGAGGACCGCCACAGGAAAGGAAAACCCAGAGTTACCTCTGCTGCACAGGATAAGTTCATTAGGAGTTACCAGCGTCAGAAATTGCAACCCGAATAAATGCATCAGAGTTCAAGTAACATACACATCTCAACATCAACTGTTCAGAGGAGACTGTGTGAATCAGGCCTTCATGGTTGAATTGCTGCAAAGAAACCACTACTAAAGGACACCAATAATAAGAAGAGAGTTGCTTGGGCCAAGAAACACGAGCAATGGACATTAGACCGGTGGAAATCTGTCCTTTGGTCTGATGAGTCCAAATTTGAGATTTTTGGCCGCCGTGTCTTTGTGAAACGCAGAGTAGATGAATGGATGATCTCCGCATGTGTGGTTCCCACCGTGAAGCATGGAGGAGGAGGTGTGATGGTGTGGGGGTGCTTTGCTGGTGACACTGTCGGTTATTTATTTTCAAATTCAAGGCACACTTTACCAGCATGGTCACCACAGCATTCTGCAGCCATACGCCATCCGCATCTGGTTTGCGTTTAGTGGGACCATAATTTGTCTTTCAACAGGACAATGACCCAAAACACACCTCCAGGCTGTGTAAGGGCTATTTGACCAAGGAGAGTGATGGAGTGCTGCATCAGATGACCTGGCCTCCATATTCACCCAACCTCAATCCAATTGAGATGGTTTGGGATGAGTTGGACTGCAGAGTGAAGGAAAAGCAGCCAACAAGTGCTCAGCATATGTGGGAAGTCCTTCAAGACTTGTGGAAATAGTATTCATCATGAAGCTGGTTGAGAGAATGCCAAGAGTGTGCAAAGCTCTCATCAAGGCAAAGGGTGGCTACTTTGAAGAATCTCAAATATAAAATATATGTTTACAACTTTTTTGGTTACTACATGATTCCATATGTGTTGTTTCATAGTTTTGATGTCAGCACTATTATTCTACAATGTAGATTAAAGAAAAAAAGAAAAGCCTTGGAATGAGTAGCTGTGTCCAAACGTTTGACTGGTACTGTACATGTATATGTATACTTGCATAAAGATGTGGTTATAGTGTATATAACAAGACATAATTATGACATGTGTAAATATTTGCTGTATGGGGTTATATGCTGCCTTAGCTATGCAATTTTGCTGTTGGAAATGCCTTGACAATTCCCTTTGCCTTAAAATGTGTGTTTGAGTGTGGTTTGAGAATGTTAGTGCCCAACAACAACACCCATCCAACGTGAGTGTCATTGCCATCACCATCAGTTTGTTTCTCAGTGTAGAATTGTTCAACGACACTAAATTAAAATAACCACTTTTTTTTAGATGGATTATAATCTATTCGTATAATAGATACATAGACAAACCAATCTCTCGGGAAAGTGTCTTCAGTGACATCTAGTGGTTGTAAAAAGTGTCATATTTGGATGAAATTCCTTCACATATTGAGTTTTGAATCATGTGCATGCTTTGCTGGATTGGTTTGGAGTAGATGATTGTTCATCGTGATGTATTCTGTGGTGTATTGAAATGGCTTAAGAATATGTGTAGGTTTTTCTTGAGTGCTTTTATGTGGAGAATGGACATGAATAATTGATAGTGTAATGGTTATGTCTGTCCCCTGTTATGGACTCTGCCTTATTGGCAATATCAATAACAGAGCAGGCCAGGGATCTGAATGTGGGGTTGACACTCAACAAGGCTTTAGAGCCTGTAAAACTACTATGAATGGTTTTACAGTGGAATGACAGGGACCTTTGCTGCAGTGGGTTTTCAGTAATCGGATTGCACAAGCAGAGGTGGTGTGTCAGCAATCTGAATCTGAGTACATACTGTAGGAAGGAATATGTACCAGGTGTTCTGGTGTCAATGGGAACGTAGGTAGCATTGCTGATGAAAAGAAGGGAGGGATGTAGTTGGTCTTATTTATTTATTTATTTATGAATTGGTCTCGAGTTACAGGTATGGCTCGACGTGAAAAACAATGATGTATGTAGAGTCTGAAGGTGAGGGCCCAGAATAAGTCATAAAAGGAAAATATTTTTTTTTGTTAGAACTGTGGCTCTCCATTATCCTAATGGCTTTAGCCAGAGCCCAAAGTTCAGTAATGCACAGGGTTCCAGGGACCTTATCAATTCTCTGCAGACACGTTTAATTTTTTAAATTTTTATTTCACCTTTATTTAACCAGGTAGGCAAGTTGAGAACAAGTTCTCATTTACAATTGCGACCTGGCCAAGATAAAGCAAAGCAGTTCGACACCTGCAACAACACAGAGTTACACATGGAGGAAAACAAACATACAGTCAATAATACAGTAGAAAAATAAGTATATATACAATGTGAGCAAGTGAGGGAGGTAAAGGCAAAAAAAGGCCATGGCGGCAAAGTAAATACAATATAGCAAGTTAAACACTGGAATGGTTGATTTGCAGTGGAATAATGTGCAAAGTAGAGATAGAAATAATGGGGTGCAAAGAAGCAAAATAAATCAAGTAGGGAAAGAGGTAGTTGTTTGGGCTAAATTATAGATGGGCTATGTACAGGTGCAGTAATCTGTGAGCTGCTCTGACAGCTGGTGCTTAAAGCTAGTGAGGGAGATAAGTGTTTCCAGTTTCAGAGATTTTTGTAGTTCGTTCCAGTCATTGGCAGCAGAGAACTGGAAGGAGAGGCGGCCAAAGGAAGAATTGGTTTTGGGGGTGACCAGAGCGATATACCTGCTGGAGAGCATACTACAGGTGGGTGCTGCTATGGTGACCAGCGGGGGGATAAGGGGGGACTTTACCTAACAGGGTCTTGTAGATGACCTGGAGCCAGTGGGTATGGCGACGAGTATGAAGCGAGGGCCAGCCAATGAGAGCGTACAGATTGCAGTGGTGGGTAGTATATGGGGCTTTGGTGAAATAACGGAATGCACTGTGATAGACTGCATCCAATTTATTGAGTAGGGTATTGTAGGCTATTTTGTAAATGACATCGCCGAAGTCAAGGATTGGTAGGATGGTCAGTTTTACGAGGGTATGTTTGGCAGCATGAGTGAAGGATGCTTTGTTGCGAAATAGGAAGCCAATTCTAGATTTAACTTTGGATTGGATATGTTTGATGTGAGTTTGGATGGAGAGTTTACAGTCTAACCAGACACCTAGGTATTTGTAGATGTCCACATATTCTAAGTCAGAGCCGTCCAGAGTAGTGATGTTGGACAGGCGGGCAGGTGCAGGCAGCGATCGGTTGAAGAGCATGCATTTAGTTTTACTTGTATTTAAGAGCAATTGGAGGCCACGGAAGGAGAGTTGTATGGCATTGAAGCTCGCCTGGAGGGTTGTTAACACAGTGTCCAAAGAAGGGACAGAAGTATACAGAATGGTATCGTCTGCGTAGAGGTGGATCAGAGACTCACCAGCAGCAAGAGCGACATCATTGATTTATACAGAGAAGAGAGTCGGTCCAAGAATTGAACCCTGTGGCACCCCCATAGAGACTGCCAGAGGCCCGGACAACAGACCCTCCGATTTGACACACAGAACTCTATCAGAGAAGTAGTTGGTGAACCAGGTGAGGCAATAATTTGAGAAACCAAGGCTATCGAGTCTGCCGATGAGGATGTGGTGATTGACAGAGTCGAAGGCCTTGGCCAGGTCAATGAATACGGCTGCACAGTATTATTTCTTATCAATGGCGGTTAAGATATCGTTTAGGACCTTGAGCGTGGCTGACGTGCACCCACGGAAACCAGATTGCATAGCGGAGAAGGTATGGTGGGATTCGAAATGGTCGGTAATCTGTTTGTTGACTTGGCATTCGAAGACCTTAGAAAGGCAGGGTAGGATAGATATAGGTCTGTAGCAGTTTGGGTCAAGAGTGTCCCCCCCTTTGAAGAGGGGGATGACCGCAGCTGCTTTCCAATCTTTGGGAATCTCAGACGACACGAAAGAGAGGTTGAACAGGCTAGTAATAGGGGTGGCAACAATTTCGGCAGATCATTTTAGAAATAGAGGGTCCAGCTTGTCTTGCCCGGCTGATTTGTAGGGGTCCAGATTTTGCAGCTCTTTCAGAACATCAGCTGACTGGATTTGGGAGAAGAAGAAATGGGGAAGGCTTGGGCGAGTTGCTGTGGGGGGTGCAGTGCTGTTGACCGGGGTAGGGGTAGCCAGGTGGAAAGCATGGCCAGCCGTAGAAAAATGCTTATTGAAATGATCAATTATAGTGGATTTATCGGTGGTGACAGTGTTTCCTATCTTCAGTGCAGTGGGCAGCTGGGAGGAGGTGTTCTTATTGTCCATGGACTTTACAGTGTCCCAGAACTTTTTTGAGTTTGTGTTGCAGGAAGCAAATTTCTGCTTGAAAAAGCTAGCCTTGGCTTTTCTAACTGCCTGTGTATATTGGTTTCTATCCTCTACTTGAGGCCATAGGTGGTGTTCTAGTATTTCTGAGAATGTTTTCATGTATTTTTGTGTCTTTGACTTGAGGATTTTGGTTGTTAAAATGTTTGCTTTTAACATGTTTTATCATGCCAATTAATGTCCACACATCAACCAAATAGTCACAGTACAGCAGATGCTGTTATGCTTTTGCTGTATTAAGGGAACACTCCAGCAATGAATATAGCCAATCCAAGAGGGTCACTGGTTTTGTTGATAACTACACAGGGAGGAGCCAACCTACACACTGCCTATTAACTGCTCAAAGATACCGTTGCATTTTTATTTGACCCCCCACTGGCATAAGTAGGCTCTGTTTGCATTATTAGCCAATATAAATGTTCTCTCTTCACTGACCCAATGAAAAGTTGGGTCAGTGAAGAATACCATTTCATTGTATTGCTTTTACATGTAGCTGTCTTTAAAAAAAGTACTGTTTATATATTTGTTTTTGATACATTTTCAATTAAAATTTTCAATTGTCAAATGGGTTTGAAATATTAAAACATGCATGATGGGTAAGCAAGTGACAGATGTTTTACCAGTAAACATGTTGAAACCCATGGTCTAATGATTTAGTTTGGTAATTCAACTGTAATTGCAAAATTATTTTCTAGTTTAACTTTCTCCTTAGGGTGCAACATTTCTTTTGATTGTCAAACACTGCTTTTAAAATAATTAATTATCTCTCTTTCGCTCGTTCTCCCTTTTATCTCTGATATCTCTGTCTAAATGGTATAATAAAAAGTAATGAAATGAAACGGATCATCACATCCATTTTGAATGTCCATTTGAATTTATTTTTTGTGTTTAAGAGTCATTTGCTGATGTTATTTTCTATCAAATAATGACAATTAAATGTACTGAAGATGAGTACTTAACATTTGTGGAATTTGTCTGTATTAAATAGCAATACTGCAATACCAAGACCTCACTCTTCCTTGAAAAATCAATTGCTGTCAAGCTGTTCTTGTAATAAAATATGTTCCTCTGATTTGTCTCTTATCAACTGTGTTTTTATTGTTGAAATTTTTAGTGAGATGATGATGAGAGGACCTCTAATCATGCCAATGGTGACTGAGGTTAGTCTATGCACTAGGTTTTGAAGCAACTTTTTAAATGAGACTAGAAAGTCCATAGGCCCTATAACCAAAAGTCATTAAAAACCATTTTCACAGTGCTAACCACCATAAAATCCAGGGAAGATGAAGAGGATGAAGCATTCTTATATCTCACATTTCTGACCTTATTGACATGGCACATTATGTTTCTATTTAGCATACACATTTATTTATTTTTATACAGGTGCCTGCGTGTTTGTGTGTGACACACAGAAAGAGAGACATTTTGGTATTCAGATAAATGTTTTCATATTTTTAAATAAGACTGTGATCAAGCTCCATCTCAGTTTTGGCATAATATAGCTAGTTGACATTTTTGTCTGAACATTAAAGAAAAAGGCTTGATTGGTCTATTTACGATGTGAAAAAAACGTGATCTGATACCCACTTAATGATAATCTTCTCACCAAATTAGTCATTTTCATAATTATTATCCACCTAAAATTACCTTATTGCGGAAGTCGGAAGTAAAAAAACACCATGATCGATGATAGCTATTCAAGTGGGAGGGAACGAAGGCCAAGTAAAACACACACTTCGCAACGGTAAACTGCTTTCGATTTTCTCTGCTGTTTTATTCTGTGTCGTGTCTAATTTTAACTTCAGTAGGCACGTTCATTCTGTGGGGTTGGATTTGAAAATAGGTCGATAGATTAAGAGCTTTACTATCCCGGCAAAGGCTCCCTATAAGCCTCTACTTTAGAAGGTAATTTCTTTAGACAGCAGCATAGCATCAGCTACAGTACCTAGCTGAGCAGCAGGTTCATTCATCAAGCAAATATGGAGTGGGCTAATCAATTATGCGTGAGTAATCAGTCGAAGTTAGAAAGAGCAGTTTTAAATCTGATTTGTGCCATTCGATTTGGCTTGATAGAATTTTAGCTTTAAAAATGAACGAGAGCAAAGCCGATGAAGTGCTAACCATTCTGGCTAACTAACGTTAGCTAGCAGTTGTTGGCTATCACTGTTTGCTAGCGATGCTATGAATGACGAGGAAGTGAACATGTGTAGCTAGTTAGTTATGATAACAATAGTTTGCCAGGGTTTTTAACACTACCTTAACCACATAGGTCATAGCTAAGTAGCTAGCTAAGTTACAGGGTATTCAAATAGTTTAGTGGGGCCCCGCGTTAAACTAGCATTGGATATTGATTAGTACTAGGTTAGCTACTGTACATTGTTGGGTTTAACTAGAGCTGGCAAGAAAGGCATTTCACTGTACTTGCACGTGACATTGAAACTTGAAACCGTTTTAATTAAGTTTCCAGCCAAGTAGATAACACTTCGTAACCTAGCTGTTTGCTAACTAATAACAATCTGTCAATAGCTTTTGACTGCTGTCAGAGATACCACTCAGTTTGTCAATTTCAGCTCATTTACTAGACCTTGACAAATTTGCTAACTAGGTAGCTGTTGAAAATATTGATTCATTTACAGAAAATTGTCTTTGGGGAAGTAACGTTATTTACTTCATGCTGGATGCAGTCAGTCAGTGTTTTAGGCTACATTTGCGTTATGACAGCTGACCGTTGCCTGCCAGTTATTGCCATAACACAGAAAATAATGTAGGCTTACTGTTAGTTGATATTTCTTCACAAAGGGCCACAGATCTGATTGCCATGATGCAGTTAGTTTATACCTACACTTTGGATGTAGGCAACACCTTTTATTAATGCGCCTCAAGTCAATAAAATGTTAACTAGCATAACTATTTAGGCTTAACCTAAATATATTTCTCCAGCTTCTGAATCAGATTGACTGACCACTGCTCTTGCCTGCGTTGTAGCCAAGCTAGTGACTAGGTAGTCCGCAATGACAGCTTCCCATTAGCAAGGAGTCTAACATTGTGTATTTTTTTGTTCTGGTGAGAGCATGAGATTGGGAAGAGAGTAGTGGGGGGGGGGGAAGAGTATCGAGTTTAGTTCCCAGGGAATTTGATGAGGGTCCTGTCTATTGAACCACTACAGCACTGTAATTTACGAACTTGTCCAGCCAGTGTGGTGGGCAGCAACATTGTTATCAATGCCCGACCAGACAGCCTCTCAACAGGCATTGTGCTTTCTGCACTATCACTTTGGGAGCAGGGTGTGATAACATGGTAGTCATTTGTGCCATTTTTCTAGTACTCTGGTTGTTTTGTATGTCTAAATTATTTTTCATACTGTCAATACTTTTGATATCTATAAGACTACCTCATGCAGAAAAAAAGCAAGTACTAGAATTGGGTTAATGTTGATGGATGAAATACTCAAGAGTCAATACACTGACTACTCGCAGCATCATTTATATTGCATTATATCAACATGTGAGGCCCAATCTCATCCTGAAGTGCTAAAGTTGGGTGTGGAAGGGGGGGGTGTTAATCCAGTGAAATAAGAGACAAATGTTTTTAATTTCGCAGGAGCTTTGTTACTTTCAAGGCCTGCTACTTTGCAGTGTTGTTTTTTTTAGTGCAGAGAACAGTCTGTTTTTTTTCTTAGTGGGAAGATCCATCACATGAAGGTGGTGGATTGAGTGTGATATTCAACAGCAGGAAAGGGATAATGCTGTGTGCTACAGACTGAGTTTCCGTGGACCCCAAACGACAGGTCCAGTCAGAGGCCGGCTGATTAAGTAGGCCTATGTGCTGACTAGGAGGGTTTTAGCTTTTTTAGGGGTTGTCGACCAATGTGTTTTAACAAAAAACATCAAAGCTAAGTGTCCAAGTGATGAAGACTTCCTCCTATTTTGCCTGCACTTGCACTTCTACAATTTCCTGTCTTCTTTGCAGATCCCTCTCCTTCTAGGAAAAATATACCTTGGTGCCTGTTTTTCATTAATTATTTCGTGCTCTCGCTCTCTTGCAGGAGAACCGGCAATTTGGATCCAAGATGACGGACTCTAAGTATTTCACCACTACCAAGAAAGGTCTGGCCCGCTTTGACTTTCAAAAGTGAATTTTAAATATATAAATAAAAAATGTACAGTATCGAAATTCATTCAGAGCTGCTGTTTTTAGGCTACTCTTATCATATTAGTCATGACTTGATTTTAGGCCCTAATCTAAATGGTGTGTAGGCTTAATCAGAATATGGAAACAGGCTTCATGACCCCGCTGATGGAAAGAGCCACCATGTGTAACAATGGTTGACTTAGAGAATGTTATATCGAGAATGTTCTAGAAATGAATTGCTCCCAACCACATACTGTCACAAAAAAATACATGTCAAATTCAGGGTATTTACAGCCAAGAGAAAGCAACATCAACAAAAGGAGTAGAAAACCGGCTCAGCAGCAGCCTGGCTATGTGTGTTTGGCTGATGAAAGCAGGAATAGAACAGCTGAGGTTGTCCTCTAAATAAGATTAGGGCCTCAGGCTTTAGCACTCCTTAAGTTAGCCCTCCTGCTGTCCCTCTGGCTTTCCCCGGCTCTCTGTCTCGCTCTGCATCCCCTCTCACCTCTTCAAAAACAGCCCCCAAACAGCCAGCCAATCACTACCATTCAAACTGATATGGTGCTTATGAAGGAGACTTGTCTCTTCATGTCTGTTTGCCTTGTATGAGACATTGGAGTCAGAAGTGCTGAATAAGCAACCCTTCGCTTTAATTTATTGTCCTTCAGGCAGATCATCACTACTCTCTGTGTGTAGGTGTGAGGGAGGCTCATTAATGGGTTTTCCTTGGAACCAGGGGGAAGTTGTGCTCAAGGTTAAGCCCACAGACAGTGGTGTTTGAGAGTAAGCACTCCTATCCAAGCCCAGAGAGAAGCTGAACTGATCTGTAGTGTTACCTGAGGACAGGCTGTACTGCGGAGAGGTTGAAGTCCAGCCTCTGCTCTGTCTGTGTTTGTCTTTGCACCTATTGCACATGCAGTGGTGGAAAAAGTACCCAATTGTCATACTTGAGTAAAAGTATAGATACCTTAATGAAAGTTACTCAAGTAAAAGTCACCCAGTAAAATACTACTTGAGTAAATGTCTAAAAGTATTTGTGTGCAAATATACTTAAGTATGTAAAGTATAAATCATTTCAAATTCCTTATATTAAGCAAAGCAGACGGCACCATTTTCTTGTTTTTTTTAAATTTACGGACAGCCAGGGGCACACTCTAACACTCAGACATAATTTACAAAAGATGCATTTGTGTTTAGTGAGTCTGCTAGGCCAGAGGCAGTAGGGATGACCATGTGTTCTCTTGATAAGTACATGAATTGGACCATTTTCCTGTCCTGATAAGCATTCAACATTTAATGAGTACTTTTGTGTGTCAGGAAAAATCGAGTAAAAAGTACATTGTCTTTAGTAATGTAGTAAAGTAGAAGTTGTCAAGTACAGATACCCCCCCCAAAAAACTACTTAAGTAAAAATATTTTAAAGTACTACTTAAGTACTCTACACCACTGCCTACATGTACAGTTGGCCCTTCAAATAGAACAAGTCTGCCGATGTATCTTGGAGATGTGCATGGTTTAACTTTAAAAAAAAATATAAATATATATTTTTATTAACCCATCCACCACCACCCCCCTCTTCGGAGGACACATCTTTTTTTGTTTTTTCAGCTTTTCTGCTACATATACATACATTTGACATACATGGTACTTTTATATGCAATAATACATTACTGAACATGAGCTCTTTAATCCCACCCCTCAACCACTCTGTCCATCCCACCTATCAATATAGACCAGCCTCTATGGAGTGTTGTTTAACCAAGCTTCGTCCAGTGTTTAAGCAATTCTAGGTCAACCATATCTCTATAACAATACATGTGTTCCTGTCATGAAATTAATTGTAATCAAAGTAACAGTAGTGTGTGCAGTGCACCCTTCACTGACTGGTTATAATACACGCTCCGGTCTTGATCTAAAGAATTAAGCATGACTACTCCACATACACACACTTTTGCTATCTGTTTTAATGGTATGTTCTGTTTCCATCTGTGCAGGAGAGATCTTTGAGCTGAAAGCTGAGCTGAACAGCGATAAGAAGGAGAAGAAGAAAGAGGCTGTGAAGAAGGTCATTGCCTCCATGACCGTTGGGAAGGATGTCAGGTGAGTCGTGTTAGACCCGCGCTCTGTTGTCACCTCTGAACATGTGACAATGCGGTGGATAGTCATGGCCCATACTGACTCTGCTCCCTCCATAGGGAACCTATATTTCACGAGTGGCTGCTGTCATACCTTCATGATTCTATATGTAATTATCTGGCACCCCTCCCCCAGTGCCCTGTTTCCAGACGTGGTGAACTGCATGCAGACTGACAACCTGGAGCTGAAGAAGCTGGTCTACCTGTACCTGATGAACTATGCCAAGAGCCAGCCTGACATGGCCATCATGGCTGTCAACACCTTCGTCAAGGTAAAGCACAACACCAGGGCAGGTCAGACAGACGGCACTGACCTATACAAAATATTGTCTCACTGACAAGTGAGAGAACTGGGGTAGCTACATCTCAATACTCTTCAGTGTGCAAAACTAACATAGAGAGACTCTCCTCCACTTTCAGGACTGTGAGGACGCTAACCCCCTGATCCGGGCCCTGGCTGTGCGTACTATGGGCTGCATCCGCGTGGACAAGATCACAGAGTACCTGTGTGAGCCTCTGAGGAAGTGTTTGAAGGACGAGGACCCCTACGTGAGGAAGACTGCAGCCGTGTGCGTGGCCAAGCTCCATGACATAAACGCCCAGCTGGTGGAGGACCAGGGCTTCCTGGATACCCTCAAGGACCTCATCTCTGACTCCAACCCCATGGTGAGGCTCCCACGGCAGGCTGACCAGACTGCTAGACTACCTCCCCCTGGGCGAGACTACTGGCTCTAGGGCTGTAGTACTACTTTTCATGAATGGGAGGTTTATCCCAGTATAGGAAAAAGTGCACTTGCGGTATCAGATTTGTATCGCTGTTTGGAAATTAATTCCGTCATCTCATTGCTGCCTACTAGGTTATGTGTTCTTGCAGTCTAACTTACCCTCTCCTTCTGTCAGGTGGTAGCGAATGCCGTGGCAGCCCTGTCTGAGATTGCAGAGTCCCACCCCAACAGCAACCTGCTGGACCTGAACCCCCAGTCCATCAACAAACTGCTGACGGCCCTCAACGAGTGCACAGAGTGGGGTCAGATCTTCATCCTGGACTGCCTGGCCAACTACACCCCCCGTGACGACCGCGAGTCCCAGAGGTCAGAAAGCACAGGATGCCACCTCATTCATCACATTCATTCATTGTCTATGACGCACTGATTCTCCTTGTCAGTTTCCACATCATCTGCTGTATATGAAGTGTAATGTATATCAATTTCCCCATAATCTGTACTCGTCCCTTGTATTACTTCTGCCCTTTTCTCCCTCCCCCCCGCTGTAGTATCTGTGAGCGGGTGACCCCCCGTCTGTCCCATGCCAACTCTGCGGTGGTGCTGTCGGCGGTCAAGGTGCTGATGAAGTTCATGGAGATGCTTCCTAAGGACCTGGACTACTATAGCACCCTGCTGAAGAAGCTGGCCCCGCCCCTGGTCACCCTGCTGTCTGCAGAGCCTGAGCTGCAGTACGTGGCCCTGAGGAACATCAACCTCATCGTACAGAAACGGTAGGAAGGCCTGGAGATAAATAGGGGGCCTACCAACAGAAATTAGTCAGATAATTACAGCTGTTCAGTGTGTGCAGTCCAAATGGCACTCTATTCCTTATATAGTGTGCTACCTGGGCCCTGGTCAAAAGTAGTGCACTCTATAGGGATTAGGGTGCCATTTGGGACTCTCCCGTGCTTTCTCAGCACATTCAAAGTATTTAATGTGTTGGCTGTATTCTACTAATTTATTGAAATTGCTAGTTACTTTTCTTTTGATATCGACTGTACCGGTTTCTCTGTGCAGCCCAGAGATCCTGAAGCATGAGATGAAGGTGTTCTTTGTGAAGTACAACGACCCCATCTATGTCAAGCTGGAGAAACTGGACATCATGATCCGCCTGGCGTCTCAAGCCAACATCGCCCAGGTGACCCACACACACCACAATCTCATTACAGTTAGAACATTTACTTCCAATGGAAGCCATGATGTTTGATTTTAAAGTAACATTTGGTAGGTAACATGGACAAGCAGTAATGTGTGATTCCTAGACAACATAAAAGCCAGTATAAATGACCTCATGCTGGGGGTTTCATAGGTGCTGGCAGAGCTGAAGGAGTATGCCACTGAGGTGGATGTGGACTTTGTGCGGAAGGCAGTCCGAGCCATCGGACGCTGTGCCATCAAAGTGGAGGTGAGAGCGAGGAGATGATGGAACGCTGTCATGATACACTGTAGTATAATGTTTCAAATCAAGTACAACAAACTGTCAAGCTAACTGTAGTGTTTTTACTGCTAGCCTTATCACTGTGTGTCATGTGTTTACTGCAGCATGTGTAGTATAAATGTCTATGAAAGGTTGGAGCTTTTTCATGCATCTAATAACAAAAGCCTGAATAATGCCAATTGTTACTGTAGTGTCTCCCTTGACTGCTCTGTGTTTGGCTGACAGTCTCTTCTGTCTCTGTCTGTCAGCAATCAGCGGAGCGCTGTGTGAGCACCCTGCTGGACCTAATCCAGACCAAGGTCAACTATGTGGTGCAGGAGGCCATCGTGGTCATCAAGGACATTTTCCGCAAGTACCCCAACAAGTAGGTCACCTGTTGATGGCCCCATGTCAGGTCTAGGCCTGGTTATAACACAGTGGCATAGGGCTCTGGTCAAAAGTAGCGCACTACAGTGCATTCGGAAAGTATTCAGACCTTTTCCACATTTTGTTACATTACAGCATTATTCTAAAATACCCCATAATGACAAAGCAAAAACGGGTAGTAGAATGTTTTGCAAATGTATTTTTTAAAATTACTTCTGTAAATTTGACAGTTTTTCAGACCATTTACTCAGTACTTTGTTGAATCACCTTTGGCAGTGATTACAGCCTTGAGTCTTCTTGGGTATGACACTACAAGCTTGGCACACCTGTATTTGGGGAGTTTCTCCCCTTCTCTGCAGATCCTCTCAAGTTCTGTCAGGTTGGGTGGGGTGCGTCGCTGCACAACTATTTTCAGGTCTCTCCAGAGATGTTAGATCGGGTTCTGAATGTAAGTCCGGGCCCTGACTGGGCCACTCAAGGACATGCCAAGACATGGCTTGGCTGTCGCTTAGGGTCGTTGTCCTGTTGGAAGGTGAACCTGCGCCCCAGTCCCATCAAGGATCTCTCTGTACTTTGCTCTATTCATCTTTCCCTCGATCCTGACTAGTCTCCCAGTCCCTGCCGCTGAAAAACATCCCCAAAGCATGATGCTGCCACCACCATGCTTCACTGTAGGGATGGTGCCAGGTTTCTTCCAGACCTGTGTGAATGCTTGGTATTCAGGCCATATTGTTCAATCTTGGTTTCATCAGGACTCTAGGTAGTCTTGGTGGTTCCAGACGTCTTTAATTTAAGAATGATGGAGGCCACTGTGGGACCTGCAATGCTGCAGAAGTTTCTTGGTACCCTTCCCCAGATCTGTGTTTCAACACAATCCTGTCTCCGAGCTCTACAGACAATTAATTCGACCTCGTGGCTTTGTTTTTGCTCTGACATGTACAGTACTGTCAACTGTGGGACCTTATAGACAGGTGCATGCCTTTCCAAATAATTTCCAATCAATTGAATTTACCACATGTGGACTCGAAAGTGGAGGACATATTAACTTCATCACTACTTGTATGTGTGAGAGGTATTGACATGTTGAATGCACCAAGCTGTTTGTTTGAACTACTGGCACAGCTCAAACACCCATAAACAGCCCATAAGACATGCCACCAGAGGTCTCTTCACAGTCCCCAAGTCCAGAACCGACTACATACTGTAGAGACATGACTACTTGGAACTCTATTCCACATCAAGTAACATAGTTAAAAAGATGATAATACACCTTATGGAACAGCGGCGACTGAAAAGCAACACAAACATGCAGTGACAAGAAAGTATGTAAACCCTTTGGAATTACCTGGATTTCTGCATAAATTGGGCATCAAATTTGATCTGATCATCTAAGTCACAACAGACAGTGTGCTTAAACTAATAACACGCAAATTATTGTATTATTCTTGTCTATATTGAATACATCATTTAAACATTCACAGTGTGGGTTGGAAAAAGTATGTGAACCACTAGGCTAATGATTTCTCCAAAAGCTAATTGGAGTCAGGAGTCAGCTAACCTGGAGTCCAATCACTGAGACGAGATTGGAGATGGTTAGAGCTGCCCTGCCCTATTAAAAAAAAAAAAAAAAAAAAAAAAAAAAAACGTTTAGTTTGCTATTCACAAAACGTTGCCCGACGTGAACCATGCCTTGAACAAAATACATCTCAGAAGACCCAAGATTAAGAATTGTTGACTTGCATAGAGCTGGAAATGGTTACACAATTATCTCTAAAAGCCTTGATGTTCATCGGTCCACGATAAGACAAATTGTTTATAAATGGAAAGTTCAGCACTGTTGCTACTTTCCCTAGAAGTGGCCGTCCTGCAAAGATGACTGTAAGAGCACAGCGCAGAATGCTCAATGAGGTGAATAAGAATCCTAAGGTGTCAGCTAAAGACTTACAGAAATCTTTGAAGCATGTTAACATCTCAGTTGACGAGTCTACGATACGTAAAACACTAAAATACGATACTAAAAAACACAAGAATGGTGTTCATGGGGGAACACCACGGAAGAAGCCACTGCTGTCAAAAAAAATATTGCTGCGTGACTGAGGTTTGCAAAAGTGCACCTGGATGTTCCACAGCGCTACTGGACAAATATTCTGTGGACAGATGAAACTGAAGTTGAGTTCTTTGAAAGGAACACACAACACTGTGTGGAGGAATAAAAGGCACAGTACACCAACATCAAAACCTCATCCCAACTGTAAAGTATGGTGGAGGGAGCATCATGGTTTGGGGATGCCTCAGGGCCTGGACAGCTTGCTATCATCAACGGAAAAATGAATTCCTAAGTTTATCAAGACATTTTTCAGGAGAATGGTAGGCTCTGTCCGCCAATTGAAGCTCAACAGAAGTTGGGTGACGCAACAGGACAACGACCCAAAACACAGAAGTAAATCAACAACAGAAGAAAATAGGCCTTCTGGAGTGGCCCAGTCAGAGTCCTGACCTCATCCCGATTGAGATGCTGTGGCATGGCCTCGAGCAGTTCACACTAGACATCCCAAGAATATTGCTGAACTGAAACCGGTTTGAAGAGGAATGGTCCAAAAATCCTCCTGACCGTGGTGAAGGTCTGATACGCAACTACAGAAAACGTTTGGTTGAGGTTATTGTTGCCAAAGGAGGGTCAACCAGTTATTAAATCCAAGTGTTCTCATACTTTTCCCACCCTGCACTGTGATTGTTTACACGGTGTTCAATAAAGACATGAAAATGTATAATTGTTTGTGTTATTCGTTTTAAGCAGACTGTGTTTGTCTATTGTTGTGATCTAGATGAAGATCAGATCAAATTTGGTGACCAATTTATGCAGAAATCTAGGTAATTCAAAGGGTTCACATACTTTTTCTTGCCACTGTAGGGACAGACACACACACACACACACACACACACACACACACAGTGGGGCAAAAAAGTATTTAGTCAGCCACCAATTGTGCAAGTTCTCCCACTTAAAGATGAGAGGCCTGTAATTTTCATAGGTACACTCCATCTATGACAGACAAAATTAGGAAAAAATATCCAGAAAATCACATTGTATGATTTTTAATGAATTTATTTGCAAATTATGGTGGAGAAAGTATTTGGTCACCTACAAACAAGCAAGATTTCTGGCTCTCACAGACCTGTAACTTCTTCTTTAAGAGGCTCCTCTGTCCTCCACTCGTTACCTGTATTAATGGCACCTGTTTGAACTTGTTATCAGTATAAAAGACACCTGTCCACAACCTCAAACAGTCACACTCCAAACTCCACTATGGCCAAGACCAAAGAGCTGTCAAAGGACACCAGAAACAAAATTGTAGACCTGCACCAGGCTGGGAAGACTGAATCTAGGTAGAAAAATAGGTAAGCAGCTTGGTTTGAATAAATCAACTGTGGGAGCAATTATTAGGAAATGGAAGACATACAAGACCACTGATAATCTCCCTCGATCTGGGGCTCCACGCAAGATCTCACCCCGTGGGGTCAAAATGATCACAAGAACGGTGAGCAAAAATCCCAGAACCATACGGGGGGACCTAGTGAATGACCTGCAGAGAGCTGGGATCAAAGTAACAAAGCCTACCATCAGTAACACACTACGCCGCCAGGGACTCAAATCCTGCAGTGCCCGGCGTGTCCCCCTGCTTAAGCCAGTACATGTCCAGGCCCGTCTGAAGTTTGCTAGAGAGCATTTGGATGATCCAGAAGAAGATTGGGACAATGTCATATGGTCAGATGAAACCAAAATATAACTTTTTGATAACTCAACTCGTCGTGTTTGGAGGACAAAGAATGCTGAGTTGCATCCAAAGAACACCATACCTACTGTGAAGCATGGGGGTGGAAACCTCATGCTTTGGGGCTGTTTTTCTGCAAAGGGACCAGGACGACTGCTCCGTGTAAAGGAAAGAATGAATGGGGCCATGTCTCGGGAGATTTTGAGTGAAAACCTCCTTCCATCAGCAAGGGCATTGAAGATGAAACGTGGCTGGGTCTTTCAGCATGACAATGATCTCAAACACACCGCCCGGGCAACGAAGGAGTGGCTTCGTAAGAAGCATTTCAAGGTCCTGGAGTGGCCTAGCCAGTCTCCAGATCTCAACCCCATAGAAAATCTTTGGAGGGAGTTGAAAGTCCTTTGTTGCCCAGCAACAGCCCCAAAACATCACTGCTCTAGAGGAGATCTGCATGGAGGAATGGGCCAAAATGCCAGCAACAGTGTGAAAACTTTGAAGACTTACAGAAAACGTTTGACCTCTGTCATTGCCAACAAAGGGTATATAACAAAGTATTGAGAAACTTTTGTTATTGCCCAAATACTTAGTTTCCACCATAATTTGCAAATAAATATTTTTTTTCTCATTTTGTCTGTCATAGTTGAAGTGTACTTATGATGAAAATTACAGGCCTCATCTTTTTAAGTAGGAGAACTTGTACAATTGGTGGCTGACTAAATACTTTTTTGCCCCACTGTACACATTTTGTGTTGGTGAGTAGGGGCCTGAGGGCACAAACTTAATGTGTTGTGAATGTATTCTAATGTTTTTAAAATTGCATAGCTACCTTAATTTTTCTGGACCCCAGGAAGAGTATCTGCTGTCTTGGCAGCAGCTAATGGGGATCCTTAATAAATACAAATAAAGTTGTAGAAACATCTCAAGGATGATCAATGGAAATGGGATGCACCTGAGCTCAATTTCAAGTCTCATATCAAAGGGTCTGAATAGTTATGTAAATAAGGTATTTAATTTTTTTATTTTATATATATATGCAAACATTTCTAAACCTGTTTTTGTTTATTATGGTGTATTGTGTGTAGACTGAGGATTTTTATTTAATCCATTTTAGAATGAGGCTGTAACGTAACAATGTGGGATGAACATGTGGCGCAATCCTAGTAATCCAGTTTAGTGTGTTTTCCTATAAATGGATTTTCAAATGGTTTAGAAGTGAATGACTTTGATGGAAGAGGCACTGCATATATCACAATTTTAATGAATCGGTGAATGAGTCTACTCAGGAAGCCAGTATAGTTCTAAATAGGCTTGTTATTTTTCTGTGGGTGAGGTGTTTACTGGTAAACCATTCCATCCATCAAAATGGCTTGTCTGTCAAATTTTCACAACCGTATCCGTAGTGATCAATGCAACCAGGGATATAGTGCTGTAGTAAACCAACCATGGATGATTGTGATGGAGATTGATATTCAATTTGTCATAGAGGCTGTATTGCACATCAGCAGAGCTTGCTATGCTTGTTAAAATGGCCTATGCTCTCCCGTTGTCACTTAGTATGCTCTGTTTGTGTTAATGCAAGCAAATGCATTCAAACTTGCACAAATTCGCACCCACACCCTGGAGCCCTGTCTGTTCCAGCTCACTGCCCCAGATCACATTTTATTGTCTGGAAGAGGCAGGGAGAAAGCTCATTACCATGACACAGAGGGTTTTCTGCTTGTCTTTCATCGTGAAAGGTATGAAGATAAGCTTTTGAGGCGAGTGAACGCTCCTCTAACCTCTCCCCTACACATGCAGGGTGTCAGTCCTTGAGAATGGCGTAGCACTGAAACCCTTCCCAAGATAACTCTCAAGCAGTCCCAGTCAGAAAAGGGGACAGGCTGAGGTAGCCACAGCTAGACTCCGGCTATATCTAGGCCCAGGAGACTGGATCCATATGCTGCACAGACCGACAGAAACGTATACCCTCAGGCAGCCCAGTCTACGTTGCCCTGTGCTTAAGTTACTGTACTGCTGTTTCCTGACCATGGTCTCACAGCCATGAGTCACTCAGTGAACCTTTGTCTCAATTAGCTGGTGAAATGGATGATTGCATTCTATTTGTTCTTACTTTGCTTTGCCGTCTTTTTAATTGTTAAATAGTGAATCATTTAAATTTCTGAAGACATTGCGTTCCCCCTCTTATAGTTTTTGTCAGCAAAATTTAATTCAGAAACAACACAGTTCATCCAGCATAAAGTTTGGTAATTGTGTTGTCAAGAGGGCCCACAAAATATTTGTGTAATGTGCGGTCATGTAAATATTCAGAGGCACACAATACAAATGTGCTAGAATTTAGTGAAGTGAAAGTTCAGAAGCTGTGAAATTTCTGTTAGTCTTCGCAACAGCACGAACAGATTGTTGCCTTTTATTTAAATTTTTTACTGGCCCAATGCTCTTAAGCGCTAGGCTACCTGCCGCCTCCTTGCCCTCGCATTACTGCTCCAGCACATCCTGTTTTAAATGCTATGTTGGCATTTAACTTCAACTATTTGTAGTCCCCTTTGAAAACGTTTTTCTGTCTGTTAGTTCCTGACCGTGGTATCTGTTCCCAGGTATGAGAGTGTGATCGCCACGCTGTGTGAGAACCTGGACTCTCTGGATGAGCCGGAGGCGCGGGCTGCCATGATCTGGATCGTAGGAGAGTACGCGGAGAGGATTGACAACGCTGATGAGCTGCTGGAGAGCTTCCTGGAGGGCTTCCACGACGAGAGCACCCAGGTCTGACTCTCACACATGGCTTTTGTCCCAAATGGAACCCTATTCCCTGTATGGGCCCTAGTCAAACATAGTGCACTACATGGGGAATAGGGTGAAATTTGGGACACAGACAAGATTCCATTTACCTCTCACTGTCTAAACAGGAATTCACTGGAAGAGGTTGGGGGGGGGGGGGCTGCATTTAGCAGCCTATACGCAGGAAGAGTAGTCCTATACTTGACTGGCCACTCTGTTCTTTCATATGATAACTGTTTTGGCTCTCGAGAGACAGCAGCAGGTCTGTGCAAATGCTGACTGGCTGTTTATGGAACGCTGAAAGGCACTGCTTGTGAAAGAGCATTGATTTGATTTACTTCAACCTGTTTGTGATGAAGATAAAAAATAAAACTGAATAATTCTGGAGAGACACTTAAATGCCTAGTTTTTGTTTCCTTAAAATGTCAGAGTCCAGATGATAATGTAAAAAACAACACTTTAATTGGAGCACTTCAGTAACAATTGAAGTATGGAGCGGTTGGTATTCATTTACATATTTTCCTGTGTATACAGAGTAGTCTTCAGTCCAGAGTAGTCTTTGTTAGGTGTGTAAATGTTTTGTCCATAAGGCTTTTCTGTACTGTAAGGATGTTGATGTGAATAGTACTAGTGAGTTTAACCTGGTCTCATCTACTCTTGGTTCCCAGGTGCAGCTGCAGCTGCTGACAGCCATAGTGAAGCTGTTCCTCAAGAAACCCACTGAGACCCAGGAGCTGGTGCAGCAGGTGCTCAGCCTGGCCACACAGGTGAGTGCCCCGGGACACATACATACACAGTGAACAGCTTGGATCTAATTAACAAGTCTCACAACAGCACTCCTTATGCCAGGGCCTTCAGGCCATGTCAGATGTCATTCCAACCGCCCAATAGAAGAACAGAAACCAGTATGTTATGATTGTCTTGTCTTAGAATTGCTCAAATTAAGTTGGAGAGGTGGGACGTGTATTGTCCAATCTTTCAACAACTAGGGTACCCCATTCCCAGAAAGCGTGGAACACCTCCAAGTGTTATCCTATATAGACCAATAAGCCAAGCAACACAACAGGAAGAAGGGAAGGTCAAAAATAAGCAAGATTAAGAGTTTGATTGTATTCTGCTCAAAGGCATGGGGAACAACCCAGTTTAAAAGTGGACTGTGATCTAAATACTTGTAGCCTTTCATTGGTCTAGTTACTGTGGGATGTGCTTGACTAAACATGACAACGAGGGCACATGAGTTATTATATATGGGTGTTATTAGTTTCTCTGTTTTGTAGAGTGTTTTATGAGTAGTTAATCTCCCTCCACAGACTCCTCCGACTGTCTAACTTTGGAGTTTAGTTTCAACACTGCCAGGAAGCTGCCAGGAAGCTACCAGGACCAGAAATATTTAATATTTTCTACACGTTCTAGTTTTATGCCCTTGTTCCTCATGTCTTACTTCTAAGACTTTCTTATGCTGTTCCCTAGGATTGACTGACTTACAGACTGGGTGAATTATTCTAGCTCTACCCCTCAGGGAACCGAACCTAAACTGACCCTTAGATTATTTGCTTAGTATCTGACTTGACATGGGTGAGAAGAACAGACTGAGTAGCAGAGAGAAGAGTCTGAAGCAGCAGTTAGTATTTATTATGCACCACATCAGTCATCCGTCCATCTGTTGTCTGCAGGACTCTGACAACCCGGACCTGCGCGACCGTGGCTACATCTACTGGCGCCTGCTCTCCACTGACCCCGTGGCTGCCAAGGAGGTGGTACTGGCTGAGAAGCCCCTGATCTCAGAGGAGACTGACCTGATTGAGCCCACCCTGCTGGAGGAGCTCATCTGCCACATCGGCACGCTGGCTTCCGTCTACCATAAACCCCCCAGCGCCTTCGTGGAGGGCAGCCGCGGTGTGATGCACAAGAGGCTCCCCGCCCGCACTGGGTCGTGAGTCTCATACACAAGGATCACTTAGGGCCCACTTGATGTGACCCAGAGCAGTCAGAAAGATATCCTATGAGGCTGTGTTCCAAGCAGACATCAAGTGCAGCCCACTGCACAGAGCAGATTAAGTTTACTGCCATTTAATTGTTATTTTCATTAGATTTAAGATGTGCCAGTGGTGTTCCCTAAAATTACTTTAGGATCCATTTTAAGCAGGTTTGGTTTATTGAATAGAGTTCCAGATAATTTAGCTTGGCTTGGACTAGGCCTGTATGTATTTTGGCACAAAGCACTGCATTTATGAATTTAAACAAGTTAAAAAACTTCTTAAATGCCCCTTTTTATTGTGTGACTCTTAGTTCTATCTAACTCCCTCATCCCCCAGAGGAGAGAGTACGGAGAGCCCAGACGTGGGCGCTGCTGGGGGCTCTGCCCCTGAGGCTGCTCCCTCTATCATCCCCTCCCAGGGAGACCTCTTGGGCGACCTTCTCAACCTGGACATGGCACCCCCCACCACCAGTGGCCCCCCACCCCCCTCCACCGGCATGCAGATGGGGGGCATGGACCTCCTAGGTGGAGGTCTGGACAGCCTGGTAGGTATTTCACATAGTGTAGACCCCTATGCTGCTACTCCTGGTCAACCAGTGAACCCTTTCTGGGTCAAATGGTCTCTGCAAACAGTCATTGTAGCCAGAGGTTACGGTTATTATACCCCCCCCCTCTCTCTT
Source organism: Oncorhynchus mykiss (assembly GCF_057628025.1). Classification (NCBI taxonomy): domain Eukaryota; kingdom Metazoa; phylum Chordata; class Actinopteri; order Salmoniformes; family Salmonidae; genus Oncorhynchus; species Oncorhynchus mykiss. The sequence continues at coordinate 61,523,479 of NC_143032.1, read as the reverse complement.
TTTTTCCCCAAATTCTTCTCTTTTCTTTTTTTGACTGAGTGTTTTCCTCTGTTTATTTGATGCCACACCTGCAGATGGGGGATGAGTCTGAACCGGTAACTACATGGAGGGAGAGGGCATAGCTCTAGTGTCACACATCACATTGTATCATCATTAGTTAGATGTAGTAGCTCACTTTTATTTCTGTGTCTACAAGTATATACTATACGTATCATACTGTGTGCTGTATTCACCTCTTCACTATTCTTTCTCTGTGCTTCATGCATCCTGATTGTTACATGTCAATGAATACATCTGACAACCCTACATTATCCTGCCATCAGCCCCACGTTCCCCTGCGGACGGACACTCCTCGCTCTCCGTCACCTCAGCCCCCGTCTCCAGTGTACACCCACACTGACTACACCTACACTGACTACAGTCACACTGACAGCCCTCCTGACCACAGCCCTACTGAGCACAGCCCCCCTGCAGAGGTTGGTTGAGGGGCATCAGTAGAGGCTGCTAAACAGTCTAGACTAGAGTCCCCCTCTGGTACCCTGTGCTTCACTGTGACCTCTCACTGTCTTTAGCAGCAGTGTCACTGTCTATTTCCTCTTGTCTCAACATGTTTCTTTCAGGGCTCTTAAACTCTTGTAGGTCCTGTTCTTCTTGTTTGTTGTTCCAAAAGCCCTTACTTACTCTAGCTAGCTGTGTTTTTACATGCTACTCTAGACTTTTGCTCTGCTCTCTTCATGAAATGTTTGGGAGTAATATGTATTTCAATACTGAATTCTCTGTGAAACCACCTAACGGACCACTGTGCTGGCAGACAGTTGGCGTTTAGTTTCAGAGGGATGTCAGAATGACCCTGAATACATGATGCTCGTTCTGCGCTCTTCAATCTCCCTCCTTTCATCCACAGTTATAGAACACTGTTATATTGTCTCTGCTCTCAACCCCTCATCACCCCCCTCCCTCCTTCAGTCTTCCTCTAGCATCTCCCTCTCAACCTGCTGGGAATAAGGTGTAATATTCTAGTAATGTAAAACCTGAACCTCTCTCTCTCTCCCCTCAGCTTGGAGGAGATATTGGTGGCAGTCCTGCAGTAAGTCTACTTGCCTGGTTGTTTAAACATATATATACATTTTGAAGGTTGATATTTCAATGCAGTTTTTGGATGCTCATGTCTTACATGTTAAACATGATCTCTCATCCACAGATGGGGGCAGGTTTTGGGGCGGCTCCTGCTGTGATGCCAGCCTCGCTCAACGCCCCAGTGGGGGGTGGCCTAGGAGACCTGTTTGACCTGGGTGGGGTTGGCATGCCGATGGGAGCATATATTCCTCCCAAAATAGTAAGTCTCTCTCTGTACAGTATTAGTATGATAGTATATTATTGCAGTGTCAGATTAGTATGCAGAATAGGTGTTTTGTATTTATATAATGGCCTTGTCCTCTGCAACAAGCAGTTAGATGGATATAGCTGCTATATGATACTGCTGCAGTGCTGTAGAGGCGTTCTGATGGCATCCTGTGTCTTCAGGTGTGGCTCCCGGCCATGAAGGCTAAAGGTCTGGAGATTTCTGGGACCTTCGCTCGGCGTGCTGGAGTCATCCAGATGGAGCTGATCCTCACCAACAAGGCCATGAGCGTCATGACCGACTTTGCCATCCAGTTCAACAGGAACAGGTGAGAGGACCACACTGTGACTGATGTGAGCTCACATTCTGAATGACTGTCATTGAACGCATCCATCTCTGGTCTGAATGTGATTTCCTCTTGGGTGGTTTCTGGTTCTGACTTGGACTCATCTTTCTCTAGTTTTGGACTGGCCCCTGCCGGCCCTCTCCAGGTCCTCACCCCTCTCGGCCCAAACCAGACAATTGAAGTCAGCCTCCCCCTCAGCACTGTCGGGCCAGTCATGAAGATGGACCCTCTCAACAACCTGCAGGTAACCTTCCCACAACATTAGTTGTACAGGATGTTTCAGAAAACTAGGCTGTGTGAAGAGTTAATTGTTTTAAATGTCAGCTTGACATATTGTTACCACATGTGATGTCAGCTTTGGCCTTGACATACAGTTCCTTCAGAAAGTATTAACACCCCTTGACCCCTTCACACCTCTTGACTTTTTCCACATTTTGTTGTTACAGCCTGAATTTAAATGGATTACATTGAGATTGTGTCACTGGCCTACACGCAATACCCCATAATGTCAAAGTGGAGTTATGTTTTTAGTAATGTTTACAAATTAATTAAATGAAATGCTTATGTCTTGAGTCAATACAAATTCAATCATTTTGTTATGGCAAGCCACATAAGTTGCATGGACTCACTCTGTGTGCAAAGTAGTGTTTTAACATGATTTTTGAATGACTACAGTGCCTTGCGAAAGTATTCGGCCCCCTTGAACTTTGCGACTTTTTGCCACATTTCAGGCTTCAAACATAAAGATATAAAACTGTATTTTTTTGTGAAGAATCAACAACAAGTGGGACACAATCATGAAGTGGAACGACATTTATTGGATATTTCAAACTTTTTTTTAACAAATCAAAAACTGAAAAATTGGGCGTGCAAAATTATTCAGCCCCCTTAAGTTAATACTTTGTAGTGCCACCTTTTGCTGCGATTACAGCTGTAAGTCGCTTGGGGTATGTCTCTATCAGTTTTGCACATCGAGAGACTGACATTTTTTCCCATTCCTCCTTGCAAAACAGCTCGAGCTCAGTGAGGTTGGATGGAGAGCATTTGTGAACAGCAGTTTTCAGTTCTTTCCACAGATTCTCGATTGGATTCAGGTCTGGACTTTGACTTGGCCATTCTAACACCTGGATATGTTTATTTTTGAACCATTCCATTGTAGATTTTGCTTTATGTTTTGGATCATTGTCTTGTTGGAAGACAAATCTTCTCCTTGTATGAGCTGAAAGTTTAGAGGGACGGTCAGGTCTTGGTAGATTTGCAGTGGTCTGATACTCCTTCCATTTCAATATTATCGCTTGCACAGTGCTCCTTGGGATGTTTAAAGCTTGGGAAATCTTTTTGTATCCAAATCCGGCTTTAAACTTCTTCACAACAGTATCTCGGACCTGCCTGGTGTGTTCCTTGTTCTTCATGATGCTCTCTGCGCTTTTAACGGACCTCTGAGACTATCACAGTGCAGGTGTATTTATACGGAGACTTGATTACACACAGGTGGATTGTATTTATCATCATTAGTCATTTAGGTCAACATTGGATAATTCAGAGATCCTCACTGAACTTCTGGAGAGTTTGCTGCACTGAAAGTAAAGGGGCTGAATAATTTTGCACGCCCAATTTTTCAGTTTTTGATTTGTTGTTAAAGTTTGAAATATCCAAAAAATGTCGTTCCACTTCATGATTGTGTCCCACTTGTTGTTGATTCTTCACAAAAAAATACAGTTTTATATCTATGTTTGAAGCCTGAAATGTGGCAAAAGGTCGCAAAGTTCAAGGGGGCCGAATACTTTCGCAAGGCACTGTATCTCATCTCTGTACCCCACACATAAATTTATCTGTAAGGTCCCTCAGTCGAGCAGTGAAATTCAACCACAAAGACCAGGGATGTTTTCGAATGTCTCACACAAAAAAAAAAGACATTCTAAATCCTTTTGAGCATTATGAAGTTATTAATAACACTTTAAATGGTGTATCAATACACTCAGTGCCTACAAAGATACAGGTGTCCTTCCTAATTTAGTTGCTGTAGAGGAAGGAAACTGCTCAGGGATTTCACTGAGGCCAATGGTGACTTTTTAAAACAGTTATAGAGTTTAATGGCTGTGATAGGAGAACTAAGGGTGGATCAACAAAATTGTAGTTACTCCACAATACTAACCTAAATACTAACCTAAATGACAGAGTGAAAAGAAGAGAGCCTGTACAGAATACAAATATTCTCAAAACATGCATCCGGTTTGCAATAATGTATTTTTAGGATAAAACTAAATGTAATCGCGTTAAGCACAGGCAAAATCCTAGAAAACCTGGTTCAGTCTGGTTTCCAACAGACATGGGGAGATCAATTCACCTTTCAGCAGTACAATAACCTAAAACACAAGGCCAAATATACACTGGAGTTGCTTACCAAGACGACATTGAATGTTCTGGAGTGGCCTAGTTACTGGTTGGACTTAAATTGTTTTGAAAATCAATGGCAAGACTTGAAAATCGCTGTCTAGCAATGATCAACAAGCAACTTGACAGAGCTTGAAGAATTTGAAAAAGTGTGCAAATATTGTACAATCCAGGTGTGTAACACTCTTAGAGACTTACCCAGAAAGACTTACAGCTGCCAAAGCTCATTCTACTTATGTAAATGACATTTCTGTATTTAATTTTCAATAAATTAGCAAACATTTCTAAAAACATGTTTTTACTCGTCATTATGGGGTGTTGTGTAGATAGATGGGTGAGATCTATTGAATTCATGCTGCAACAAAAAAAAGTTGAATAAGTCAAGGTGTATGAATACTTTGAAGGAACTGTATGCCTTGTTAAATTATACAGTACAGCCCCCAGCTGATGTTATTCGCTTCACATTGTCTTAGCTAGGGCTGGGCAGAATATTGTATTGATGCAGGGACCGGTTTGTGTTTTTACTTTACCTTCTATACCGGTATTTGAATGTTTAGGTTTGTTAAATGTGATACGCCATGTGTAATGTCAATTTGTATAGTTTGTTACTTGAGTCATCTCTCTCAGCTCTTTCTCCCGGTGCCACTTTCCACACACACCTAGCCACGCCCCCTGTCACTCAAGGCGCGCATTTGATGTTACTCAACCACGAGACACTTGTGTTCAGTCTGCATGGTCAATGCAACAATACTGTTTTCACTTTGCTTCTTAATATAAATCCACTAGCGTTCAATAATGACACAATTAGTTTGTGTTTCTTACATCAGCAAACAGCTAATTTATTTTCTTGGCAAGTTGCCCTAAATCTTGTGACGCTTATTGTTAGCCGCTAATAAATGTACAGAGTAAGAGCAAACGTAGCTAGCTAATACTGCCTGATTAATACCAGTGATGGTGTAGACCTGAATTGGCATGTTGTTTCTGCAACAGTATCTTTTAAATCAAAGAGGAATATGCAAAGCAAGAATATGTTAGCTACATGAAGTAGCTAAGAGAGAACATGCAATGTAGCCAAAGCTTATAGGATCCCCTAGGAAACACGTGTCAACACTGTAGTTTCTACCCTGTCACAATAAATCCTCTGGCATTTTAATTCGTTGTCATCTCAAACAACACTGTATTCAAAGTACCCACTATTCTGTTCTAACTATATATTAGAATAGTCATTCCATTTCCACGATTCCAACAGTTTTGCTCTAATTCGCAAGTCAAATCCTAATTGCAACATTTGGTTAAATATAAGTCCTAGATTATTAGCCCATATCCTGCAGCCCTATGTGGCAGGGTGGAAATTCAAAATTGAGCGGTGGTGTAAAGTATTTTGAAAGTTTTTTTTTTTTTGCTTTTTTTTTTGTTGCTATCTGTACTTTACTTTACTATTATTTTTGATAACTTTTACTTCACTACATTCCTAAATAAAATACTGTACTTTTTACTCCATACATTTTTGAATGCTTAGCAGGACAGGGAAATGGTCCAATTCACGCACTTGTCAAGAGAACATCCCTGGTCATCTACTGCCTCTGATCTGGAGGATTCACTAAACACATGTTTTGTTTGTAAATTATGTCTGACTGTTGGAGTGTGCCCCTGGCTATCTGTAAAAAAATAAAATGGTGACATTACTTAAGTATATTTAAAACCAAATACTTTTAGACTTTAACTCTAGTAGTATTTTATTGGGTGACTTTTGCTTGAGTAATTTTCTATTAATTTATCTTTTACTCAAGTATGACAATTGGGTACTTTTTCCACCACTGCAATTGAGTGCAGGAAATGCAGAAATGATAAAAGTGCTGAAATTTATTTTGGTTGAATTATAAAACAGTATAAAACAATCAGAATGGAGAAAGACTCTTTGAAATCACTTAGAATGTATGTGTTGCCACCCTAGGATCACTCACTACTCATAAAGCACCCTAGGATCACTCACTACTCATAAAGCACCCTAGGGTCACTCACTACTCATAAAGCACCCTAGGGTCACTCACTACTCATAAAGCACCCTGGGGTCACTCACTACTCATAAAGCACCCTGGGATCACTCACTACTCATAAAGCACCCTAGGATCACTCACTACTCATAAAGCACCCTGGGGTCACTCACTACTCATAAAGCACCCTGGGATCACTCACTACTCATAAAGCACCCTAGGATCACTCACTACTCATAAAGCACCCTAGGATCACTCACTACTCATAAAGCACCCTAGGGTCACTCACTACTCATAAAGCACCCTAGGATCACTCACTACTCATAAAGCACCCTAGGGTCACTCACTACTCATAAAGCACCCTGGGGTCGGTCACGGCTCATAAAGCACCCTGGGGTCACTCACGGATCATACAGCACCCTGGGGTCACTCACGGATCATAAAGCACCCTGGGGTCACTCACGGATCATAAAGCACCCTGGGGTCACTCACGGCTCATAAAGCACCCTGGGGTCACTCACGGCTCATAAAGCACCCTGGGGTCACTCACGGCTCATAAAGCACCCTGGGGTCACTCACTACTCATAAAGCACCCTAGGGTCACTCACTACTCATAAAGCACCCTGGGGTCACTCACGGATCATACAGCACCCTGGGGTCACTCACGGATCATACAGCACCCTGGGGTCACTCACGGATCATAAAGCACCCTGGGGTCACTCACGGATCATAAAGCACCCTGGGGTCACTCACGGCTCATAAAGCACCCTGGGGTCACTCACGGCTCATAAAGCACCCTGGGGTCACTCACGGCTCATAAAGCACCCTGGGGTCACTCACGGCTCATAAAGCACCCTGGGGTCACTCACGGCTCATAAAGCAAATGTAGAACTTTTTAGTCAGCAACTAAAAATACCGTCAAACAGTCTTCGCGTCCATTTAAAAAAACTACTGTGATATAATACTTTGGACATATTGCCCAGCCCTAGTCTTAGCTGTGTCATGGCTTCACCTCAAACCATGTTCAAATAATGTCAGGTTATTTAAATTCCTGTGCTACAGAAACTAAGGATGAAATATGACCTAAGAAAGTCTCTGGAACTAGTTTTAGTTTTTAGTTCAGAACCATAACTGAGACGGGGCCTTTGGATAAGAGCAGTCCGACGACTTGGAGGGACGAGAGGCTGGAACGAGGGTGGAAGGATGCAACGTTGTGCATCTGGTGAGATGAGATGAGAGAGTCCAGGAGAAATGAGCGAGAGGGGGGGGGATAGTCGTTAGAGGTCACCCCACTCTGTGGTATTAGTCTACACCACGGCTCTGCTCTGTTTCCCTTGGCGCCAACACTGCTCCTCCCAGCCGGCTGTATTCCTACAGGAGGAGGAAAAGCTGTGGCCTCTGTACTGTACCTGCTGACTGTTATTTAGCCAACAGTCACGTTCTCGTATCAGCTGATGGAAATACTTTACTCATCACTGCTAAACTATTTGATCCATACAGGCCCAGGACTTGTATGATGGTACTGTAGGCTATAAAAACAAATAGTTTAGCAGCAGTGATAATAAAACGGTTTCCATTATTATCCAGTCAGTTGTGGAAGGTTCGAGAGAGACGTAGGGCGACCGAGAGATACAGAATAGCCTTACTGCAGTATAGACAACCTGTCAGGCAGAGAGGCACTCTGTCCACACAGCACCAATACTACCTTATGGATTATGCAAGAGTTTCTCCTGTCATGCCCTTCCTGCCACAGGCTTAACTGAACCTCATGGTCCTCATCACTCTTCTATAGAGCAGGCTGATCAATACGGTGACTGCTCCAGGCTCCACAAAGTTCTTAGAGACTAGACTGTGGTTTAATCCCAACTGTTCCCTATATTGTGTGGGCCCTGGTCAAAAAATAGTGTACTATAAAGGGAATAGGGTGCCATTTGGGATGCATCCTATGTGAAGCTTCAATGAAGATGTAGTCAAATGGCCTTTTATGCATCTTCTGGTCTATGGACAAATAGTTTTTTTATTTTTTATAGCATGCTTTCTTTATTCTCAAGTTGTCCGAGGAAGAACAGAATGGATAAACGTTGAGGGAGGAATAAAAGATGTTGCCTTAGCAATTGGGCCTCACAAATACAGAGAAAGGGATAGAGAGAGAGAGAGAGAGAGATCACATTGTGTAGTAGAATACAGAGTGCAGTGGATGCTATCGTGTGTGTTGTCGTCTCCACAGGACAGTAACCTCTTGTTCAATAACCCCACACATGCCCTGCAGTGTCTGTCCTTTCAGACCACTTGAAAACAGTGAGTCATAGATTGCCCTCTTCATCTCTCCGTCCTCTCCCTCCTCTCTCTCCCCCTCCCCTCTGTATGATCACTCTCACAGGTGGCTGTGAAGAACAACATTGACGTCTTCTACTTCAGCTGCCAATACCCCATCAGCATGCTGTTTGTGGAAGATGGAAAGATGGGTGAGTGTCTGAATAAACTACTCAGTGAATCAGTGCGTCACTGTTGATTTTAGAGTTTTGATTTATTAGGATCCCCATTTGCCGACGCCAATGGCGACAGCTAGTCTTACTGGGGACAGACACAAATCAAAAAATACATTACAGACAAAAGACTTTACAATTGACATGCATTCAAAAACATGAACATATTGTGTCACCTATCAATAGCCTCAAACCAGGATAAGGTCAGCCCCTGACCATTACCTCAATCTCCTAGAAGCTGTGTTTGTGTGCACACAAGTATCTTGTCATGCATTTGCTCTCAGATCACACAATCCTGACGTTGGGTCCAATTTGCCCTGTTCTTTTCCCGCTCTGGTTGATTGGTTCTGGGGGAATGTGGGGGTGTCTGTCCCCCTGTGGAGACTGCAGATGGGGGAGCAGTAGGAACACTGCTGGGAGCTAATGTTCCGGATCCTAAAAGCGCAGCAGGGACCGCACTGTTCAGCACCGCAACAAATTGTTTACCTTTCATTTGTTTTTTATTTCCATTTGCTTTCTCGTCCTCGGTCTCCCTCGTATTTTGCTTTCTTTCTTTCACTGTTTGTCAATTTTTCCCACCACCTGAACTCTTCTTTGTATCCCTCCCCAGAGCGTCAGGTGTTCCTGGCCACTTGGAAAGACATTCCTAATGACAACGAGTCTCAGTTCCAGATCAAAGACTGTCATCTCAACTCAGGTGAGACAGACAAACACGGAGGGATAAAAGGAGAGGGGAGAGGAGGAGAATGTGTACCTCTACATGCTATATGTGTTAAGACAGCTTGACATGTAACCTGGGATGTGGGCTGTGGAAACAGACTGGAGCTCTGACCGGACATGGTTCTATCTATCTATTTAATGGATACACAGTGCATTTCGAAAGTATTCAGACCCCTTGAATTTTTCCACATTTTGTTACAGCGTTTGTCTAAAATGTATTCAATTGTTTGTTTTTTTGTCCCTCATCGATCTACACTCAATACCTCATAATGACAAGGTGAAAACATGTTTTTAGAAATTTTGGCAAATTTGTTCAAAATTAAAAACTGAAATAACTTATTTACATAAGTATTCAGACCCTTTGCTATGAGACTCAATTGAGCTCCGGTGCATCCTGTTTCCATTGATCATCCTTGAGATGTTTCTACAACTTGATTGGAGTCCACCTGTGGTAAATTCAATTGATTGTACTTGATTTGGGAAGGCACACACCTGTCTATTTTAAGATCTCACAGTTGACAGTGCATGTCAGTGCAAAAACCAAGCCATGAGGTCAAAGGAATTGTCCGTAGAGCTCCGGGACAGGATTGTGTCGTGGCACAGATCTGGAGAAGAGTACCAAAAAATGTCTGCAGTATTGAAGGTCCCCAAGAACACAGTGACATCCATCATTCTTAAATGGAAGCAGTTTGAAACCATCAAGACTCTTTGTAGAGCTGGCCTTCCGTTCAACCGGAGCAAGGGTCTTGGTCAGGGAGGTGACAAAGAACCTGATGGTCACTCTGACAGAGCTCCGGCGTTCCTCTGTGAAGATGGGAGAACCTTCCAGAAGGAGACCCATCTCTGCAGTATTCATCCTGCCAAAAGGCCATGAGAAACCAGGTTCTTTGGTCTGAAGAAACCAAGATTGAACTCTTTGGCCTGAATGCCAAGCGTCACGTCTGAAAGAAACCTGGCACCATCACTACGGTGAAGCATGGTGGTGGCAGCATCATGCTTTGGGGATATTTTTCAGCAGCGGGGACATGGGAAACTTTCAGGATCGAGGGAAAGATGAAGGGAGCGAAGTACAGAGATCCTTGATGATAAATCTGCTCCAGAGAGCTCAGGACCTCAGACTGGGGCGATGGTTCACCTTCCAACAGGACAACGACCCTAAGCACTCAGCCAAGCCATGTCTCTGAATGTCCTTGAGTGGCCCAGCCAGAGCCCGCACTTGAACCCGATCGAACATCTCTGGAGAGACCTGAAAATAGCTATGCCATCCAACCTGACCGAACTTGAGAAGATCTGCAAAGAAGAATGGGACAAACTCCCCAAATACAGGTGTGTCAAGCTTGTAGCGTCATACCCAAGAAGACCTTAGGTTAATCGCTGCCAAAGGTGCTTCAACAAAGTATTGAGTAGAGTCTGAATACTTATGTAAATGTGATATTTCAGTTTTTTTATTTGTAATATATTTGCTACAATTTCTACACCTGTTTTTTGCTTTGTCATTGTGTGTGTAGATTGAGGGGGGAAAAACAATTCAATCCATTTTAGAATAAGGCTGTAACGTAACAAAGTAGAAAAAGTCTAGAGGTCTGAATACTTCCTCAATGCACTTTATTTCGTTAGGTAACCTGCTCACCTTATTTACATGTGATAATTAGATTTTACACAAGCATGAAAACGGTTGGGTCTGAGCTAAATGACTAATGCCAGCTTATAGTATATTTTCCTTAATAGATTTAATTTCCTGTAGATTGAAAATTGATGGTTTAGACCTTCCTGTAGTGTGACAGAGAGACAAGGGCAAGTTAATTAAGGAGTATATCTTTGCTATGCAAGGTAGTTTAAACAGAGTGACTGTAATTGAAAATTAAGAGTTTAGCTTTTGAATGAAAAAGCTAGAGCTTAGTTAGACTATGGCAGAGTTTTATCAGTGCTCTGCAGATGAATAAAGCCACAGACATGAAAAGAGACTTGTGTTTCAGAAAGCTCCATTTCGCTGAATTCTTTCTATGCCTGTTATACACTATATATACAAAAGTATGTGGACACCCCTTGAGAGTGGATTTGGCCGTTTCAGCCACACCCGTTGCTGACGGGTGTAAAATCAAGCACACAGCCATGCAATCTCCATAGACAAACATTGGCAGTAGAATGGCCTTACTGAAGAGCTCAGGGATGCCACCTTTCCAACAAGTCAGTTTTTTGTGGTTCGGGCTAGGCCCCTTAGTTCCAGTGAGGGGAGATCTTAACGCTACAGCATACAATGACATACTAGACTATTCTGTGCTTCCAACTTTGTGGCAACTGTTTGGGGAAGGCCCTTTCCTATTTCAGCATGACAATGCCCCTGTGGAAAAGAAACGCGAGGTCAATACAGAAATGGTTTGTCAAGATCGGTGTGGAAGAACTTGACTGGCCTGCACAGAGCTGGTTCCATTATGGTTCTGATTGCAATGCTGTCCCCAAACCCCTTCACATTTTAAAGTTGAACAGTAAAATAGCTGAAGGTCCAGGCCTCTGCATGGAGGCCTATTAGATAGCCATCATATTGCTTCATTCTGATTCCCTCAGTTATAGTAGATTGTTTTAAATACAGGAGCTGGCGCACGCCCAGAATAATAGTTTGTGTGGAGGTGCTGACTGACGGCAAATAAACTATCAACATAATGTTGCACACTCCATGTATTGTCTCCCAGAAATGTAATGGGTATTTACCGTTTCGGCATCACTGTGCTTTCCTCAGGTTAATGTCATGAATACTTGAACCAGGTTATGTATGCACAGTGCAATTAGTGTAACCAATGACAGTAGTAAGAGGTGTGTCATAATGATTAAGTTAATTCAAATGAATTAGTGAAACTGTTCAAAAAATAGTATATGGCGTATTAAATAAATATATTATGCTATTATCATATAGACACATAATGGAATATAGTACATCCTATTAGCGTCAACCTACATTATTGTTTCATTAAATTTCACGATTTTGTATTTCATTTTTGTTACATGTAATCTTTTGGTTCAACCTTGATATATAATGTACATCATCAACAGGGGGAACATATTAGGTGTACGCTAAGAAGCTGTACAAATAATTGTTCAATTTACAAGACTTGTTTATATGAAGGGTCTGAGATCAAAGTCAGTATTCAGACCACTAGGGGTCAATGTTTTTGGATAGGATATCCAGTAAGCCTCCCTTTTGAGGTAGTAGGATCTCGATGTTACCTCCTCTCCTTGGTAGAGCAACATACTCAATGCCTGTGTATTTGAGGGAGGAGATTGGATGGTTAGCTTCAACAAAGTGAGCTGCTACTGGATAGTCAATGTTCTTACACCTGATTGAGCAGCGGTGTTCAGCTATGCATTGTTTTAATTGTCTTTTTGTTTGTCCTACATAGGCTTTTCCACATTTCCAGGTGATGAGGTAGATTACTCCATTGGTCTTGCATGAGATGATACTCCTAAAGGGGATCTTTCGACCTGTATGTGGGTGTCTGAAGAAAGATGTTTTTATGGTGCTATTGCACTGTGTGCATGAGCCACATTTGTAGTTCCCATTTGGGATAGGTGTCAAGAGTGTCTGAGTGGGCTCAGGGGGCATGTCAGATCTCACCAAACTCTCCTATATTGCGACCTGTTGATGATGTACATTATATATTAAGGTTGAACCAAGGGATTACATGTAACAAAAATGAAATACGAAATTATTATGTGAAATTCAATGAAACAACAATGTATGTTGATGTACAATATTCCATTGTTTCTATATGGTAACAATAGCATAATATATCTCATATGCTATACACTATTTTTTTTTTTAAAGTTTCACTAATTCATTTTAATTGAATCATTATGACACACCCCTCACTACTGTCATTGGTTACACTAATTGCACTGTGTGCATACAACCTGGTTCAAGTATTCATGACATTACCCTGAGGAAGGCACAGTGATGCCAAAACGTTGGTAAATACACATTCAATTGCTGGGAGACTGTACATGGAGTGTGTGACTTTCTTTATTTTGATAGTTTATAGTAGACAACCTGTAACACAAGCCTAACAACACCCAGGGGCTACTTATCAATGTTTTATTTAGTGAACATGTGGCAATGAACCAGTGTTTGCCTGGGAGAAAATGATTGAAAAAAATGTATATAATTTTTTTCAATCATTTTCTCCCAGGCAAACACTGGTTCATATATACACTACCGGTCAAAAGTTTTAGAACACCTACTTGTTAAAAGATTTTTCTTTATTTTTACTTTTTTCTACATTATAGAATAACAATGATGCCATCTAAACTATGAAATAACTCGCATGGAATCATGTAGTAACCAGAAAAGCGTTAAACAAATCAAAATATATTGTATTTGAGTTTCTTCAAGTAGCCACCCTTTGCCTTGATTACAACTTTGCACACTCTTTCATTCTCTCAACCAGCTTCATGAGGTAGTCACCTGGGATGCATTTCAATTAACATGTGTGCCTTGTTAAAAGTTCATTTGTGGAATTTCTTAATGTGTTTAAGCCAATCAGTTGTGTTGTGACAAGGTAGGAGGGTATACAGAAGAGAGCCCTATTTGGTAAAAGACCAAGTCCATATTATGCCAAGAACAGCTCAAATAAGCAAAGAGAAATGACAGTCCATCATTACTTTAAGACATGAAGGTCAGTCAATCCGGAAAATGTAAAGGACTTTGAAAGTTTCTTCAAATGCAGTCACAAAAACCATCAAGCGCAGGAAAGGAAGACCCAGAGTTACCTCTGCTGCAGAGGATACGTTCATTAGTTTCCAGCCTCAGAAATTGCAGGCCAAATAAATGCTTCAGAGTTCAAGTAACAGACACATCTCAACATCAACTGTTCTGAGGAGACTGTGTGCATCAGGCCTTCATGGTTGAATTGCTGCAAAGAAACCACTACTAAAAAGGACACCAATAAGAAGAAGAGACTTGCTTGGGCCAAGAAACACGAGAAATGGACATAAGATCGGTGGAAATTTGAATTTTGGTCGAGTCCAAATTTGAGATTTTTGGTTCCAACTGCCGTGTCTTTGTGAGATGCGGTGTGGGTGAACAGATTATCTCTGCATGTGTATTTCTCACAGTAAAGGAGGTGTGATGGTGTCGGGGTGTTTTTCTGGTGACACTGTCTGGGATTTATTTAGAATTCTAGACACACTTAACCAGCATGGCTACCACAGCATTCTGCAGCAATACGGCATCCCATCTGGTTTGCGCTTAGTGGGACTATCATTTGTTTTTCAACAGGACAGTGACCCAAAACACACCTCCAGGCTGTGTAAGGGCTATTTGACAAAGCAGAGTAATGGAGTGCTGCATCAGATGACCTGGCGCCACAATCCCTGACCTCAAACCAATTGAGATGGTTTGGGATGAGTTGGACCACAGAGTGAATGAAAAGCAGCCAACAAGGGCTCTGCATATGTGGGAACTCTTTCAAGACTGTTGGAAAAGCATTCCAGGTGAAGCTGGTTGAGAGAATGCCAAGTGTGCACGGCTGTCAAGGCAAAGGGTAGCTTTTTAAAGAATTTCAAATATAAATAAGTGTTTAACACTTTTGGTTACTACATGTGATATGTCCATCGTTTTGATGTCTTCATTATTATTCTACACCATAGAAAATAAAGAAACCCTCACAACGCTGATAATAGCAAACCGCTCTCCCACACGGTTGGACGTACGGCCAAATTCTCAAATGATTTTACAGGCGGCTTATGGTAGAGAAATTAACGTTAAATTATCTAGCAACCGCTCTGGTGGACATTCCTGAAGTCAGCATGAGAATTGCACACTCCCTCAACTTGAGACATCTGTGGCATTGTGCTGTGTGACAAAACTGCCCCCAGAAGAAGGTTCACCTGTTTAATGATCATGCTGTTTAATCAGCTCCTTGATATGCCAGACCTGTCAGGTGGATGGATTATTTTGGCAAAGGAGAAATGCTCACTAACAGGGATGTAATTTGTGCACAACATTTGAGAGAAATAAGCTTTTTCCTCATCAATCTACACCCAATACCCCATAATGACAAAGCAAAAACGGGTTTTTAAGAATGTTACAATTAAATTTGACAAGTATTCAGACCCTTTAACTCAGTACTTTGTTGAAGGACCTTTTGGCAGCGATTTTAGCATAGTCTTCATGGGTAGGACTCTACAAGCTTGGCACACCTGTATTTGGGGGGTTTTTCACATTCTTCTCTGCAGATCCTCTGAAGCTCTTTCAGTTTGGATGGGGAGCGTTTCTGCACAGCTATTTTCAGGTCTCTCCAGAGACGTTCGATCAGGTTCAAGTCCGGGCACTGGCTGGGCCACTCAAGGACATTCAGACTTGTCCCGAAGCCACTCCTACGTTGTCTTGGCTGTGTGCTTAGGGTCATTGTCCTGTTGGAAGGTGAACATTCACCCCAGTCTGAGGTCCTGAGTGCTCTGGAGCAGGTTTCATCAAGGATCTCTCTGTACTTTGCTCCATTAATCTTTTCCTCGATCCTGACTAGTCTTCCAGTCACTGTAAAACATCCCCAAAGCATGATGCTGACACCACTGTGCTTCACCGTAGGGATGGTGGCAGGTTTCCTCCAGGCGTGACGGTTGGCATTCAGGCCAAAGAGTTCAATCTTGGTTTCATCAGACCAGAGAATCTTGTTTCTCATGGTCTGAGTCTTTAGGTTCCTTTTGACAAATTCCAAACAGGCTGTCGTACCTTTTACTGAGGCGTGGCTTCCATCTGGCCACTCTACCATAAATTACTGATTGGTGGAGTGCTGCAGAGATGGTTGTATTTCTGGAAGGTTCTCCCGTCTCCACAGAAGAACTCTGGAGCTTGGTCAGGGAGGTGACCAAGAACCTGATGGTCACTCTGACAAAGGCCCTTCTCCCCCAATTGCTCAGTTTGGCCGGGTGGCCAGCTCTCTGAAAAGTGTTGGTGGTTCCATTCTTCTTCCATTTAAGAATGGTGGATGCCACTGTGTTCTTGGGGACCTTCAGTGCTGCAGAAATGTTTTGTTACCCTTCCCCAGATCTGTGCCTTGACACAATCCTGCCTCGGTGCTCTACGGACAATTCCTTCGACCTCAGGGCTTGGTTTTTGCTCTGACATGCACAGTCAACTGTTGGACCTTTTTTTGTTGATAGGTGTGTGCCTTTACAAACTATTGCTTCTCTTTTGACCCAATGATCACTCGGCTACACAGCTGATGCCAACTGGACTTTTCAATAACACGGTACCTCATTTTGTTTACCTGTCGGCCCAAGCCTCAAACTCTGGTCCTCTATGTACCTAACTGACCCGCTCTGCCCATTCATCACCATTTACCTGTTGTTGTCTTAGCTCTCTTGATCAACACCTCTGATTGCTTTATGCCTCTCTGTCAATATGCCTTGTCTACTGCTGTCTTGGCTAGTTCTTAATGTTGTATTTCACTGTAGAGCCCTCAGTCTAGCTCAAAATGCCTTGGATAGCTCTTTTGTCCCACTCCACACACATGCGGAGACCTCACCTGGTTTACAACGTGTCTCATCGTCACTCAACGCCTAGGTTTACCTCCACTGTACTCACATCCTACCATACCCTTCTCTGTACATTAGGCCTTGAATCTATTCTACCACGCCCAGAAATCTGTTCCTTTTATTCTCTGTCCCCAACGCTCTAGATGACCAGTTCTTATATCCTTTAGCCGTACCCTTATCCTACTCCTCCCCTGTTCCTCTGGTGATGTAGAGGTTAACCCAGGCTCTGTAGCCCCCAGTTCCACTCCTATTCCCCAGGCGCTATCATTTGTTGACTTCTGTAACCGTAAAAGCCTTGGTTTCATGCATGTTACCATCAGAAGCCTCCTCCCTATGTTTGTTTTATTCACTGCTTTAGCACACCGTCAACCCTGATGTCCTAGCCGTGTCTGAATCCTGGCTTAGGAAGGCCACCAAAAATTCTGAAATTTCCATCCCTAACTACAAAATTTTCCACCAAGTTAGAACTGCCAAAGGGGGTGGTTAGCCTGTAGAGTTCTGTCATGCTATCCAGGTCTGTGCCCAAACAGTTTGAGCTTCTACTTTTAAAAATACACTTTTCCAGAAACAAGTCTCTCACGGCTGCCACTTTCTAAACGACCTGGCCCGGGTATCCTGGAAGGATATTGACCTTATTCCATCAGTAGAGGATGCCTGGTTATTCTTTAAAAGTGCTTTCCTCACCATCTTAAATAAGCATGCCCCGTTCAAAAAAAATTAGAACTATCAACAGATATAGCCCTTGGTTCACTCCAGACCGGACTGCCCTTGCTTTCCACCTGGCTACCCCTACCCCGGTCAACAGCTCTGCACCCCCCACAGCAACTTGCCCAAGCCTCCCCCATTTCTCCTTCACCCAAATCCAGATAGCTGATGTTCTGAAAGAGCTGCAAAATCTGGACCCCTACAAATCAGCAGCGCTAGACAATCTAGACCCTCTTTATCTAAAATGATCCGCCACAATTGTTGCAACCCCTATTACTAGCCTGTTCAACCTCTCTCTTGTATTGTCTGATATCCCTAAAGATGGGAAAGCTTCCGCGGTCATCGGAGACACTCTAGACCCAAACTGTTACAGACCTATATCTATCCTAGCCTGCCTTTTGTAAGGTATTCGAAAGCCAAGTTAAACAGATCACCTACCATTTCAAATCTCACAGTACCTTCTCCGCTATGCAAGCTGGTTTCCGAGCTGGTGCACCTCAGTCACGCTCAAGGTCCTAAACGATATCATAACCGCCATCGATAAAAGACAGTACTGTGCAGCTGTCTTCATCGACCTGGCCAAGGATTTCGACTGTCAATCACCCCATTCTTATCGACAGACTCAACAGCCTTGGTTTCTCAAATGACTGCCTTGCCTGGTTTATCAACTACTTCTCTGATAGAGTTCAGTGTGTCAAATCGGAGGGCCTGTGTTCCGGACCTCTGGCAGTCTCTATGGGAGTGCCACAGGGTTCAATTCTCAGGCCAACTCTTTTCTCTGTACACACAAATGATGTCGCTTTTGCTGCTGGTGATTCTCTGATCCACCTCTACACAGGCAAAACCGTTCTGTATACATCTGGCTCTTCTTTGGATGCTGTGTTAACTAACCTCCAGACGAGCTTCAATGCCATGCAACACTCCTTCCGTGGCCTCCAACTGCTCTTATATGCAAGTAAAACTAAATGCAACTCATCCTTTGGCTGCCTTTCCTTACAGTTCTTTGCTGCCAATGACAGGAACAAATTGCAGAAATCACTGAAGCTGGAGACGCATCTCCCTCACTAACTTTAAGCATCAGCTGTCAGAGCAGCATACCGATCATTGCACCTGTATATAGCCCATCTGTAAATAGCCCACCCAACTACCTCATCCCCATGTTATTTATTTTTTTGCTCCTTTGCACCGCAGTATCTCTACTTGCACATTCATCTTCTGCACATCTATTACTCTAGTGTTTTAATTGCTAAATTGTAATTATTTCGCCACTATGGAACATTTATTGCCTTACCTCCCTAATCTTACTACATTTGCACACACTGTATATAGATTTTTATATTGTGTTATTGACTGTACGTTTGTTTATCCCATGTGTAACTCTGTTGTTTGTGTCGCACTGCTTTTCTGTATCTTGGCCAGGTCGCAGTTGTAAATGAGAACTTGTTCTCAACTGGCCTACCTGGTTAAATAAAGGTGAAATAAATCAAATGTCCAGTCAATTGAATTTACCACAGGTGAACTCCCAGGTTGTAGATGCATCTCAAGGATGATCAATGGAAACAGATGCACCTGAGCTCAATTTCGAGTCTCATAGCAAAGGGTCTGAATACTTATGTAAATAAGGTATTTCTGTTTTTATTTTTAATAAATGTGCACATATTTCTAAACCTGTGTTTTTCTTTGTCATTATAGGTATTTTGTGTAGATTGCAAAAAATATATATTTAATACATTTTAGAATAAGGCTGTATAGTAACAAAATGTGGAAAAGGTCTAGGGGTTTGAACTTTCTGAAGTCACTGACAATATAACGTTTTAAAATGTGAACTGTGTATTTCAAGTTTATTCTCTTATCCCCCAAAACAGATGCAGCCAGCAGCAAGCTGCAGGGCAGTAACATCTTCACCATAGCCAAGCGCACGGTGGAGGGCCAGGACATGCTTTACATGTCCATCAAACTGTCCAATGGCATCTGGGTGCTGGCTGAACTGAGGGTGCAGGCTGGAAACCCCAACTACACGGTGAGCACAGGGACAGGGGATTGACTGAGAACAACTTGTTATTAAAGGAGAGAGAAATCTAGGAAAGACGGGTGGATAAGAATCACTTCAGTGACAGCAGAGCGGAGTGTAGGGATGGAGTGGGGATGAATAGAGATGGGCATGATCTGGAGTGTAGGGATGGAGTGGGGATGAATAGAGATGGGCATGATCTGGAGTGTAGGGATGGAGTGGGGATGAATAGAGATGGGCATGATCTGGAGTGTAGGGATGAATGGAGATGGGCATGATCTGGAGTGTAGGGATGAATGGAGAAGATGGGCATGATCTGGAGTGTGGGGATGAGTAAAGATGGGCATGATCTGGAGTGTAGGGATGAATGGAGATGGGCATGATCTGGAGTGTAGGGATTAATAAAGATGGGCATGATCTGGAGTGTAGGGATGAATAAAGATGGGCGTGATCTGGAGTGTAGGGATGAATAAAGATGGGCGTGATCTGGAGTGTAGGGATGAATAAAGATGGGCGTGATCTGGAGTGTAGGGATGAATAAAGATGGGCGTGATCTGGAGTGTAGGGATGAATAAAGATGGGCGTGATCTGGAGTGTAGGGATGAATGGAGATGGGCGTGATCTGGAGTGTAGGGATGAATAAAGATGGGCGTGATCTGGAGTGTAGGGATGAATAAAGATGGGCGTGATCTGGAGTGTAGGGATGAATAAAGATGGGCGTGATCTGGAGTGTAGGGATGAATAAAGATGGGCGTGATCTGGAGTGTAGGGATGAATAAAGATGGGCGTGATCTGGAGTGTAGGGATGAATAAAGATGGGCGTGATCTGGAGTGTAGGGATTAATAAAGATGGGCGTGATCTGGAGTGTAGGGATTAATAAAGATGGGCGTGATCTGGAGTGTAGGGATGAATAAAGATGGGCGTGATCTGGAGTGTAGGGATGAATAAAGATGGGCGTGATCTGGAGTGTAGGGATGAATAAAGATGGGCGTGATCTGGAGTGTAGGGATGAATAAAGATGGGCGTGATCTGGAGTGTAGGGATTAATAAAGATGGGCGTGATCTGGAGTGTAGGGATTAATAAAGATGGGCGTGATCTGGAGTGTAGGGATGAATAAAGATGGGCGTGATCTGGAGTGTAGGGATGAATAAAGATGGGCGTGATCTGGAGTGTAGGGATGAATAAAGATGGGCGTGATCTGGAGTGTAGGGATGAATAAAGATGGGCGTGATCTGGAGTGTAGGGATTAAAAAAGATGGGCGTGATCTGGAGTGTAGGGATTAATAAAGATGGGCGTGATCTGGAGTGTAGGGATGAATAAAGATGGGCGTGATCTGGAGTGTAGGGATTAATAAAGATGGGCGTGATCTGGAGTGTAGGGATTAATAAAGATGGGCGTGATCTGGAGTGTAGGGATGAATAGAGATGGGCGTGGTCTGGAGTGTAGGGATGAATAGAGGTGGGGGTGATCTGGAGTGTAGGGATGAATAGAGGTGGGGGTGATCTGGAGTGTAGGGATTAATAAAGATGGGCGTGATCTGGAGTGTAGGGATGAATAGAGATGGGCGTGATCTGGAGTGTAGGGATGAATAGAGGTGTAGGGATGAATAGAGGTGGGGGTGATCTGGAGTGTAGGGATGAATAGAGATGGACATGATCTGGAGTGTAGGGATGGACATGATCTGGAGTGTAGGGATGGAGTGGGGATGAATAGAGATGGGCATGATCTGGAGTGTAGGGATGAATAAAGATGGGCGTGATCTGGAGTGTAGGGATGAATAGAGATGGGCGTGATCTGGAGTGTAGGGATAAATAGAGATGGGCGTGATCTGGAGTGTAGGGATAAATAGAGATGGGTGTGATCTGGAGTGTAGGGATGAATAGAGATGGGCATGATCTGGAGTGTAGGGATGGAGTGGGGAGGAATAGAGATGGGCATGATCTGGAGTGTAGGGATGAATAGAGATGGGCATGATCTGGAGTGTAGGGATGAATAGAGATGGGCATGATCTGGAGTGTAGGGATGAATAGAGATGGGCATGATCTGGAGTGGGTATGGGTGAGTGAGTCGTCATCACCACCAACCCTGCTGGCTAAGAGTATTTCACCGGGGTGTCTGTGTGTGTGTGTGTATTGTTTCATTTGTGACGCATTGTGTGTCAGTGTACTGTTGTCTGCTTACTTGGTTGTTAGCAGTAGCCCAGGACATTGTGCATGAGTATTTCAGAACAGTGACCTTGACGTGACTCCTCAGCCCATCTCGTTTGTCAATGTGCTTTAGGATCATGTTTTTATTCATTATACAGGCATTTACTGTCTTCCTTCCCCAGCCCAGATGAGTCCATTTCAGTCAGTCAATCTGTTTTAACCATCTCGCTCAAATGTAGCATTTTAAATGTAATTCCTCCACAGTTCATTGTGCATTCAGCTTGACTCATCTGTCAGTGGTTGAAGCCTCTGTATTTGTTGGTCTGTTGGTATTTTCGTTCAGGAGATGAATGAGTTTTCAGTCTGTGAAATGACTCAACTGAGGTGTTTGATCAGCCCTTGACTGTTTGTCTTGTTCTGTTAGTATGTCTGTAGTCATTTTTGTAGTTGATGTGTTTTTGTCTCCTCTTGTGCTGTTCTTAATTTGTCTAGGATTTAGAGGTTTTTTTTCTTCTTTTCATTTATATCTCTCAGCCTGAACACCTGTCAGGATATGCCCTCTTTCTGTTGCTTTCTCCTATTCCTACTACCCCTTAAGGCTCTCTTCCTCCCTACAGATGACTACCATCAGATCTTCACTGAAGATGCTAACATTTTTCACATGTGCAGCATGCACTCGCACATCTCTGTGCTGCTGCTGCTGCATGGATCTGATGCTCTCTCAGTACAACACGTGAAAGTCAACCTGACACATGCTTGTGTTGAGCAGTTATTTTTA
This sequence comes from Oncorhynchus mykiss, assembly GCF_057628025.1. NCBI lineage: Eukaryota > Metazoa > Chordata > Actinopteri > Salmoniformes > Salmonidae > Oncorhynchus > Oncorhynchus mykiss. Next base: position 61,501,023 of record NC_143032.1, on the reverse strand, counting down.
GCATGAGAAAAGAACACTGTGGATCGTACTCAGCCTGTGGGAAGATTCCACAGCTCCCTGTAGAAAGGCAGTAAAGCTGACATCAGTTAAGAAATTATGCCCTCCTAACTCTATATATTGGCTAGCTGACAACGTCACAAGCGATGCGCGTGATTCAGTGGGGCAAAAGTCTGTTGTGATTCTGGATGGCCAGATAGCTAACAATAATGCCAAGAAGCTGCCATGTGGGGAGTCGTAAGTGGCTCGTTTCAGCTAGTTGTCTTGTTCTTGATACCATTTTGAGGTGTCTTGACTGATGTCATGTCTATTTGCTAGGTAACCAACAACTGTAATAATGTATTTGAGAGAAGTGCTCATTGTGCAAATGTATTTGTTTTCAATAAATGTTGGAGACTAACTAATGTAGTTTACATGTCAACAATCTAAGCCAACCCTGTCTGTTTTGCCTCATAGTTGAGCACACGTCGGTTTGGTTGCTAAACAACCAAACCTTCTATACTAACTGGGTCTACTCTAACGTAACGTTGCTAACCCCAATGCTCCTCCATCACCCCACCTATTTGGTCCCAGTTATCCCATGATGCTCAGCCTCTTAGCTCTGTCTTTTAAAGTGGAGCACCGGGCCCTCACCTCTCGTCCCCATGGCAACAGCATGACCAATGGCAAGGGCTGGTTCACTCCCCCCTCCCCAAGAGTGGCTAATTGCAGGGGTTTGTGGGAGAATGGTGCTCTGGTACAGCCAGCGCCATGACCGTGCCACCATGCACAACTTCTATTTACTCAACTTTCAGCTCTCCTTCTTCCCCCACTCATCGTTCAATCTCGGATATCCTTATATGGTACAGAAATCACAGCATCTTTACATCTTCCTACATCTTCTTCCATTCTCCTAAAACACTACCACCACCCACCTGCACTGTTTCTACCAGTCACTGTTCTCTATAGCTAGTTATTTTTCTCCTCTGTCCTTTATTCTCTCACTCTCTCCTTCACACGCCACCCTCATATTGACTCACAGGCAGATTATTCAGCAGCATTTTACAAAGCCTTTAGCAAAATGCCCACACACCATGTAAACCTAGTTGATCAGAGCTTTTCTACAACCTGGTTTAATAAGCTGATCCTTATGACAGCCAGCTAGGCCTCGTTTTCTCCAACTTGGCCTAGGTTGTGTGTTTCTGACTAATCATGCCAGCACCATTATGCATTAGTAAAGAGCCAGCAGTACACAGAGCAGCGGCAGCCCTGGAGGGAGGAGTTGTGTAGTGTTCCCACTCGTCTAGCGCAGCATTGTGGAATGTACCAATGCAGTGCTGGGGGACACTCTGTCACCATGGTACAGCAGTGTGATCTCTTGTCCCATGGGTCAGAGAGGGACCTGGTGTGAACTTCTGTCTAATGGGACTTCAAATGCTTCTGGCCAGTTAATGACAATTGCTATTAGAACTGCTAAGCACGAGCCAGCCGGAACTGTCAATCAACACACAATCACCCTGGCACCTCAAACGCACGGCTACAGTAGTACCGCTGCAAACGCACGGCTACAGTAGTACTGCTACAGTAGTACCGCTGCAAACGCACGGCTACAGTAGTACCGCTGCAAACGCACGGCTACAGTAGTACCGCTGCAAACGCACGGCTACAGTAGTACCGCTGCAAACGCACGGCTGCAAACGCACGGCTACAGTAGTACCGCTGCAAACGCAGGGCTACAGTAGTACCGCTGCAAACGCACGGCTGCAAACGCACGGCTACAGTAGTACCGCTGCAAACGCACGGCTGCAGTAGTACCGCTGCAAACGCACGGCTACAGTAGTACTGCTACAGTAGTACCGCTGCAAACGCACGGCTACAGTAGTACCGCTGCAAACGCACGGCTGCAAACGCACGGCTACAGTAGTACCGCTGCAAACGCACGGCTACAGTAGTACCGCTGCAAACGCACGGCTGCAAACGCACGGCTACAGTAGTACCGCTGCAAACGCACGGCTGCAAACGCACGGCTACAGTAGTACCGCTGCAAACGCACGGCTACAGTAGTACCGCTGCAAACGCACGGCTGCAGTAGTACTGCTACAGTAGTACCGCTGCAAACGCACGGCTACAGTAGTACCGCTGCAAACGCACGGCTGCAGTAGTACTGCTACAGTAGTACCGCTGCAAACGCACGGCTGCAAACGCACGGCTACAGTAGTACCGCTGCAAACGCACGGCTACAGTAGTACTGCTACAGTAGTACCGCTGCAAACGCACGGCTACAGTAGTACCGCTGCAAACGCACGGCTGCAGTAGTACCGCTGCAAACGCACGGCTGCAGTAGTACTGCTACAGTAGTACCGCTGCAAACGCACGGCTACAGTAGTACCGCTGCAAACGCACGGCTGCAGTAGTACCGCTACAGTAGTACCGCTGCAAACGCACGGCTACAGTAGTACCGCTGCAAACGCACGGCTACACACAGAATTTTTAGCTTTTCCTGCATGAGCTCTAATGAAAAGGAAACCGCCTCTAAGAGCTCTATTAGTTCCTGCAGCAACAGACTCTCTCAACTTCACAAGGAGAGAAGGAATGAGACATTTTTTTTTTCTGCTCCAAGCTGATAAGATTGAATAAAAGGCAGCATTTATAATGCTAATAAATTCTCCCCCGCAAATAAAATGAAACAAAATGCCTCTGCTGAAATTGTGGGAATAGAGGAGGTTGGGAGCTATTCACTCTTCTCTTCAGTCATGAGTCAGTGAAGCTGCTGAAATAATTACCATGCTTATTAAACAGACGGTGCTTAAAGTCCTGCCATTACAGTTGCATTGCACTAACTGACTAGACTAGCATATCGAAAGGAGCTTTTCTTGAAGGTATGAAAAAGTGACCCGGCGAATTAGCCTTCATCCCGTCCATACAGCTTCCTCATCCCTGAAAAGGCTCTCTCTCTCTTAAGGATGTTCGGTCAAATGATGACCAGGAAAAGTGTGATTCTGTTTTAGATCACTGAACTATAGTTCATCTCTCATAGCACTTGACTCCTGAGATAAAGACGAGGGCAGCAGCTGCTCCACATGAGAGATTATATTTGTTGTTTATGAAGAAATGACACAGCTCTTTTGTTGATTTTAGTTATTAAATAGAAATGTACTGTATATTGTTGACTGCTTGGCTAGCTTGTCCATGTCTTTCTAAAACAATAGCTTCTACCTGACGTTTGTTCTCCAGCATGTCACGCTGGCTTTTGAAACTGTTTTGCTTTGACTGAACATCTGAACTAGTGTTCTTATTGATCAGGTGCTCTCAACACCTAACACCTGCTAACAGAAGGACTACTATCTCCTTGCCCAGCCAGACCATGTAGTAACTAACTCTCTCTTCTCTCTCCTCAGATCTCTCTGAAGTGCAGAGCACCAGAGGTGTCCCAGTGTGTGTTCCAGTGCTACGAGGCAGTGCTGAAGAACTGAACCCCTGACAGGGCTGAAGTAGGGGGTGCAACCTGAGGCATGGAGACTGGAGACTGGCCCTGACTGGAGGGACCTCCTGGACCCCCAACCCTCCTGACTCTCTCCTCCCCCTTCTCCTCCTGACATACAGGCTTCTGAAAGACCCTTTCCTTGTAGAATCTCCAACTTTGCTGTCTGTCTGTGTGCCTCCCTGGGGACTCTGGTTTCTATCTATTATTTCTGTCAAGCACTAACCCTCCACTCTACAAGTCCTTATCTGATTTAAGTCTGAAGTCTCTAGCCCTCATGGTCCCAAAGCTTTCTATAGACCAATCCTGTCACTCACGTCAATAGTTGGAATGGCCTTTGTCTTCTTCACCTTGAACATGGTTTCCCATAACCCACCAAGTCTAGTCGGTCTTCAATGAGAGTTCACTACCCTGTCAGATCTCCCTTGCATGATGGCCTAACTCCAGTCCAGCCCGTGCTGATCTGATTCAGTTCCCCCCTCTCCCATGAGCCTCTAATCTGGGACACACCTGGTAGGGATTTTCAGCTAGTGCTGCTGGAGGAGACTGTGATGCGATGGACTCTTGTTCCTTGTGACTGTTTCTCCATATCCCCCCCCTCCCCCCTGATGTCTTCTCTTTTCACGATTATCTCACCTCGCGTCTCTGCAAATTAGTACCTATATTTAGTGTGTGTAATCAGCAGTTAAATCTCTACTGTCAGCATACCTTTTTGGTGCTTCACATTAAAATGTGGCAGTACAGACACATTGTTTCCCCATATCTTGGGGCTGTGAAGCACCTGCTGTGTTCCTGTTCTCACTTCACTCACCTCTCAGCGCCCCCTCCCCCCCCCGCCCCTCTCAATGTCTTCACTTCTTCTCTCTCACAAACACTTTCCTCCTTTTTATTTTAAAGGGATGTGATGTCCCAGCTAGTAAGAGACACTAAATGTTTTGGAACACACCATGTCACATATGTGTTTAGTTTGTTGTTTGCTCTTGATGTGCCCATTGGGCTTGTTTATTGTTGTTGTACTCAATCTCTGCTGTCTCTTGGAGCAGGACTCTCTCTCTCCCGTGTGTGTGTGTGTGTGTGTGTGTGCATGTATTTGTGTGTTGGGGTGCCTGTGTGCTATTTGTTATTAGAGAGGGTTGGAGCAACATCTAAGGCTACATTTACACAGGCAGTCCAATTCTGATATTTTGCCCAATTATTGGCGAAAGATCTGATCTGATTCGTCAAAAGACCAATTATTAGACCAACTATTATTGCCAAATAGATCAGAATTGGGCTGCCTGTGTAAACTCAGCAACATACGCCTCACTACTACATACAATACCTTTTCTTTCCCTAATTCCTGCCCCTTTTCTTCTTTAAAGTAATTCCATTATGTATTGCCAGGTTTGTGTTTGCAGTGTAATTGAAGTTTTAACTCTGGGCATGCAGGCGGGCGAGGGCCACAGATGTTTGGATGTTGTTTCTGCTGTGTGCGCTCTGTTAATCAGGGCTGCTTGGGCTCCCTGCCAGGTTGTTGCATTCTCCTCCCCTCTTAGTTGGTCAAGTACCTCTGCCACCTGTCATAGAGGCTTCAAACCACCTGTATGTTCTATACTGTATCTGTATAGGAAACTAACTGTAGAGGTAGCACACATCATGAAGTCTTTTGTATGAAGAAAATCTGACCAACTCAACTTCACCATTCTGTTTTACCTAGTCTCTTTGGAAAATGAATTGGAGATTTAAACTTTTGAGTCATTGAATCAGAACCCTCTGGAACAGCTCCACAGTGAGCACTTTCACTACTTGGAGATTAGTGGATTTACTTGGTCTGTGTGTGGTGAAAACTGACTAGTGTGTATGTGATGAGAAGCTGTAAAATAGCTGGTGAAGGAGAAATCTAATGTTTTTTTGACTGACCGTTTGTGTGTACATTATTTGAAACAGAACTATTAAAAATCAGATATATTCACAAATGCCACAAGTGCATTTTCTGAATTGATTTGAATCATCAATTAGGAATGGTATACCACGTTTAGTTCCATCCAATAAGGATTCCATAAGATATACACTGTGTACAAAACATTAGGAACACCTGCTCTTGCCATGAGACTGATCAAGGGAATCCAGGTGAAAGCTATGATTCATTATTGATGTCACCTGTTAAATCCACTTCAATCAGTGTAGATTGAGGGGTTAAAGAAGGATTTTTAAGCCTTGAGATATGGATTGTGTATGTGTGCAACTAAGAGGGTGAATGGGCAAGACAAAAGGTTTAAATGCCTTTGAACGGAGTATAGTAGTAGGTGCCAGGTGCACTGGTTTGAGTTTGTCAAGAACTGCAACGCTGTTGGGATTTTCACTCAACAGTTTCCCATGTTTATCAAGAATGGTCCACCACCCAAAGGACATCCAGCCAACTTGTGGGAAGCGTTAGAGTCAACATGGGCCAGCATCCCTGTGGAACGCTTTCGACACCTTGTAGAGTCCATGCCCCAACGCATTGAGACTGTTCTGAGGGCAAAGGAGGGTGCAACTCAATATTAGGAAGGTGTTGCTAATGTTTTGTACACTGAGATCTTACATTATATTATATATATATATAGACACAAAGTAATATAAAGGACTAAGCCAATCGCAACACTGGTTAGTATTGTACTAGTAGAATTTACAATCTGATGAGTAACTCTTCTTCCACACTTGGCCACATATGCAGACACTGCTTGATGGACAGGGAGAACATGTCTGCTTTATAAGTCTCTGAAGTAGGGAAGATGATCAGAAGTTGTTTTAAATCATTTTTTGTCCTTTTGTGTAATATGTACATACAGATTCCATATTAACAAATGGGTTCATGTTGTATATTATAGGCATATCTACAGTTATCTTTACAATGACCTTCGGAAGGTATAGGGCTGTCCACACTCGGTTGAGTGAGCTGTCATTTTTTTTACAGTATTGTTGGGCAGCCTTAAACAGCTTTGCATACTAATTTGATGTTCCCTTCCCCCTCTCCCCTCATCCCTGTTCTCCTCTACCCTAATCCCTTCACATATCTGCTCTCCTCTCCCTTCATCCCTGCTCCTCTCTCTCTGTCCTCACCCCTTCTTTCTCCATGAGTCCAGAGTGAAACCCAAGGTTTATCTGGAGCTCAGGGCTTTATTTATCCCTATGACAGACTGGGAGCAAGAAGATGGTTTTGAAGTGATAGTAGATCGAAGCTTTACATTCTCTGAGCTGTACCCACTCAATCTAGCAGCTGCCAAGAGTGACTGGGGTGGGTGGATAAGCTAAACTGCTCAATTTTGTGGTTGGTTTGTTGACTGGAACCCAAATCTTGTTACCAGCAGTGGGTTGAAGAACTTAAATTAATATTCCTCAGCACCATACACAGTATATGCTACTACAGTACATGGAACAGCCTGTGGATCAAGGTGTGAATTACGGGGGTGGGGGGGGCTTGGCTCCCCTGAATGAGACGTTAGCTTTTTGTTGCATTTAGGAGAGCTAACTTTAGGAGGGTTTCTAAATAATGCTAATTGAACCATTCTCTATTTGTTTGAAATGTAGTGGTAAATATGAAAATTAAAGCATCCAAATTAAATAAACGCCCCAACCTCTCTGTCATGGTTTAAAATAGGGGTGTCAAACTCATTCCATGGGCGGCCTACTGTATGATGGTTTTTGGTTTGTCCTTTCAATTAAGACCTAGACAACCAGGTGAGGAGGTTTCCTTACTAGTTAGTGACCTTAATTCATCAATCAAGTACAAGGTAGGAATGACAACCTGCAGACACTCAGCCCTCCTTGGAATGAGTTTGACATCGTGGTTTAAACCATTTATTTCTATGTGGCGGTGCTGTCCACTCAGCAGTGCTGAATTTCGGCCTCAGCTGAGCTCCTGTACGTATAGACCTTCCTTTGTACGTGCTCATTTTTGCCATTTGTTTGCAATTTGTCCTTGATTTAAAAAAATAGCCTTCATTCCAAATTCATTTGATTTATTCGTTGATTTTATCATTGTTTGCTTTAGTCAATCATTTGTTTAGAGCGCTCATTGCGTTGTTTTTCAGGTGCGCACAGGTACTGGTGTTCTCCGTGCCATCCTAGGCCAGAAGAAGTAGACCATTTATTTAGCTTTGTAATTTTTGTTTGCTTTCATGGATCAGATGATGATAGTCGACAATATCAGTAGACAACTACCCTACAGCAAGACACCAATACGCATCCAATCTATCCAACAAGTAGGCTGGCTCTACATGAATGACAGTAGGACTACTATAAGGTGATTAGTTCGGTTAAAAGCATTCGATTTTGCAATGCCATGGGCCTCCATTATTGTGGATTTGTCTCCCCATGATAACTGTTTTCAAGGCAAAATGTTATGTAGGCATAGTTACACTTACAGCGCATTTTCCCAGACCTCCAAGATCCATGATTCGTGCAGGGTTTAAGTTCAATGTTAAATGCTTCATAATGACAAATAACCCTGTCATAACTGTCATTAATAACCCTTTCCTGCCTGGTGGGAATTGTACATTTTTTTACTGAATCATGACCTCTGTGTGCATAAATTAGAATAATTTGCTGGTGTTAAACCTTATATGAAAACATGATACATATTTTAAAAGCTGAAAAACATCTCTTTCAATTGATATGACATACAATAGCAACACATCAATCAAATTGTAATCGGTCAAGAAAAACGTGAAAATGTGTCTTATATGAAAATCGATGCTTTTCTCCCAAACCAAACTTTCTAAAGAATGATAGATAAAAGCTTGGAGGATATTGACTCTTCCTTGTTTTGTAAGGATTGATCATCTAAAATCAGAATATAAGTACCTTTTACTGTGAATTGGTTACAGACCTTTTAGTGACTAATGGAATTTTCTCATTCTATGGGATGTTCAATGATCAAACACATCTGCACCAAAACAAATGACACATGGCATTCACTATTACATATAAGGAAAGACGAAAACAAGTGATATAATAAAACTAACTAATCATAGGGGAATACATTTCCTCATTCAAACCTCCTTCAAACCTGAAAATGAAGACACGTTTAAATCTCTATCATAACCATAACATTATACAATATTCATTTCAAGGCTACTTTCATCAAAATCCAACTGGAATTACAAAATGTGAAACAAGTAAGGCATATAACAATTATTAGATTTTACAACTACAATTTCTACTTTCAACTAGCATATTGTCTATAACATAAAGAGTCAGAATGGGAACAATTCCAAAAGCACAGCATTATTTTACAGTCCTTACAATTAACAAGGCCATTTGAGTCATGAATGAAACATAAAGGGAGGCTGGCATGCAGGAGAATGGGTACCTGCAGGAAATGGAAACATGCAACAGAGGTAAAATTGCTAGTGAACACCAGAGCGACATCCAAGTTTCTTTCCTGGTGCCTTTTTTCCACAATGAGTCACACTCTCACTTGAGTGCCACAACCTAAAACAATTTCGGTCCTCTACGACGCAAAAACAATTTGCTCTTGCATTCAGATGCTACACAAACAAACCGGGTGCTGTTCTCCTTTCCAGTGGCGATTTGAGCATGTAAATCTTGGTGGGGCAAACTCCCCCAATTTGTTTTTTTTTTTAGATGCATGCCGGCAAAGCCACTACACAAAACAACACTAAGCCATACATTAATTGGACTATAACAGTGCCCACAAACTGTTAGGGCCTACATAAAGCTGTCTCAACACCTTACCACTGTTACACCTGACTATTAGCGGAACCTTGTCTGGCAGCAAAACATTTAATTCTGCCTCATTTGCTGCCTTTTAAACAAACATGGCTGTTTTGCTTAAACAAATGCGGTTTCTACTGACAATTGAGATGTACAAACTATGGCATAAGGGGATGACGAGTGGATAAGAGGAAATCCATAAGGTGTGTCCAAAAATGTATTGTATTGTGCTACATAAATGATGTAATATCCCAGGGAGATTGTAGCTAAGAAAGTAATATTAAGTGTATGTTGTGTAGTAAGCTGTTAGTAGCCCACGTGTCTCACCCTAATAATTTGGTCCCTTTTCTCCTCATAATTTAGTAAACTGTTCTGACTTGGTGGTGCACTTGTAGCCTATAGCCTGATTTAGAGAAATGTCATCATTGAATATTGTAAGAACTTTCATTGTTTGTTTTATATGCCCCCTTTATTTCTCACAGTTCTGACTTGGTGTGCATGGAGAATCCAGTAAGAATTGCCATGTTCTGTCGCTGTAAATTTCAAAAGTGCTGAACAAATAGTTATATTGACTACGTCCAGCCTAGTTCGAAATTACAGATTGCCTCTTATCTGCTCGTCATCCCCTTATGCCATAGTGTGTACATCTCAATCGTCACATTTGTTTAAGCAAGTCAGCCATGTTTGTTTAAAAGGCAGTAAATGAGGCTGAATTAACTGTTTCGCTGCCAGACACGGCTCTGCTGATAGCCAGGTGTAGCAGTGGTAAGGTGTTGGGACTCTGCTGTTGGGACAGCTTTATGTAGGCCCTAACAGTTTGTGGTCACCGTTATAGTCCAATTATTGTGTTGTTGTGTAGTGGCTTTGCTGGCATGTATCTACATTTTATTTTATTTTATTTTGCCACACCGAGATTTACATGCTAAAATCGCTACTGCTAACAGGTGTATACAATCGAGCACACAGCCATGCAATCTCCATGGACAAACATTGGCAGTAGAATGACCTTACTGAAGAGCTCAGTGACTTTCAACGTTGCACAGTCATAGGGTGCCACCTTTTCAACAAGTTAGTTTGTCTAGGAGCAACGTTGGCTCAGCCTCGAAGTGGTAGGCCACACAAGCTCACAGAACGTAAGCGCCGAGTGTGAAGCGTGAAGCACGTAAAAATCATCTGTCCTCGGTTGCAACACTCACTACCGAGTTCCAAACTACCTCATTCACAATTGACAGTGATGATGGCCTATTTTGAAATTAGGTATGCTTAGCTTGGTGTTTGAGGGTATTCAACTGGAGGATGCATTTTATGCATATTCTATAATGACAGGCTATTCAATAATAGGCTACATCTGTTGGTACAACTCTTTGATTGAGGATGTTAATTTAAAATAAATTGCGCTCCCTCACCTACAAAAACAGCACTACACCACTGGTTATCGGAGCAGTGCAGCTGGAGTGGCAATTATGAGCTGATCTGGAGTCAGCACTGATCACTGTTTCATTATCTCTCCACACCGTGTGTAGCTTACTGAGGACTAGATCACTAATAATGACTTCATCCTCACTGTGTGTGTGTTTAAGGTTTATAAAACACACATTGTTGCAGTTCAGTGCCTAACAAAAACACGATGCTTTTTTATAATGGAATAAAACCTCCCTTAACATCATAGCTGCTTTGTGTGTTTCCTAAACTGCAATGTTATCAGGTTGTCTAATATTGTGGTTCTGATATCATCAGTATGAGGTATGCCCTCAGTGGAGTGGTGCCAGACCTATGGTTCCATTCAGTCTGTATCGCTGAAGTGTTACAGATTGCGTAATAGAAATGGAAAGGTATTATGCGATCTAGCGGACATATGCAGGGTTTAACGTGAATGCAGTCTCCTCTAACGCGGGAACATTGCCTATAAATTTCAATTGGGCTTTAGCTCAAAGTATTGAATAGAGGCTCTAGATGACAGTAACATGCAATCTTCTCTATGGCTGTCATCCACACACCACTCAGTGTCAATGAATGAGGACATGTGAAGCAGTGGTCCCTATTATTTTTTACTTTGACGTAACTAATGCTTTGATGGTGTTCTTGTGACCCAAAAATATCATTGTTTCTGCTCAGGATCCAAAAGAAAGCCCAGCTCACTCTTGAGGAACACTGATGGCCAGAAGGGTGGATGAACCTTAACCAACAGGGGGTGCTAACAACTCACCATATCGAGAACTGCGTTATTTATAAGGAGGAAAGTTAATATTCTGTTACACCTGTCACCAGGTAGGACTTCTGCGAATCCAATGAAGTTCCAGAATAATAAAAACATTGATGCACATGAACTTTAAAAGACGTGCTGCAGCATGAATTTCTATTGATTGCACAGATTGTTGGACACATTCATAGTCTTGTGGTAATTGTGAGGAACTGTTTTGGCATGCCAATACGTGTAGGTTGATCGACATACCTTGACTGATGTGATTGCATGACCTTGACATAATTGGGGCTTTACATTAACCTCACTATATTGTTTGGATTGCAACCGACCTCTCAAAATATATTTTTAAACGGTTTGCTTATAACAGTGAGGTGAGGGTGAGTTAAAATTGGTCAATGCGACAAGAGCACACTGCGCTCATATCACCCATTTAGTCAGTCTCTCACTCTGACTGCGTCCATCACTGGAATGGCAGCAGGTTGTCGTCACTCTCCCCGCTCGTTTTGATGAAATCATACAGACAAACAAATGGTGATGACGCAGGGTTTTATGTAGGCTAAACATGTCATTATTGCTTGACCATAGCTAATGAGTACACACAGAGCTCTTGAGACAGGTAGTCTAGATGTCGCAATTGAATAGGAAAGAGCAAGATAAGCATTCATTGTATGACCATTGTTTTAGGAGCAAGTAAGCACACAGGCTTTGCAACATTAATAGTGTAGTATAATTAATCATATGTGAAACCTTAATTGCCACTCAAGGTATTGCTATTGATAGGGAGCCATCCTTCATCAATCCCTTAGCTTTAGGAACACAATCAGTTGTGCGTCAGCCTTGCGCTTTAAGGAAGTGTAAATGCAGCATTCTGTCTCCATGGGAGCCTCCTTTTGAGGATTCTGTGTCCAGGAGGAAAAATTGAAATATTAATTTGGTCGACACGTCAATGTGCATTTTGTGTGATAGGTTACATCATTCGTGGTTCCATTTCAGGTATTTGACCTCTAAATAGTAGCTCATTACACAAAACCTGGGCACGACTGTCATGATTAACACGCACATAAACGTTAAAAGATGACAAAAGCATACACATCCACTCACGCACGTACGCACACACACAAGGAACGCGCACCATACCGACAGACACGCCAGTGAACAGGGGAGATACATTCATTTGATGCCTATGCAGCAGTTGGTCGCTTGTCTCTGTTTTGGGATCGTTTCATCTAAATTATCAGCTGTGCCTTCTTACGTCGTGAAGAGCAGAATATGCTCATTCTGGAGCACGTGGAAATCTATCTGTAGATACGGGGCTGCTGAGTTAGCGTGCCTCTCCAAGGCTTTGGTGAGCGCAAGGAGTCAGTCGTATTGGTGCATCGGCTGGAGACGAGTAAGAGGTGCGGATAGAATAACTGTACAGACTGAAGATCCGTAAGAAAAGCAATAATGGGCTCGTTAATGTTGAGATAATTCAAACAGTGAGTGAGATTATGTCCCTGTGGAAATTCCGAGGACGGACTTTGCGCTCCCTCCTAGGGGACGAGGGCGCGGGGGGTTGTTCCCCAGAATATTAGCATACGTTTCTCCCTATGGAATGCGGAGACGTTGCGAAAACCCCCTCCCCGGTATTGAATCTTGGAGTGATTGATTTTTCTTAGGACTATTAAACGAAATAAACTCAAGTGACGTTATTTGTGTTTCGATGTGAGAGAGATTGGATAACAGCAAACATAACCATCAATGAATTTAAAAACATTGACGACGGATGACTGTTTCGACCTTTCTTTACCTAATTATAAGGTTTAGCAAAATCTACATTTTTGGGCCGCAGCAAGCAAAAAGTGTTCAACGTAAAAATAACTGTTGGCTTTGATCTGTGTCGGAACAGCAGCAGCAGCAATATTTCCTGGAAACGACCGCTGCTAGGATAATCTTTGTTGAGTTGCAAATTGTTTGGTCGCTGTCCATGGTGCTGATGTTCCAGGAATGGTGGAGACGCTAAGTATCGCTGTTATCGGAGCTCCCGGAGTCGGGAAAACTTCCATAATCCGTCAATTTATTTATAATGACTTCTCAGAGGTTTACACTCCAACCCGAACCAGGTATGTGTACAGACCCTCTGTCATTTTGAACGGTAACATGTACGACCTGAAGATTTTGGATGTCCCGCCAATTTCGTCATTCCCCTCAAGCTCGAGCCAGGTAAGATAGAAAGTTACTTTCTATTTGGGTTTTTCACTTATAGGAAAGATATTAGCATTCTCTTATTGGGCTCAAAATACATCCTAGGCTTTAATGGTATAATTTCGAGATGTGGTAAGGGTTTGCCTCATTGTCTTTAACTTACCTTTAGGTTATCAGAACCTATTTGGCCTCTCGCTAATAGTTAGAGCCCTGGAAAATGACCATCGCGCGCTTCTTCAAAATACATCCGTTTTTTCTTAATCAGATGCCCCTTAGAGCAGTAGTTTCTATGGAGACCTGATGTATTACTTCAGTGGTAAGCCTAGGCTATAGGCTACTTTATGTATTTGGTGTTTTAAAACACACGCACGCAAGCACACACACTCTCTCTCTGGGCTCCTCACTGCATTATATTGCCACCCTCAGGCAAAAGGAGGGATGTTTATGTCATGTTGAATTGATCCATATGTTCTGCCTCTATGACTCCATAAGTAAGTCATTATTGGCTATTTGCTCCTAGACCCACTACCAGAGGACACTCAGCTGCCCTGCCTCATGGCACCTGAACCTGGCTGGGGTGATGGAGACTGTCTGCCTGGCTGAGGGGAGTGATGTGTGCTCTTATCAGAGGAGGGAACTGGAAGCACATGTGCTTTGACTTTGTTAGAGCTGGCACACAGATTCACAGCCCATCAAGTAGCATTCTAGTGTTTGGAGTGGCAGTAAGTGCTACAATTCCACATTGAATCATAAACTCTGAATCGATGGCAAATGGTTGAACTTACTGCTGCTAAAAACACAGCAGGCTCCAACATAATGACCAATGCATTAAATGAGTAAAAACCAAAATGGAGATTCTCTTAGTGACCTACAGTAAGCTGCATCTCCATATACATGCCCTGGCAAGAGCAGCTAATGTCAGATGAAACACCATCCAGTAGTTGCAGCTTTTTCCACTGACAGCCAGTGGTTTGAGCAATTCAATCTATTTTCTCAAAGCTGTTCTACTTTCAGACAGCACTTGCACCAGTCTCCTGCTCTCTCTGTATCTCCTTGTCCTCACCTTAAATGAGTGACATACACACATGCATATATTAGTGTGTGTGTGTGCATACATGCTTGTATTCATGCTTAAGGGTGTTTCTGAATGTCTAATGACACCCTCACACACCAATCTTGACCTCCTCACCGGTCCACAGGAACCATGTCTGTTGTTCCCTCCCTGGACCTGGCTGCTGGGGCTCCAGATGGGGTTCTCCAAGGTTACTATGGAGCTGGCTGGGAGAGCTGGCTGGGACTGGCATGAAACACAGATATTACTGATAGTTGCCAGGCTTTTGTCATTGGCTGAGGGAACGCGTTGCGGCCTTTCGGCTCCATTGCAACAACTGTATTTTTTGGACAGTTGTGGTGCCACTGAGAAATTGAGATCAGGCCATGGAGGAGAGATCAGGCCATGCAGCCAAACAGAAAGCCCTCTGAATTCAAAGTGGGCATGCACTGTGCTTCCTGTAAACAGAAGATCCAACACACTGAAGAGTAGACAGCCTCAACCCAGCCAGGCACCGCCAGACAGAGCCATCAGGAATGTAGGGGAGAATTCAGGATTCTAGCCATTTACAGGAGAGAGAAAGAAAAGAGGAGAATATGACAGCTGTCTCTTTGTATGTGATAAAAGGTCTGCAGTGTGCTTCATTGTCTCCAATCTGTGGAGTGGAGCACCTCAACACAATCAATCTGATTTTCTTTGCTCTTTCTTCAGCTAAATGCCTCTTAGCCATCATTAGAGCAGTATGGCAAGTGCAAACAGCAGGAAGAAGACAGGATGGATCACATTATAGAGTCTGCAAGGTGTGTTTGTGTCTGTGTACAGTACATCCCCAGACGCCTCATCACATAAAGTGTAAATTGCACATCTGTTCTCTGATTCCTACATATATAATGCTGCATGAGCATTGTGCTTTCCTTTCACACGTTACAGCACCATGATTCAATATGTCTGCATATAGATTAGTTATATCTTTCAACAGTTGAATACTTAAATGGAGAATTTCTGGCCTTGGTTGAACGGTAGGAATATGTACATAACAGCCTCAACCTCTTCAGACAGCAGTTTAAGATATCGGCATACAGTATCTAACCAACACCTCTACTTAGGTACATTTATGTAATTTAGCAGATGCTCTTTTCCAGAGCAACTTACAGTAGTGAGTGCATACATTTTCATATTTTTCATACTGGTCCACCCGTGGGAATTGAACCCACAACCCTTGCGTTGCAAGCACCATGCTCTACCACTGAGCCAAACAGGACCAGGGAATCATTAGTTGAGTGCAACAAGGGCACTGCTATCAGGCAGATTTGTCATGGTTCATTTCCTCAGGAATGGCTCTGAGAGCAGAAGCCTTAGCATCTCTTACTCTTGTCCTCTGTGTTCTGTTCTGTAGCCCAGCCTCTGAACCACACTATTTGGTCTTCCTTTACTGGCTGTGACAGGGGTGGTGAGGCATTCCCGCTCTCCACTCCGAGTGAGCGCGCTCCTCTTTTACTTCCATATTTAATGAGCCAGGAGGCCCATGGTGGTCTGCAGAGGGGAGGCTGTCTGGACCAACATCACAGGACAGAGCGCTCTGGAACAAGAACAGACCCAGAGACCCGATTTGAGATTTACTCTCATTTTATTTGGAGCTGATTGGATTAAAGCACAGTGCCCTGCTGAAGGCCTTGAGGGAATAGAGAGACTAATAGAGATGAGAGTGGAGCTGCTGCAGCCTATTAGATAGGTTAGAAAGAGTCTAATGGCCACCATAGAAATCCAGATTCACTAAATGCGGTTCCTCTTCCCCCACATGGTACCTGGGGAGGAAGATGGTGGATAAAGTGATGTGCGTCAGTATGTCTCCATGTTTATGGAAGGGGCCCAGGTTTCTGTTAGGTAAGTGCATGCAATAAAGGACGTAGTACTTGTACTTTGGCTCTGGTCCATCATTTAGACTCAGAATGTTTTACTTGTTTAGGTCTCTTTAGGCAGGCAGGGCAGACGACACTTCATTATTTAACTTTGGGGATGGTAACAATCATTGATGTTCTGGCGGGGCTGCTGTCTGTTTTAATTTGTTGCTGTTTGCATTCCCAGAGCATCTGTCACAGTTTATCGATAGGATGTGATGACAGATGGACTTAAGCCTTACAGTGGATCCCATTCAGATTTATTCATCTTCTGATATTGTATCATATCACCATGACTTCCACACATAATGCTCTCTCGCTCTATCACTCGTCTCTCTCTCGTCTCGCTCTCGTGTCTCTCTCTCTCTGTTTCTATTTGCTTCTCTCTCTCCTACTATGATAATGTATACTAATTTTATTAGATACACCATCCCGTTCGCTCCTACAGACAGTGAGTTTGCTATATAAAGCAGGCAGACAGGCATCGAGGCATTAAATTACTGTTTGCAACTTTGAGTGTGGTATGATCGTCTTTGCTAGGCGCGTCGGTTCCAGTATCTCAGAAACGTCCAGCCTCCTGGGATTTTCACGCACGACAGTGTCTAGGGTTTACAGAGAATGGTGTGACAAACAAAAAACTCCAGCCACCCTAGCCATAGACTGTTCTCTCTGCTACTGCGCGGCAAGTGGGTATCGGAGCACCACGTCTAGGTCCAAAAGGCATCTTAACAGCTTCTACCTCCAAGCCATAAGATTCCTGAACAGCTAATCAAATGGCAACACGGAATGGCAAATAACAGCAGAGCACAACTGGTGTGCAGAACGGCCTCTACAAAATGCACAACCCATCCTGGTCACGGATGGGCTATTGCAGCAGATGACCCCCCCGGGTTCAACTCCTATCAGCTAAAAACAAGAAGAAGTGGCTCCAGTGGGAACTCGATCACCAACACTAGACAAATTGAGGAGTGGAAATACATTGCCTTATCCGACCCGGTACTAGATGCGTGTACCTAATAAACTGGCAACTGAGTGTACAATGCATCTATTTTACTGTTCATTACATCAGATGAATCAGAAATATTGTCAGAAAACGCTCTCTTGGCCCTTTGTCAGCCTCTGCAGATAGGCTCTGTCACACAGACTAGCAGAGCAGGTGATGTGTGTGTATTAAAAGGCTGGCGCTATCATCAGAGTACGGCAGCTGGAGGAGACAACAGATCAATGCCATCTTAAACCCTAATAAACCCCGCGAACACTCACAGATGTAATGTGGGTCTGTCTCCCTTGTGAACAGTACCTCAATGAGTCCTGAGAAGCTCAATCCCAAAGGGACAGAATAGTGTCTGAGGTATGTCTTCAGGTATAACCCTTCATGACCATGCTCTCTTCTCTCTGGATGAGCTGTGATTGGACACCATTACTGTCTTTGGGAGCAGTGGGATGCCAGCTCCCTCACATCCTGGTACAAAAGTGACCAAGGACCTGGGTTGTCAGGGAAACCTGCTCTGTTTGGCACTTGAAGGGAGCAGGCTAAGCTGCGAGTTTTAATAGTTTTCAAAGAGCCAACTGGAGAACACATAAACACACACACCTGTGCACGCACACACATAAACGCACACTCGCACACACAATTTCCATGTGTGGTTACTTTATATAGCTCCTTTCCACGTCCTCTTTTCTCTCTTTCTCTGTTGTTCTCTTCTCTGTCCTACAGGTGTGAGAAGGTGGAATAGTGAGTTTACAAGCCGCAGTGTTGCCATCGTTTCTGTGTACAGAGCTCCACCTCCACATAAAAAATAGTACTTGGATGACAAAGAGATATGAGCCGAGGATGCAACCTCTATTTTTAGCCCACAGAGAGATGGGGGTGCATTTAACACACCTACTGTAGATAGTGAGGGATGTGATCATGTGTACTGCTTAAACAGTAAAGTGAGTTAATAATCTGGAAATAGGAATTGATGGATAGAAAATTGGGGGGGGGTGGGGGGGGAGCAGAAAAAACTGAGGCAGAAAGAGGAGAGATGGCAGAGGAATGCCCTAATTTCCCCTGGAAAACTATTGAATAAACCCACAGGGAGAAAAGGCAATAGCAGCAAAAATGTATAGAACTGAATCTCCCTACGTACATTCTTTTCACTGTTAACCATTATGTATTTTGCTGTCCTCCCTTCTCTTCCTCCTCATTCTCTCACTCTCTCCCACCTTTGTGTGTAATGATCTCAGTGCCACATTGCTTGCCTCCATGGCTGATCGCCCTCATTATGTTTCAGACCTACTGTATGTGTGAGACTCTCCCTCCCTCCCTCGCTCTCACACACACAAACGCAGTGATGCCGAAAATCCCTCTAAATTAAATAAAGGCTATTATTCCTTGTCGACATGGGTATGTTACCATTGTCATCATTACAGCTCACATTGATCCCTATCTGCTCTCATATTCTGCCCCATTACAGCATCCGATTCCCCACCAAAATGACTTATTAACAAACTCCCTGTTTAGACTTATCTACAGAATAAATACATTTAGATTACTCCTCCAGTGTTGTCCTGTTGATTCTCATTACTGCAATGACATTCAGCTCTTCTTGCCGTATTGATTTCTCACTCTGTTCAGAATGCTGGTGTTGGAGGTGAGTGAAGGAGAATGCTTGTGCCCTCTGCCACCTCGCCCACTCCTCCACCCACTGCCTGTCAGCCTGGTGGGGCTCAGGCCAGGGCTTATGTTCACACCCTGTTGGTCCTTCCATCGCTCTACCCTTCCCTCCCACTTCCTTCCTGTCCATCCACCTGCTGCTCTTTAATCTCTCCGCTTCTCTCTCTCTGTTTTCTCCTTCCATCCATCCCTCCCCAATCACTCTCTTCACTTTCTCTCTCCCTCCCCCTCTTTCTCCATCTCTCCTTCTCCCTCCCCCAGCTAACAGAACCACTTTTAGATTAAACTCAAGCAGGTAGTGCTGGTGAGAGAGTGAGTGAAATTGTGTAGAGTGAAATACACTACCGTTCAAAAGTTTGGGGTCACTTAGAAATGTCCTTGTTTTTGAAAGAAAAGCACATTTTTTGTCCATTAAAATAACATCAAATTTATCAGAAATATAATGTAGACATTGTTAATGTTGTAAATTACTTTTGTTGCTGGAAACAGATTATTTTTAATGGAATATCTACATAGGCGTACAGAGGCTCATTATCAGCAACCATCACTTCTGTGTTCAAATGGCATTTGTGTTAGCTATTCCAAGTTTATAATTTTAAAAGGCTAATTGATCATTAGAAAACCCTTTTGCAATTAGGTTAAAGAAGCAATAAAACTGGCCTTTAGACTGGTTGAGTATCTGGAGCATCAGCATTTGTGGGTTTGATTACAGACTCAAAATGACCAGAAACAAAGAACTTTCTTCTGACACTCATCAGTATATTCTTGTTCTGACAAATCAAGGCTATTCCATGCGAGAAATGGCCAAGAAACTGAAGTTCTCATACAACGCTGTGTACAACTCCCTTTACAGAACAGAGCAAACTGGCTCTAACCAGAATAGAAGAGGAGTGGGAGGCCCCGGTGCACAACTGAGCAAGAGGACAAGTACATTAGAGTGTATAGTTTGAGAAACAGACGCCTCACAAGTCCTCAACTGGTAGCTTCATTAAATAGTATTCGCAAAACATCAGTCTCAACGTCAACAGTGAAGAGGCGACTCCGGGATGCTGGCCTTCTAGGCAGAGTTGCAAAGAAAAAGCCATATCTCAGACTGGCCAATAAAAATGAAAGATTAACATGGGCAAAAGAACACAGACACTGGACATAGGAGTGGCCAGCACTCTCAATGGATCTCAACCTTGTTGAGCTGTTGTGGGAGCAGCTTGACCGTATGGTATGTAAGAAGTGCCCATCAAGCCAATCCAACTTGTGGGAGGTGCTTCAGGAAGCATGGGGTGAAATCTCTTCAGATTATCTCAACAAATTGACAGCTAGAATGACAAAGGTCTGCAAGGCTGTAATTGCTACAAATGGAGGATTCTTTAGAGAAAGCAAAGTTTGAAGGACACAATTATTCTTTGAATCAAAATCATTATTTATAACCTTTTCAATGTCTTAACTATATTTCCTATTCATTTTTGCAACTCATTTCATGTATGTTTTCATGGAAAACAAGGACATTTCTAAGTGATCCCAAACTTTTGAACTGTAGTGTTGGCCTTTAAGACAACTTTGAGTCAGTCAGATAGCCTACGGTAAACCAGACTGAAGCCATAAAACATGTTGTCTGACTCGCGTTTAGTGCATAATGCAGGTCCAGTACAGTTCTCTGGGCTACACATTGCTGAGGTCAGAAACAGAGAAACAGAGCACTGGCAGAGGGCCAGTCTCCTGTCAAGCGTAACACTTGGAACACATCAGTCCCACAGCGCTACACTGTTCAGCCCTGCTGTACGCAATGACGGGAGGGCAAACAGCTGACAGATGAATGGCAATGATTTGCTAACAATAATTAAAACACACACACACACACACTCTCTCGCTCTCGTCTCGTCAGTTTACATCTGATTCACCACCAAAATTACTTATTGACAAGCTCCCTGTTTAGACTTATCTACAGAATAAATACATTTAGATTACTCCTCCAGTGTTGTCCTGTTGATTCTCATTACTGCAATGACATTCAGCTCTTCTTGCCGTATTGATTTCTCACTCTGTTCAGAATGCTGGTGTTGGAGGTGAGTGAAGGAGAATGCTTGTGCCCTCTGCCACCTCGCCCACTCCTCCACCCACTGCCTGTCAGCCTGGTGGGGCTCAGGCCAGGGCTTATGTTCACACCCTGTTGGTCCTTCCATCGCTCTACCCTTCCCTCCCACTTCCTTCCTGTCCATCCACCTGCTGCTCTTTAATCTCTCTGCTTCTCTCTCTCTGTTTTCTCCTTCCATCCATCCCTCCCCAATCACTCTCTTCCCTTTTTCTCTCCCTCCCCCAGCTAACAGAACTCCTTATAGATTCAGCTCACGTAGGTAGAGCTGACGACATAGAGAGTGAGAGAGAGAGAGTGAGTGAGGGAAAGTGTGTGTGAGAGAAAATCAGAGAGCGGGAGGGAGGAGATTGGGTCACTGTGTCATGGCTGAAGCAATTACCCTAATGGCTGTAGCAAATCACTCCCATTGTGCTGTGTGTTTTAATTATTGTTAGCAAATCATTACCATTCATCTGTCAGCTATTTGCCCTCCCGTCATTGCGTACAGCAGGGCTGAACAGTGTAGCGCTGTGGGACTGATGTGTTCCAAGTGTTACGCTTGACAGGAGACTGGCCCTCTGCCAGTGCTCTGTTTCTCTGTTTCTGACCTCAGCCATGTGTAGCCCAGAGAACTGTACTGTACCTGCATTATACACACGCCAGGTAGAGTCAGACAACGAATTCCTTCTTAACTGACTTTCCTAGTTAAATAAAGGTTCAATTCAAATTACACCTGGGCTATCACTCTGACTGACTCAAAGTTGTCTTAAAAATCTATTTGACTCTACGCTATTTCAATTTCAACCGAAATGAAGAGGACAAAACTTCCTGACAGCTTTTGAATAATTGGATGTGATCTGTGGCTACCTCTGTTTCAGAAACCTGCTAAAAGAACTCCTGTCCTCACAAGCCTCACTGTTTCATGGGAGATATAGGAGCAGAATACATGCCATTTGAAGATGTTATATTGGGTCTTGAAATATAAATCATTTAAAATTCTGTTTCACTTGTCAAGTCAGTGACAAGTGAAACAATATGCCTTCGATATCCTTCCTATTTTTGGATCTTTGTGCGTCTGTAGTGGGTGAGTGATGTCTGTCTCTCTCTCTCTCTCTCTCTGTCAGGAGTGGCTGGACCTACGCTGCAGAGGGGTGCGTAATGCCAACGCGTACATCCTGGTCTATGACATCTGCTGTGTGGAGAGCTTTGAGTACGTCAAGATGATCCGCCAGCAGATCATGGAGCACAGGTAAGGGAAAACCACAACACAGTGACAAATATGGACCAATTAGGTAAAACACCTGTGGAGAGACCCATCAATGGCCACAGAAGACCAGCAGTCATGTACTGTATGTAAAAGAGAAAAAGGACAAAAGACATCTGTCATTCCGACTGCAGGTCTCTGCACCTGAATTCATTTGCATATTGATAGGGGAATGAATGGCCCTCATTTGTTGAGCTCTAAAGAGGTTCACATCTTTGCAGCTCTGTGACGTGACCTGCCTTTAAACTGCAGTGCACCATCCCTTTCACATGTACTAGTCTTTCCCCTCCTGAGCTGCAGGTGTGAAAAGCTAGATGACCTGCCAGGCTGTCCTGATCTGTCCTGGATAGTCTGACTGGCTAGCAAGCTGTCTGACTGTCTGTCTGGCTGACTGGATGACCTGCCAGGATGGCCTGATCTGTCCTGGATAGTCTGACTGGCTGTCCTGATCTGTCCTGGATAATTGCTGATTGACTGGGTGACTGTCTGTCTGGCTGACTAGATGACTGACTGACTGGCTGACTGACTGTCTGGTTGATTGACATAGGGACATGGTGAGAGAGATAGGGAAGATGGATGGATGAGTTTCCTGGTGAATAAATCGGAATAATGGAGTAGGGGACATCCAGGTGCAGGTTATTGGGATTTGTGTGGGCTAGAAGGATGGGAGATGCCTGGGAGGAATTGCCCCTGTCTTTCTTCTGCTGCTTACTCAAATCACTCCAAAACAAACACGCACATACTGCACACTCTCTCACACCCGCAAACATTCTCCCTCACCCAGAATCCCTGCGCTGTCAGTTTTTTGGCTGTGTTTTATTTCTGCCCAAAAGCACATAGCTGTCTTCCTTTGATGTAATGAAGACTGTGACAGCTCATACAAACACACAGACATACTCTTCTAAACCGCTGCTCCAGAGACCTTCAGGCCTGGATGGGTATTTGAGAGGGTAGCAGATGCCTGCTTGGTGTTGGGATTAATGGGGTTGGTTTTATGTCACCCCACAGCCTCATTACAAAGTTGAATTTCAACCTCTCAGTACAAGTAGCTAGTTCGGACTGAGTTTATATGGAAGTGTTAAGTTATGTCCACCAGAAGATATCATCACATCTCAATTAGATGCAGGTTAATCTTGGATATATAAATCCTGAAGTGAAATTGAGAATTTTTTGTAGGTCAAGGTGTTTCACTAGTGTCCGTTTCCCTTTGTATTCTTATTTTGTTTTAAACATTGTCTTTTTATGAATCTGTTTGTGTTTAGGGGAGTGGGTATTTATATGTATGTGTGTATGTCTGTGTTCTTTCTTGAATCATTACATTTGCAACTCAACCTGCTAGCAGCAAATCTGAGCTTATTGTATACAATAGCGTTACAGTCGGCCTCACTTGAGTCATCACTGCTTTAGCCCAGCTTGCAGCCTGCCATACAGCTTCACAATCCAATGTGCTGTGAGAAGCATTTCCCTCCACATTTAGTCTCTGTCAATACAGAGTGTGGAGGGAGGCCCCTAGGGCCCCAAAGCTCTGATCCACCCCCACACACCTCCAACACAGTCAGAGGAATCAGAACACACACATCACATTGTTTTATAGTGGCATTTACACACACACACACACACACACACACACACACACTGTGGCTGTGGGTAGACACTACACAAGCCCTGACATGTACAGAAACACTCATACTGCAGAATCCTCACACAAACACCCATTGCCCTCTCTGGAAGAAGAGGGGGAGGGGGAGAAGGATCACTTACTCACAGACCAGGAGACTCTTCATCAATGCAGTCACCTTTAAATCTGTATTTATACACAGGATGTGTGGAGAATAGGGATTATGTGACTGGGATTTCTTTGTAGCTGTTGGATCACATGTTTGTTAGCTAATCACATTGCAATTATTTTTCACCTTTATCCCTGTGCTCTCTCTCTCTGTTCCTTCCCCCCTCTTCTGTCTTCCCTCTCCATCCCTCTCCCTGTCCCTGTAGGGAGGGTAGCAGCAGTGAGGTTCCCATCCTTGTGGTGGGCAGTAAAAGAGACCTGCAGCGCCAGCGCTTCACGCCTCGCAGGGCCGTCTCTGTGCTGGTCAAGAAGACCTGGAAGTGTGGCTATGTGGAGTGCTCTGCCAAGTTCAACTGGCATGTGGTCCTGCTCTTCAAAGAGCTGCTGGGCATCGCTGTAGGGCGTGGCATGAAACAGAACCACACCCCTGGGATCCGCCTACAAGGGGCGCTGCAGAGGAACCGCTGTACTGTCATGTGACCCAGTGGACTCCCTCCGGTGTAGGATGAAGTTGCCCCAGTTTTGCAGTTTTCCCACTAATGATAAAGGTTAGGATTGAGGGAGGGGAAGCTGATCCTAGATCTATAACTAGGGGAAACTTCACCCCGGAGCACTTCCTTGCATCCTATGTCAGAGCCGTAGGAACCTCAGTCACACCTCAGGGGGAATGGTTATACAGAGAAGACTTCGATCTAAATGGCTGGAAAACACCCCGAGGCCTCCTGCTTTACTGAGCTCATTTTCATGAGGTTTATCTGACTCGGATCCTGTAGCTACTAGGACTGACATTGGTCCCTGTACTAGACGTGCATCTTTATCACCAACACCCCAGTTCTGTCACAATGTTCCCATTGAGAGGAAGGAGGAAGAGGAGGAGGATGAAGAAGAGGTTTTGTCAATGGATTTTGAGGAGTAGAACATCTACTTCCACAGCTCTGGTCACAGGTCACCCAAACAATTAGCACCACACCACCAGCTGTGGCTCTGAGCTCCCCAGATTGCAAGGCAACAGCTCAGAGCTTGTGGACTGTGTGCATCTAGTGGGAATAAGTATCATTACTGACACGACTAGGTATTCTCTCCATATTAGCTTAGTCTCAAACATGTGAGTGGAAAGAATGCAACTTCTTTAAAAGTTTTCCTTTTTTTAAACTTGAGGCAGTATCATGTGGGGTAGATAAATGCCCTGGCTGTCATACTTGAAATTGCATTATTCTAAGATCGATGCACCATAGGAAAGGCTAGGTTACAGGGGTTGTGTGGTAAATGTGGGTGAGTCAACAAGATGGATGGCTTACTCTTGGTTTAGTACATCCACTTCCTCTTTTAGGGGTAGCAGCACCAGAAACCACAGCTCTCCAAAATGCCCCCTAAACAGTAAACCAATTCATTTCTTGTTCAGGAATTGTCCTTGTACTCCAGGTAAACAAACATTCACTGATTGGAGGTGCTGGTACAAAATTATAGTGCTGTCACTCCCTCTTCTCATTTCTTCTCAAGTCTATTGTTTAGAGGGGGATGTGAGGTTATCTTGCATCAGAAAAACACTGCTGTCGCTATCAAGATGAAGGACTTTAATCCTCCCTTCCTCCCGTCTTCCTCAGTCTGTGTGCTTCTGATGAATACATTATATCAATGGCGCTCTGGTGCCTGCAGGAAGCTAGAGGGGATGTCTGGCACAGATATTGAATGTGATGCAGGGATAGTAGGCAGGAGGTGTGGTTTTAAAATGCTTGTAAGGTTAAGCCCAGGTTGATGGGCAGGGTTACTGAAACAGAAGGCCAATGGAAGGAGAATAGAAAGAAGTAGAGACTATATTATGGGCAATAAAGCTGCAGAGCACCTTGACCAGCACGACAAGTTGTATCCAACCACAGACACCCTCTACAAGTCTAGAATGCCTCACATAGAATGTATTAAACCTCCCTGCTCTAGGATATACCCAGACCACCACACACAAGAGAGCATACACCCCCAGAGCATTCCAATATATTAGCATCCTACCAAACAAACAGAAGACTTTCTGGAAATATCAAAGCAGTGTCTGAATTGTGCAAGATATTTATATTGTTTGAGAATGTGGTAAACGTGATTGCAGACACCCTGTGACAATGTTTGCACTGAAAATGAGTACCTGTATTGTACGTATGTATGTGCATCATTGATTTGCATGTTGTTGCTGCCAAGCCAGCAGGTCAGGGGTTAATTGCACTGGTGTGATTGTGTAGCTGTAATTTATTTACCTGTGTGTACTGTATATGGTTAATGTTGGAGACTATCAAAAGCAGGTGAGAGGTGTGTGTGTGTGTGTGTGTGCACAGGCTCCATTTTACTGAAATGATAGTTAGACAGATTTCTTAAAGAGAAAGATTATGTAGCATCTGAGAGTAATGGTAATTTCTCGAGTAACATGAATGGCCATCCATTTAAATTAGACTGTTTGTGTGAGTGTGTCATGTTCCAACATCAAGGGCTAAATTTTCTAACAGAAACATCACTTTTTTTTCAATAGTAGGTGTTAGCTGTTTTGTTTTTGACAATGGTCAAATTAAACGTGTTGCCCACAATAACCGGCCTTCTTGTCTCTTAGTCAGTATTTTTTCATTCACTTCATTATTCATACACTAATAATAGTTCATTATGATTATCCCTCATCTCAATGACTCAGTTGTTGCCCAGAACACTGCCACTAGTGATACCACTCCTCATTCCCGGAGGTGATTCCACCATAAATGTGGCAATGTCGCTACCGTGTGGAATAAAGGTGTTATAATATATTTAGTGAAATGTGCGTCTATTTTGGTAAATGCATAGGCCAGGGGACAGGATTTATCGTGCAAATATTTCCCACGGTCAAAAAAACCCCCGATTGATTAAACTTGACTTAGAAACCAAAAATATGTAAACACATTGTTCTTCATCTGCTAAATGTCAGCATCAGTGGAGACTAATTGTGCATGTTGAGTGTAAAAAATAAGCCACAGTGGTCCCTGGAGTGAAATTCTAAGAAAATTCACACAACACAATTACTACTGATACTGAACATGTATACATAGGTATATTTAGTGTCTGTAATATTTCCAATATCTCAGCTATTTAGCAAAAAAAAATCCAGTTGTATCAGTATTTATCAAAGGAGATAGTCTTTGCTTTTTGATAGTTAATTTCGTATAGAAAATAAAACAATCGCAGAAGTAGTGAATCACATGCCTCCTGATGTTTCAGGAATTTCTGACACCAGCGTCACATGCCAGTACCTCCTTCGCAAAGTTCGCATCAGTTTTCATCCTTCCTCGGGTTTCCAGGGTCATGTGAAAGGGGCGTGGAGTGTTAATCTTGCTTTCTCTGGTCCGGACCCTCCCCGGTTTAGCTCACTTATCGGCAGTGTGTATGGGGAGAGCGATCGCTCTCTGTGGTCGCTCGGGGAGGATAGTGTCATTCCTTTCCGCGGTACCTTGTTTGTCCGGCTGCACACCCCAACCCGCGGCGGAGCGGAGGATGAGCGACCAGGGGAAGAGCTCGGTTTCCACTCTTGCGGGTGCCCCAGCCCCGGGATCGGATACTTACAAAGGCTGGCTTTTTAAATGGACTAACTATTTGAAAGGGTATCAACGCCGATGGTTCGTCCTCAGCAATGGCCTTCTGTCGTATTACAGGTAAACATGCTGTCACTAGCTGCTGTGTAGCTAGCTAATTACAGTGTCATTGTCTGTCAAATTAAACGTTAACCATGTCAGCATCAGCATGGGTTATAATATTAAAATACATTTTTATAAGCCGCAATTGCAGGCTAGCTAGCTAGCTACTAGTACTATATACACTTTGATTGTATTTTATTGCAAGTGTCAAACAAACAAACAATCATTATGATGACAGCTAACTAGATATCTAGCCAGTGTGGTACGGAGATACTTATGATAACTTCTTGACTTCAGACAAGCCTCATCATGTGTTAACTTCAGTGGGCACTATTTTCACAGATAACTAATATATAACATGATTTCAAGACCTTTAAAAACTTAGCTAACAAAGGAATGATAGCTATCACTCTTTAAAAACGAAATATATCGCTATCTACATTAGCTAGAATGTTCAAATCATTGTAGTTACTGTAACGTTACACAGACAGGCTGACATAATGCGAGTGGCTCTGGTACGACCTAGCTGTCACTGACTGAGCTAGCTGGAAGTTGCTAGCTCAGCGAGCTAACCAGATTTGGTATAGATCTAGGTAGACTTGTCAAGTAATTGTTGATGTTAACGAGTTGGAACTCAGTCTAATAGGAAGAAATGTTAATGAATTCAGTTTACACCTTTTTATAGCGTTGGGCTATCATATGAAATAATGATTTGTCCAGCTAGCTAGCTTGCTAAGGTTAGCACAAATATAGCTAGCTAACTAGTCTCTGTCATCAGTTATTTTCTGCCACCCATGTTATTTTGTTAGCTACATACAACACACACCCCAAATTATTGCATTTCAAATTTCACTCCCACTAAATGTTTTCCCTGGGAGTAAAACAACATTCACCTGTAGAAGACAAGCATCGTCTCTCCACACAGTGCACAGTTGCCACCTGTGTTATACTAAAACACCTGTGGCTCGGGTGCTTCCGAATGAGAGTTAAGTTTCCTCTGGGCAGCCTTCTGAACAGGAGGAGTCAATGGAGAAGGAGGGTGGGTCACATGTAACAACTGTTGTTCACCCAACCCAGTTTTACTGTGGTTAATTAATTGGTTCATAACAGAAAGTAGGTCTATTCCTCTGAGATCCTGCAAATGAGGTCCATCCAGAAACATGAGTGTCTGCTGTAGAGGGGGAGTGTAATTGGCTCCTAAAACCAGTTTAGGCTTTTTAAACCTCTCAGATGATGGGGTTCATGACAGCAGGTGTTTGTAAAGAGCAGAGACAGCTAATGTATAGTGTAACTATAAACGTGTCACATCAACCTACAATTACTTAGTCTAAATATTTTGTTTTGACTTCACTGGAGGAAACAAGTAGCCTACCTCTCTCATCAGAACAAAACTAACTACCGGTAGTAGGTCTACTCAATCAAAGGTATTTATACTGTCTGAAGGAGTGGGACCTGGTGGACTTTACTTAACACGTTATACTGTGCTATAGAATAAGATGCATACGACCACACCTTCACATAGCCCTGTTGTCCTTTAGCCATTGAGTAAAGGGTTAGTGGAAACTGAAACAGGGGAGCCAAAGTCCAACTCTTGTTTGTGCTGATGGTGAAAGGAAAGAACTCTGTCCCCTCAGTCTTCCCTCTATTAATAGTCATTTTGACTCTGCAAAGGCCGTCATTGTAAAATAAGAATTTGTTCTTCACTGACTTGCCTAGTTAAATGAAGGTTAAATCAAATCAAATCAAATGTTGGAAGGTGACTGCTGTCTGATGTGAAGGTAGCCTGTTGACATGTGAGCACAGAGGCAGTGGAGCGCACAGGTTCCCAAAAAAGCAAACCTGAGTAATGCCCCTCGTCTCCTCTGCCTGGCAGAGCTCTCTATGTGCGTCTGGCTGGAGGCTTTGTTTTTGTCCGCTTGCGTACAGAAGCTGCCTGTCTGTCACTGTCTGAATTTGAAAGTGATTCTAAATTAAACCAGTAGCGCCTAACATGTCAATGATGTGTCTTCTCCATGTCTGGAGGTTTTCTACTGTACCTTTGATGTCTCCCTCTGATGTACCACCATGATTGTAAAACATTGTTGGCTCAGCAGGACTGAGGTGGAGGCATTGCATGCATCACTATGTCTTTGTCTTCACAACACTGTTCTTCACTTCCTGCATCCCATCTCCCGTTTTCTCATTATTATAGAGGCAAAGAGGGGAAGTGTTGTTCTGTGTCAGTCAGCGCTTCAGGATCTTACAGCTGTACCATTATGTGTGTTACAGCTCTCTGTGGCTAAAGTCAGGTTGTACCGTTAAAACATCCAGCGTTGCATTAATGGACACTTCATCTGCTCTGAGCAGCAGTCAGTTCCTTTTTTCTTGTTTGTGTTTTGAAAAGTGTCAGACATGCATATTATGTAGGGCTATATTACGACTGTAGTATCACTACGTAGCATTGATTACCTGCCAGTTGTAGATGGATGCCAGAATAGCTTACTGAACGTCACATGCATCGATCAGTTGTTGTAGCCTATTTTCTTTAGTTGCCCTTTTCAAAAGCAGGGCAAATTGTTTATGCCTGAAGGGGTGAGCCACTACCTACTTGACCCATGCCACTTTCTTATTTGATCCCAATGATGTTCAAAGGATCTCAATTTCCCAGTCGAGTTGTGCTGATATGGAGAAGTCAGGGCTTGATATGTAAAGTTGTTAGTGGCAGTCAAAGGCCAGTGGTGGACATGGACTATAATCTCTGGGCTGCAGCTGATCTGAAACACAGCGTTTAAGCCACTTAACATTTTATGGAGGTTTATAGAGCTGTAATGTTTCACTTCCTCCATTGACTCGTCTTTGGTCTGGCGCAGCATCTCTGCTCAGACTGCAAATACTGTATTCTCTGCATCGCTCATTGTAATTGAACTGTTACTGG
Source organism: Oncorhynchus mykiss (assembly GCF_057628025.1). Classification (NCBI taxonomy): domain Eukaryota; kingdom Metazoa; phylum Chordata; class Actinopteri; order Salmoniformes; family Salmonidae; genus Oncorhynchus; species Oncorhynchus mykiss. The sequence continues at coordinate 61,470,204 of NC_143032.1, read as the reverse complement.
ACATTTGCATTTTACCTACTTTGCGTCTCACAAAGACATGGCGGTTGGAACCAAAAATCTCAAATTTAGACTCATCAGACCGAAGGATAGGTAGCAGGTAGCACGTCCGGTGAACAGGTCAGGGTTCCATAGCCGCAGGCAGAACAGGTGAAACTGGAGCAGTAGCACGGCCAGGTGGACCTGGGACAGCAAGGAGTCATCAGGCCAGGTAGTCCCGAGGCATGGTCCTAGGGCTCAGGTCCCCCGAGAGAGAGAAAAAAAGAGGGCATACTTAAATTCACACAGGACACCAGATAAGACAGGAGAAATACTCCAGATATAACAGACTGACCCTAGCCCCCCGGCACATAAACTGCTGCAGCATAAATACTGGAGGCTGAGACAGGAGGGATCGGTAGACAATGTGGCCCTGTCCGACTATACCCCCGGACAGAACCAAACAGGCAGGATATGTTCATTGCTTGTGTTTCTTGGCCCAAGCAAGTCTCTTCTTATTATTGGTGTCCTTTAGTAGTGGTTTCTTTTCAGAAATTTGGCCATGAAAGCCTGATTCACGCAGTCTCCTCTGATCAGTTGATGTTGAGATGTGTCTATTACTTGAAATCTGTGAAGCATTTATTTGGGCTGCAATCTGATTCCTGTGGCGGTCCTCATGAGAGTCAGTTTCATCATAGCGCTTGATGGTTTGTGCAACTGGAGTTGAAGAAACTTTCAAAGTTCTCAATGTTCAGGATTGACTGACCTTAATGTTTTAAAGTAATGATGGACTGTCATTTCTCTGTTTTTGTTTTCGTATTAAGAAGGAAAGAAATTCCACAAATTAACTTAACAAGGCACACCAGTTAATTGAAATGCATTCCAGGTGACTACTTCATGAAGCTGGTTGAGGGAATGCCAAGAGTGTACAAAGCTGTCATCAAGGCAGGAATCTCAAATATACCCTTTTTTGGTTACTACATGATTCCATACGTGTTATTTCATAGTTTTGATGTCTTCACTATTATTCTACAATGCGATGAGCAGCTGTGTCCCAACTTTTAACTGGTACTGTATAATTTACCTGTTTGACATTTTACCGCATTGTTAGGAGCTAATTTATTATTATTTTTTATTTTTTTTCACCTTTATTTAACCAGGTAGGCTAGTTGAGAACAAGTTCTCATTTACAATTGCGACCTGGCCAAAAGAGAGGTTGAAAAAGCTAGTAATAGGGGTTGCAACCATTTTGGCAGATAATTTTAGGAAGAAAGGTCCAGATCGTCTAGCCCTGCTGATTTGTAGGGGTCCAGATTTTGTCGCTCTTTCAGAACATCAGCTATCTGGATTTGGGTGAAGGAGAAATGGGGGAGGCTTGGGCAAGTTGCAGTGAGTGGTGCAGGGCTGTTGACCGGGGTCGGGGTAGCCAGGTGGAAAGCATGGCCAGCCGTAGAAAAATGCTTATTGAAATTCTCAATTATAGTGGATTTATCGGTGGTGACAGTGTTTCCTAGCCTCAGTGCAGTGGGCAGCTGGAAGAGGTGCTATTATTCTCCATGAACTTTACAGTGTCCCAGAACTTTTGGGAGTTTGTGTTACAGGATGCAAATTTCTGTTTGAAAAAGCTAGCCTTGGCTTTCCTGACTGCCTGTGTATATTGGTTCCTAACTTCCCTGAAAAGTTGCATTTCGCGGGGGCTATTCGATGCTAATGCAGTTCGCCACAGGATGTTTTTGTGCTGGTCAACGGCAGTCCGGTCTAATAACACGAGCATTTTGCTGCACCAGCTATAACATCTGCTAAACTATGTACGTGACCAATCAACTTTGATTTGTTTTTCTGCCTCTCTTTTACTCCACGTCTGCCACCTCCCCTACCAACCTTTGTCTGTTTACTGTTTTCCCATCACCAGTCAGGTAGTGAGGTGAACACCCACCATTATCTCACTTCAATGTGTGACAAGGCCTTTCCCCTCCTCACGTCTTTCATTTTGTATTGCTTCATTGACTCTTTCTTCCGGCTTTAACTCTCATCACAGCTTTACTTACCTCTGAGAGGAAATCTGACAGTGCTTTAGTAAAGATTACAAAGCATTAACGTCTGGAGCCCTATGCAAGCCCTGCTATCACTGCCTCACACACACTCAGCCTGGCGGCCCCATGCACATCTCAGCTTGGCTCTGAGATAGAAGTATTAATCCAGTTTTAACTGGATAGTTACACGGCTAGGTGGGGGTTCTGCATCGTTTTCATCTCTCAGTTAGGTTTTTGGTCCTGCTGGCACACTGTGTCCTTGCCTGAAGGGAGGCAAGAAGAGTTATGAGACAAGAGCCAGCTGGAGGGGCATGGACAGTCCTGCTCAGCACTGAGCTCAGAGCCTTCCTCGGACGTAGGCTCGCTCTGGCCTGGAGATGTTGGAGAGGAGGGAAGATGTGGTCTAATCAAATTAACGGGCTCCGCCTTGGGCTCAGTGCCGTGTGTGTGTGTGTGCGAGAGACAATGCTGAATAGAAACACTTAACATCCTCAGCTTTAATCTTTCAGCAGGTCATGTCATACTGTACGTGCCGCAGTATCTCTGTCTTGGTTTGCTTGTCTCATGTTTTCATTACTCTCTCCCTCCTTAGGAGAAAAACACCAAGGGACATGTAGTGCCTATCTCTTCTTGTATCCTGTTGTGGTCCCTTCTTACCATGCTGTATATTTGTCCTGGTCTTTATTCCTGTATGT